>NC_134710.1:329576182-330212016 GCF_043290135.1 Rhipicephalus microplus | reverse complement strand
AGTGGTCAGAATAGTCCGTATAACCCCACTACCGCGTGCCTAATATAGTCATATCGTGGATTGGGCACGTAAAAAATTCAATTTTATTATCCAGTCCTGCCTCCCTTTCTTATCTCTTCTTGCTTGATTCGTGTAGTTATCGGCACGTTTCGTGCATGCAACGACAAGATAATTGACAGTGAAGTCAAGTGTCATGTGTGAGTATCATCATCATTATCATCATCACCACCCACAACAAGCGGCCGAGGGGCTCCTCCTGGGCGTCCACGGCCTTCGACCGGACGTCGTCGCGGATGACGGCGGGCGCCACCGCCGCCGCCGCGATGAGGCCGGCGAAGGTGTCCTCTCCGTGGTGCGTGGCGCTCGGCTTCAGCATCATCACCATCGCGGTGCTGGTCAGGCGAAGCCAGACTTTCCGCTACTACTTCCGCCTGGCCACCTACTACGTGCTCACGTTGATCGTGTGCGCGCTGGCATGCATTCCGTCCGTGTTTCGACCCTTCGATCCAGAAAACATGCTGTGAGTATCACAGTAGCGTCGGCACCATATTATACACACACACATTCGAGTTCCTTAGAGAACAACCTCCGATAAAGGGGGCAGCTGAAAGAAAAGCGCGTCGTCTGAACCATGACAATATTCACGCGCTTCAGTGACGACTATGTGCCCTACAAAAATTTTCTATTTAGTCATCGAATGGCTTTGTTAAATGAGTTTATTGTCTCACAAATCAACTGCCTCAAAATGTTTTGAAATGCCTAAAGTATACGAGGCGAAGTTACAAGGATTGGCCACACGGTTTAAGCGCTTTCTCTCTCATTTCATTTACGTGTAAGCACGCTGAAAAGTACGCACGGAGGGAGGCAAAAAGGCAAGAAGACACGTCCATTCGTCAGTGCGAACTTGAGCGCTTTTTTTCTTCTTCTTTGATCACGCAGCCACCTTTCATTTTGATTGCGAACGAGTGCGTGGGCAGCGGTATAAATATATGCAGCTCACGATGCTCAAATGAGCCAATGACCGTGTACTCTGGGTTTGTGGCATCTTTTGTGTATATAAAAAGAGAAGTATTTCTAATTAACTTTGAAAATTAATTGCAATTTCCAGACTACGTACTGCTTATGTTAGGCTCTCGCGTGTTCTCAGGAGCCTTGACTACCGATCGGCAGCGTTATCTGACCATGCTGAGTTAAAAAGTGTTCAGGGGAGCCCTCGGGCTTGCTAGACCAGCACGTTTTAAGAAACATCAAGCTCTGCTGTGAAGAGTTCAGGCAAATTTTGCAGTCGTGTCCGGCACGTAGATACAAAGGCTCCGTTCTTACGCACCTCAGTAGGCTGGGCGCCTGCTGTATGTGGTCAAATGGCAAATTGCTGCTATTGGCTGAGAGCTGACACAAATCTGGAACGGCATTTGAACCGGATGCGTTCCTTGCCGCGGGGTGTCGCCAAGTTCCGGCGCTACGCTATAGTCTATACTAAAATATCACACAGTACCCACACTATAGTAGCAGCGATGGTGTAGTGGTTAGAACATCCGCCTCGCGTGCAAGAGGTCCGCGAGGCGGATGCTCTAACCTCGCGTGCAAGACGTCCCGGTGCCACGCAGTTCCCAACCGAATAAAAAAAATGGCAGCATATCTACGGAGTGAATAATGGAGAGTGGGGCGAAGCACTCGTCCGTCCATTCGTTCTTGCTTCCGTCCGTCCATGCGTCTGTCTGTGTGACCGTCCATGCGTCCATCCGTCCGTCCGTGCGTGCGTCTGTTCGTGCGTCCGTCCCTGCGTTCGTCCAGGCATCCACCCCCGCGTCCGTTCATGCGTCCATCCATGCATCTGTCTGTGTGTCCGTTCATCCATCTATTCAACACTCCAAGTACCACCATCTCGCATCTTTTCATCATATATTCCTCATATAGAAGCACCGCCATGCAGCGGACATTCTAAGGACTAAACGAGAGGTGGCACACGCACACTTTTTTATATCTTGCGCTTCGTATCTACTTCTCACCTGTAACCACCTCGAGTTCATGGTATATACTAGTTCACGGTATTCATGGCACTGCGGCCCAACGCTCGCTAAACCTTTCTAAAACCAAGGAGGTTACGCCCAGCGAGTATAACGTAGCAACCTTTTCCTGTCAGATAGTGCTCAATGTACATGCCAATGGCTGCCAATGGGTAATGAGAGACAGAAGAATTCGCCTTTTACTTTCTTACGGCTTGCGCTTCGTATCTACTTCTCACCTTTAACCACCTCGAGTTCATGGTATATACTACTTCATTGTATTCATGGCACTGCGGCCCAACGCTCGCTAAACCTTTCTAAAACCAAGGAGGTTACGCCCAGCGAGTATAACGTAGCAGCCTTTTCCTGTCAGATAGTGCTCAATGTACATGCCAATGGCTGCCAATGGGAAATGAGAGACAGAAGAATTCGGCTATTACTTTCTTACGGCTTGCTCTTGGTATCTACTTCCCACCTTTAACCACCTCGAGTTCATGGTATATACTACTTCATTGTATTCATGGCACTGCGGCTCAACGCTCGCTAAACCTTTCTAAAACTAAGGAGGTTACACCAAGCGAGTATAACGTAGCAACCCTTTCTTGTCAGATAGTGCTCAATGTACATGCTAATGGCTGCTAATGGGGATCGCAGCGTGCGCGTTAACTAAAAGCCAAATGATCCTGCCTCTCATTCCCCCTTAGCAGCCATAGGCATGTACATTGAGCACAATCTTTTATTGTTCAACAACGCACAAAAGAAATCTCTCACTGGCACCACCTTGGAGGTCAAAATGTTATACTTGTTACACACTACAACGGCTACGAGGGACAAACGGGTATTGCTATAAGGAGCTTCGCCATTTTAAAAATCCGCGTTGTGATGGAACTGCGCATTAAGAGGCCTGGGGTGCGGCCTCACCGGTGACCACCACCGGTAACGCACTCCCTCACCAGACAATGATTGGTCACCCTGCAGGTGCAGCATCTGGCCACTACCTCTCACATGCATACGTCAATTACCTAACTGCCCTCAGTCCCCAGCGGCTGGGAAGCTACTGACCACGGCGGAGGTCAGATCTGCAACGTAGCAGAGGGTGCTAAGAATCTCTGAGTCAGGACAGGCCGCCATTGAAATCTGAACTTGGCAACGTTTAACGCTAGAACCTTATCTAGTGATTCAAGTCTAGCTATACTGTTCAAGGAGCTATAGAGGGTGTTAAATGGGATTTAATGGGGCTCCATGAGATTAGGAGCACAGATGAGGTCTATACAGTGCTACAGAATAGGCACGTCCTTTGCTATCGTGGGCTGGCTGACAAAAGAGAACTGGGCGCGGGGTTCCTTATCCACACAAATATAGCAGGTCACATTGAGGGATACTATAGCATAAACTAAAGGGCGGTAGGTATCGTAAGTAAACTCAATAAGAGATACAAGACGAAGGTGGCACAGGCCTACGCGCCTACATTCAGTCGTGATGATGCGTCAGTTGAAAGCTTCTATGAAGACGTGAAATTGGCAATGAATAAGGTGAAAACACAGTATACTATACTGATGGGAGACTTCAATGCCAAGGTAGGGAAGAAGCAAGCTAGAGACCAGGCAGTAGGAGATTATGACATCGGTACTAGAAATGCCAGAGGGGAGCTATTAATGAAATTCGAAAAACGGAATAAATTACGGATCTTCAATACTTTCTACTGAAAACGAGGGAACCGTAAGTGGAGATAGAGGAGCCCTAATGGCGAAAATAAGATTGAAATAGACTTCATAATGAGTGCACACCCAGGCATCGTGCAGGATGTGGAAGTGGTTGGCAAGGTACGATGCTGTGACCATAGAATGATAAGGTCTCGAATTCGCCTAGACTTGAAGAAGGAATGACAGAAACTGATACGCAAGAAGCCAATCAATGAGCTCGCACTGAGAAGAATAGTACAAAAATTCAGAGTCTCGCTTCAGAATAGGTGCTCGGCTCTTATCGAGGAAACCAGCCTTAGCGTTGACGCAATGAATGATAATCTGACGAGTATCATTACGGAGTGTGCAGTGGAAGCTGGATGTATGGTACTTAGACAGGACACAGGTAAGCTGCCCCAGGGGACGAAGAACCTCATTAAGAAGCGTGAAAGCATGAAAGCCTCAAATACAATAGACAAAATAGAATTGGCAGAACTTACGAAGTTGATTAATAAGCGTAAGGTATCCGATGTAAGAAGGTATAACATGAAGAAAATTAAACAAGCTCTAAAGAACAGAGGAAGCATCAAAGCAGTGAAGAGGAAACTTGAGATAAGCAGAAGTCATATGTGTGCACTCTGGGACAAAAAAGGCAAAGTAACTACCAAAATAGATAGGATAGTTAAAATAGCGGAGGAGTTTTACAGAGAGCTGTACAGTAGTCGGCAGAGCCATGACCTTAATATAAGATCTATCAGTATCAAAAATATCATCCCACCAATAATAATGGAAGAAGTCAGAAAAGCCTTGGAGGAAATGTAAAGAGGCAAAGCTGCTAGCGAGCACCAGGTAACATCAAATTTTCTAAAATACGGAGGACAGATTGCGCATGAAAATTAGCCACCCTGTTTACAAAGTGTCTCCTAACGGGAAGAGTACCAGAATCTTGAAAGAATGCTAACATAATCTTAATACATAAGAAAGGAGATGACAAAAGCTTGACGTATTACAGGCCTACCAGCTTGCTATTCGTCGTATACAAGCTATTTACAAAGGTAATTCCTAACAGACTTAAGACAACATTACAATTCAATCAACCCAAGGAACAAGCAGTATTTTGAACAGGCTACTCAACAATGGAGCACATCATAATATCAATCAGGTAATAGAAAAATGCTCAGAATACAACCAAACACTATGTAGAGCCTTCATACATTACGAGAAGGCGTTTGATTCAGTAGAAATATCAGTCATGCCGGCACTGCGGAATCAGGGCGTCGACGAAGCATTACCGCGTGCTTACAGGATATTTTCAGAGGCCTAGAGGGATAAGAGTTAGGAATAAGAGTCAATGGAGAGTACCTTAGTAACCTGCGCTTTGCCGATGACATTGCATTGCTGAGTAACTCAGGGGACGAATTTCCACTCATGATTACGTAATTAGACAAGGAGATCAGAAAGGCAGGTCTTAAAATTAATCTGCAGAAAACGCAAGTAATGTACAACAACCTTGGAAAAGAACAGCGCTTCGAGATGGGAAATAGTCCACTTGAAGTTGTAAAAGACTACGTCTACTTAGGACAGGTAATAACTTTTGGGACGTTAAACCCCACAAATCAATCAACAGGTAATAACTGTGGAGCCGAACTGCGAGATTGAAGTAACTAGAAGGATAAGAATGGGGTGGATCACATTTGGCAAGCACTCTCAAATCATGATTGGTATATTGCCACTACCCCCCAAGAGAAAGGTATATAACAGCTGCATCTTGCCGATACTTAGCTATGGAGCAGAAACATGGAGAGTTACAAAGAGGGTTCAGCCTAAACTGAGGACGACACAGCGAGCGATGGAAAGGAAAATGGTAGGCGTAGACTTAAAAGACAAGAAGAGAGCAAAGTGGACTCACGGAACAAACTGGGGTTGAGGATATCATAGTTAAAATCAAGAGGAAATGGACATGGGCTGGTCATGTAGCGCATAGGCAGGATAACCACTGGTCATTAAGGGTAACTGACTGGATTCCCAGAGGATGCAAGCGGGTTAGGGGGAGACAGAAAATTAGGTGGGCAGATTAGATTAGGAAGTTTGCTGGTATAAAGTGGCAGCAGCAAGCACAGGACCGAGTTGATTGGCGGAACATGAGAGAGGCCTTTGTTTTGCAGTGGACTTAGTCATGATGATGATGATGATGATGATGATGATGATCCACACTATAGCGCGCACAAGAACCACTTGTGTAGGCGTTCTCTGCCACAAAAGGACGGAGCAATGGGGTTTCATGTCTTGAGCTCAGTAGCTTTTTTCCTGCCTTTGTAGCTTCCCCAACTCCTATGTAACTTCCGCCCACCCCCTTTGTCCCCTACCTCTTATGTAGGTTCAACCCCCTACCCTCTGTAGCTTTCAGCAGGTTCTTTGGGACGAGAGAATAAAAGATGTTCGTCAACAGTGCAACAACTCCCTGTAACTCCACCCGTTCATGACAGATTCGAAAAAAAATTACGCTGATATTCGTGAAGCAACATACTCTGATACTGAGGTCGCTCGATGGTTAAATATAAAAGCGCATCAGGGCCCCTTTAAAAACGATCGAGCAGTATAACATATATGCATGTGCAGAAACAATGCTAAGTGGCCCGATGACAGTCCAAATTACGCGCTGGGAAGAGCTTCTACACAAAAAATATATATATTTTAAAGCTTTTCCCGCTCAGTCACATGGTGTTCTTAAAAGGTGGTCATTAATTAGCGAGCGAAGCTTGACGTTCATTGCAGTACCCCTGCACGCGTGTCATACTCCTGGTAAATATTCATGGTCCACTCTGACCTGCAGCTTCATCAGCTTTGGCCTCAAGCATCTCAGGTGGACCATAGGCGTGGAAGCAGTGCTGCTCCACGAAGAGCGCATACCCAAAGACAGGAGATTCATAATGGTCGTCAATCACCAGTCCAGCTTGGACGTGTACGGTAAGAGAGAGAGCATGTCCACTTATTTGTGTGAGGGAATTGCTATGTGAGGGAATCGCGTCCAGGCTGGACTAGTCAATCACCACACCAGCCTGGACGTGTTCGGTAAGAGAGAGAACATGCCCGCTTATTTGTGCAAGGGAATTGCTATGTGAGGGAATCGCGTCCAGGCTGGACTAGTCAATCACCACTCCAGCCTGGACGTGTTCGGTAAGAGAGAGAACATGCCCGGTTATTTGTGTACGGGAATTGCTATTGCACACTCGCAGTGTGAATGACTCACCCTTTACAGCAAGAAATCCGACAATCGACTCACTGCTGTGGTATTGTCATTGTCATGGCACGTGCTATTATGACTGCAGGGCAAAAACGAGGAGCTCGTCTCATGACCTTCCGGTTCTAAAAAAACAAAAGCTCATAACGCGCCAGTGGTGATTTACGCTTACGCCATACATGCGATAATTTCTACTTTTTCTTTTGTTGAATTTGTGTGTGATGATTGATTTATATTTAGAGTTTAAAGTCCCAAAACCACTACATGATAATGAGAGATGCCTTTGTGGAGGGCTCCGGGAATCGCGAACGTGCACCTAAATCCAAGCACACGCGGGCCTACAGCATTTTCGCCTCTCGAAAATGCAGCCTCCGCAGCCGGGATTCAATCCCGCGACCAGCGGGTCAGCAGCCGAGTACCACGGCTGAGTAATTCGTGTGATGGTTCCCACTCCCCAATGACTATAGGAAACTTATTTTAATCCTCTGTAGGTTATTACTTTTGGTGCTGAAGTGCCAACTAATTTTGCGGGTGCAAAATACATACCGTATATGGCATCATTTTAACAATAGTATACTACGCAGGCCCTCACCTCCTCCAACCCTTTTCATGTTTATTAACGTTGTTCGCGCATGAGTCCAGAAGAAAAAAATACTAATTGTGGAGATTTAGTGTCCCAAAACCAAGGCATAATTATCAAAGTAAATCAAAGTACGCTGACTGCGAGCATTTTCACCTCCATTGAAAATGCAGCTACCAGACCCGGTATTCGGTTCAGTGGCCTGCAGCCCATAAAATGAAATACATTTTTTTAAATATAGTTATCAATGCATTGCGGAGCTGCCAGCAGTTCGTTTTCTAGGGATGATACAAGCATTATTTTTTTCTCGTGCACATCATTAGAATGAATTAATCCCCGTCACTATGTGCCACTTTAAGTCGTAGACATTTAGGCAGCCACACAAATCTTCATTTGCGTCAACAGAAGCTTTCCTTTTACAGATCAGCGACATTTCAAGTCGGCGAAAGATATGTGAAGTACTTTTAATATGAATTGCTACCAAGGTGCACCAAAACACGTGCGACTTGCCAACTATGCCCGGGAAACCATGGCACTAGAAAGAGCTAAAACAAGCGCACGTGGTTTCTTCACCTAGCTCCAACAATGCAGCTTGGCTTCATTTCATAGCATAGACGTCGTTGGCAGTTATTCCAACTATACGCGTAACCTCCTTGCAGTTATTCTCGAGGACGCACTCTGCTACAGCTGAAACGGTCCGTGCTGAAATGCAGGTCTAATGCACGTTTGGCAGGAATTCCACCCGTGCTTGGCCGTGATGAAGCGCGAGCTCGTCTTCACGGGCCCACTGGCGTTGGTGTGCTACCTTGCCGGCTGCATTTTCATAGACCGTCACGATCCGCGGCAGAGCCACCGAGCGCTCAACGAACGCCTTGATGATATCAGGAATGGCAAGGTGGGCCCAGATTTGTCTCGACTTGTGATGAACGTCTTCAACAACGTAACGTGAACGAAGCGGGCTTTTCAACTGCGGCTAACGTCTCACTACTTCTTCTTCCGAAGTATATACTCTTATTTTTTTCATTCGAGGTGGGGCGAGTGGCTCCGGCATGCAGATTCACGTGCACATGGCTGCTGGCTTGCAGCAGCAATCAACAGCTTGTCACTGTTTCGTGGTCGTCAAGTCTCTCTCTCTCTTTCTATATATATATATATATATATATATATATATATATATATATATATATATATATATATATACATATATATATATATATATATATATATATATATATATATATATATATATATATATATATATGGTAGAAAATGCGGTAGAAAAAGAGGTCGACAAACGTGCGAAAACGCAAGTTTTACTAACGTTTCGGCAGGTGGGCCTGCCTTCGTCGGAGTGAATGGTTACAGATGGCACACAGGGCACATATATAAGCCGCTTCTTTGCGTATCACACGGCTAAGTCATTATCAGTAGTTTAAAAAACAAGATTATATATCACCAAAGGTACGTGGCTATGGTGCATATACAGCTGAAAACGCGTATCATTGCACAATGGTGAATTGGCACGTATTAGATACCCTACAACTTGTGTCGAATGAAACAGGTCTGCAAAATAACAAACTGCGCACGCAGTAGCTCACTTGGTCATACGTTCTGCGGGATAATCACAGCCTAAAAACATTCATAATATATATAAGGGAAAGAAGTGTATACCTAAGGGCTCGTTTTTCCGTGTTTTGACACAATGTTATGAGATCTAACCGACACTAATACCGAGGAATGTATAGGGGAAGTTATTAGAACAAATGGAATGTAAATAAGAAGAAAGAAAAGTGGGTGAAAAAAAAACCAGCCGTGAGCAGGATCCGAACCTGCGACCTTCGAATAACGCGTTCGATGCCCTACCACTGAGCTACCATGACAGCTATCCCCCCAGCTACTTTATTGGGTGTCTATGTCAATTTAAACGTGGGAGTGTCAGCGCCACTAGTAGCCATGGCGGCGAGTGTGGTACACTCTTCATGAGCCTGTTTGGCGTCATGTAGCACGTGAACTCATTACTAACTGGCAGCTGACTAATAGTCCCCCGTATAGAACCTAGAGGCACCGAGTCTGCCAGTACGAGACCCTCGTTAATGAATAAGGGAAACAAGTGTATACTTAAGGGCTCGTTTTTCGTGTTTTACACAAGATTAATGAGATCTAACAGACAATAATGCCAAGGAAGGTATAGGGGAAGTTATTAGACCAATTGGAATGTAAATAAGAAGAAAGAAAATTGGGTGAAAAGATAACGCGTTATTTGAAGGTTGCAGGTTCGGATCCTGCACACGGCAAGTTATCTTTTCACCCACTTTTCTTTCTTCTTATTTACATTACAATTGGCCTAATAACTTCCCTATACCTTCCTTGGCATTATTGTCTGTTAGATCTCATTAATATTCTGTAAAACACGAAAAACAAGGCCTTAAGTATACACTTGTTTCCAATATATATATATATATATATATGCAGGCGTGGTGGTTGAGTGGCCGTAGGGTTGCATATAGTCAAGTGGATCCTCCGTGAGCGGTCACAACGTGGTTTATTTCGACATTTTGGCCTAGAGTCTGGCCTTCATCAGAATTGAAGGTACAGTTTGTTGGTGCTCAGCTTTATACAATTTCAAATCAGAGGGGGGAAAGAGTAAGAGGGAAAAAATGAACAGAAAGAAAGAAAGAAAGAAAAAAGGAGAAAAGAAAGAAAGAAAAGAAAAAAAAGTGCCGCCATATCCACGAAGTGAATGATGATGAGTGGGCGAAGCTCCGGAGGTAAACCTGGTAAACCATGAATCCTCTGTACATTTTGCCCACTCTATTTTATTACATCGCTCCCCCTAGCGTACGTCTCCGCACTAAATCGAACGATTGCCTTCAACCAATGACACGCGCCATATGTGACATCATTCCTATTTTATAAGATCTCGCGTCTTTCATCAACTACAAGTCCCGCTTTCTAACTTATAACATCTTGCATCTTTTCATCATCAGCTACAAGTACCACCATCTAGTAAACACTACAAGAACTAAACGAGAGGTGGCTACATACAGGAGACGGTACCGCCATCTAGTGAACACTGCAAGAACTAAACTAGAGGTGGCTACATACAGGGGACGCACAGCCCACGCCCTAAGGAGCTTCGCCCCTAAAAAATTATAAGGTGGACTCCCCCAGGGTGCCTCCCTTCCACTTCTGCCTCCATCTCTCTTCCTTTTCTCCTTTTCACCTTTCTGATGTCTGAGGTCTGTGTATGCTTCCTTTCACTAACGCATTTTTTCCCCGACCAGATGGCACTTCCGCCAGAGCCAGGAGGCGCCGTATGGTATATATATATATATATATATATATATATATATATATATATATATATATATATATATATATATATATATATATATATATATATATATATATATATAGTGGGAGTAATAATTCAATGGGCCAGTTAGTCTTCCTGAAGGTATGGGATATGGCATATATATATATCATCATCATCAGCCTGACTACGTCCACTGCAGGACAAAGGCCTCTCCCATGTTCCGCCAGTTAAACCGTTCCTGTGCTTGCTGCTGCCAATTTATTCCCGCAAACATTTTAATCTCATCTGCCCAGCTAACCTTTTGTCTCCCCCTAACCCGCTTGCCTTCTCTTGGAATCCAGTTAGTTACCCTTAACGACCAGCGGTTACCCTGTCTACGCGCTATATACCCGGCCCATGCCCATTTCTTCTTCTTGTTTTCACCTATGATTTCCTTAACCCCCGTTTGTTGTCTAATCCACTCTGCTCTCTTCTTGTCTCTTAAGGTTAAACCTACCATTTTTCTTTCCATTGCTCGCTCTGTCATCCTCAATTTAAGCTGAACCCTCTTTGTAAGTCTCCAGGTTTCTGCTCCGTAGCAAAGTACCGGCAAGATACAGCTGTTATATACCTTCCTCTTGAGGGATAGTGGCGATCTATCTGTCATAATTTGAGAGTGCTTGCCAAATGTGCTCCACCTCATTCTTATTCTTCTAGTTACTTCAATCTCGTGGTTCGGCTCCACGGTTATTACCTGCCCTAAGTAGACATAGTCTTTTAAACTTGAAGTGCACTATTACCTATCTCGAAGCGCTGCTCTTTTCCGAGGTTGTTGTACATTACTTTCGTTTTCTGCAGATTCATTTTAAGACCCACCTTTCTTCTCTCCTTGTCTAACTCTGTAATCATGAGTTGCAATTCGTCCCCTGAGTTACTCAGCAATGCAATGTCATCGGCGAAGCGCAGGTTATGAGGGTACTCTCCATTAACTCTTATCCCTAACTGTTCCCATTCTAGGCTTCTGAAAACCTCCTGTAAGCACGCGGTAAATAGCATTGGGGAAATTGTGTCCCCCTGCCTTACACCCTTCTTCATTGGTATTATGTTGCTTTCTTTGTGAAGCACTATGGTAGCAGTTGATCCCCTGTAGATTTCTTCCAGGATGTTTATATATACTTCATCGACGCCCTGATTCCACAGTGTCTGCATGACGGCTGATATTTCTACCGAATAAAACGCCTTCTCGTAATCTATGAAGGCTATGTATAGTGGTTGGTTATATTCTGAGCATTTCTCTATTACCTCATTGATAGTATGAATGTGGTCGATTGTTGAGTAGCCTGTTCAAAATCCTGCTTGTTCCTTTGGTTGATTGAATTCTAATGTTTTCTTTACTCTGTTAGCAATTACCTTTGTAAATAGCTTGTATACTACAGAGAGCAAGCTAATCAGTCTGTAATTCTTCAAGTCCTTGTCATCTCCTTTCTTATGTATTAAGATGATGTCAGCGTTCTTCCAAGACTCTGGTACCCTTCCCGTCAGGAGACACCTCGTAAACAGGGTGGCTAGTTTTTCTAACACAATTTGTCCTTCATCTTTCAGCAGATCTGATGTTACCTGATCCTCACCAGCAGCTTTGCCTCTTTGCATGCTCTCCAAAGCTTTTCTGACTTCTTCTATCATTACTGGTGGGGTGTCATCTTCGTTACTGCTAGTTTTTATAGTATTAAAGTCGTGGTTGTCCCGGCTACTGTACAGATCTCTGTAAAACTCCTCCGCTATTTTAACTATCCTATCCATATTAATAGTTATTTTGCCTTCTTTGTCTCTTAGTGCATACATCCGATTTTCGCCTATCCCAAGTTTCGTCTTCACTACTTTGACGCTTCCTCCGTTTTTCAAAACGTGTTCAATCTTCTCCATGTTATACGTTCTTACATCGGATATCTTACGCCTATAATCAACTTCGAAAGCTCTGCCAGTTCTATTTTGTCTGTTGTACTTGAGACTTTCATGATTTGATGCTTCTTAAGGAGATTCTTCGTTTCCTGGGAAACCTTGCCATTGTCCTGTCTAACTACCCTGCCTCCAGCTTCCACTGCACACTCCGTAATAATACTCGTCAGATTATCATTCATTGTATCTATGCTAAGGTTGGTTTCCTCACTAAGAGCCGAGTACCTGTTCTGAAGCGAGACTCTGAATTCCTGTACTTTCCCTCTCAGTGCTAGCTCATTGATTGGCTTCTTGCGTATCAGTTTCGTTCGTTCCTTCTTCAAATCTAGGCGAATTCGAGACTGTACCTTTTTATGGTCACTGCACCGTACCTTGCCAACCACTTGCACATCCTGCACGATGCCTGGGTATGCACTCATTATAAAGTCTATTTCGTTCTTATTTTCACCAGTAGGGCTCCTCTATGTCCACTTGCGGTTTCCTCGTTTTTGGTAGAAGGTATTCAAAATCCGTAAGTTATTGCGTTCTGCGAATTCTACTAGTAGCTCTCCTCTGGCGTTTCTAGTACCGATGCCATAATCTCCTACTGCCTGGTCTCCCGCCTGCTTCTTCCCTACCTTTGCATTAAAGTCTCCCATCAGTATTGTGCACTGTGTTTTTACCTTACTCATTGCCGATTCTACGTCTTCCTAGAAGCTTTCAACTGAGGCGTCATCATGGCTGGATGTAGGCGCGAAGGCCTGTACCACCTTCATCTTGTATCTCTTATTCAGTTTAATTACGATACCAACCACCCTTTCAGTAATGCAATATAGTATTCCCATATGTTGCCAGCTATGTTTCTGTGAATTAGGGACCCCACTCCCAGTTCTCTTCTGTCAGCCAAGTCCCGAAAGCAAAGGACATGCCCATTTTGTAGCACCGTATAGGCCTCATCTGTCCTCTTAACCTAACTGAGTCCTAATATATCCCATTTAACACCCTCTAGCTCCTCGAACAGTACAGCTCGACTTCCTTCACTAGATAAGGTTCTAGCGGTAAACGTTGCCAAGTTCAGGTTCCGATGGCGGGCTGTCCTGACCCAGAGATTCTTAACACCCTCTGCTACGTTGCAGATCTGACCGCCGCCGTGGTCAGTTGCTTCGCAGCTGCTGGGGACTGAGGGCCGTGAGTTATTTGACGTATGCATGTGGGAGGTGGTGGCCAGATACTGCACCAGGGTGGCCAATCCTTCTCTGGTGAGGGAGTGCGTTCCCGGCGGTGGTTACCGGTGAGGCCGCATCCCAGGCCTCGTAATGCAGTTCCATCACCACGCGGAATTTTTTTATCCGGTTGGGAACTGCACGGCAGCGGGATTTGAACCACGGACCTTTTGCATGCGAGGCGGATGCTCTAACCACTATGCCATCGCTGCTTATGCCTAAAGAAAAGTAACATACCTGCGTAGAAAGCAGGAAAAACATTCTGCCAGAGCTGCTGTGAACTCGCCCACTGAAGAAGGCAGGCGTCGACGATGTTATTTTATACCTTGCCGATGATGTCACCGAGCTAGGCTGGTCAACGATTGAAGGAACCAGGATGTCGTCATCATAGATGATGGCACGTAGAACACCAGCTGACGAGGCAACGAACAGGCCAGGACTATCTCTAGCGAGGCTGATAGGGGCGTCCACGCCACCAAGACCAGAGTTACGCACGTGGCGAAACTCGGTCGAAGAACGGTAGTTCATGGTATTGCTTTCCCAGGCGAAGAAATTCGGACGAGTCGCTGACAGGATTGGTGAGGCAGTCATATATATATATATATATATATATATATATATATATATATATATATATATATATATATATATATATATATATATATATATATATATATATATATATATATATATATATATATATATATATATATATATATATATATATATATATATATATATATATATATATATATATATATATATATATATATATATTGCCACCAGCACATAGTGGGTCGACAGCAAGAGCGGCTCTCAATCTGGAGGAAAAATAAAAAAAGAAGATCGTGTGCTTCTTCTCTGCTCGGGAGCCAGCCACGACTGACGCATCGTCCTAGAGATTGCTACCCGGTGGTTTAATAAATCCCCCAGCACTTGTGACTCATCGTGACAAACTGGCGGAAGTGCTGGGTAGTCTCACGGATGCTGCAGACCCCCCCCCCCAGGAAGCCGTGATACGAGTCCAGTTCCAATCAATACTCCCGTGCGTCGGACCAGCCGCCGAATCAGGGGATTGCCTCCGTAAATCAACGATACTGCTCCCACCACGTCGACAAACATGACCAGCGCTTCGGTGCAAACCTCGTCAACAGGCACGGGAAGCACAACGTTCAACCGCTATACGTTGGAAAGCCCACGGGCACCGGCGACGTTCCATGGCACGGAGCACGAGGACGTTGAGGACTGGTTGGCGGACTTCGAGTGCGTAGCCACCTTGAATCAGTGGGACGACGCGGCGAAACTGGGTCGTGTCTATTTCTATCTCGAAGACGGGGCACGTACGTGGTATCAAAACCGAGAGGAGCAGCTGACGACGTGGCCCGAATTCTCTCGTAGACTTTCGCAGACCTATGCCAGTGCTGATCGCCAAGAACGAGCTGAACGAGCTATTTTAGCCCGCGTCCAGTTGCCAAACGAAACTGTGACCACGTACGTCGAAGACATGACGCGCCTCTTCCGACGGGCCGATTCAAGAATGACGGAGGACAAGAAGTTGCGTCACTTGATGCGCGGTGTCAAGGACCAGCTTTTTGCCGGCTTCGTGAGCAGCCCTCCGAAGACGGTGTCGGACTTCTTGTCCGAGGCCGTGACAATGGAAAAAATGCTGCAGCAGCGATCCAACTAATACGACAGGCAAGTCAGTGGCATGTCTATTGCCGACATTTTCACCGCCACTAGAACCAGCAACGACCGTCTACGTGAACTCATCCGTGATATAGTACGTGAAGAGTTGCAAAAGGCTGGTGTAACACCTCATCCTATGGTTAGCTCTATTGCAACTGTGATCAAGAATGAGCTGCACCAGGCCCTCCGGAACACCTTGCCTCCTGATACAGCTGCACCAGCTCCTGCTGAATACCGCCGTGAGACAACCTACGCGGAAGCCTTGAAACGCCCTGCTGCATCGCCGCCATTACTCGTCCATCCTGTTCCTGCTGTTGCATTCCAGTCAGCGCAGCACATACCGTGCTACGAAGGCACGTACACGCCACCGCCCTTGCCCTTTGTCCCTGGCGCTTCTGTCGCCCATCGCTCGGTGCCACCAGTTCAGTACATCGACGATCGGCGCACGTCTCCTCGGAAGTTCGATGTTTGGCGCACACCTGATCGCCGGCCTCTGTGCCTTCACTGTGGAGAAGCTGATCATTTATACCGCCAGTGCCCATATCGCCGTCTTGGGCTTCGCGGCTTCTCTGCGTACTCATCACCACCCCGTTACGGCCAGAGACCACGCGAAATCGAAAACTACCTCGCCCAGCAGCATGACCACCGTCTGCCGGGCGCCAGTCGCACTCGCTTTCACCGAGGCGATTTTCATCAACGCCCCAGCGGTATTCTACCACACGATCTCCCAGCCCCCGTCAGGAAAACTAGCCCAAGCGACCTCTGGGGGTGGGGTCGCTGAACAGCGAAGCGCTGAAGACCTCCTATTGACGCAGAACCGTACAGAAACCTGTCCGACATCACATACTGCTGCAAAAGATAGCCGACTTTCACTCGACATAGCAGTGACAATTGATGGCTATGCAGTTAATGCTTTAGTGGACACCGGCGCCGACTATTACATACTGAGCGGGAAACTGACAACGCAGCTGAAGAAAGTCATCACGCCGTGACATAACTTGCAGATTCGGACAGCTGGTGGCCACGTCGATACTCCACTAGGTGCCTGCACAACTAGAGTACAGATACAAGGGTATAAATTCGTAGCAAGCTGCCTCGTTCTACGCGAATGCTCCCGTGACGTCATCCTCGGAGTTGACTTTCTACAGGAAAATGGAGCTATCATTGATCTGCAAGAGCGCCGCGTCACGTTCTCAGCCTAGCGAGCTATCAACGTTCAGGATGACGGAAGGCGTGTCGACGCACTCCGTATTTTTGAACAGAGCGTGACGCTTTCTCCACGAGCAAGTGTTCTCGTCGACGTAACATGCTGTGGTTTGGGCGATGGCGATGTGGTGGCCGAGACAAATTTAGAACACCTCCTGCAGCAAGGCATTTGTGTAGCTAGAAGTGTAATACACCTTCGTGATGACCGATCTGAATTGCTCGTAACCAACTTTAGCAACGAGCATCGACATCTGTTCCGTAGAACTTCGATAGCCTTTGCCCATGAAGTAGCAAACGTCACCAACTGTCTCGCGTCAGAACTAGTGGATACCACCGACACGTCAATGAGTAATATTGACATCAATCCTGATCTGTCCACCGATAACCAGACTGCGCTACGAGCGCTCTTGTTCGAGTACAGGTCTTGCTTTGCAAGTTGCTCAAAAATCCGCCAGACGTCCATCACTCAACACAGGATCATCACGTACGAGGACGCACGCCTGATACACCAGAACCCCTACCGCGTGTCGGCTAAAGAACGTGAAGCGATACGTACGCAAGTCAGCGAGATGCTTGGCGATGGCGTTATTGAACCATCTAACAGCCCGTGGTCATCTCCAGTCGTACTTGTCAAAAAGAAGGACAGGTCGCTACGCTTCTGCGTCGACTACCGAAAGCTTAACAACGTGACCAAAAAGGATGTGTATCCGCTGCCACGTATCGACGATTCGCTGGACAGATTTCGTCGTGCCCATTATTTCACTTCTCTCGATCTCAAAAGCGGGTATTGGCAAATCAAGGTAGATCAGCGAGAACGTGAGGAAACAGCCATCGTGACTCCAGACCAGCCATCGTTACTCCAGGCCTATACCAATTTCGAGTGCTCCCTTTTGGCTTGTGTTCAGCGCCGGTACCTTTCCAGCGAATGATGGACACTGTCCTCACAGGGCTTAAGTGGCAGACTTATCTTGTCTACCTTGATGATGTGGTGGTCTTCTCTACCACGTTCTAGCAGCACCTTCACCGCCTGCGCAGCGTGCTGGAGGCTATCCAATCGGCGGACCTCACACTAAAGCCACAGAAGTGCCACTTCGGCTATAAAGAACTAAAATTTCTTGGACATGTAGTTAGCGCTGAAGGAATCCGGCCCGATCCGGACAAGCTTGCCGCTGTTGCCGAATTACCAGCTCGTGTCGATAAGAAAGCCGTCCGGCGCTTCCTTAGTTTCTGCGCCTACTATCGCCGGTTCATTCATGGCTTTTCACAGATAGCAGAACCTCTGACTCGTCTCACAAGAGACGACACGCCGTTTGCCTGAGAAAACGAGCAACAAGCAGCTTTTGATGAGCTGCGACAGCGCATGCAATCAGCGCCCGTTCTCGCTCATTTCGATGATGATGCTGACACGAAGGTCCATACCGACGCTAGTAACATTGGGCTCGGTGCAGTGCTCGTTCAGCGTCAAGAGGGCACCGAAAGAGTCATAGCCTACGCCAGCCGCTCTCTATCCCGTGCCGAGGCGAATTATTCCACTACGGAGAAAGGGTGCCTCGCAGTCGTGTGGGCAATCACCAAGTTTCGCCCGTACCTTTATGGTCGTCCCTTCAAGATAGTGACGGACCATCATGCGCTCTGTTGGTTGGCAAGCCTGCATGACCATTCAGGACGGCTAGCATGGTGGAGCTTGCGGCTGCAGGAATTTGATGTCACCATCGTCCATAACTCGGGCCGTAAGCATGAAGACGCTGACACACTGTCACGCGCACCCCTTCATGTCGTCAGTCAGGAAGCAGAGGAAGACGAAGGCTTCCTGGGCGCCGTTAGCGCATCAGACTTGAGCAAACGGCAGCGAGATGACGCAGAGATTCGTCCAATCATTGATCATTTAGAGGGCCAGGGCGCTATCATACCACGTCATTTATCCCGCTCGTTGACGTCGTTCTGCCTGCGAGACGGTGTGCTGTACAAGAAGAACGCTCGTTCGAACAACCGTGCTTACCTCCTGGTGGTTCCTGGAGACATGCGAGACGACGTCCTCTTCGCTTGCCATGACGAACCCACATCCGGTCATCTGGACTACTCAAGGACACTTGCCAGAGTGAGCGAGCGGTACTATTGGCCAGGACTTTTAGCAAGCATCAAAAAGTACGTCAAGAGCTGTCGGGAATGTCAGCGCCGAAAGTAACCATCTGTTAAGCCAGCTGGTTTGCTTCAGCCCATCGAAGCACACTGCACGCCGTTCGACCAAGTCGGCATGGACATTCTCGGGCCATTTCCCCTGTCTGCGGACAGCAACAAATGGGTGATCGTCGTGACCGACTATTTGACATGCTACGCTGAGACGCAGGCGATCCCACGAGCCACGGCTTCTGAGGTAGCGCAATTTTTCATGCGCCACATCGTGTTACGACACGGTGCTCCTTCCAGTGTAATAACGGACAGAGGCGCGGCATTCACGGCGCAGCTTACGGACGAAGTTTTCAAACTGAGCAACACCAGACACCGAAGGACAACTGCGTACCACCCGCAAACCAACGGACTTACCGAGCGACTGAATAAGACCCTCGCAGACATGATCTCAATGTACATCGACGTACAGCACAAAACATGGGACCGGATCTTACCTTACGTGACCTTCGCGTTTGATACCGCCGTGCAAGAGACCACGCGATTCACGCCATTTCGGCTTCTCTACGAACGCGAAGTGCAGACCATGCTAGACTCTATGCTACCGTGTCAAGACGAAGACGAGTTGTCAACTGACGCCGAAGAATTCGCAGAGTGTGCTGAAGAAGCCCGGCAACTCGCGTGACTGCACATCGGCCAGCAACAGCAGGCAGACGCACGACGCTATAACACCCGCCACAGAGAAGTGTTTTACAACCCCGGAGATCAAGTTTGGGTATGGACGCCCGTCCGCAGCCGTGGCCTTAGTGAAAAGTTACTGAGCCGGTATTTTGGCCTATATAAAGTGTTACGCCGCGTCAGTGACGTGAACTACGAAGTGGTTCCGGACTCAACACCCCATGCACGGAGCAGGACACGACTGAGGCCGGACGTCGTTCATGTGTTGCGCATGAAACCATTTATTGCGCGTTGCTCGTAACTTTCCTTTACCGTACAGCATTCTTTGTGTTTTTTGTTTACTTGTGTGAACTTGCTTTCTCTTTTATTGACGTTTCTTATATTGGCACGCTCTTCAATTTCTACTTTCACTTTATCCGAATTCCCTATTTCTTTTTCACGTGCCTATGTAGTAGCATCGCGGTGCTGCAATGTACTTTTCTTTCCTCTTATTGGGACTTGTTTTTTTTTTATTTTCGGTAGGGGGGATAATGCCCTCAGCACGTAGTGGGTCGACAGCAAGAGCGGCTCTCAATCTGGAGGAAAAAGAAGATCGCGTGCTTCTTCTCTGCTCGAGTACCAGCCACGACTGACGCATCGTCCTAGAGATTGCTACCCGGTGGTTTAATAAATCCCCCAGTACTTGTGACTCATCGTGACAATATATACTGCCGGTTCTCTCTATGTGCCGCAAAGCTACCACCTCCTCTCATGCTCCTCTCCACTCGAGTCACGCGTGCACAACGAACAAATAACGTAATGTTTATACACGTTCTTACAAAACAAGTGCTGCAAGGCAATAATAAACCCCTCCCATTTCATTATACAACAACACATTTTATTTTTTACATTGCATATTGCCAACTACGAGGAATTTTCGGTACGAGTCGACGGCCTCACACCAGTAACAGTGGAGCTCGCTCACCGAAGCCGTCGCGTGAATGAGGTTTGCCTGCGCAGGCTACTGTTCGCGCGAAGGCAATCTACGACGCGTCGCTCGTCGCTGTCTTGAGAATTTTCGTGGTTATGTGGTTTAGCCTTAACTCCACTCGCACTGAACGCATTCTTAAAATTTTGGCGGCGTTTGATTCGTGAGGTAACAAGCTCTTCCAGTGAATTCATTCGATGCATGGTAACATGAAAAAGTGTTTCAGGGCCCTTTTAAAGGCCAGACCACACGTACCCGTTGCAGCGCGTCGGTGGGGGGCTTTTTGACGCGGCGGCATGCCCTCTCTATACGGAGAGAGTGGCCGCGCAGCTTCGCGTAGCCACGTGCCATTTCTCTTTTCGAAAGAGAGAACGATACTGCGTCAGCGCGAGGAATTTTCACGTGGCGTTGTCTTAGCGTTGCCTAGGGTTCCTCGATGCGCGCGCCCCCTTCCGCCGCCTTGCCTGGTGGAGTGGCGCCACCTGGTGGGAGGCTTGACTGACGTCACGGGCCCCTCCACTACGGCGTCTCTCATAATCATATTGTTGTTTTTGGACGTTAGACCCTACATAGCAATCAATCAATCAATCAATCAATCAATCTATCTATCTATCTATCTATCTATCTATCAAATCAGAATTCCTGATATTATTTTGTGGTTTCCAGCGTAACTTTCGTTTCTCACTATAATAAGTGATTGTGTATGAAAGACATATCCAGCTGAAGTCTCCTGCATCCCAAAGCGGAATTCTGTCTAACGAGCTACACTATTTGCAGAGGCAGACATAACTTGTACGGTAAATCGCAATGCTGTTGGTAAACTTAAAACGTCCGAATTTCATTTGTAATACTTCGACACAAATGTTTCATTGCGTAGTCTATGCCAAGTTGTGATGAAGTTGAACCTATTTATCATGAATATATTTTTAGCATTGATTCCGTCGAGTACTTGCATGGTGAAAATAACTAATGTCTCGCTGTCCTGCACCTTCATTTTCAAATGATTCATACTTTCTGCAGCTTAGTTAACTTTTAACACCAATAAATACCTTCACTTTGCACCTTTAGTAATATACTTCTTGAAATTGAGAAGAAATCATCACCGTATTGCTGAAGGGCGGCTACATGGCGAACTCGGAAAGAAGCGACCGTCGGCATGCGTTGGCGGCGAAGCAGGTGATTCCGTGCCGTACGTCACTTCGCCGCAACTGCAGTGACGCCAGTGTTCGTTTTCAGGGCTGATTGGCCTGGTGTGTGACCGATAGTGGCGCTGCGAAACGCACTTGTATGATGTCAGTTCGAGGATTCGCGCACTTTCGAGGCGCGGCGCCGTATAGAAACCACCGTCGTAGTAAAACTTGGCAAATACGCAGTTAAACTGCTAATCTTGTGATTGGTGGCTACCAGCGCTGTTCTAATAACCACGGCTGTCCGCTTTTAACACTCGTTTTAAAAGGACAGCGCCTTGTTTCTTAAAACTGCGGCCGCTAGTCTCCGCGGCGAGGGGTGCAGTACTCCTCTGTGCCTCTATATTATCACCCACCCGGGAAAAAGACGTTAGCCTTCGCATTTATCCTAAGGACCCGAAGCTGAGGAAGAAGCGAATAGTCAAACTCAGAGAAGGAAAGCCCTCCACGTCTTCATCGACCATGTGCGTCAAGCACTTCGCTGACAATGACTTTTGCTACACCCGCCCTATACGCTCCACATTTCGGTAAGCGTGCAACCATGCAACAGGCGTAGGTGACTTACACCAGGTGAGGTGCCGTCCCGAAACCTATTACGGTGGCCCCTAGGCTGGGAGCCGACGACGTGGCCTCCGAGTCGCCTCGTAAGCGCGCCTCGTGATCGCAGCTGAGTGGCACAGGATATCTGAAACTACGGCTTTATTTGGTCGATGTACGTACATATATACGTAGTTTACTGATCAAGACGTAGTTTCTGAACAAGCGCGTGTCTAGCGCACTGCTCAGCATAAATTCATAAGCATAAACTGCTGTCGTTATATAGTGCATATTCACTAGAGGTTGTCACATAATCTTTGTGGCCGTGTGCGTGGTATATACAATCAGCAATAACTGTTATGTTAACATACCCGAGCGACGGCGTTGTGTGGTATTAATATGAACTACTTCCTGATGTCGCTCTCGTTGAAAAAAACACATTACTTAGACAAACTGCTGTCATTTGCATCGACCAGATTTGCATTAAAGTGGAACATGCCCCCTTCCCGAGTCACACTAGCACCTACCCATCAAGACTTTTTTTTACTGCGATACAACACGGGCTTGCGCCCTGCCGACGCCCATAAGTGCAATCCAAACACGATTATCTCAAATTTGGTAATTTTATGCTGTTTTGCTTTTCTCCGTGAACGGTCGATTAACTGCCGAAACAACAATTTGAACAGCTGCTCTGCAGTAATTCACTCATTGTTGTTTGCGAATGCCAGAGTGACAGAAATTAGCGGTTCACACACATATGCTCGCGTTCATTGTCACTATACCCTTGCACACCAGAAAAAATATTGAAGGAAAAGGGCAGGCATGCCATTTTCCTTAGAATATTCGATCGCCACGGGGATGCTGTGTGGCGGGTTCGCAAGTCCACGTGTTTTCAGAAACAGCCGTGTGTGATAAATGACGTGCTTGAAGGTTTAAAGTGCGTGCCATTGCAAGAGTTTGAAGTAGACAACGATGAAGGTGGCATGAGCGCTGGGCTGAAAAACTAAAAAGAAAGAAAAGGAGGGTGGAGCGTGGCGGCGTAGGTACGAGAAAAGGAATGAGGAAGACAGGGTTCGCTACTCGGCCGTTGGGTTCCGGACTTGAGCCTGGTAACAGCTAAGCCCGGTCTACCTGCTACGCACTACCTGCTATGGCCGTGAGTCGCTGACGTGCTGCGGCTTCAAGGCATCTTGTGACCGAGGACACGCGGAGCTGTCGGGCTACGGACACGAGTTCCAGCTGAGGTGTCCGGCCAGGACGTGGCTACGATGGTGGTACCTGCCCTTCAAGTCGCCACCTGGTCTACCGTACAAACAACGTGATTCAGTGCAAGAAGTACCAACAAACTTTGGTGAGACCGGTATTGTGTCCATGCTAGGATGAGGGACTTTTAGGTTAGGACTTCGGTAGCGCAAAGAGACAGTGAGGGATCCTTTACATAGTCTGTCCATGTTAAGTGTGTTCGTTTTTTCATGTTTGTATAAAGTGTGGTGTACAAATGGCCTCGTTTTTTCGTGGGTGTCTGGGGTGATGTCTCGGAAAACCAGTCGCTAAGAACTTTCACGTTGCAATAACATACATAGCAAGGCAACACCGTGATGGTGATGCGATCTCCATTGACAGCATGCATCGGCTGCGGCCATTCAACAACGTGGTCTGCGTCGTACACCAGCGCGCCGTCGATGAGACACCGCGCGTTTTCGCTAGCTGTATCTACATGCTTGTAGATGCTGGAGAGAGGCACGCTTATTGAAATTTTGAAACACCCGAACTGATTAGTGTCGCACGGTGGGAACTGCAGGTGACGAGCGAGAACACTCACAAGAAGTTTGAATTTCTTACCAGCAATGTGGTCGGAGGCTCCAGCGTGCTCATCGGTCATCTGGAAGGATTCTTGGCCTTGTCGATCGGGCTGCAACTGACACAAATTCATAATTGCACTCGAAAACATTCGTTGTGGGCCTTCGTTGACCCTCGCGAGGTTGTTCGTTCGGCAAAGTTCTCGCCCGAAGCAGACGATCCGCGCACAGGAGCAGCGGCTGCTGCGGCGCGGTTGAGAGCGCAATCCACAAACTGACGTCACACGCGAGAGGGTTCCACTCCAAGATCTCGATGCCAATAGAGAGAGAGGGTGCACAACTTCTCTCAACCACGCATCCTCTTTCTTCATAAGGAGAGGGCACGGCGCCACGTCGAAAAGCTATGCACCGACGCGCTGCAACGGATACATAGGCACTGCGCCGTGCTCTCGACCGGGCTGCAGAAATTAGGTGCCTTTTCTCATCTTCTAACTACTACCACCACCACCAACGGATACGTGGGTCATATCATTTAGAAATGGGACGTAAGCGACTATGCGCCTGCTCTCGCTGCTGGCTTTCATAAAGACTGCAGGAGGGGAGTGCGTCTGCAATGCTCGGTGGCGGTAATAGACAGTTAATAGACAGTTAATAGACAGTTATAGTATACCGGGCTTACCGGG
Organism: Rhipicephalus microplus; assembly: GCF_043290135.1. Taxonomy (NCBI): domain Eukaryota; kingdom Metazoa; phylum Arthropoda; class Arachnida; order Ixodida; family Ixodidae; genus Rhipicephalus; species Rhipicephalus microplus. The sequence goes on along the minus strand of NC_134710.1, from coordinate 330,187,184 downwards.
ATACCGGGCGTACCGTGATACCGGAATGAAAGTGCGCATGCGCAGATACGTACGTCACCCATACCGCTTCCCGTACGCGCGGTATTTTTCAGATTTCACGTTACCGTGGTAGCGTAGGTGTACGTAGTGTACGTAGACATGGCGGCACTCTCGGACGCCCGCTTCGAAGTGATTTTGGCGTAGTTCTTGAAAGATTCACCTTGTTTACAGCAAACGACTGTTCAAAATGGCTTCGCTTGCCTTCAGTTAGCTTCGATGACCGAGTATTACGGATAAGTTGGCGTAGTTTTTGAGATAGCTTTCCATTTCGAACGCGTCTAGGCCTAATTACAAGATTTATTTATATATTTATTTATGAATACTGCAATCTCTACTAGAGATTTTTGCAGAGTGGGTTACATAAATTACATGAATGCTCAATATGCAGACGAACAAATTTTCAAATCAGGAAGCTAAAAACACACAGAAACAAAAGTACGCACAAAGCAACTCAATATATACAAAAATTCGAACGTTTATGGGGACAGAGCTTAATTGGCATGCTATTTTAAACACTGTGTAGACAAAAATCGATATAGACAAATCGGCAACATAAATGTTTTCGCGTTTGGTGCGTAGTTCATATTTATTTACTTTTATTATTACTAAAATAAACTTCTAACAATTCTTCGCGTGGTGGCAAAGGCAAACTTCTCGTTTTAATTTTATTTTCGCTGTTCTTTAACTGATTAACCATATAATATGTGGCGCCACCATCCCAGCTTGGGCACGTAAACCACGTAAACGCCATCCCGCTAAACTATAAGACGCTGCCCACAACGAACATTTGCTGCACGGTAATGCACTTCCCTTAACCTACGCTATCACGCTAACGCTAAACTATAAGACATTAGACAGTTACAGTTTACCGTTAACGTGATAGCGGAGGTTAAAAGAATGGCGTTACCGTGCAGAAAACGTTCGTTGTGAACAGCGTCTTATAGTTTAGCGGGATAGCGTTTGTAGTGTGTACCCAGCAAGCGTGCTTCTAACATTTACCTAAATAGTGTTTATAAAAGGCTCTGTAAGGCCACTCTTTATGCTTTCGCTGTGGCTGTGCTGCGCGTTCCGCGCAGGCCTGGCGATTTTTCATGCGTTCTTTACTCTTGAGCCGTGTGCGGCACATTTCGATCTGGTTGTCGTTATTCTCGTGACATTCCGATTTGTTGCTATCGCATTCATTACTTCACGCTTCCGGTGCAACTATGACTTTTTTGAAAGTCCCATTCTTGAACTTGAAAAGGGTGGACTGTTGGGCGAGTTAATGTTTAGGCATAACAACCATCGTGAGAGTGCAACGAAACAAGACACACGAACAGACGAGAAGAGGCGCACAGTGCACGCATTCTCGTATGTTCCTTATCGTGTGCCTTGTTTAGTTGGGCTGTTACGATGGTTTCTACGCCATTTTAAATGCGAAGCATTTCTTAGAGAACTTCCGCGACCTTGAGCGTATCTATCTATCTATCTATCTATCTATCTATCTATCTATCTATCTATCTATCTATCTATCTATCTATCTATCTATCTATCTATCTATCTATCTATCTATCTATCTATCTAGCCACCTACGACTTTTAGCTCTCCTGGCCGTTTCAATATTGGTATCAATACCAAGCTTGGTATGGCATAACATGACTGTACGAAGAACATATTTGATTAGTCACAACATGAAAATCATGACAAGTATGTCAAGAATATGATGATTTACATTTCATGGTCCTGCAGCTTTTGCGGTGGTTTCGTTCACATGGCATGTTGCAAAACTGGTTTGCTATGACATGATTGCATGGCGACCACAAGTGACAGACCCTAACATGAAAAGCATGACATGCGTGTCATGCAATAACATGACTACATGTCACGCTCATGATGCACTAGCGGCCGTTTCGCTAGCGTCACATATACCAAATTTGGTATTACGGTACGTGAATGGATGACGAAGGTATGTGACTGGTGCAAACATGATAATCATGAGGTGTGTTTTGTGTACAAACACTATTGCATGCCACACTTATGATGCGCCGGTGGCCGTTTCGCTTGCTTCACATATGCCAAATTTGTTATTACCTGATGCCAATGGATGACGAAGGTATGTGCCTGGTGCAAACATAATAATCAGAAGATGCGTGTCATGTGAGAACATGACTACATGCCACAGTCAAGGTGCCAATACATTTCGACGTGATGCGTTGCGCGTGCTCGCCGGCGTTCATTTCGTCGCATCATGCCAGCGTTGCCATGCCAGGCGCCGGTCCTGCCATATACTTGAAGGTGCGTGCGGCGCTGCGTTGCTTTGACGCATGCGCGTTTCAGCGCGTCTGGCGTCCCTCCATCACGAAAAAGGGAGACGCAGTGTTGTCTGGGTAACGGATTGGCGCGAAATGCAGCATGTCGCATTTCGCGCTGGTTGCCGTCGGGCCGCGCCGACGGACGCCATAGTCGCGCCTGGCGTCAGACTATAGAGTGCTCGCGTTTTGCTACCGTAACGTCCCTGCGCCCAGCGTGTGCGTGAATCATTGCTACGTTGGAGTATATTGGGCCCTTCATGAAGTGCTGGTGGCCGTTTTGCTAGCTCGACATATGCCGAATTCGCTGTTACGTGACGTCAATGACTGATGAAATATATGACTGGTGCAAACATGATAATGCTGACACGCGTGTCATGTAAAACATGACTGCATACCACGCTCATAGCGTGCTCGCGGCTGTTTCGCTAGCTCCAAATATACTAAGTTTACTGTCACGTGACGTGCATAGATGACAAAGGTAAACGACACATCCAAACATGAGAATGATGACACGGAAGTTATGTACGGCATCATTTACCTCCACCTCGTAACGTCTTGCTGATTTTAAAGTGACATATCAACATTTCTCATTCGTGCTTCGCATATCATTGATTCCCACTGTACGTGGGATCTGCCAATTTTTGTTGAAGTTGAGCATCTTCCGTAAAGCCCATGAGGCGCTAGCATGCTTTCAGCGCATTCATAAAAAATTTCAAACGCGCAAAAAAAATAATTGTAGAGGTGCACCAATATCTGTCGCACAAACAAATGAACGGGGGGAGTCTTGACTCGCTAGATTTGGCAATTATAAAATAATTAGTAATGTTTACTAGTAATATTATCAATACTAACTTTTGAGACAAGTTCACCATCTTGTGTGAGGTGGTGGCTAAGAACTCACCGTCAGGCCCATTGCAGTTCCTCTTATTATTTCTGCCTGAGCAGTTTAGACGGCAGTGGTGTTCTGTCACTTTGGCGAGATCGTAGTTGTAGGAATTCAGAGGTGACCTGACGCTGAATTAATAGTAATGCATGCACGTATGTACATAATACGGTAACCACAGTCTGCAGAAACGACGAAGCAAAAGTATACTAGTGGCTCGCATTGCACGCCGAGTAGTCGATAAATTATGAGGTGCCTAAGACAGGCTTGTACCGCAAGTGCCCATTGCATCTTCAACGGGCTAACCTGCTCACGCGCACACATACAGGCGAGCTTCATGGTATTTCCAGAAGGGACTCGGAATCCGGAACCCAAGATGCTGCCGTTCAAGAAAGGTGCTTTCCACATGGCCGTGGACTGCCAGGTAAGAAAGCGCTCGAGTACTCGTATTGGTGCTTTGTATTGTCAATATTTCAGGGGTAACCGCAAAGCAAACTTCCATAACGCAATTAGACACCTGCAGAATGTGCGTGGAGGAAAAATGCGGGGAGGGAATGTGCGAAGAGAAATTGCTCAATCGTTGGAACTATAGCCACAGGTGCACAAGTGCAAATAGTGCGCAAAATTTGTTAACCCTAGCAGAGCCCAAGCTTCAGCAACAATAATACACGTAGATTGAGGCTGAGGTTGCCGAGCTTGGGGTGCTGGGTCTGGGTATTTGCCTTGCGCACGATAGGGCAAGGTTGTGACTTGGCTGCACCGGAGCGAGCTCACACTGGGTCGACACCTGACCCAGATACGGGCCAGACCGACTGCAGGAACCCACAATTTCTTCATTAAACACGATCTTCTGTATTCTTCACGTGTGCCTATGAACATACTTGTACAGTTGCACGAGATATGAAAGTTGTCGTGTGACCGTTGACTTGCCTGATGTTTCAGGGGCCTAGTGGTGTATTGAGCAGTGCAAATCAAGATTGTACATTCTTTTCCTCCCTCGTTGCCTGTTGAATGCTACAACAATCACCCCTAAGGCAAAATTTACACCTTTAATTTCTCTCAGTTTTGAGCTCCTCCTTTGTCGCGATCTAAGTGTATTCTTCGTGGGCTTTTATCTCCGCTGCTGATTACAGAATTACTTAGAAAGATGTATTACAGCCAGTGCTAGGCACTGTTTCATTTAAACAGCTTCTTTAGGCGGGACTGATTGCTGCTTAAGAAACAGCAAAAAGCGTGCGTGAAGCTTGCGTCATACCACCTTCTTCTCGAAAATGTATTGTGGGACATAGAACTGTTGTAGTTCATGGTTGTGGCTCACGTAATAACCTTCAAATGGGGATTGACTGTTCACATAAAATATTCCTGAATAACAGCCTTGACCGATCAGAGTGCAGTCTGTGGCCTCTTATTACACTTTGTGGTGACAGCAAAGTTACCTACACACACAAGACAGACTTTTGTCTGGCTGATGCACCACTGGCCTGCTTTCTAAACTCATCACCTGATACTGCATACTCTACCACATCAAACAACACACGACTCCAGTCAATCAGATTTTGGAAACTGTCAGTTGACTGAAGATGTCGTAAATGTGACATTGCATGTCCAAAGCCTTTAACTTCATGATATTCTAACTGTCCCCTTGCCCCATTTCATTGCCAGTATACATCCTCCTTCTCCTGAGGCATTTGCATTTCCATACAAATGCCTCGACAGGAATAACCTATGGGCACATACCACCATCATTGACTCACTGGTGAAGACATGCTCGCGTCTTTAGATTGTGCCAGTCTAAACAGATGGTCAGTTTAAACAGGCACGTTCTAGATAAGAAGGTCAACCGAATTTCATTACAATTGTTTCAGGCACTCGCTGAGTGAAATTCTTTGGGAGCGATGATTAGGAGTGCTAAAAATATTGACCACAGAATTTGATTGGAATGCAATACAACAAGAAAGTCTATGTTCTGCCTAAAAACACACGTAAAAACAGTAGCCTAAAAAATTTAGTAGGTGTACTCCACATGTGACATGGAAGCAGCATTACATCAGTCACACTGAAAAAATAAAAAGTACAGTGCATCATCGATGCATGTGCTTGTACGAAACAAATTGCGCACTCAGTTTTTTCAACACCAGTAGACGTATCGATGATGCACTGTTCCTTGAATGCACACTGAGTTAAAGAAGTCCTGCAAGAATATTTTATAAGCTGAGTTTCACGTGTCAACATCTTCCTTGCATAATCCTGAGGTACATGCAAAAGGAGTTAGCAAGGTTGGCACTAGCAAACAAGGGCTGACAAACATACAAATTAAAAACGAAATCATATCACATTTACTGGCATACCTTGTAATATTTCATTCGCATAGTATGGTGGTTTTCTCCTTTCAGTGAAAATGCAGCCAACATAATGTGGTACCAAAGCCTACCTAGCCACCACCTTTTTTTATTGATGGAATCATTATGAGTTACGGTAACCACATGGGCCGTAACAGTGAAATCAAAGCACTACAGTGACTTCAGCAGATATTTTGACTAGCATGAGAGTACCCATAACAAAGTAAATAGTTTTGTCCTAGTGTAGAAATGCAATGTAAGATTTCACCTTGTGTAGGATGTTGGTCAGCACTGCTCGTCTTGGTTGCACACGAAATCAAACCGTTTTGCATGAAACTGCATATTTTCATGCTATTCAGGAAGCGTAATACACGCTTCTATTTTTATAATCATGATAACATCCTCACCGCAAGCATGCGCAATAGATTCTTTATTTTCAGCCAATGAATACTCGTAGTTGAATATGTCACGTGTGATGCCAGAAATATTTAGATCGAAAAGCTTTGATTTTGCCACTTCTACTGAAAAACATGTAAGAAAAGCAGCATGCATCATTTGAAACACAGGGTCCCTTTGGAGGGTAAGGCATAATGCATAATTCTGAAGGAACACAAGCTTGTTAATGTTTGTGAAATAATAAACTGCTTTGTGTAACCTGAGACAACAAAGCAATGCAAATGAGTTCTGTGGAAACCTGCAGGAGGGCAGAAGGGTTCAAAAAGAGAAATTAGACAACCACCCATTCTTGACACGAGGCCTCAAAAAAATCTGTACTGATTTCTCACAAAGCAAAGCTTCTTAATTGCCGAAAAATTTTCCTTGGTCCGGGGATCGAACAAGACACCAACGCCTTTCCGGGGCGGCTGCTCTACCAATGCGACAGCAAAGTGACAGGTAGCAGAAAACAAATGCGTACAGGGGTAGCGCAAGGATTTCTTAACAATGGGGGTCACCCATGACACGCGAGTTCCTTCAGGGGACAAGGAGGCTGAGAACTGTGCTGCGTTTGACTATGTTTGCTTTTATGGTGGCAAGGGGGGGGGCAGGTGGACATTTTCAGGGGGCTTTAGCCCCCCACTGCTGGCACTGCACTGCCCCTAGAGGTGTACTTACTGAATGGCAGGCAACTGTTTGCCATTAGTGATCCCCTCAGCAATTTTATGGAAGCCAGTTTTCATGCAAAAACCTCACAGCACCAGAATTCCTAAAGTTAAACTCGCCATGTAAGTGGCAACATATGCTGCTTACACATGCATTGAACCACTTTGTTTCAAACCAATAACCAGTAATGTAATTCACAATGTGGTTGCAGACGCACTTCCAAAACATAATTTTGGTTATGTGTTCAGTTGTGCTACTGCTGGTTCGGTATAATGTCCTACATCTGAATTTTCTTCTCTAAATTGGCGACATGTATTTTTTGGCTTGGGTTCAGGCGTGTTTTGAGAAAACCGATTTGGATTGATTGTTACTGAAAATTACTCTTTGGGTACAGTTTCTTTATTGGGGTTTGATGCGACATAGTGGTGTTACTACAAATAATGAATGAGCAAATAAGTTGTGAAGAAGGCATCTTAGAACATGCATGCTGACTAGTATGAGCATGACGTGCACAGTGCCATCCTCGACGTCCAACTTAAGGTTGTTTTCAGTACAATAAGTTACAATTCCCATGATTTGTCAGGCTATGTTACTTAAAAGCACATGTTTGGACCTAGCTGAGATTTTATTTTGAGGAAATCGGGAGTGGGGGGGACGTATAATCACTATGTACATACAAGTGTGAGTGTACATGATCTCACGCAATTAAACTGAATCATTTTAGGTGTTTCAAACATATCCTATAGCTGTGTCTGTGGTTTGTAGCATATGCAATATGAGAATGAATGAAACATTACTTGTGATGTGTGGATTTGCATTGAGTCTGTGAATGCACTATCAATTGACCTTCATTACAATCGCTTGGATGCTTTGGCTTTAAAACAACAGAGAGCCTTAAATTGTTTTTATAGTGTTGATGGGGCTGTTTTCATTATACTTGTTTATATTGTAAGCACAATATTCACAACGTTTGACCTTCATCTTCTTCATCTGTATATAATCATCATCACGAAAAACGTCGTCTTCGTTCGAAGGGTTGATCAGGCGATTTGGCCTAATAAACGCCGTCGAGACTGCAACGCTGCTACTGTCTTACAGAGTGGTGGAGGCTGCTTCGATCCCCAAGTCCTCTCCGACGTCACGTTCCCCTGGAGCTTCGTTCGGGTCACCGCTTGCTTCCCCCGTCCGCTGTCATGGCTCAAGAACCACTTCCCGGAACATCCAGCATCCCTGTCCAACAAACCATTCCTGCGTGGATCGTCAACGCCCGGCAGCGCGACCCACCCTTCTTCTGTGGTCTTCCACGCGACGACGTCGAAGTATGGCTAAAGGAATACGACATGACCAGTGTTTATAACCAATGGGATGAGCCTCAAAAACTTCGTCACATCGCCTTCTATCTGTCCAATGTCGCAGAAACGTGGTTTTTTTAACCACGAGAGCAGCTTCCCGGATCGACCTACTTTTGCTCAACAAGTCCGTAGGATTTTTGGGAAACCGAACATCCATTCCGAAGTGCCGAAACGAAAGCTCAATGGGCGTGCCCAACATCCCGGGGAGACGTACACTTCGTACATTGAAGACGTCTTTGCCCTTGGCCACCGCGTGAACTAGGCGATGACAGAAGCTGATCGTGTTCGCCACATCATCAAAGGGATAGGCCATGTCGGGTTTAACGCTCTGGCTGTTAAAACCCCACCACCGTTGAGGACGTCATCACGACATGTCAGCATCTTGATGAACTCCAAGCCATTCGATTGCACCCAGACTACCCAGACGCCAGTGACAGCCGGCCTTCCTCGGATGCGGATTTGCGCGCGATGATTCGCACTCTTATTCGCGAAGAACTTCAAGCGCAAGGATTGTCATGTGCACCCACTCCTCGGCCTCACTCTCAATCTGCTGGTCTGCGCGACATCATCAAAGAGGAGCTCTCATACATGGCTGGCGCTCTCCCATCGAACACTACGGCGCCACCAACACCACCCATGACGTATGCGCAAGTCGCTGCCATGCCACCTGCCTCGGTTCAGCACGCGCATCCTGTTCCTGCGCAGTCCAACGTAGCAGCATTTGCACCACACTCGCCTGTGCCAGCGCCAGTACCAGCGCCTGTGACAGCTCCAGCACACTACGCCCCCTGGCGCTAGCCTCGCCCAATATGTTACTATTGTGGCATTCGGGGCCATATTTCACAATTTTGCCACAAGCGCCAACAGGATGAACGCCGTGGCTACGATGTTTACGAAAGGGATTCGGAGCCATCCACGAACCAGTACCAGCGACGCCCTACGACACGTTCCTTCTCTCCGACTTCTCCACTCGCTGCACCTCGCCCCTGCTATCCCGGACGCCGCCGGTCCCCTTCACCTCTGCGACGCTCAACATCTCCTCTGAGACCAGCTGTACCTACTTCTGACTGCCACTCGGAAAACTAGCTGGTGCAGTTTTTAAAGGGAAAGCTGCATCACTCGAAAAAACACCAAGACCTCCAGGGGGCCCAGCCAACTTGTTATTAGTGTATGCGGAAGGGGTACCAGTTAAGGCATTGGTGGACACGGGGGCTGCTATTTCTGTTATTCATGCGGATTTGTGTGCTCGTCTACGTAAGGTTATCACACCTTATACTGGCACTCTCTTACGTAGTGCAAACGACTCGCAGATACGGCCATCAGCACAGTGCACCGTTAGAGTTTTCATTGATGGGATCTGGCATCATATTCAGTTTGCCGTGCTGGCTTCTTGTGCTTTTATGCTTATTTTAGGATGGGACTTTCTTTCTGATGCTGCTGCTTCCATCTCTTGTCGACAACGACTCATACATATGCGAGAAACGGATGATATTTCCCCGAAATCATCCCGTGACCGGCTACGAACAGCCAATGACTTCCTTGTGCCACTTAACCACGAGCACGTTATCACGGTTATGTCTGACTCCATCGACCACGGTGACGTCCTAGTCAGTCCATCAGCCCGTTGTCTATCCAGAGGGATTGCACTTTCATCGAGTCTCGTCCGCTTCTCCAACGGCACCACATTTCTCGCAGTACTGAATATCACCAATGAGCCGATTCCGCTGACCAAGGGTACTGTTTTAGTTTCCAGCGTGGACACACAACCTATCTCTGTAGTGGCTTCAAATACCAGTTTGGTGAAAACACGTTCAATACCAACAGATGCTCCACCTACTACGGCTCTCGTCAATGCCATCAGCACGGATCTCACTCCCCCGCAAGCAGACGAACTACTGGCGTTGTTGTCTAAGCATAAATTTTCTTTCAACGTACATTCTACTTCTCTAAGCCAGACTTCTGCGGTGGCTCATCGCATACACACCGACGGAACTTCTATTGTCCGTCGTCGACCATACCGTGTTTCTTCCAGCAAACGCGAGATTATCGACAAGCACGTTGCTGATATGCTCAAGCAAAACATCATCCGCTCCTCCTCAAGCCCTTGGTCGTCACCTGTCGTTCTCGTACGAAAAAAGGCAGTTCGGTGCGATTCTGCGTTGAATACCACGCATTAAACAAAGTAACCAGAAAGGACTTATATTCCTTGCCTCGCATTGATGATGCCTTAGATTCTTTACAAGGAGCGGAATATTTTTCGAGCCTTGACCTGCACTCCGGTTATTGGCAAATTTCAATGCACGAGGATGACAAGAAAAAACTGTCTTTGCCACACCCGACGGACTTTACGAATTTAACGTCATGCCTTTCGGCCTCCGCAATGCGCCAGCAACGTTTGAACGACTGATAGACACTGTATTGTGGGGCCTTAAGTGGAAAACATGCTTCTGTTACTTTGACGACATCACCATATCTTTTTCAACATTCGAACGGCACTTGCAGCGCCTAGATGAAGTTCTGACGGGTCTCGCAGCTGCTGGCCTTCAGCTCAACACCAAGAAGGGCCACTTTGCTAGCAAAAGTATTAAAGTGCTTGGACATCTTGTCAGCAAAGATGGAACCCGGCCTGATCCCGACAAGATTACCGCCGTTCTTCACTTCCCGGTGCCTCAACGCGTCAATGAGCTCCAAAGCTTTCTTGGCCTTGCGTCGTACTTCCGGCGCTTTACACGAGACTTCGCCACCATTGCTGTGCCACTTCACCAACTCCTTTCTTCGGGAGCGTCATACGTATGGTCGGACGAATGCCAAATTGCTTTTGACACCTTGAAACATGCCCTCACGTCTGAGCCAGTGCTTTGTCATTTCGATAACGCTGCACCCACTCTCCTCCATACTGATGCCAGTGGACACGGACTCGGCGCCGTACTTTTGAAACGAACAGAGCGTTATGATGAACGTGTGATTGCCTACGCTAGTCGCACCTTCACAGCAGCAGAGAAAAACTACACCATCACCGAGCAGGATTGTCTCGCCGTTGTCTGGGCCATTCAGAAGTTTTGACCATATCTTCACGGCCGCCACTTTACCGTCGTCACTGACCACCACGCTTTGTGCTGGTTGTCGACGTTGAAGAATTTGTCTGAACGTCTCGGTCGCTGGATACTTCGTCTCCAAGAATACGAGTTTGACGTTATCTACAAATCCGGCAAGAAACACAACGATGCCAATGCCCTTAGCCGCTGTCCTTTACAATCCTCATCAGGCACTCCTGGCCTGTCGCCAACTGTGAGTGAACCCATCAAAGTGTCTCCGTCAGTTCATTCACTCGCCGCTGTCGATTTTCTTTCTACCTTCGGCAACGAGACGTTTGCATCCCACCAACGCAGCGACACTTACTGTCGCTCTATAATTCAGCGCCTTCAAGGCTCCTCTCGTCCTCCCAACGCCCGCGCCCATCGACCGCTGCGGAACTTCAAGACTGAAAACTCAATTCTTTACCGCTTTGTCTTCCACCCCGACGGACAGCGCTGGGTTCCTGTTGCTCCTCATTCCCTGAGGGCGCAGATTTTGGAGGCGTTTCACGATGACCCCAAGGCTGGTCATCTCGGTTTTCAAAAAAACCTATGAACGCATCCGCAGACGTTTTGCCTGGCCTGGGCTTTCCAACTGCGTAGCGTGATATGTTGCGTCATGCTCGCTATGCCAATGCCTCAAGCGACCCACTTCTTCCCCGGCCGATCTTCTACAACCTCTTCCATGTCCTGACGCTCCCTTCGCTGTCATTGGCATTGACCACTACGGACCGCTATCAATATCAGCTAGCGGCAAGCGCTGGATTGTCACAGCAGTTGACCACTTAACAAGGTACGCCAAAACAGCTATAATTCCTTCAGGATCAGTGGAGGACATTGCCACATTTTTTCTGGAGGCAATCTTTCTAAGACATGGTGCACCACACATCTTATTGAGCGATCGCGGCAAGGCGTTTCTCTCGAAACTACTCGAACAAGTCCTCCAAGCATGTAATACGATTCATAAGACGACATCCAGCTACCATCCCCAGACTAACGGTCTCAAATAGCGCTTCCATCGAACTTTGACCGACATGATGTCTATGTATATCCACGCCGACCACACCAACTGGGATACCATTCTGCCATTCGTGACTTTTGCGTACAATACCGCTACGCAGCGCACCACGGGCTACCCCATTCTTTCTCGTCTATGGTCATCAACCAATATCTCCGCTCGACATCTCCATTTTTGGCGTCCTTGTGAACTCGCCATCGTCATCGAGGGAGCACTTAATCTCTCGCCTGGCCGATTGTCGCCGACCCGCCCACCTCAATACAGAGGCAAGCCAACAAGAGCGGAAGACTCGCTACGATGGCGTCCACCACATAGTTCACTTCAATACTGGAGACGAAGTACTGTTGTGGACCCCAACGCGGGTGGTTCCCAGCCTGTGTGATAAGTTTCACTCACGTTTCATCGGCCCCTACGCAATAGTCGAGCAGATGTCTCCTGTTAACTATCGAGTAACCCCTGTTGTCATGCCTTCCGACGGCCGTTTTCGTGGTACGGAGGTTGTTCACGTGTCGCGCTTAAAACAATTCGTGCGCCATACACCACCGTCTTAAACAGCGGCCTAATTGGCTGCTTCCACGCGAGGGGGAAATTAGTATAAGCACAATATTCACAACGTTTGACCTTCATCTTCTTTATCTGTATATAATCATCATCAAGAATAACGTCGTCTTCGTTCGAAGGGTTGATCGGGCAATTCGGCCTAATAAACGCCGTCGAGACTGCAACGCTGCAACTGTATTACAATATGAATAGCTTACTGTAAAACATGCTCACAGTATCACATTTGCATGCAACATCATTTCAAAGGGGTGCCCAAGAGCTGTGTGGGCCTCTACTACAATTCAAGAACGACGTGGCATGTACCCTGCGTACCCTATGCTATAACCTGTGCAAGCTCCTAATAAACTACCTTGTGTAATGTAACCATTATCGTCTTTCATTAGAGGAGGCAAAAGTTATTCAGACAAAATTAATGAATGGATTGCCCATAATTTGCAGCTGTTTACAATCAGTATGATAGCACATGTGGCTCAATGTTCTATCCTACCTCATCTGTTGCAAGCTTTTATTTCACCATCCATCTAAGCAGCTTGGTAGAAGGAATGCAGGTGTGCTAGACGGTAAACCTTTTCTTCTACAACACCGCTGAACCCATTCCAAAGTTTATTCAGTGTATTATCTTGGTTTAGTTTGGAATAAAATACAGATACAGGGCAGCTGTGCCTTTCATTTCATTTCATTTTTTTTTTAGCAAGTGCTGACTTTTTGACACTTTATGACTGTGCTATACATTTTAAAATAAAATTTAGTGGCACATGGTCAGCCACCAGGACCTTTTTTTGTAGGTTTTGGTGCCCTATCTGCCCTTGTAAAGCTTTATAATCAATAAATACATGAATAAAATTTTGGATTATGCATCACCACTGTGAGAAGAAGAAATACCCCAGGTCGATTTTCATCTACTGTTATTTGTTCTCACAGTGGCGACATTAAAAAGCAATAATTAAAACCATTATATAATTTTTTGAAGAATGCTGTGATAAACTGGTTCAAGGCAAGGGAATACCACGAGCAAGATATAAATTTGCTGCAAATAAAAATAGACTTTTTTCAATAACGTGGTTTTTCGAAAGCAAAATATCATAGTGAACTACACCTACAGATAGAGAATTTCACATATTACATAAATAATACACCTGCAATTAATCATTTTCTTGTGGTGTTCATGAGCATATTGAGCCATTCCTGTTCTGCTCTATGGCAAAAGACTGTCACAGGCAGACAAAATGTCTCATCATTCTGACTCAAGAAGGGCTCGCAATTTGCTGATGATGCTTCAGTATTACAGGAGCAATATGGAAGACACTCACTTCAAATTATCAGCTGAAAACAATGAGTGATCTACCCGCTACATTTACATTACTGCCACAGGTGAGCGAAAGAAACGGCTATATGGGCTAGTAAAGTATGACTGATATTTGATTTTGGGATGATATGACGAAAACAGCATGCCAGTGCCCGTTCTCAACCCCACATGTCACAACCTGTTCACCCTGTAGTCATTGGAAAGAGGCTATGTATACACATCTTATTATTAGTGGGGCAAGGAATACAACGTTGATGCAGCGCAATGGCAACGCCAGGGGTTGACACACCGGGCTCACCCCCCCCCCCTATTTTTCGAATATTTTTCCGTAGCATACAAAGTGCAAAATGACGCTCGATCACACCCATGGACCGGGCCTCAATTAGGATCATTGTGGTGCCCCTTCTTTAATTTCCTGCCCACCAAAAAAAATCTGCCTGCGCCTTTGTGTCAGCCCACACACATTCTGGTGCTCACTTCAGTGTTGTTAATAGGTGCCATCAGCATGTGTATGCCAAATGTGAAGTCACACATTACATACACATAAAGAATAGCAGGACATGCGTACACAAAAATAATGTGCTGAAGTTCAAGCACTTTCCCACCAGTCCGAATTCAGGATAATATGGCAGATTTTTCAAAACAGTCTATACTGGTTAACTTTGCAGCCAAAAAAGAAGACATCACAAATTGTATCATAAGTTGTCCCGAGGACAGCTAGTAAACCCAAGGCCATGCCTTGTGCCAAAAGAATGGTCTTGCACAGCGTATTGCGCTGCGTCGTGGCTGTTCTTCTTTAGCCAGAGTTATAGTGAACAGAAGTGTTCTCTCTGTTCACTGAGGAATGAACAGATTTTGTTTCTTCTGAAGCCTTACACATTTCAGCACATTTACATTTTCTGCAAGGTTTCATTGCAAGAACCTTAGAATTCATAAATTTCAGAAGTAACAAATTCTTTGAACTTACTGATACAATTATGCCCCAAAAAGATTGCGAGCGGCAATCGTGTCTTACAAGGAGACGTGCACAATTTAACTGATTATAGGGAATGCCTTAGATGCAGCTGATGTTTTACTGCATTTAATACTCTGTGCCAGCTAGCATAATATGAAAGGTTCAGAGGAATTCAGACTCACCTGAAGAGACTGAGATATCGAGTGATGAGAAAGAAGGTTTACCTCAGTGTAAGCACAAATATGCGTCAGTGAACGAGATTCATTGTTGCATTGGCATCCAAAAAATGCATTTCATTCAAACATGCCTTTTACTGGACTGTTGTGAACATAGCCAAACAGAAGATTTCCTGCTAACAGTTACTCAAGCGGGGGAAAGGGAGCTGAAGCACCAACAATTTGTCGCATATCATCCATATAACATTCAAGTGGGTGGAGAAACCTAATATGCTGACTCTACCCTCTCAAATAAAAGTTTGGTTATAACATCATTATTGGTCAGTGTAGCATTGAGTCTGTGTCGGGGTATGTAATGAATCATATCGCCAATGGGAAAAAATGATGAGGTGAGCAACAGGAATGTAGAAGTGAATGGGTTATAGCAAATAAATTGTGAAACCGTCAGATGAGTTAATACAACAGCGCTGTTTGTGGCGTCATTTTTGCGCACGCCAACAAAAAATGTAGGCATGTGTTTTCGACAGCAACAAGGTGTCTTGCATGCAATGTAAACAAACATTATGTTTCGTATTTGCATGCTTTTGAAAACAAGCTATAGCGCCTCCCATACATGACTACTTGATATGCACATACATTTAATGCCAGCTTTAATCAATATATCACACATGCTAGACATTTTCTTTTAGGCTGAAACTTCAATGACTTCAGTACTTGTCGAGCTCATTGTGACATGTTATATAGCAAACGCGAACTTGTAAAGAGCAAAGTAGAGTCAGCAAGCCGTGCACGACAATGTACACCCGCGCCCAATCACAAACATCATTGACCAGTCAATTCCTTCGGCTATTTGTAGATAGCATCGCGGTATCGCAGCGTGCAATGCCACTCTAGGCCTTTTCTTCATTGTAATACAAAGCGTTTGTGCGTGTTAGCACCTGCATTCCTGCTGGCTGTGAAAGATCGTCGTCGTGCCAAATGCAACTTGAGCGATACGACTTGTGTGCGGTAACGACGACAACAACAACAAAAAGTGGAGCGCGTAATATTTTTCGAACACAGATCACTACGGCGACGCAACCCTTGCGGTCGAAAAACGCGTTGAGAAACTCAATGGCCTCGATTTCATGATAAACGCGGGGGCTTGAATTAACACATTCAAGAACTTGTCAGCATCTTCTGCTGTTGTTGATAGTTGCCGACCCCGAAAACTGAAGCTGGGCTGAATGGTTGCCAGCCTCCACAGTCGTCGCGTCGTCCAACCAGAGTGCGCATCAGAGCCACTCATGCGGCTAGCGCTTGTGTTCCATTTTGGCGCCAGGCCGCCATTTCACTCTCCGCTTGCTGGCGGCAGGGGTTCTGCCACGTGCGGAGCGGGTGTGCGGGAAGCGCGTGGAACCTGGATAGCAGGCAAGGTTCGTCCGCAAGGGGACTCACCCTTTTCGCCGAAATGCGGCGAAGCCGCTGTTTCGCCCACGACGCTTGCATGTGACCGGGATCAAAGCCCTCGGCAGAAAATGGGGCACGGGATAGCACGTCAGCTACCACGTTAGTGCTCCCCTTTCGATACTGCACTACAAAGTTATAATGCTCTATGAGGAGAGCCCAGAGTGCCAGCCTGCTGGCAGGCTCACGGAGCTGCATCAGCCAGCTGAGCACCCTGTGATACGTTTGCACCACGAACTTCGTCCCATCAAGGTAGATGTCAAACTTCCGCAGTCCAAACTCGATGGCGAGACACTCCTTTTCGGTCACGTAAACATTTTTCTCCGCAGGGACCAAGGAGCGGCTGGAAAAAACCAACGGCTGCAGCACACCATTGGATTCCTGTGGCAGAACGGCCCCTAAACCCAGATCGCTCGCATCAGTTTGTTCAACGAACTCCTCGGGGGTGGCTGCATGGTAACCGGTAAGCCGATACCATCTCGCCGCCGTGTCAGGCAGTGCAGTTGGAACAACACGTTCGAGCACCACCTGATCATCCAAACCCATTGCTCTCTGATTACGAGACAGAGAGTCGACGTAATCTCGGGTGGTGAGCAGATCACCGTATCCGCTGTAGATTGGCACAGGCAACATAACAGCGGGACGACCGCTTTTCGGAACGGCCGAAAGCGTTTACACAGCTCCCGAGAGTGCTTGGGTCATTCGCACGGCGTTTTTCAGCTACGTCCGCATCGTCGCACCGGTTTCGTAGGAAGCCGTTGGTCCGTTAGCGGTGTGGTCGAGCGAAGGTGAGCAGTCACCAAGCTTGATGAGTGGGGTGGTTTCAAACCGCCACCGCCCTGTGCGCCACTCCCAGAGCAAAAGAGGCTCCTTGTGGGATTGGCCTGTTGTCGAACATAATGCGCACTTGGTGCGGCTACCATCGACAATTCAGGCGCCTGCTCAGCGTGCGTTCGAAGTGTCGGTTGCACGGCTGATGGCGGGCAAAAGTCGGCGAGGGCCAAAGCCTGCGCCCCGTCAATTTTGCAGGGAACCGACTGCGAGCGCTGTGCCGATGAACTGCCATGCATACGAAGGGCGCATTAGCAGTCGGGGGCGCTTGTCGGAGGCCTACCGTTCGGGTAGGGCAAGAGGGCAATTCCGAAACGTCGCACCATCTCCAAAGGGAGCGGGTAGGCACCTCGTATCTTCACCTTATTGAGAGGTGGCGACACGAACGGGTCTAACGTTACCGTGGTAGCGTAGGTCTACGTAGTGTACGTGCTACATGGCGGTGCTCTCGGACGCTCGCTTCCAAATGATTTTGATGTAATTGTTGAAAGATTCACTTTGTTCGCAACAAATGACTGTTTAAAGAGGCTTCGCTTGCCTTCATTTTTCTATGGCTGGGTATTATGGATAAGTTGTCGTAGGTTTTGAGATAGCTTCAAATGTTGAACTCGTTTTGGCATAACTACAAGATTTATGTAGACATATCGGCAACATCAATGTTTTCACGTTTAGTGTGTGATTCATATTTATTTACTTTTATTATTAATAAATAAACTTCTAACAATGCTTCGCGTGGTGGCACAGGCAAACATTCTTGTTTTCTTTTCCTTCTAACTGTTCTTTAACTCATTACCCATCCGATAGGTGACGCCATCACTAAGCTGGGGCACGTAAACGCTATCCCGCTAAACTATATATAAGACGCAGTCCACAACGAACGTTTGCTACACGGTAGAACCATTACCTTAACCTCCGTTATCACGTTAATGGTAAACTATAACTGTCTAATACAGGAAATGGCCTCTTTGTGCAACGCGGAATTCGCTAAAAAGAACAGCGGACAAAAATCCCGTGAAGCAGACTTGTTGCGACGAGCCCGAATCGCGCAGGTGAACTGACTTGCTAAGAGCAGTCATAAGCTTTGAGCTTTTGATACCATGTTGGGTGCCAGTGTAGTGTTCGAGTATCCCGAAGCATTACGGCCACTAGCGCGGGTCCAGTCTGAGCGAGCCGCAGGGCACGCGTTAAGTCACTGTGGCGAGAACACGGAACTGCTCAAGTTCGAAACACTTTATTTTCTCCGGCAACACCAAAACGCTGTATAGAGCCCGTTGCAAAAGGCGCGGCAGGAAAGCAAGTGGGATTATCCACGCCACGTGCGAGAAGTACTAGACAGGGTGCCCCGAGCACGTCTCCGTGGGCAAAAGCGATTCACGGGGACACCGGGACAAAAGGGACCAGTCGCTCGACCAAGGGCGAAAACTCCGCTCGCGTTGGCTTCCGAGAGGTACGGGTCGGCGTAGTATGACCACGCACTAGGACACCGCACCGCTCTTCAGCCTAGCGTTTGAAAGGGGGCACCAGAAGGTGAGCGTTCGCGCGGGCGCAAGGAGCCGTTGGCGAAGTCCGACAAGCTCCAGACAATAGGACCCGACGAATGGAAAAGAAATCCGTGCTCACCCTAAGTCGTCCCGGAGAGATCTGACTCACTCATGGCGTATTTGGTTGGGTGTTTTCGAGCACTCTGGGGGGCTCTGAAAAATGGCTGCGCCTTTGGTTGGTAGAATTCGAGCACTCGGACTACCTTCGGTTGGTTCTTTCAGAGTGTCAGCCTCTGACTCAGAGCGCTCCCAACCGCTCTGGCTTCGAAGTGAGAGCGAGGCACGATCTGACTGGGAGGACTGATCCCGTGACACAAGCCGGCCAATCACGTGGCTGCCGGCAGGTGAACCAGGTAAGGAGCGTGAGCGTGCATTTCAGAAGAGAGCACTGCCGGGCACATAGTACTTCGTGCACGTGCGTTATTTGTGGCGTTTTTTAACGTGTGTAGGGCGAGTTCACCTCTACGAAGCGATAAATACACCGTATCGATGAACGAGGCGGCTAGTGAAGGCAGTGGAAACGTCAATGCTGTCGTTACAACAGCTTGCAGACAGCTCCGTGATTTGCCTTGAAGATAGCAGCTCGGATGAGTGCGATCACCAGATTTATGTGCTGAGCTCAGAAGGCTTTCACTACATCCAGACATGTACAAGAGAGTGAAAGAAAGAATATAGGAAAGGTCAAACATGTCAGAGATATCCACTGAACTGATCGGCACCGTTTGTTGACGCGGCGCAGGCGCACCACTGTTTAACCGGCAGCTTCCCGTGCTGCCGGCGTTACAGGCGCGCTGCTCTGGGTGCTCTGAGATTGCCGATGTAGTCGGTTGGTACGCTGCTTCTCACGCTCCGTTTTAGAGCTGCCTCTGTATCTGACGACTCTGAGCCAGAGAACCAGAGCGGCCAACCGAATACACCATCAGAGAACTCCCTCCCGACGCGCGCGCGAAACGTCCCGAGAGACTTCGCGCACGGTGCCACAGTCGACATCCGCTACCGGGTGAGAGGGGTTAAACGTCACCCCCGCTCCCCCAGTGCGGCACACCGCGGAGGAGGGGAGCCATGTCCGGCCATGAGAACGGCAGAAATAGGCGATAAAGCCCGCGCAATGGCGGCGGGCTAGCCTCGATTCCCCCAATACATGCAAAAATTCGGCATTTGGTTAATTCGGACATTTTCTTTTCGGTCCCGTGAAATTCGAATTAACGAGCTTTTACTGCATCAGATACGGGAAAGGAACTCTTTCGAATGACAACGTTAGCTGACATTCGGCGCCACAGTTGTCATTGGGTAGATTTGAAACGTGTACCCAAAATTCAAGCAAAAGGTAGCCAAGGTGACCATGTCATTCAACTTTATTGCCAAATTTGTAGCGAAATGGCGTTGTGACTATACTCTAGTTATTATACAATATGAAACGGGGTGTTGAACCAGCAGGAGTTGACTCGGCGAACGAAAGCTTTATTGAGCGCAAGGGCTAACTGAACGCAAGCCTGCGATCACAGCAAGTCTTCTTCCTTTTCTATATTCGAGCTCCATGCCCACTGCCCTCGTTACAATCACCCCCGGGCGATGAGGGAGCCATCCTAGCGACCTAAGTACAGGTGTACACAGAAGGGTCATGGTATGGCTTGAGCCGAGAAATGTGTACTATTTCTTGTCCCCGACGGCGCTTGTCCGGAGATGCATCCAGCGGCTCGACCAGGTAGTTGACAGGGGATGTTTGGCGTATAACTTGATAAGGGCCATGGTACCTGGACGAAAGCTTGTGGGAGAGTCCTGGAAGAGTAAAAGGAGTCCATAACCACACCAGTGAGTTCGGTGTAAAGCTCATAGGCGTGGCTGATGCGTCGTGGCGATGTTTTTGGCGCGTCTGGTCATGTGACGTGAACGCACGAGCAAGCTTCCGACATTCTTCAGCGTGTGCTGCTGCTCGAGAAACGGTAGTCATCTCTGAAGGGTCCGGTCAATAAGAAAGAATAGTATCCATTGTTGATGATGGCTCGCGTCCATAAAGAAGAAAGAAAGGCAAAAATCTATTGGTGCTTTGCGTTGCAGTGTTGTAAGCATATGTCACAAAAGGCAGTATGCTATCCCAATTCGACTGGTCGGATGAAGCGTACTTGGCCAGCATATCCCCAAGTGTACGATTAAAACGCTCTGTCATCCCATTATTTTGCGGATGATAGGCTATGGTAGTGCGGTGTATGATGCGACACTCGCTCAACAACGCTTTGATAGCATCGGAGAGAAAAACGCGGCCACGGTCGCGTAGTAACTCTCGAGGTGCTCCATGCCTTAAAACCAGGTTTTGCAGTATAAAACACGCAACGTCTTTTGCGGTAGCAGAAGGTAACGCAGCTGTTTCAGCGTACCGCGTTAGGTGGTCGATAGCGACAATGACCCAGCGGTTGCTACTCGAAGTATAGGGAAGCGGACCGTAAAGGTCGATTCCGACACGATCGAAAGCTCGTGCTAGACATGGCAACGGCTGCAAGGGCCCTGTGGCATGCTGAGTGGGCATTTTGCGTCGCTGGCACGGGCACGTAAGGCAAGACCTTACGTAACGGCGAACGAAACGGTACATACCGCGTCAGTAGTACCGCAGCTGCAAGCGAGTGTATTTTCTTAACACACCAGCGTGGCCACATTGCGGATCATCGTGGAACGTGGCACAGATGTCAGAGCGCAGATGTCGGGGAATGACGAGCAACCACTTACAACCCATCGAACTGTAGTTTCGGCGGTAAAGCAGGTTATCCCGAATAGCGAAGTGTCCTGCTTGACGGCGAAGCGTCCTGGAAACTGGAGCGGGCGTCCGGTTTGAGAGCAAGTCCAAAAGAGAAGAAATCCAAGCATCTTTGCGTTGCTCGGAAGGCATGTCCGAAATGCTGATGGCCAAGGCAGCACTGGTGGAGATAGGCGAGCCGACAGGCTCTGAAGCCAATGGCGAACGTGACAGGGCATCGGCGTCGAAATGCTTACGGCCAGAACGGTAGACAACACGGATATCGAACTCCTGTAACCGCAATGCCCAACGAGCGAGCCGACCATTAGGATCTTTTAGTGAAGATAACCAGCAAAGCGCATGGTGGTCTGTTACAATATCGAACGGACGTCCATATAAATAAGGCCGAAATTTTCCGATTGCCTAAATAATGGCAAGGCACTCCTTTTCAGTTACACTGTAATTCTTCTCAGCTTTACTGAGGGTGCGGCTGGCATAGGCAACGACGTACTCGTCAAAGCCATCCTTGCGTTGGGCCAGTATGGCCCCTAGCCCGACACCACTAGCGTCTGTATGAAGCTCCGTTGGAGCAGATGGATCGAAATGTCGGAGTATGGGAGGCGTGGTGAGAAGCCGTCGGAGTTCCTGAAATGCATCATCACATGCCTGCGACCACGCTGACAAATCAGAACTTCCGGCAAGAAGATTGGTCAAGGGGGCGATAATGGAGGCGAAATTGCGGACGTAGCGCCGGAAGTAAGAACATAGGCCGATGAAGCTTCGAAGCTCTTTGATGGTGGTTGGCTTTGGGAACGCCACGACTGCATTAAGTTTCGTAGGGTCCGGGAGAATGCCGTCCTTAGAAACTACATGGCCGAGAATTACAAGCTTGCGAGCGCCGAAGTGGCATTTCTTCAAGTTAAGTTGAAGTCCTACCGTGGAAAGGCACGTAAGAACTTGCTCGAGGCGGCTGAGGTGGGTCGCAAAGTCGCTTGAAAATACAACAATGTCGTCCAAATAACAGAGGCACGTTTTCCATTTCAGACCTCGCAAGATGGTATCTATCATCCTTTCGAAAGTGGCAGGCGCATTGCAGAGGCCAAAGGGCATAACGGTAAATTCATATAGTCCATCCGGTGTTACAAAGGCTGTCTTCGGGCGGTCACCCTCTGCCATGAGCACCTGCCAGTAGCCGGAGCGTAAATCTAACGAAGAAAAGAACTCTGCACCTTGTAGGCAGTCCAGAGCATCATCGATGCGCGGCAGAGGGTATACGTCTTTGCGCGTTATCTTGTTGAGTCGGCAGTAGTCAACGCAGAACCGGATGGATCCGTCTTTTTTCTTGACGAGAACAACCGGTGAAGCCCAGGGACTGTTTGAAGGTTCGATGATGCCACGTTTCAACATGTCGTCCACTTGTTCGTTGATGACATGGCGTTCAGCAGATGACACACGGTACGGACGCTGCCTTATCGGGGCTTGTTGACCGGTGTCAATACGGTGAACGACCGCAGAGGTTCGGCCTAAGCCTGACTGGTCACGATCGAATGAAGAGCGAAAGCGGAGAAGAAGAGTTATAATCTCTTCGCGCTGAGTTGGTGCAAGCTCAGAGTCGATGGCATCCGAGAATACGCCGAGAACATCATTAGGCGTGTTGGTAGGAGTGACAGCACAAATTGGGAGCGAAACCATAGAATCGGGTATAGTAGCCGGAAGAATGCACTCGTAAGGTTCGTAGCTTCCCAGGCATTCTCCACGTAGTAGGGATGACGGGCTGTCCGAGGGATTGCACACATAAATGGCAGCGTGACCGTTGCGAAAAACGACGATGGCAAACGGAAGCATGATATTTCGACGGCACGCAGATGGGACCGATGGCATAAACAACACAGGCAATTTCGGGGGGGGAGGCACACGACACCGAGACAACAACAGCTGAAAAGGCGCAATGTCAACGTCAGAAGCAGCAAACACTCTACACGAAGCGCCATCGTCGGGGTCATAGCACGGCACAGATAATGCGAGTTCGGAACGAGCACAGTCGACCAAAGCAGAATTTGACGAAAGAAAGTCCCATCCAAGGATAACGTCATGCGAAGAACGGAATAAAACTACAAATGAGATGACGTACATCGCACCTTGAATGACGACTCGTGCAGTGCACACAGCTGAAGGCTGAATATGATGGGACGTAGCTGTCTGCAAAGATAGGTCGGTAAGTTGCGTGGTCACTTTCTTCAAGTTTCGGCACAGTTTCTCGCTAACAGATACGGCAGCTCAAGTGTCAACAAGTCCGTGTACCTTTATGCCATCAATATAGAGTTCGATTTCGTTCGGGGGACAGAAGTTAGGTCTTGAAATTTTCGCTGCCAATGCAGTTCTTGCCTCCGGAACTGCGCCCGTCAGTTTTCCCCTCGCGGTGGGCTGTTGCGACGTAACATTGGAGAAATAGATCTGCGACGAGGAGAAGGTGAACGGCTTGAGCCGGATGGGCGGCGACCGGTACGTACGTCTAGAGGTGGATCGGCAGGAACGGGATATCGCGGCTGAATGGGCATGTAGTGTGAGGCCCCTGCAATGTCATGAGAAGGGAAGCTGCGACGGCGGCAGTGACGAGCTATGTGGCCTGGGATGCCACATGAAAAACCATATTGGCCGATTATCCGGAGTGCGCCATTGGCTGACGGTAGGGGCACTTGTCGCCGAATAAGGTACCGCAAACGGTCGTGCAGGCGGCGGCTTCATATAAACGTTCCGAGTTGTTTCGTATACAGCCGCATACGGGACAGTCAACGGGTGGGCAGGTGGCGTCGACGAATAAACGTGGCGAGTTGCTTCGTAGATAGCCGAAGACGATGGAGCGCGTGGCCGAGCAACAGCGGCTGCATATGTTAGTGGTGCGGTAACAGATGGTGGAGCCTGAGCTGGCGGCAATGCTTCGGCAACTTGCGATTCAATGACCTGACGAAGCGAAGGCGATAAGGGTGCCATCGGCTCGGTAGTTCTGGTGATTATAGATAGCTGCCGGGCGACCTCCTCGCGTATGAATTGCTTTATGAGTGGCATTAAAGCAGAGTGGTCGGCAGTGTCATGGTGATAGTCGAGGGATGAAAGGTCCGCGGTGTCTTGAGCAGCGCAACGTGTGGAACCACGTTGCCTACGCAGCTCATCATAACTTTGGCAGAGCTGAATCACCTCGGCGACTGTCTGGGGACACTTCGCAGCAAGCATTTGGAATGCACCATCGTCGATTCCTTTCATTATGTTTTTTATCTTGCCTGCCTCATCCAGAGTCGGGTTGATGAGCTGGCAGAGGAAGAGCACATCTTCGATGTCGCTCGTGAAAGTCTCATCTGTTCTCTGTACTCTGCCACGCAAGCGCTGTTCAGCACGAAGGCGGCGGACAGCAGGACGTCCAAAGACTTCCGAGAGGGTTTTTGCCAATTCCGACCACGTACTGAAATCACTTCGATGATTTCTGTACCATAGTTTCGCCACGTCGGTCAGGTAAAAATTCACATTTGTGAGCTTATCGGCTGCGTTCCACTTATTGTACGCGCTAACCAGTTCATACTCGGCAATCCAGTTGTCCACATCTTGGTCCTCTGTGCCACCAAATATGGGGGGGTCGCGCTACCGGAGAGCGCCAGCGCAGAAGACAGGCATCGGTGCGAGAGCTGGAGTGGCGGCCTGAGACGGTCCCGGATCAGTCATCGCAGAAGGTGGTTGGAGTGTGCGGCTACGAAGCTCCAGGTTGAGGACCAGATGTATCCCAGCACTTCCACCACTTGAAACGGGGTCTTGAACCAGCAGGAGTTGACTCGGCGAACGAAAGCTTTATTGAGCGCAAGGGCTAACTGAACGCAAGCCTGCGATCACAGCAAGTCTTCTTCCTTTTCTATATTCGAGCTCCATGCCCACTGCCCTCGTTACAAATAGTACATTTTTAATATGCAACAGCATATACATATAAGACCGCATTTTCCCCGTTGCTCTATCTTACAGCGACAGGTTAGTTGCAATAGGATAGTTATTTGTTTATTTCTTTATTCACCACAATGCGAATATTGTTTTTAGGATAAAAATCACCAGACTCTAGTGACTTAGAGTGGGCCTGCAACTTTTTGAGCACGTACAGAAAATGCTATCATTCGGTAGTCGAGGCTCCAGAGCACTTGCAAGCCAAATATTATATACGCAGAACGTAACCTTAAATTTACAATGAAATCTCCAAGTCAGTTAAGAAAACGCTTTTCGTTCTTTTGACACGTTATTCTATATACTCAAGTGACACTGCATTTCTTTTGCTTTATATAGGGTTGTGACTATGATCAGGACATATAACATGGGCGAGAGAGTTCTGGGGGCCTGAAACCTATTTCGCCACGGCGTCACCGCGGAACCTATCTACCAAACATAACCCTTAAAACCACCGACAAGTTGTTTCTCTTTCTCTACTCCACCTAGTGCCCCTTCCCCTCCCCCGAATCACATACATAGACAAGAATATGGGCGTGCGCAGGCTACGCTTTCAGAGGGGATTGGCAAAGGTTCATCGCAGCACCCCCTCCCCATTAAGTCAAAGTGTGGGACATACTTTCAATTCCTATAGTCTCAGGTGACTGGGGGGAGCGCTTCTTGCCCCCTCTCACCCCCCCCCCCCGTGCGCACACTTACAGCTCACCGGAGAACGTATAGGAGGGTAATTCACATCCTCAATTTTAATACTGAATATATTCAGTGTGTTTGTTTTCACATACAATGTCTACATCTATCGAAGAGAGAAGATTTACTGCCGGTGAACCGTATACCATGTGCATTATGCAAACGAGGCCCGAGAATCGGTCTAGTTAATCTATCTACGCGTTTATATTTGCCTCACTGTCTGTCAACATGGAAATACATTCGACCTGCACAACTGCGCCAAGATCACTTGCATGTCACAGGCGGTGCTGCTCGGTAAATATTCCCGTCGCCAAGGGCGTGAAATGCACTTGACGCTCACTTCCTGTGCGTAGAAATGTTTGAGCTGCATCCAATGGCTACTTTTGTATATGTTAGATAAGCCTTGTAGAAATCGCAAGAACAAGACTTACAAAAATGCTCCCGCCTCTGAAGTCAGCAGGTATAGCCTAGGCACTGAGTACCACAGCTCACTACTGTGGTTATGTTTCACCGTGGCTTCGCTTCTACCGAGGTTACTGTCTTAATTATAATTAGTACCTAGGCGCTGTCTGTACTGACACCGCCAAAAAGCAAGTGTCACAGGTAAGTTTGCTTGATGTCTAGAAGCTATGCTGTACAATATATGAAACGTCTATAATGATGCGTGTAGTTTTGTAGCCTCAGTAGTTAGTTTGGTTTGAATCTTTATTTAACGAGCGTTTTTCGCTTATCTGATACACCGTAAAACACCAAGTTGTCATTGTGATTGTCATCGGTTCGGGCATCATACAGGTACTTCATCAGTATCATAAACATCGATTTATTGTTTCTTCTGTCGTCCCGTGCTAGTATTCACGAAGAAAGAAAAGAAGGCTCTAATAGCATTACAAGTCTCCACAAGAGGGAGCGAAAATGAGTGATCACATCTGCACTGAGAAGAGGCCGTTACGTCACATTTTGTGAAGCTGAAAGTGGGGAAGATCGAGTAGACCAGCAGACCCCGAGTAGACGACTCCTCCACGAGTAGACGACCACGAGTTGACGATGGCCTCGAACCAAGTGATACTGAAACTAAGAACTGACTTTGCAATGTACTGAGTACCGAGAATTCTGATAAGCGACAATGACCTGCCATTCACCGGCAAAGAATTCAAAAACGTCACAAAGAGCTGGAACTTCGAACATAAAACGTGAAGCTCGGGTTACCTGCGTGCAAATGGAAGGGCTGAATCAGCCGTAATGAGAGCAAAAATGCTCCCTAAAAAAAGCACATGGAAGCCACTCAGACCCACAAATGACATTTGTTCATTAACGAAACACACCAATTCAAAAACAGAATGGTAGTACAGCACAAGTGTGAATGAGTTGCCACACTAAAATGACTGTGCCAACAGCTTCACAGTTACTGCAATCCAAAACAGTCGATGTGAGTGAAATAAGAATGCGGAAGAGGTGAAAAATCATGAGCTACTATAACAGACAAGCGAAGGACTTCCCAAACCTTAGAAATGGTCAGTGGATGTGCCAGTTCAACCAACGAAAACAGGAGCATGGGTCAAAGACAAGAAATAGGGGAATTGATGACAGGTCGCATGAAGTTCAGAGGGAAGACAGCATCCTGAGAAGGAACTGAGTACTCAACAGGACAAGCTTTTTCTCAGGCCAACACTTTGAAGTCAGTGAGCCAATTAGAGAGATCGATCAACCAAAGCAGACTGGAACTTCTACCGGACCTCGAAGATCCATACAGCCTCGAAAGAGGCTCTGGGATCCCACAGTTGGTTGAAGGATCGACTTCAGAAAAGGATGGATATAACATAAAAGATGGTTTCCATTTCATGAACGCACTTCACAACACCGGACAGAATCACTCAAATGTGACACGTTCCGCAGAACTTCACCACAGCGCAACACACAACAGCACTCGTACGGCGTTGCGCATTACGAATGATAACAATGACGAGCAATAAAACTTGCCCATAATTACCGTAGCAGAAGCTAACGCTCGCAAGCGTTCAAAATTTATGCATACAATTTGCTGCAACGAACGACACACCCAGAACAAACCCGGCGCGAACACTTGTTGCGATGATTACGAACTTTTCACTTCGGCGCGCACTGAACGCATATTCTGCTTTAGAAAGGTCGGTGATTGCATCAAGGAAATCTTTCAAGTTTCCTGCGATTACACTTGAAAGATGGACGGTACAACCCAGGAAACACGAAACGACGACACTCGCATCTGCAAACACACTTTCTACACTGTGCTCTTTTATCGTGTCCACTGTCGATAGCGCGCGCTGACGGGGCAGTGAACACTGGCTGGATACCGTTATCTCCCCGGGAGTTCACATAGCTTACGATGATCACAACGATAAAATCGGCTGTTCTTTTTTTTTCATGTCGCTGCAGTTCCCGCTTCAGCAACATGGAGGAGGGAAAAATATCCTTCCTCCATGTTCAACAAGCGTCATGCTTTATGTTTGCCAAGCGAACGCCGTGAAGGCCGTTTTTCGCACTAGCCAATAGGAGGCGAACTGCGAACCTGCGAACTCTCGCAAGGTGCCAGCCGGGGGAAGTGGTTCTTAAAATTGGAAAAGAAAAGAAAAGTGAACCCCGCAACTGTCTGCAGCTAAGTGCGACACCTCAGCAGTGGTTCACATGGGAAGGGGAATGGGGGATAATAGACTTGAGCGAAGAGAGGAAAGAGAAAGGAGAGAGCGAAGAGGAAAAAGGCACCTAATTTCTGTCTGCCTTCAGGCGACACGGCGCAGTGCCTTATAGGGGTGGGGAGAAGGAGGGATAAAAAGAATAGAAGGAAAGTAGAAGCAGAAGAAGACAGCCAACGAGAGGAAAAAAGAAGGAGATAGGAAAGTGGGGATCCGGTCGAAGCAGTCCAAGGGCGGGGTGCCACAATGCGAGAGCTACACGGCGTCAGGAGACCGCGGAGGGCGAACCAGTCGGCGGGAGCTACGCTGAAGTCGGAGATCGCGAGGGCACAACCGTCCAGCTTGAAATCCTGCGAGCGAATCGTGCCAGCCGGCTGGCACCTTGCGAGAGTTCAGAATAGGGTTCCTCGATGCGCACGCCCCCTTGGAGGGTAGAGCCGTCCTTTGAAGGGGTGAATGTCCATAGTGAGTGCCGCCTTCCGAACGGCGGTCGCCATTCAGTTCCCCCCGCCTCATTGTGGCTGGTTGAGGGATACACGTGCGCGGCGTTTTCTCGGGCAAAATACCTGGGTGTTGTGTGCGACAGTACACAAACAACTCGCCAAATGTCTACAGAATGTTCAGATTATCGAAAGATCCGAAAAAGGCGACTCTTGTGGCTTGTAAAGATCAAGTGCGAGGAGTGCAACCCACGGACCGTTCGTGTTTGTGCAGCGTAATTTATGCCATTTCAGCATTTCGAGAATTATAACTTAAAGCACTGTCACACGGGCACTTTCAATCACGATAAATCTCGATGTGATTTACTCTCTTACACCAACTGCAGAACGGCGCAAATCATGTTGAAAAATTTGATTCTGATCGGGCTTAATTATAATCACCAGTGCACCGGGTGCAATATACGTTCATTTGCATGCTGTGTACATGCGTATTTAGCCCTTTCATTTTGGATCGCACAAAATGCGTTGTTCTCAATCGCTTCTTGTACATGTTGCGCGAAGATGTGCGCCTAAGTTGTGCGCTTGTTGCTGCCAGCGCCTTCAACTATTTCTCTTAGGGGCAAAACCCTTTACGACGTGGGTCGTTTGTTGGGTGACGTCGTAGTCGTTGTAGTAGCCAGTTGCATTGCATTGCGTGTCAATTGAAACGGTGTCACAGCATATCCATGGAGTGAATGATTATGAGTGGGGTGAAGCGTCCGTGAGTCCGTTTGTACTTGCGTCCGTACGTCCGTCAGTTCGTCCATCCCTGCCTTAGTTCATGTGTCCATCCATACGTCCGTGCGTCTGTCCGTTCATGCGTCGTGTGTTCGTCCATTCATCCGTCCCTGCATTCGTCCGCGCGTCGGTTTGTCTGTGTGTCCTTCCGTGCACCCATTCCTAACGCCTACGATGTGAAATACGCTTTAAAGCTTGTATGCGTCAGCCAGTTTTTGCACATGCCAGCGAACTGTAGTTATGAAAATAATGAGTGATAGTACTTGGTTGACATGATTTCCTAAGAGAAAATAGTGTCGTGGAGATGCTGAAGAGAAAATTGATGATGGGGAAAATCTTTTCACTGAAGCGTTGACTTCAATAGAATGCGGCATTTTCACTCATATGGGTGGATTTCTCGTGTAAAGAATCTTGAACAAAACGGATTATGGGCAGTGCAGGGCTGCAATGAAGGGCTCGGCGAGCCATGAAAACGCATATTTAACTGCACTGAAGGAGTATGTTCAGGGTGACGAGACCTTGTGTTACCCGAGCATTGAGGTTATCAGCTCGCTCATATCTTGTGAAGGGGACTTGAAAGGATTCACATCTTGAGCAGACAACCTGTTCACCCTGATGTCCCCTTTCAAAGCTGTAACTGAGTATTCAATCAAAAAGGTGAAGTGCAGCGCGCAGGCATGCCAGCAACAGGAGGGTTCTCTCGAAAAAAATGTTGATATTGCCACTTGGCCGCTAGTTACGGCGAGCGCAAGCCATGGCTGCCCGCGAGAATTGAAGACGATGTTCTGGGATAGCGCGTGCTCTGGCTAGTTGTTTATTATTGAAGCAGCCATCTTGGAAGTTTTCGGTGTGTCTCCCCGCCGGCTCAGTTCTTCCTAGTTGAAGACATTTTGTAGCACGTGCCAACTGGTGGAGGTGCTGGGTAACCTCCAGCCGATGTTCCAAACGCCTCCAAGTAGCCCTGTACCTGCAGTGACAACACCTGTCCACCCCTCAAGCCGAAGACTCCGAGGACTACCTCCTGAGCGTGGACCTCTTCTCGAGATGACGTCTGTCACACACCCGAACGCTACGGAAGGCGCTGCAGCCTCCAACGCACAGGAAAGCGCTGCAGCCACGCATCATACGCTGTGGAAGCCACGTGTGCCGAAGGTGTTCCACGGTTCCGTCTAGGAGGATGTCGAAGACTGGCTGGCCCAGTTCGAACGGGTTTCAGATTACAATGGTTGGACCGACTTCGACAAAATCAGGAACGTGTATTTCAGCTTGGAGGACGGCACTCGTACTTGGTACGAAAACCGTGAGCCTTTTCCCTCGTGGAGCGTCTTTCGTCGATACCTGCTGGCAAGTTGGGCCAATCCCGATCGCCGCGAACGAGCCGAGCGAGCGATTCAGTCGCGCCTCCAAATGCCGAATGAAAGCGTCATGATGTACGTCGAGGACATGACGAGCCTCTTTCGTCGAGCCGACCCCAAAATGGCAGAAGAAAAGAAGGTTCGTCATTTAATGCGAGGAGTGAAGGAGCAGCTTTTCGCTGGCCTCGTTCGCTGTCCCCCAAAGACTGTGGCGCAATTTTCGACCGAAGCCACAACCGTGGAGCAAGTGCTGCAGCAGCGCTCTACTGTGTACGACCGGCAAGTGAGTGCCGCTTCGTCAATAGGTCAGATCGGAGGTGCGGCAAGCAACATCAACATCGAGTCTCTTTGCGATCTCATTCGATCGGTAGTGCGCGAAGAACTACAAAAGATTCAGTGCCAGTCCCACCCTACTGCAGGGTCTATTTGCCGCCTTGTCAGAAACAAAGTATGACAGGCTCTCCAAGTGCCGCCTTCCAGCTATGTCCCGCCTGTCCCGGCGGAGCCACATCGTGCATCATACGCAGAAGCTGTAAGCCGACATATTCCTGATTCACCGTGCTTCGTTAATCCTATGCCTCAGGATGCAATCCCTTCGCTGCAGCCAATTCAGCACTTAGAAAATCGACAGCTGCTTCCCAGAAAATCCGACGTATGGCGCACACCAAACAGACGACCACTGTGTTACCACTGTGGTGAAGCTGAACATGTGTACCGGGAATGTCCCTATCGTCGCCTCAGACTACAGGGTTTTGCCGTCGACGCACCACGGCCGAGATTTGACGAAAGACCGAGAGCTATTGAAGATTACCTCTCACAGCAGCGCATGTCTCTGCAGCGGCAGTCGTGGTCCCCATCCCCAAGGCGATCTTCTCCAAATTTTCGGAGTCTCCCAGGAGCGGCGCCGGTGCGCTCACCAAGCCCTAGGCGGGAAAACTAACGAGTGCGACTTTCGGGAGCGAGGCCGCTGACACTCGACGCAAGCAAGGCCTCCCACCGACGCAAGCACGGACACGGAGAGATTCCCTGACGACAGCGACGAAAGCCAGAAGCAGATTTTCTCTGGATATACATGTGGTAGTCGATGGTCACCACGACGTTAGTGCATTATTGGACACAGGTGCGGATTACTCGATAATAAGCGGGAAACTAGCAGCGCACATAAAGAAAATTGTAACGCCTTGGTACGAAGCACAAATTCGTACTGCCGGCGGGCACGTAGCCACCCCAATCGGCATGTGCACTATCAGAGTGAGCATTCGGGGACGTACGTTTCTCGCCAGCTGCCTCGTACTTCGTGACTGTTCCCGAGACCTAATCCTCGGAGTCGACTTTTTGCGGGAGCATGGCGCTATTATCGATCTTCGAGAGCGTACCGTGACGTTTTCGACTGCTGGATCCTCCGACAAACCTGACGACATCCGTGACAGCACGCTTCGCGTTTCTGCCGACAGCATCACGTTGCCTCCGCGTTCAAGCATCCTAGTTGATGTGGTGTCTGACAAGTTACGGGATGGTGAGGTTGTCGCCGAAGGCAACTTGACGCTTTCGTTCGCGCTAGGTGTCTGCGCTGCATGCAGCCTCGTCACGCTTTATGACGGACACTCTGCCCTACTTGTGACTAATTTCAGTAACGGGTACCGGCACCTGTTTCGTGACACCACCATCGCTTTCGCCTACCCTATCGCAGACGTTTCTGAATGCTTCGCATCTACATCAGCCAACGACTGGCTTCGACCGACACCAAGCGACGTGACTTCACTATTTGGAAAAGTTGATGTCAACTCGACCCTTTCGGAACAACAACAGACCGAGCTACGTGAACTGCTATATCAATTCGAAGAGTGCTTCGCGTCCACCTCGAAGGTTCGTCAGACACCAATCACCAAACACCGAATATTTACTTATAACGACGCCTCGCCCATAAAACAACACCTTTGCCGCGTTTCGACAAAGGAACGTGACGTTATAAATGCTCAAGTCAAAGAGATGTTGCAAGATGACATTATCCAACTTTTGAAAAGTGCCTGGTCATATCCGTTCGTGCTCGTGAAAAAAAAAAGATGGATCAGTGCGCTTCTGCGTGGACTACAGGAAACTTAATAGCGTCACTAAAAAAGACGTCTATCCGCTGCCTCGCATCGACGATTTCCTTGACAGACTGCGGCGGGCCAAGTATTTTTCATCGATAGACTTGAAAAGTGGCTACTGGCAGATCGAAGTTGCTGAACGAGATCGTGAAAAAACCGCCTTCGTTACACAGTATGGCCTATACGAATTCAAAGTGCTTCCCTTTGGCCTCTGTTTTGCACCTGCGACATTCCAGAGAATGATGGACACTGTTCTTACGGGTCTAAAATGGCACACGTGCTTAGTTTACCTCGATGATGTCGTGTTTTCTGCCACCTTTGAGTAGCATCTGAAGCGTCTGTAGAATGTGCAGAAAGCGCTCCGCTCTGCTAACCTGACACTGAAGCCAGAAAAATGCAATTTCGGTTAGAAGGAACGTAAGTTGCCCGGCCATGTTGTCAGTGCGGATGGTATTCGACCAGACCCTGACAAAAGTACCGCCGTGGCCTCGTTTCTTGTTCGACGTGATAAGAAGGCAGTGCGTCGCTTTCTAGGGCTCTGTGCGTACTATCGTGGCTTTATAGCCAATTTTTATAGGATTGCTGAACCGCTCACTCGACTCACTCGTGAAGATGTTCCATTGGTCTGGGAGGAAGAACGAGACGCAGCTTTCTCTGAACTACGGGAGCGTTTGCAGACACCACCAGTCCTCGCTCACTTTGACCAAGACGCTGATACTGAAATTCATACTGACGCCAGCAACGTGGGTCTTGGTGCTGTCCTCGTACAATAACAAGAGGGCAGAGAGCGAGTGATAGCATACGCCAGCCGCACTCTTTCCCGCGCCGAGGTCAACTACTCCACGTCAGAGAAAGAGTGCCTCGCTGTTGTATGGGTCACGAAGACATATAGGCCTTTACGGACGCCACTTCAAGGTAGTGACCGACCATCATTCGTTGTGCTGGTTAGCCAACCTACGAGACCCATTGGGGCGACTGGCACGATGGAGTCTTCGTCTGCGGGAATACAATTTCACGATCGCTTACCAATCGGGCCGCAAGCACGAAGGTGCTGATTTATTATCCCGTGCACCTGTCGAAGTTTGTGGCCACGACACCGAGGATGACGATGGTTTCCTTGGGGCCCTTTTTACAACAGATCTGATTACGCGACAGCGTGCGGACGATGAAATTCGCGCAGTTATCGAAAACCTTGAAGGACGCAACTCGTCTATACCTCGATGTATTTCTCGAAGTCTGTCGTCATTTTGTCTGCGAGATGGGGTCCTGTATAAGAAAAACTCCAACGGCACTGAGAGAACCTATATTCTAGTTGTGCCAACTGACATGCATGACGACATTCTTCTTGCCTGCCATGAGGAGCCCACATATGGTCACTTAGGTTCCTCTCGAACTCTTGCTCGAGTTCGACAAGCATACTACTGGCCTAAGCTTTCTGCATCAGTTAAGCGATACGTGAAAAGCTGCCGGGAATTTCAACGCCGCAAATCCCCGCCACTAAAGCCCGCGGGGCTTCTTCAACCAATAGAACC
Organism: Rhipicephalus microplus; assembly: GCF_043290135.1. Lineage (NCBI taxonomy): Eukaryota > Metazoa > Arthropoda > Arachnida > Ixodida > Ixodidae > Rhipicephalus > Rhipicephalus microplus. The sequence continues at coordinate 330,152,015 of NC_134710.1, read as the reverse complement.
GCCCAGAGTGCCATTTGATCAAATAGGAATGGATTTACTGGGGCCCTTTCCGCTATCATCTGCCGGCAACAAGTGGATCGTAGTAGCCACCGACTATTTGACGAAGTACGCCGAAACAAAGGCACTACAACGCGCTACGGCTTCCGACGTCGCCCAATTCTTTATGGACCGGATCGTTCTTCGACATGGCGCCCCGTCGTGCGTAATCACAGACAGAGGAATAGCATTCATGGCCCAGCTCATTCATGACGTATTCAAGCTCAGCTACACGAGCCATCGCAAGACCACGGCATATCATCCGCAGAGCAATGGCCTGACAGAGCTACTCAACAAGACCATCGCTGACATGTTATCTGTGTACGTAGATGTCCAGCATAAGACCTGGGACCAGGTGCTATGGTACGTCACATTCGCGTACAATAGTGCTGTCCAGGAAACTACGTCATTCACGCCTTTCCGTCTTGTCTATGGACGTGAGGTCCAGACCATGCTGGATGTGATGCTTCCACACAATTGCGATGCTTTGAACCCTCATGATGCTGTGCAGCTTACCCAGTATGCCGAAGAAGCACGCCAGTTAGCACGCCTACACATTACGCACCAGCAGAGTACAGACGCATGCCGGTAGAACGCTTGCCATCGACAGGTTGAATACCATCCAGGCGATCAAGTTTGGGTGTGGACTCCAGTCCGATGCCAGGCATTGTCAGAAAAACTGCTCAGTCGCTACTTCGGAACATACAAAGTCTTGCGACGCGTGAGTGATGTGAACTACCGAGGTAGTCCCTGACGGCGCCTTCTCGCCACGATGGCGAAGGCACTCCTCGGAGAATGTCCACGTGGTGCACCTGAAGCCGTACTTCACGCAGTAGTGTGACTGCGCATGAACCATATCGCTGTTTTTGTGTATGTGCGTATTTTCTGTTGGTTCGCCCCGATTTTGCCCTTGTACTTTCCGAGCATCAGAGTGATGCCTTTTTTTCTCAGAGAGGGAATAATGCCACTTGGCCGCTAGTTACGGCGAGCGCAAGCCATGGCTGCCCGCGAGAATGGAAGACGATGTTCTGGGACAGCGCGTGCTCTGGCTAGTTGTTTATTATTGAAGCAGCCATCTTGGCAGTTTTCGGTGCGTCTCCCCGCCGGCTCAGTTCTTTCTTGTTGAAGACCTTTTGTAGCACTTGACAATATCAAGTTACGCCCGAGTAAAGCTACGCATTCACCTGCGCCAGCTCGAAACAACGAGAACAAGTGAAAGTGGAAGCAAGACATGCAGTGCGGTTAACTTTCAATGAGTTAAAACGCTTGTTTTTGAAGTGTAATAAAGTTGTTGGACAAATAAAGCTGTGGTATCTAAAAGTGCTGTATAATAAATGTAATTTCCTTGCTCATTGTTGTAAAGCCATGTGGTCGCTTGATTTAACGACATCAATGAACGCTTTAAAAATTGCTAATTTAAAATATATTCCTGTAGAAAACACACCATACCTGGTTCGACAGTCAATGTCTGCGTGCGAGTCATGATATAATGCTATGAAAGCCACATGTTGATCACCAAATAGCATGTTTTCAACATTTTTTTGCCAATCTGCTGTTTGCAGTAAGGTGTAAGAGATGAAAACAAGATACAATATACCGCGCGTTGCAGTGTGTGGTCTGTAAATGAGGTAGCTATTAAATCGGATAGCAATGTAAATAAGGTAGCAATCATAGTTTTGGAGGCGAAGCTTCTAAAGCCGTGGGTTTGTTCATGCATGCCTGTGACCTGTTCGTAACCACCTAGTTATATGATTCACTCAGCATGTGATGCTACTGCTAGTGACAGATGGACAGCCAGAGAGATGCACGGACGGACGGAATCAAGAACAGACGGACGGACGTACGCTTTGCTCCACTCATCATGAATAATGATAAGTGGAATGAAGCATTTGTCCGTCCGTGCTATGCTGTGCTCCGTGGATATGCTGGACTGATCGACGCGTGAATGGACGCACGGACAGAAGCACGGATGGAAGCGCAAACAAACGCTACACCCCAGATACATTGAATGGTCATGTGACTTAGGTGCTGGTGTTTCACATCTTTAACCTATATAAATAGTTATCGACTGGTCTAAAAAGACGCTAATTGAACGTGGCTTGCGTCGATGGTATTTTGTTACTGCGAGCAACTCCAACTGCTAATGTCACTAAAAATCAAGACAAGAGACCAGGTATCTAAGACCTTTACACTCCCGATGAAAAAAAAACTTTGTATTTCTCTCATGTTGTTTGAGTAACGCACGTTTTGACGCAACAAACTCTGTATGCAGCCGCGCAACACTCGTTGGCTGACAGGGCATCGTAATGGCGGACTTCGTAGCAGATAACGCGGTTGTCTCCACCCTCCTAAACGGCGGGGGGAAGGGGGGGCAGCGCGCATTGAGGAACCATAGTTGAGAACCGCTCTGCCTGACGTCACAGAGACGGCTGCTCTTCTCTGTTTGTGTGGTGCGGGTGTGCGGAGCGGGTGTGCGGCTACCGCGTGGGTTGGGGCCGTTCCACGCGCTTCCCGCACGGCCGCAATGCACGTGCCAGAACCCCTGCCACACGCAAGCGGAGACAAATAAGCCAATCAGCGACGCTCTTTCACCTTCTGTTTGGGAGCGGCAGGTGTGCCGTCACGTGCTTTGCGGCTGTGTGGCTAGCGGGCCGTTCCACTCGCTTCCCGCACAGCCGCAACGCACATCCCGGGACCCCTACCGCACGCAAGTGGAGGACAAATAAGGCGATTGGCGGCGCTCTCACCCTCCGCAGCGTCGTCAATTGGCTTATTTGTCCCCCGCTTGTGTATGGCAGGGCTCTCACCACGTGCGTTGCGGCTTTGTGGGTAGCGCGTGGAAAAGGCCTTAGCCGCAGCGCACTGCGAAGCGATCGAGCGGGGGAGCTTTCCGAAGGCCACGATGCCGAGAGCGAACCTGGGACGCCGACGCAAGTGGCGGTTGCTGCGGTCCTGAGCGGGCGCGATACCAGACTCTCCCCCTCTGGGAGAATGGGCATCGCTTTCAGCAGAGAAGAGCTACTGAAGGCTCAGCAAAGTGATTCGTTTTGTCGCGAAATGTACGATGGTCTCAGAGAGACTGACACCGTTACGCTGCTTGCCCTGCAACGGGCGCCGATAGCGACTGTCTCGGCGAGACGGAGCGCCGATACGCTGCTTTTCCTGCAGTGGGCGAAGATAGGGGGCGGAAACCAGCGTGTGTCGCTGAGTCACCGACAGATTCATATTTACTGGACCATGACGGGCTCCTGCTGAAGTATATAGCCACTGACGGCGAGTCCATCGACCCGTAAAGGTGGCTATGCTCAAAAGTCTGAGAGCCACACTGTTGCGACCCTCTCACGACGACGCCATGGCCGGTCACATGAGTGGCTCGAAAGTTTTTGCAAAATTAAGCCCATCGTGACCTGGCCTGGCGTGAAGCGTGACATTTTTTCGTCCCGGCCGCTCTTGCCACGTCTGTCAGACGGTGAAATCAAGGGGTAGAAACCACCCGGTCGAATGAAACCGATTGTCAGTGAGCGTCCATGGCAAGTGGCCACCTTCGATCTAATGGGACTATTTCCCAGAAGTAAGCATGGTTTCATTCACCTGATGGTAATCATTGATCACTTTTCGGAGTGGGTAGAATTGTTCTCTCTTCGGAAGGTGACAGCGCGAGCGGTTCTTGAGAAGCTGCAAAAAGTGTTTTGCTGGTTCAGCTTCCCGGAAAGGCTTATCATGGACAATGCTTCGTATTTTACTGCTCAGGTGTTTGGTGTCACGTGCTGTTCCCTCGGAATTGATCACTGCACCACTTCACCCTACCATCCCCAGTCCAATTTGACGGAGCGCGTCAATCGTACGTTCAAACCGATGTTGGCGGCATTAGCCAAAAGTCAAAGGGACTGGCTAGACCATTTGAGTGAGCTCGCGTTTGCTATTTGAATATCCGAGAGTTGTTCAACTGATTTCTCGCCCGCCTTCTTACATTTTGGAAGGGAGTTAGCTAATTCGGTGACCAGCGTCATTCAATGCCAGCTCGAGGACGAAAAGACGCAAGCAAACAGCTCTACTTACGCGTCGACACTTCGGGACAGGCTTTGTTGAGCTTTCTGCAAAGCAAGGCAAAGTTTGGCGCTGGCCGGGGCTCAGCAGAAGGCCCAATATGACCGCAAGCATCGCTACCTAGTTTTTGGGGTGGGCGATCTTGTCCTGAAGCGTAACCACACTCTTAGCAATACCAATAAGGGGTTCTCAACCTCGTTCGCTCTTAAGTGACTAGGTCCGTACCGAGTGGAGGAATTAAGCTTGGACCCCTCTCGCGTACTTGCTCAAAGATCCCCATTCAGGAAAACTTAGTCGTGTCCATATCGCAGAAATGAAACTCCATGTATCACGGTCTTAAGAGCTCGCGCCAGCTCCCTTCGGCACTTCGCGCAAGCAATGGGGCACACCCGGTGCGGCGGACTCCATTCGGACACTACACCGGTATAATATAAGGAAGCGACCACCTTTGCGATTTCGTGCTTCACGGTGGACTTCTCTGCAACCGAGGGCCCTCAGTTTACAGGTTGCCTCAGTATGGTTGACTTCTTTACGGCCTGTTCTCGTAAAGAAGTCGGCCCCGCCCAATTTGCAGCCAGTATTTCTTTTTCAAGTGTTCATATATGTTTTATGTGTTTCTTTTTGCCAATTATTGAGTGTCATTCGTGCTCTTTTCAACTTTTTGTGTTTCATTTTGTCTACCAGCGAAGAGAGTTGTGAACGTTGGTGCTTATGGGGGGGAAGGGACGAATGTCACAGAACGAGCGCTAAAAATGGGCGCACCGCCAAATTCTTGCGATAACGCGCGGGAGAGACGCCGCGAGGTCAAAAGAAAAAAATAAAGCAAACATCCAAGGCTCCCCGGGCGCGCGCTCTCCCCTCGGAAGCGTGGCTTCGCCGACGAAACTCCTCACCCCACATCGGCGGCCGAGCAAGCACTCGAAATTTCTAGAAGGAAAGGGGCGTGGTCGTACCAAGTTGAGTCATCTGTCGCGGAGGCCATTTGAACCATCTCGCCCTCTCCCCAGTTTTCACTGCGTATCGCGCCGACGAAAGGACGAGAACCTTCTGGAATCTCGCGCGGAAGGTATTTAATCGAGCAGCCGAGATGAGAGATCAGGAGAAGACGGAAGTTAGCGCCAGAGCGCGTTGGGATTCCGCCGTGTAGTCGGCGAAGGTTTTGTCCGTAGGGACAAAGCAGGAGTAGACGTGAGGTTATCTGGAAGAGAAACTTCGGAGGAAAAGACGGAAGTTAGCGCAAGAGCGCGTAGAGATTCCGCCGTGTAGTCGGCGAAGGTTTTGTCCGTAGAGACAAAGCAGGAGAAGAAGATCATTTCCACCTGAGGGGTGAAGGCTCGAGCTACAGGCAAGAGCGTGTGTTTACCGCTATCGAGCGAAGACGCGTGGCAACAGCTGCATGTGTGAAGCCAACGTGTTTCCGGTGAATAAGTTTGAAGCTTGGAGAGTGGCCTATTGAAGACGTGAGGTTTTCTGGAAGAGAAACATCGGCGAGGTTTCCTGGAAGAGAAACTTCGGCGACAGCGGAACGACAACAACGCTGGACTTTGAGTGAGTGATTCTCGGAAGAGTATCATCCGGACTTTTGTTCTAAGAACTTTGGACTGAATAGGTTTTCTATCTCTTTAGTCTTTAAGTGTCTTGGTTGTTCAATGCATGCGACTGCATTGTAGTGTGTATTGTTGTCTGTGTCCGTTGTTTCGAGTGTGGCTGATTGTACTGTGTAGTACATTGTTTGGTGTGTGACATATTGTATGCAACTATTGTGGGGTGTGCATTCTTGTGTATTGTTTTCGATCTGCCATTTTTGAGAATATAATTTTTGTTTTGTTTATCAACTCTCGGCTCTGACTTGTTCTTTGGGCCACAGCCGGCGTCCACTGGCGCGCCAAAAAGGACCACTTCTAAATTGTCCACGCTTTCGTGGTGCGGTTCGAGGGGCCGATACTTTGGCTTTTGGAATTAGCCCGGCGATCGCCTCCCGAATTAACGGGACCTGTGTGACAATTATTCTGGCGTCCGCGACGAGGACCCTTTTGGTGCACAGTGTGTCCAAAGTAGTGAGAAAGAGCCTCGAGTTGTGTATAGTGCTATCGGAACAATTTTGTGTGTTGCTCAGTGTTCTCGTTAACGAGTGCAGGGGAGTGTTCCGATAGACTGATTTAGGCAGAAAATTTTTACACGTGGCAAGACTTTATTTGCGAGACTCCGTGGATCTCGAAAAGTTAGTTGCTCTTGGTGAGAAGATAGGAATTTCTGGCGCCGAACTACGGAAATGGGTAAGCCAAAAGGAGAAAGAGGCGGTGGAGAGAGAGAGGTTGGCAGCTGAGAGAGCCAAGGAAGAAAAAGCAGCTGAGTTGGAACGAGAGAGGTTGGCAGCTGAGAGGGCCAAGGAAGAAAAAGTAGCTGAGTTGGAGAGAGAAAAGCTGGCCGCTGAGAGAGCGAAAGAAGAAAGAGAGCAGCAATTGAAATTGGAGCTGGAGAGAGAAAAGTTGGCAGCTGAAAGGGCGAGGGAAGAAAGAGAAGCAAAGGAGCGACAGCTGAAAGAAGAAAGAGAGGCAAGGGAGCGACAGTGAAAGAAGAAAGAGAGCTGCAATTGAAGTTGGAGCTGGAAAAAGAAAGACTGGCAGCTGAGAGGGCGAAAGAAGAAAGAGAGGAAAGGGAACGGCAGCGACAGCACGAGATGGAACTCGAGCGGCTCCGTTTGCAACAGTGAAGTGAAACTCCCGTCCAAGCTAGAGTTGAAAGCAGCGAACGGGAAGATCATGGCTTCCGCTTGAACCCAAGCAAGCTGCTCGTAGCGTTTGATGAAAGGAAGGACGACCTTGACGCGTACCTTCACAGATTTGAGACGATTGCGAGGAGCCAGAATTGGCCGGAACATCAATGGGCAACTGCTTTGAGTACTTGCTTGAGGGGTGAAGCGCTCAGTGTGTACGGTAGGCTGACGCTGACCGATGCAGCCAACTATGCAAAGGTGAAAGCTGCTTTGCTGAAGCGATTTAGATTTACTGTGGAAGGATTCCGGGACAGATTTCGAACAGGAAAGCCAGCTGATGGTGAAAAGGCTACGCATTATGCCGCCCGACTTTGCCATTATTTCGACAGATGGATTGAACTTTCATGGACAGCGCAGAAGTACGATGAACTTAGAGAGCTCCTAATTAGAGAACAATTTCTTACTAATTGCCACCCAAGCTTGTCGCTGTACTTGAAAGAGAAGAAGGCTGAGTCACTCGAAGGAATGCTTGAATTGGCGGATCAATTCTTGGAAGTGCAAGATGGCACTAATTTGGCCAAGGTCAAGAAGGATTGTCCCAGAGATTCGAAGAAATTAGCTCCCGAAAAAAAGAAGCGTGCACCGGAGAGCATTCTGCGATGTTTTCTGTATAACCGAGTGGGTCATCACGCGAAAAACTGTCGAACGATCTTTACGAGCCTTACGGTAGTAAAATGTTTCAAGTGTGGACAGACTGGGCACAAAGCAGACGCATGTCGAAACGGAGCGAGTCAAACTCACCAGGTATTCTGTGTGCAAGCGGCACCAAAATCAAGTAATAATGCCGTCACAGGTGGATTCGTAGAGTTGAAAAATGGGGAAAAAATTCCTATTGTGGGTGCTGTAATGGCAAAGCAGCCAACCGGTGTTACGAAGGGAATGCCAACGCTGCCTGGAAAAGTTGCGGGCAAAAAGGTTACGGTGTTAAGAGACACCGGTAGCTCCACGGTTATCGTGCGGAGAAATTTGGTACGGGAAAGTGAGTTAACAGGAAAAGCGAAACCGGTTTGCCTAATTGGCCGTACGGTTCGGATGCTTCCCGAAGCAGAAATCGAGGTTGAAACCCCATACTTCAGCGGGAAGGTTACTGCTTTATGCATGACGACCCCCCTGTACGACTTTGTCATCGGAAACATCGATAGGGCGCGAGGACCGAATGATCCGGAATGTTTGGGAGAAGACCCTAAGATAGAGCCCTCGCCAACCCAGCGACCGCGAGATACAGTGGAGGAGCAGCCCGTGACGGATCTCACTAGAGCCCAAGGTGAAGCCGTGGCGCAAGAGACAGTGAATGAGAAGATGATCGTGTTGGGTGAGTTCACGGGCCGGGCAACTGGACCTACGTCGGCACGACCTCAACCGACCGACAGTGAAAAGGCGACGGAGTCGGCCAGCCAGGCCAAATGTCGAGACATGAACAAGCTGGTGAAAAAACCGACAGGACCCGTTGAACGTTATGACCCGTTAACGGTGTCAGAAGTGACAACGATGGCTGAGACGCCGCCTCAGATATCGTCGTTGGAAAGGGCTCGCCGAAAAGGAACGTGGAAACACAAGAAGAGATCGAGCGAGCACCGCAAGAAAGGGCGCAAGCGCCGCTCAAAGTACACAGGATAAGTGCTGAGGTCGAATCAGAATGTGTTTGGCAGTGCTGAGTGCCATATGTTGTGTTAATGTTGTGTTATCCTGTGTCACAAGTGTCGAAGTGTTTGTGCTGTGATGTGATGTATAGTAGTGTACAATTGTTGTAATGAGAGAACTTTGTACATTGGTATTATTGGGAACGTGTGGTGGAGTGTTGTACCCATGTGCCTGTGGTTATATTTCATGTGTTGTGTAATTGAATTACAATGTACAATTGTATTAAGTGATCTATTGTGAATGTGAAGTGTCAAGAGCGACGGTTTGTGTTACAGTCTTTCAGAGTGTGTGGGGACTGTTAGCGCTCGTTTGTGTGGTTTTAAATATTGTGGGATAATATTCTTAAAGTGGGGGGCAGTGTCACATGACGAGCGCTAAAAATGGGCGCGCCGCCAAATTCTTGCGATAACGCGCGGGAGAGACGCCACGAGGTCAAAAAAAAAGAAAGCAAACATCCAAGGCTCCCCGGGCGCGTGCTCTCCCCTCGGAAGCGTGGCTTCGCCGACGAACCTCCTCACCCCACATCGGCGGCTGAGCAAGCACTCGAAATTTCTAGAAGGAAAGGGGCGTGGTCATACCGAGTTGAGTCATCCGTCGTGGAGGGCATTCGAACCATCTCGCCCTCTCCCCAGCCTTCGCTGCCTATCGCGCCGACGAAAGGACGAGAACCTTCTGGAATCTCGCGCGGAAGGTACTTAATCGAGCAGCCGAGATGAGAGATCAGGAGAAGACGGAAGTTAGCGCCAGAGTGCGTAGGGATTCCGCCGTGTAGTCGGCGAAGGTTTTGTCCTTTAGGGACAAAGCAGGAGAAGACGTGAGGTTTCCTGGAACAGAAACTTCGGAGGAGAAGACGAAAGTTAGCGCAAGAGCGCGTAGGGATTCCGCCGTGTAGTCGGCGAAGGTTTTGTCCGTAGAGACAAAGCAGGAGAAGAAGATGATTTCCACCTGAGGGGTGAAGGCTCGAGCTACAGGCAAGAGCGTGTGTTTACCGCTATCGAGCGAAGACGCGTGGCAACAGCTGCGTGTGTGAAGCTGACGTGTTTCCGGCGAAGAAGTTTGAAGCTTGGAGAGTGGCCTATTGAAGACGTGAGGTTTTCTGGAAGAGAAACATCGGCGAGGTTTCCTGGAAGAGAAACTTCGGCGACAGCGAAACGACAACAACGCTGGACTTTCAGTGAGTGATTCTCGAAAGAGTATCATCCGGACTTTTGTTCCAAGAACTTTGGACTGAATAGGTTTTCTATCTCTTTAGTCTTTAAGTGTCTTGGTTGTTCATTGCATGCGACTGCATTGTAGTGTGTATTGTTGTCTGTGTCCGTTGTTTCGAGTGTGGCTGATTGTACTGTGTAGTACATTGTTTGGTGTGTGACATATTGTATGCAACTATTCTGGAGTGTGCATTCTTCTGTATTGTTTTCGATCTGCCATTTTTGAGAATATAATTTTTGTTTTGTTTATCAACTCTCGGCTCTGACTTGTTCTTTGGGCCACAGCCGGCGTCCGCTGGCGCGCCAAAAAGGACCACTTCTAAATTGTCCACGCTTTCGTGGTGCGGTTCGGGGGGTCGATACTTTGGTCCTTGGAATTAGCCCGGCGATCGCCTCCAGAATTAACGGGACCTGTGTGACAACGAAGAACGCTTTGCGCCTTTGCGCGCGCAGCCGTTGGCGGTGTGTGTGTGTGTGTGTGTGTGTGTGTGTGTGTGTGTGTGTGTGTGTGTGTGTGTGTGTGTGTGTGTGTGTGTGTGTGTGTGTGTGTGTGTGTGTGTTCGTGCATGGTGCTTCTGTGCGTGCCCGGGAAGAGTGCCCGTCGTGGTTTCGTCCCATCGACATGGACACTGGGGGTGCTCGGGGCTCTGACCTGCTGACGACGGACAGTCCGGATGTGCTCTGCTCTCGGCCGTCGCCGAGAAGCCCTGCTGCCCCTTCCGCCTTGGCTCGGGCGCGAGGCCAGCTCACAGCAGCTATATGCTGCCTTCCAACGCCAGGGCGCCTCGCAGCCGATTCCGGTTCGGCCTCCCTGATCCTGGGGGAGGCTCGGCTTCCGAGTGAGGTTCCCCATCATCCATCGAGAAAGTGCGGGGCCTCCAAACCACCATCGAAGCGGCGTTCGTCGGACTCGCGACTAATCAAGAGCAGCAACGAGCCATCAGAGAGCCCCTTCTGTACACGGGCATCGCACCCAGTGGACATTATCACGCTTTGCTACTCCTCCACGTGGTAAACGCTATCTCGTCTCAGCCCCACGAACACTAGCCTTACTTTCCTTGCTCCCTTTTGCACGCATTTTATAGTGTCATGTGTTTATTTTGTTTTAATGTTTATCCTTTTCTTCATTTTTTTCTTCCGCAGCATTACAGTGCTGAACGGAGGTTAGTTGTTGCTCATAGCAGTGTCATTTTAACTGCATGGGTGACGTCTGGTTGCCTTTGCAGACCAATAGAAGGGTAATGTGGGAATTGAGGCTAGCCCATCGCCATAGCGCGGGCTTTGCCGCCTATTTCTGCCATTCTGATGTCCCGACATGACTCCCCTCCTCCGCGGTCTGCCGCACTGGGGAAGCGGGGAGTGACGTTTAACCCTTCTCACCCGGTAGCGAATGTCGACTGTGGCATTATGCGTGGAGTCTTTCGGGACGTTTCGCGCGCGCGTGTCGGGAGTGAGTTCTCTCAGTGAGTAAGATCTCTCCGGGATGACTTGGGTTGAGCACCCATTTTTTTCCGTCTGTCAGCTCCTGTTGTCTGGCGCTCACCGGACTTCGCCAACGACGTCTTGCGCCCACGGCGAACGCTCACCTTCCGTTGCGCCTTTTCGAACACTAGGCTGAAGAGTGGTTCGGTGTCCTGTGTAGACACCGCACCGCTCTTACCCGCACCCGTACCTCTCGGAAGCCAACGCGAGTGAAGTTTTTGCCCTCGCTCGAGCGACCAGGCCCTTTTGTCCCGGTGTGTCCGTCAATCACTTTTGCCCACGGAGACGTGCTTGAGGCACCCTGTGTAGTACTTTTCGCCCGTGACGTGGGTAAGTGCAGTTGCTTTCCCGCCGCGTCATTTGCAACCAACTCTGTACTGCGTTCTGGTATTGCCGGAGACAATACAATGTTGCGACCATGAGCAGTACCGTATTCTCGCCACGGCAACGGCTAATGCGTGCCCTGCAGCTCGCTAAGACCGAACCCACGCTAGTGGCCGTAATCCTTCGGGATGCGCGTACACTACACTATCAAGAAAGAAATTAAAAACGTCTTTTATATCAGTACAAGTGCTGTAATTCTCTCGTACGTAAATCTTGTATACTTATTTTGCATAACAGCAAAGCCAAACTGCAATTTTCGTCATCATGCAACTTCATTTTCAATGCGACCACGGCACCAAACTCCAGTGTTTCATTAGGCCTGAATGTATTCCGTACTCCTCTTTTATTACATACCGTAACTGCCACGATGATCACGTGCCGACAGTTTTTGCGTGGATGAAACGATCGGCAACGAACAGTCCGTCCATCACGATGTAGCGAACGAGTTTCATGCCAGCATGCTATTACGATTGGTACACGCCACGGTAGTATAACGGTTCCGGTGCTCGAGTGCTGACTCGCAGGTCACAACATCGAATCCAGGCCGTGGAGGCCGCATTTTCGATGGTGACGAAGATGCGTAAGGCCTTTAGATTTGGGTGAACGTTAAAGCAATAAGGCATCACTAATAATCATATGGTGGATGTTGGACGCTAAGTCCGAACGATTATCATTACAATGGTTTAAAGCTCTTCATTTTCAACAGCTTCTGCCATGTTCGTGTTTTGTGACCACGTGCACGTATGGCATCAAGTTCAAACGAAGCTGCCGACTAAAGGGACGATGTCCGACTAATTCGAGTTTTTAACGAGATTTTACTCTATATGGGTAATTTCTGAAGGCTATCTGGTTACTAGATTCTAACAACATATTGATACCTATCTCCAAGATGACTAAAATATAGACGCTGATTCAGATAGTATAGCTTTCTTTTTTTTTTCACGGTTATGTATCCACACATCGTGGCCACCGATGGTGCCTAACAAAAAAATGCTTTCAAAAATAGAACGAAGACGGTCATGTGAAGGCCGCGAGCCGCGTGACATTACCTGAGGGCCCTGTAGAGCTCGATCTGCGATCGGGCCAGGCCGGGCCTTGTAGACGAAACTTTTTTTCAGGTTCGGGCTGGGCCTGCGTCTCGCTTTTTGTCGCCGGGCCATGTTCGGGAGAGTAAACTTAAATGAGTTCCGCGCCCGAGCTGGGCCCGGGCCGAGAATCACGACCTCGTCATTACTCTATAGGTGTTCCGATATCCTTGTTCTTTCTATTAAGCTACATAAGGTAACTCTTATTTTTACTTGGAACTACAACATTCATTCTACAGTTCTGTACACCCCTAATGACCCAAAATTTCGTTTAAACTATAGGTTATGCACTTCGTTTTTTTTCTCTCTTTGCTGTTTTGAATTCAAACTGTTGTTACCAAAAACATTTCTGAAATGACAATATCAACCTTGAATTGTTTACTTCTTGTTATCCTAATTAGAACTATTGCAGTTTCTGTTACGTACACTTCCAATGGAACCCGCACTAGCTTTTGGTTTTAGTACCATCCAGTTCGTGAGTATTTTGTTTAAGATATGTGTGAAATAAGGAACAGTCATTCATTCAACTCTGTGCATATGTCCTATACTACACACAGCTCAAGTACCCTTGTGAGGTGCCTTCGCAATGCTCACTGGTGAGGGTGCCCATACAGGGCATGTCAAAAAATTGGTGCTAAAATAAAGGGGCTCTGCTACACTTTTTGAGCATGGTCAGAAAATGCTGCCAATCGGTAGTAGAGGCTCCAGAAAACACGCGAGCCAAATACTATCGTGCAGAACGTGGCCTGTAATTCACAATAAAGTATCAAAGTCAGCTAAAAATCTCTTTCTCTTCTCTCGAGGAATGACGTAAGATGCTCAAACATCGCGCGTAGAAGGTCATCTATCAGCCATTGGCTGATTTGAACATGGCGCGCTCGGTCGTTACAGGGACTGCCACAAGAGGCCGCGACTTGTCCATGCGTTCGATCACAAGAAAAAAGCCGCGTGTTCGAAGAAAAAAAAGAAAAAGTGCTCAAGGTAACGAGGCACACGTGACTTTTTTTTTTTTTGCCCATGCCATCTCTCCTTGCCTGGCCTCCAGCGCTTTCGCCGGGACGAGAGAAGAGAGAACGCGATTGCAGCGTGCAGCAATTCTTTGTAACTCCGCTCGTACAGTACGGATTCTTAAAATTTTTGCGGCGTTGAGTTCATGGGGAGATAAGCTCTTTTAGTGAATCCATTTCATTGTTACTTGAAAAAGTCTTTCAGGGCCTTTTTAAAAAAATATCAATAGCAAAATGCTTCCTCGCTGCCTTCGTATTTACTTTTTTTGTAGTGACTTCCATCACGGCAGTAACGTCACGAGTGACTTTCGTTTCGGCAGTAAATAATTTTAATGAGTGGATACAGGCGGCCAGCTCCCGTGGGAGAATTGAAGTCGTCTCCTGCGAAGAGCCCATTTCCGCTTTGAGACTTCCAAAAAGCGCGTGCAGGTAATTTCCACAGTAATTACCTTTTTCTAGTTTGACTTTTTTGAAATCTCAATGTGGCAATCGGATATGGGCTCTTAACAAGAAAGACTGCAATCCTCCCATTTAACCCCCGACTGCCTGTCTCCACTAATTAGAAAATTAATTTATTCAATTTCTATCAATACTGCCGCAGCTAATCCGTCTAGTAATTTTAAGACGAGTGCCTCTACAGAATAATTCATTATCAGAGCAGAGAGCAAGTATTCCATATTCCCTATTTTTGAGGATCTTCGATCATATGCCTGAAACACCCTGTATACAGCATACGCGGTACAATGCCGCCTCACATAGACCTCGGGAGCGTACTTGAGGTAAGGAAGGCAATGCAGCATCTCCACGGCTTGCTCCAAAGTGGATGATAAGGCTTACCTCAGACGTATGTTTTCTACGCAACGCAAGAGGGGGGGGGTGTTTTTGGCGGGGGGGGGGCAATTAGTGAACAGTGCGCAGTGAGGGAGACGTAAAAAAGAAAAATATTTTATATTGTGATAATGTATAAGTGTACTTATGCCCGAATCATTCCAGCAGTACTATTACATGTCAAGAACAAAATTCAAACGTTTCAAATTTTAATTGGTGCTGCTTCTCATGTGGCCCATCGAGACTCCTCTAATATCGCGAATTTTTTGGAAGGAACGCAGTCCGCCTCCAGCCTCTATTCCCACCCCCTCGACCCTTACTCGCACTTGTTCCTTTAGGCCTTCACTCCTTTGTCTTTTGACATTTCGATTGACCTTTGTACAGGTACACGGTTCGTGAGAATAACTCTTCGACAAGGCCTCAGTCAGGCAGATAGTGTTTTGCCTTTAGCCTTGCTTGCCATTCAAGATATTCGATGTCTGGAACATTAAAATAAATAAACAAATAAATAAATAAGTTAGGAACGCCATAAACTTTTATTACATAATTTATTCATATCGTGTGCTTTTCTTTTTCACAATGTTACAGGCCCCCGTGGTACCTGTGGTGCTCAGTAATTACAAATCCTTCTTCTGCTGTGAAGACAAGATATTTAATGACGGTGAGTTATGCTTGAAACCACAGGAGTTTGCGTTAGAGTTTGACTTGAAGAACTTTTACTGAAGGAAATATTCGCATCTACTGCATGAGGGGTCCTTCCCTTGAGCCTGCTAACGCCAGATTACGCGCGCGAATTTTCATTTTTTTTTTGTCCCGCGTAGTTCTCTACTATCAACTGCGTTTCCGTCCTCTTTAGGGCGTATTGTGTAACTGTAGAAAGCCTACTGGCCCTACGAAATTATTACAACGTATAATCAGTTAACTTCACTTCAAGGCCAGTTACATACCACGCTGTTTTCATCTACTTCAACTATAAAACTAACCTTATGAATGCAGTGATTGTGGGCGTTTAATTTCAAGGATATAAACTGTTAAAACTAATTTAGTAACACCTGCTCCAACCGAAATTCATTTTCACGTAAATAATTAAATAAAAATTAACAAATAGGTGTTATGTGATACAGTTACACAGCGTGGTAAATACAGAGTTGTACCTTAATGGGGGGGGATACACGGGTCACGTTCGGTTGACAACCTCACATCATCCGCAGCGGTATCAGACGCCATGGCGTTGCGCTGCTGAGACCGCTGCATCCCGACCGCATGCACTTGTCACAATTTAATGCGGCTTCGGAAGGGGAAAATATTTTATGCCCAAATTTGGGTGCACGGCAGAGATCTCATGAAGGTCGAGATAATTTCAAAGTGCGCGCTGCTACGGGGTGCCTCGAGGTAGCCCGCAGTATGTTTGGGAAATCAAACACCAGAATTCATTTAATTTGCGCGTAATTTAAGCATGCGCGTCCTTACAAAACGAGTGTATAAATCTAAGCGCACGAACGCTCCATGCAAGCTTTTGCTTTCATGCTTAAGTGAAGCCGCCACTTCAGTAAACTTTTTTTCGACGATGAGGTTACATTCAAATTCTAATGTTTTATTTACCGCTTTTACCAGACAAAACTGAAAGTTCACCAAGGCTATAAGCCGTGAGAACGGCTTGACAAAGGCACTGGTGACCTGTACATTCAAATGGCAGTAGTGCGGAAATCATTACAAGTTCATAACATGCAAGTACAATGTAAAACATGAACATACATACGAATTTAAAAATGATTTCCAACTGATTGTTTCACAATACCAATTATAAATATGTTCAAAAAGGGTTCTCAAAAACCAATACACGCCATGCATAGACTATCGTATATATTTACACCTATAAACTTAATAAGCACAAAAATTTACATTTACGTGAACACACATATAATATTATCGCTGATACAAAGCAAGATAACTACATGTAACATGATAGTACTATTTATTTACACTAGAGCTAAGTATAAAATATCACATAAACTGTGAGAATATTTTTTGCGCGTGTTCCTATGAAGCCAGAGAGCAGAAATATGAGGAAAGTTGTTTCTTGTTACAGATGATTGTACTTTGATGCGCGTTAAAATTTTGGGAACGTTGTAGGTCAAGTCTTTGTATCTATATGTAGTGCGGAAGCGTGGTACGAGCCAAATGTCTATACTTTTTGTGAGAATTGTGATGACACGACGCTCTAGGCATGACAGGGATCTAATGACGGTGCAGTGCTCCCTACTTGAGAAATAGAGCGAATAAAATGAGCGAAATGTGTGAAGGTTGTCAGCTCGTATTATATCAAACTTTCGGAAAGCTTCACGCGTCGTTCCGAACGATTCAATTTTACAGTCTCGCGGACTATCTATTTTTTTTTCGCAGAGTAATGACTTCATTACGTTTGGTTTGCTTTTCGTGGCCCGTACGAGACTGCAATACTCTAAATGTGAATTAAATGTGCATAATATATCTAAAGTCTCACGTTGAGCGGCAAAATGTTACGGCAACGAGACATCACTCCTCTTGCCGAAGAAAGCTTTTTACAAACAAAAGTTACATGTGTATCCCAGCCTATAGATTGTAAGAAAAATAAACTCCAAAAATATTGTAGGTAACCACGACATCTATCAGCAATGATTCAAGAACTAGAGGTTGATGGGTAGTGAATACTTTATTGTTGGCACGAAAAAAATGATTGTGCTTTTATTTGGATTAATTTTAAGCTGGTTCATTCTAGACCATGATGAAATTCTTGAAATTATATCATTTGTTATGGTTACAATGTCACCTAAGCTAACAGCATCCAGGATTATTGTTGAATGAGCCGCATATAAGAGGTAATAAACTGCTGTGTTCAGTTGAACAATATTATTAATGTAAACATTAAACATAGGTGAATCAATTACACCGCTTTGCGGCACACCACGAGTTAGGGGCGAAAATGACGAGCCATTTTCATTAATGTAAGCACTTTGGTACCTAGTGCTAAGATATGATTGAATTAAAAATTTACCAACAACACGAGTGCCATTTGATTCTAATTTGCCTAACTATAATATAATAAAGCGAGTCAAATGCCTTACTGAAATCTGAAAATATGCCAATTGGGATTTTTTTTGTTCAATGTTAGGACGCATAGATTCTTTTTTTAATGTCAACAGTGCAGTTTCAGTGGACTTGCCGCAGCTAAAGCCAAACTGCGCATCTGTTAACACACCCGGATGTTTATTAAAGAAATTATTATGTGGAAAATAATAATATTTTTTGTAAACATTTACAGAATAAGGCAACGACCAGTATAGGCCTGTAGTTACTTCCACTTTCCACTGCTGCGGTCCCCACCTTGAAAAATGACTGATGCTCGAGTTTTCTTCATGGCGTCTGAAAGCTGGAAAATCACCATGTTAAAGGATTAGGTTATATATATATATATATATATATATATATATATATATATATATATATATATATATATATATATATATATATATATATATATATATATATATATATATATATATATATATATATATATATATATATCACTCCCACGTTTAATTCATATATTCCCAGTAAGGTGGCTGGGAGGATAGCTGCCAGCTCAGTGGTAGAGCGTCGAACACGTTATTTGAAGGTCTCAGGTCTGGTTTCTGCCGACGGGAAGTTATCTTTTAACTCACTCTTCTTTCTTCACATTTACATTTCGATTTGGTCTAATTACTTCTCCTATACTTTCCTTGGCATTATTGTCTGTTAGATCTGATTAATATTGTGTCAAACACGCAAAAACGAGCCCTTCAGTGTACACTGCCTCACACACACACACACACACACACACAAACACACACACACACACACACATATATATATATATATATATATATATATATATATATATTGTAAAGAAGCTTCCGAACACTGAAATTGGTGGAACTCTCAGGTGCCTTCTAGTGGGTCTACCCAAAAGGGATGCCGCTCGCGCTGAGAGCCCGTGCTTGGCCGTTACGGTCGCCATTGTGCTTGCTCGCTGTGGGGGCCGGCTAATAAACGCCTTAACATTTTGGTGGAGAGTGCTGTGCCCTTCAAACATCTTCGGTTCACATTCGATGCCCTTGGAGCTTAGATCCCGTACCGTGCCTTCAACCATGCAACAAGACGCCGCCCAGCAAACGCTTCCTCCTGCGCCGACGCCATGTTCCGGTGTCCTCCGCATCCGCGACCCACCTGTCTTCACCGGCGCGGATGGCACCGACGTCGAGGACTGGCTCGCCATGTACGAACGCGTCAGCGTCCCCAATCATTGGGACGAGGCAGGTAAACTCGGCAACCTGGTTTTCTACCTCGCGGGTTTGGCCGGCATGTGGTATAACAACCACGCGTCTGATTTCGCAACCTGGTCCGCTTTTAACACCGCTATCACCAACGTTTTTGGCCGCCCTGCCGTTCGTAAGCTGCAAGCCGAGCAGCGCTTACGCGAACGCGCTCAGCAGGCCGGTGAATCATTCACCAGTTACATTGAAGACGTCCTGGACCTATGCAAGAAATCCGACGACAGCATGTCCGAATCAGACAAGATCCGGAACGTCATGAAGGGCATTGCCGATGATGCCTTCACGATGCTGCTTGCCGAAAACCCAGGCACAGTAGCTGAGGTCATCACGCTGTGCGAGAGCTACGAGGAGCTCCGCCGGCAGCGTTCGATGACCCGTCGCTCCACACCACGAGATGCAGGGCTTGCAGGCTTGGAGGCGAGCTGTGACCAGGTGGCACTGCTGGCAGACCTCAAGTCCTTCATACGTGAGGAAATCGCACGGCAGTTCTCTCTCCTGCCCTTTGCCCACCCACCGGCTGCTCAACAATCGGCCACTACCATTTCCCCCCCCCCCATCCGCCGAGCGATTGAGCAGGAAATAGCGGAGGTCATGCCTGCGTACCACCCACAACAGCTTCCGGCTGCTGTACCCCCAAGTTACGCCCAAGTGGTCGCCAGGCCGCCTCCAGTCGTTCAAGCGCCCGCCCCACTGACTTACGCCGAAGCAGCCGCACGGCCTCCATCCTTTGCAGCGGGTATGCCGGCTACGTATGTTGACGTGACCTCTCAGACTCAGCTCCAGCACCCCCTGCAGCCTTTCCAGCCACCGTTCCGTCCATCGGCTCTTGCGTCATGGACAAGACCTACCCCGGCGAACCGATGGCACACATCCGACAACCGGCCCATTTGCTTTGCCTGCGGTTACGCCGGCCACGTAGCACGTTATTGCACTCGCGTACAGACGCCCCATATCTCGTCGCCTGTTGCTGGCCAGATCAGGCGTACCTATCACGAGGAAACGCCGTCTATGCCACCGCCAACTCGCCTAGCTTCATCTTCTCGTAGGTCACCGTCTCCACGACGTCGTTCCCCGTCCCCCATGTGGCCAAGTTCAGCTGCTCACGAGCGGGAAAACTAGTCGTCGCAGTCCCCGAGGCAAGGACTGCGATGCTATCGCATTGTGAAAGCCCTCAGAGCCGCCCATCTAATGTCATTGACGTGCTTGTGGACGGTGTTCACGCATCTGCTCTTATTGACACAGGAGCTGCAGTATCCGTTATGGAAGAAACATTTTGCCGCTTGCTTCGTAAAGTGATGACGCCAATTTCTGGATTGTCCCTTCGTACCGCCGGTTTGCATCCTATCCATCCTACAGCAGGGTGCACAGTTCGCGTTGTCGTTCAGGACGTTCTGTATGTCGCCCAATTCATCATCATTCCCGCATGCTCTCATGACGTCATCCTGGGGTGAGATTTTCTCTCCCGCAACGACGCCGTCATCCATTGTGCCGCCGCCGAAATTGAACTCTCCCCCTTCTCGCATTTGACGCCGGAAAACAGTTCTTCGAAAGTGAGCAAGATTCTCGTGAAAGACGATACCATAGTGCCTCCAAGCTCCACAATGGGTGTATCTGTCTACTGCGCTGGACTCTCCGACACAATTGCACTCGTTTCGCCATCCGACCGTGATTGCCGAAGGAAAGGGTTGCTAGTACCTTTCGCGACCGTGCAAATCACCCAGGGCAACGCCTCTATTTTCGTGACCAACCCATCTCCGTACACTGTTACCTTGGTTCGAGGGGAATGTCTCGGCAGAGTGGAACCAGTGGATAACGCACAAGTCCTGGACATACCTGATGACTCGCGTTGTCCCAATTTGCGTACCATCAGTGCTGTTTCCACTTCTGATTCATCATCTCCTGATGTATTTGGCCCTTACATTGATGACAACCTCACGTCGGTACAGCCTTCCCAGCTTCTGAACCTGTTGCGAGAATATCGTTCTTCTTTCGATGTCGGGTGAAGTTCTCTCGGTCGTGCGTCCGCTGTTACGCATCGTATCGACACTGGTGCCCATCCACCATTACGGCAACGTCCCTACCGCGTGTCGCCAGCTGAACGTCGGGAAATTAACGAGCAGGTTGATGATATACTCAGACGCGACGTAATTCGGCCCTCGGACAGTCCATGGGCGTCTCCTGTTGTTCTTGTTGCGAAGAAAGATGGTTCTGCGCGGTTCTGTGTGGACTACAGACGGCTCAATAAGATCACTCGCAAGGATGTTTACCCACTGCCGCGCATCGATGACGCAATTGACAGCCTTCACGGAGCCGAATTTTTTTCTTCTCTCGATCTGCGCTCGGGGTACTGGCAAGTACCTATGGCTGATGACGCTCGACCGAAGACTGCGTTCATCACACCCGACGGCTTGTACGAATTCAACGTCATGCCGTTTGGTCTATGTAATGCACCTGCGACCTTTGAGCGCATGATGGACACCGCTCTGCGCAACTTGAAATGGCACACGTGCTTGTGTTACCTCGATGACGTTGTTGTGTTCGCTCCAGATTTCTCTACGCACCTCCAACGTCTGAAAGAAGTTTTTGCACGTGTCAGCAATGCCGGCTTGCAACTAAATCTGAAGAAGTGCCGCTTTGCAGCACGGCAACTCACCATCCTTGGGTACGTCGTGTCCAAGGATGGCATTCTTCCTGACCCAGCCAAGCTTCGGGCCGTGGCCGAATTCCCCAAACCTGCGTCCGTCAAAGAACTGCGTAGTTTCGTGGGCCTGTGCTGATACTTCCGACGCTTCATACGAAACTTTGCCACGATCATATCACCGCTGACGAAGCTCCTTGGAAGTAACGGGTCCCTCAACTCGTGGTCGTCTGAGTGCGACGACGCGTTCGCGAAGCTCCGCCATGTGTTGACGTCTCCTCCCATTCTACGCAACTACGACCCTACGGCCCCGACGGAGGTGCACACAGACGCCAGCGGTGTAGGCCTCGGCGCTGCCCTGGCGCAGCGCAAACCCGGATTCCCTGAATATGTCGTAGCATATGCAAGCCGTTCGCTCACGAGAGCTGAGACAAACTACACCGTCACGGAGAAAGAGTGCCTGGCGATTGTCTGGGCTCTTACAAAGTTTCGACCGTATTTGTATGGTCGCCCATTCGATGTCGTCACCGACCATCATGCACTATGCTGGCTTTCATCATTGAAGGATCCCTCAGGCCGTCTCGCCCGTTGGGCTTTTCGTTTACAAGACTACGACATCCGCGTGCTGTACCGCAACGGACGCCAGCATGCTGACGCCGACGCCCTCTCGCGCTCCCCTCTGCCTGAAGGTGATGTGCTCTGCTCAGTATCCTCGGCTGCTGTTTCTGCCATTGACGTTGACATAATCGCTACCGAACAGCGAAAGAATAATTGGATCGGCCCGCTGATCGAGTTGCTCTCTGATCCATCCGCAACGCCATCCACGCGTGCCTTGCGTCGTCGAGCTCGCCATTTCACCATCCGTGACGGCCTTCTACACCGACGCAATTACGACACCGATGGCCGGCAGTGGTTACTCGTGATACCCCGCAGTCTGCGGTCAGAGATATGTGAATCCTTTCATTCTGATCCGCAATGCGCGCACTCTGGGGTATTCAAAACCTACCATCGCATTCGGCAACGCTACTTCTGGTGCGGGATGTACCGCTACGTGCAGCAGTTCATTCGCTCCTGCCTCGCTTGCCAACGCCGCAAACCGTCAGCACACACGTCGCCAGCCAGTCTGCAACCGTTACCTTGCCCTGAGCGTCCGTTTGGGCGCATAGGTATCGATTTGTATGGACCACTTCCTCTGACGTCGGCTGGTAACCGCTGGGCCATCGTCGCCGTAGATCATTTAACGCGATACGCCGAAACCGCCGCTATCCCTGCGGCTACTGCGCGTGATGTCGCATCCTTCCTACTGCATCCATTCATACTGCGCCACGGTCCACCTCAGGAGCTTCTCAGCGATCGAGGCCGTGTCTTCTTGTCAGAAGTCGTCGAAGCCATTCTCACAGAGTGCCATTCTGTCCACCGCAAAACTACTGCTTACCATCCCCAGACGAATGGTCTCACCGAACGCTTTAACCGCACCCTCGGCGACATGCTTTCGATGTACGTCGCCGCCAACCACACGAATTGGGATACTATACTGCCCTTCGTCACATACGCCTACAACACCGCCCCTCAGAGTACAACCGGGTTTTCACCTTTCTTCTTGCTGTACGGAAGGCACCCCTCACACACTATCGACACAATACTCCCATACACGCCGGATCCATCTGAATGTGCACCTATTTCTGAGACAGCCAGGTTTGCTGAAGAGTGTCGAGAGCTTTCCAAGACATTTACGACGCATGAGCAAGATCGGCAGAAGAGTATTCGTGATGGCTCCGCCACTTATGAGCCCACGTTCCTTCCTGGTTCTCTTGTATGGCTCTCAATCCCGACCTCTCTAGCTGGCCTTTCTTCCAAACTACTCCCGAAATACGAAGGCCCCTACCGTGTCATCGAGCGCACATCTCCGGTGAACTATCTGATCGAACCAATTGAACAAACTTCGGACATGCGCCGTCGCGGGCGCGACATAGTCAACGTGGAGCGCCTGAAGGCTTACTATGACCCACTCGTAGTGACAAGCTGTTAGGTCGCCAGGCGGCTCCCTCTTCGACCTCGGGGTAATTGTAAAGAAGCTTCCGAACACTGAAATTGGTGGAACTCTCAGGTGCCTTCTAGTGGGTCTACCCAAAAGGGATGCCGCTCGCACTGAGAGCCCGTGCTTGGCCGTTACTGTCGCCATTGTGCTTGCTCGCTGTGGGCCGGCTAATAAACGCCTTAACAATATATATATATATATATATATATATATATATATATATATATATTGTAACGAACAAATGCAACGCCAGAAGCTAAAACAGCTATTTAATTATGGCGAATTTGTGCCCGTCAACTAAATACACAAAAATTATCCTTAGCTCGCTAAATAAAACCTCGTAAGCCTCTTCTTTTGCGTCTCGCCACGTGGCGTTCCTTCGAAAAACCGCCAGCCTTCTTTTTTCCAGGGCGTGGTGTGGTGACACGTGCAGCCAGCGTTGCATGGTGCGTTTCGCTTGGCGTGTTTGGCTTGTCAGGTGGTCTGGCAGAATTCATAAGAGCAGGAAGCGGCTCAAGACTTCAGTAGGTGCCTAACAACATGCGGCATTAATCCCCCTCCCGAAACACATCGTCCCGATGCGTATGCTGACGTCGAGCAGTTTTGTACAGAAGTATTGAACTGCATGATGCTTGAGCACATTTATCAGTTGTGTCGTTCAGTGCCTTTCGTAGTACGGTTTCATTCGTACTACATGTATGACTTCTGGGCGATTCCTGCGTCGGGTTGAGCACACTTGCCCTTCAGGAATTACTTCATAGTTTAGCGGGCCTAACTGATGAAGTACTTTGGAAGGGCCGAAATAGCGCCGCATCAGCTTGTCAGATAGGCCAGGTGCGCGTACAGGCGTCCACACCCGCACTTTGTCTCCGGGGAGGTACAGTACGTCTCTCCGCTTGAGATTATAGCGACTTGCGTCGGAGCCTTGTTGTAAAATGATACGATGTCTTGCCGATTGCCGTGCCTCTTCTGCCCTTTCTATGAAGTCGCTGTTGTGCGGGTTACTTTCATTCGAATCAATGAGAGGTAACATCGCGTCTAAGGTCGTTGTGAGCGTCCGACAATAAACAAGTTGAAATGGCGTGAAGTGTGTCGTTTCTTGCACTGTGGTATTGTACGCAAATGTAGCATAAGGCAGAATACTGTCCCATGTCTGGTGCTCAACGTCCACATACATCGAGATCATGTCGGCGAGAGTTCTATTGAGTCTTTCGGTTAATCCGTTTGTTTGTGGATGGTATGCTGTAGTCATCCTATGGTCGGTGTGGGTGAGCTTCATAACAGACTTCATCAAACGGACTGTAAATGCTGTTCCTTTGTCTGTAATGGCAACCTGCGGTGCGCCATGTCGTAGTACAATCTGAGTGACGAAAAAGTGGGCTACTTCATTCGCCGTTCCTTTTGCGAGAGGTGATGTCTCAGCATATCGAGCCATGTAGCCTGTTGCTACAACACTCCAGCGCTTTCCCGATGAAGAGAGAGGAAATGGACCAAGCAAATTCATTCCCACTTGCTGAAATGGCCTTTTTGGTGGCTCTATCGGTTGCAACAGACCCGCTGGTTTCGATGGTGGTATTTTGCGTCTTTGGCAATCCCCGCATGACTTGACATAATGGTGCACCGAATCTCTTAATTTCGGCTAAAAATACTTCCGGCAAATTTTGGCCAAAGTGCGACTACTACCTATATAGCCAGCCGATGGGTCATCATGACACGCTTCTAAGATTTCTGCTCGCAGTGATGATGGTGCAAGAAGCAGAAACGTCTCACCACTGTTTCCGCAGTTGCGCTTGTATAGGACGTCGTTTCGGAGGACATAGGATGTCAATCCAAGGACGAAAACTCGTGGTACCTTATTTTGGTGACCCTCCAAGTATTGGATAAGCGGGCGTAGTTCCGGGTCCATTCGCTGAAGACGAGCCATCTCCGACGCATTCAGAACTCCAAGAATTGGGGTGTCTTGTTCTTGGTCAGATGATGGAGACTCAACAGGTGCGCGAGACAGGCAATCCGTGCCATTGTGCTTGAGACCGGGCTTGTAGACCACAGTGATGTCATGTTCCTGCAGTCGCAGGCTCCATCTTGCAAGTCTTCCTGAAGGGTCCTTGATATTTGCCAGCCAACACAATCAATGATGATCACTCTTTGCTCTAAATGGTCTCCCGTTGAGGTATGGGCGAAACTTTCTGATGGCCCATATAATTGCGAGACACTCTTTTTCTGTCGCTGAGTAATTGGACTCAGCATTCGATAGAGTGCGGCTCGCGTAAGCGATGACCTTTTCTTCTCCATTCTGCCACTGAGCGAGGATGGCACCGAGGCCAACGTTACTCACGTCGGTCTGTATGTCTGTATCGGCCTCTTCGTCAAAATGGGCAAGTATTGGAGGAGACTGCAAACGGCGTCGCAACTCTGAGAAAGCCGCTTCTTGTTCCTCCCGCCAAGAGAATGGTACACTTTGTTTCGTTAGCCGTGTCAAAGGCTCAGCGACCTTAGCAAAGTTTTCAACAAAGCGTCTGTAGTAGGCACATAGTCCCAGGAATCATCTGACGGCCTTTTTGTCTTGTGGTTTCGGAAAATTTTCAACTGCTGCAATCTTTTCCGGGTCTGGGCGGACGCCTTCCGCACTAACTATGTGCCCGAGGAACCGAAGCTGACGAAATCCAAAGTGACACTTTTGCGGTTTGATGGTCAGTGCTGCCACGCGAAAGGCATCCAGTACCGTTCTCAATTGGTGGACGTGCTGCTCGAAGGTAGAAGAAAAACCACTACGTCGTCGAGGTAGACAATACACGATTGCCACTTCAGTCCGGAAAGCACAGTGTCCATCATCGTCTGGAAGGTAACGGTAGCAGAGCACAAACCGAAGGGGAGCACTTAGAACTCGTATAGTCCGTCTGGGGTCACAAATGCCGTCTTCTCATGATCTCGTTCATCCACCTCGATCTGCCAATATCCACTTTTTAAGTCCAATGACAAAAAGAAGTGAGCATTGCGTAACTTATCCAAGGCATCATCGATCCGCGGAAGTGGGTAAACATCACGCTTTGTGGCTTGGTTCAGCTTTCTGTAGTCAACGCAAAATCGCAGCGTATTGTCCTTCTTTTTGACTAGCAATACTGGTGATGCCCACGGACTGTTGGATGGCTGGATTACGTCATCGTTAAGCATTTCCTGCACTTGATTCCTGATGGCTTCTCTTTCTTTTGGCGCTACTCGGTATGGGCGCTGATGCACAGGCCTCACGTGTTCGTCGACCACAACGTGGTGCTTTGCGACGGGAGTACGTCCGACTTTCGACGAGGTCGAGAAGCACTCGGCGAACTCTCTGATGAGGTCAGCAATCTGTTGTTTCTGAGATTATGAGAGTTCTCTGTCAATGTCTACTGATTGGAGCACGTTATCTACTGTCTCTGAAGCTTTATCAAGAGTGCAAACATCTGAGACTTGCGCGTACTAATGCAGCGATGCTACGGATGTTCCCTTCGTGACATGCTGCAGCTCATTTCCAAAGTTAGTTATAGGACATACGCACATCCATCACGAAAGCTCACCAGGCCTCTTGCCACGCATAGTCCTTTTTCTAGTAGCAGTCCGATGTTTCCGTCCGCTAATCCGTCACAGTCACGGAGAACTTCGCTCCTCACAAGAACGGACACACTGGAACGCGGCGGCATGGTTACATCTTCGTCCCCAATGCGGAGAGGTAGAACGATTGGTTTCTCCGCGTGACAGATGGCAACGGCATTCTTTGTAGAAATCGAAACTTTGTATTCTTGCACGTCGATGACTGCATTGTTTGTTTGCAAGAAGTCCATGCCTATAATCAGTTCATGGGAGCACTCAGGAAGCACAATAAAGCTGCCAACATACACGAATCCTCTTATTCCTATCCTTGCGGTGCACAACCCCAAGGAACTAACTAAGTGCCCTCCAGCGGTACGTATCTGAGATCCGGTCCATTCAGTCATCACTTTCTTCAGCTTCTTTACGAGAACATTACTGACAACGGAATAGTCTGCACCAGTGTCTATTAGCGCAATGGCCTCCACGTCGTCGATCGTGACTAATATTTCGGAGGCAACGCCGCTACTACTGCACTTGTCCGTCGTTGCGTAACTGCCGCCGTCCTGTCGGGCTAACAATGGAGGGTCTTCAGTTGTCAGTATATCAGCGGCCCTACCTCCAGAGTTCGCTGGCTCTAGTTTTCCCGCCGCGGGCTAGGTGAACGTGGTCTTCGGAGATTTAATGACGGACGAGGACTCGGCGACCGATAGCGCATCGGTGCTGTCGAACGTGACTCCTGTTGTTGCGTGTCTTGCGGTGAATATCGTAAAGACAAGTACTCTTTGATTTCGTAGGGCCGTTCACCGTTCTGCGGGCACGGTGCATTGACTGGAAAACCACGCAGTCCCGTTCGACGATACTGGCACGCCCGGTAAAAGTGACCTGCTCCTCCGCAGTGGTAGCAGAGGGGCCGGCGTTCTACAGTGCGCCATAGATCGCTCTTACGTGGTCTTGCTTCCGGCATTGGTAGCGGCGTACTCGGAGAAAACGTCGGAGGCATCACAGCAGTCGCAGCCGTCCGATTCATGCGTCCGCGGTCCTGTCGTACTACTTGCGCGTACGACAACTGAGGTGGAGGCTCCGGTTGTGCGCGCTGTAGTGCCTGAGGTTGTGGTTGAAGAACTGCTTGCCGCACTTCTTCGCGCAGAACGTCGGCAAGTGAGGACATCGCTGGATAACCTTGAGTCATTTGTGTTTTCTGAAGTTCTTCCTTTACGACAGCCCTCACCATTTCACGCAAGAGGTTAATGTTACTCGTGAGGGTGGTCGACGCCGCGCTTACAGATGAGACGCCTACGTCCCTGTTGTATTGGCGCGCGCGCTGCTGCAGGGTCTTTTCTATCATTGTCGCCTCTGATATGAACTCAGCAAGAAAGCAGGGTGAATTACGCACCAGGCCTGCAAAAAGCTCCTCCTTCACTCCACGCATCAGTTGCCGCAACTTCTTTTCCTCAGCCATGTTCGGGTCGGCTCGGCGGAACAGTCGGGACATGTCTTCAATGTACATGCCAACGCTTTCGTTGTTTCGTTGGTTTCGCGTCTGAAGAGCGCCCTCCGCCTTTTCTTTGCGGTCCGTGTTTGGGTACGTAGCAAGAAACTCTCTTCAAAAGTCATCCCACGACAATAAGGACGCTTCGTGGTTTTCGAACTACGTACGCGCAGAATATTGCAGTACCACGTAGACGTGGCGAAGTTTCCTGTCTTCGTTTCAACCGTTCAGTCTGGCGACGCGTTCGAAACCGTCGAGCCAGTCCTCGGACTCCTCGAAAATATCACCGTGCAACACCTCTGGTATTCGGGGCGGGTCCATGACGATGTGAGATGGAAATGAAGTCCCTTGGGCGGCCATTTCAGGGGCTCCGGAACTTACGTCCTCCACTGGTCTCGAAGAATCGAAGAGGGCACCAAACTCCGGCTGCTCACCTCGTAGGCGGTGACTCGTGCGTTGGTGTACGGGAGTCAACTGTGCTGGCTCCAACCTTCGGGGTTCTGGGCTATGTTCCCTAACTTGAGATGGGCTTGGAATCATTCCCCGCACCTCCACCAGTTTGTAACGAACAAGTGCAACGCCGGAAGCTAAAACAGCTATTTAATTATGGCGAACTTGTGCCCGTCAACTAAATACACAAAGGTTATCCTTACTCGCTAGAGAAAACCTCCTGCAGCCTCTTATTTTGCGTGTCGCCACGTGGCGTTGCTTCGAAAAACCGCCAGCCTTCTGCTTTTCAGCGCGTGGTGTGGTGACACGTACAGCCAGCGTTGCATGGCGCGTTTAGCTTGGCGCGTTTGGCTTGTCAGGTGGTCTGGCAGAATTCATAAGAACAGGAAGCGGCGCAAGACTTCAGTAGGTGCCTAACAAGATTCGGCAATATATATATATATATATATATATATATATAGATATATATATATATATATATATATATATATATATATATATATATATATATATATATATATATATTGTAACAGACTAGAAAAAGGTACAGAAGAGAAGCAGAGGAAGACGGAGGGTCTTGGCACGATCGCTGTGTGCTGCTGCAAACGACCATCGTTCACCTCCTGTAAATAAAACCATCTTATCACAGCTCGCTGTTACAGTTGTGGTGGAGATGCGGGGTAATCGACACCCGAAGGCGGAAGGTGAACCGTAAGTTCTTCGACGGAGCCGTCGCATTGCTGGACTTCCTCCGAATCCATCTGGTCTGGACATGTCCCACAACGCAAATGAACATCGACCCCTCTCGACTTCTGCGCCGACCAGTTCGGCTCCACAACTGAGAGATGCTCGTCCCTTTGCCGGCAAACCAGATGAAGACGTCGAAGCTTGGCTCATCCATTACAAACGGGTGAGCACCGCTAACAGATGGGATGCCGCTTCTCAGCTTTTGTACGTCGCGTTCTTTCTGACGGATACTGCATTAATGTGGTACGAGAATCGGGAGGAAACGCTAACGACGTGGTACAGATTTGTTTCTGAAATCAAAGAGCGTTTCGGTGACCCAACAACGATAAAGAAAAGAGCTGAACAGACGCTAATGCAACGCGCTCAAGTGCCAGGTGAAACTTGCACGACCTACATTGAGGAAGTCATAAAGCTATGTAGGACCATTGACTCCGGAATGTCTGAGGAAGACAAAGTCGGGCACATTCTAAAAGGAATCGCCGAGGATGTTTACAGTTTCCTCATCGCGAAAGACACCTTGACATCTGTCACCGATGTCATTCGTCATTGCCGCACTTTTGAACAACTAAAGACGAGGCGCATCACGCCGAAGTTCGGCAGGCTACCCAATGTGACGACCATCGCGAGCATAGACAGCAACCAGGTGCTTGATCTTGCAACAACAATCCGGCATATAGTACGTGAAGAACTTGGCCTGTACGCGCAAGTGGCAAACCGCCCAAGCACTCATCCCCCCTATCAGCCACCAGAGTTCGAGCGAAACGTTGCTTCATTTTCCTCGCACTGAGTGGCGGAGGGCTTTTTGGATTCTGATGCCCCACCTCAGTATCAGCCACGTCTATACGATAGAGGCCCTGCCTATGACGCACGATCACGACGAGCACAGCCACATTCTTATACTCAGGGCTCTCAGCCAGACTACGTCCCGCTGCGGCAAGGACAGTACCAACCCTACTACCAAGATGTACCTTACGACGAATACAATGAATTCCAGAGAGTGACAGAAACCCGTTCTTCGCGTGATAACGAACTTCCTCGCTGACAGCAGCGGCCCAGGATTCGTCCCATTGAATATAGTATAAACCGTGACCCTCCCGTGTGCTACAACTGTGGTTTGAGTGAGCATATTGCTCGGTATTGCCGCCAACAACGCCGCCAATCACGAAGGACACCAGCCATGTCTTCGCCACCAAGACCCTTCGTCTTGCTCTGCTTCTCTTCTCTACCTTTTTCTAGTCTGTAACAATATATATATATATATATATATATATATCTGTGTGTGTGTGTGTGTGTGTGTGTGTGTGTGTGTGTGTGTTAGCACATTACTAAGTAAATATAAAATGTGTTTTATTGGAGTGATCGCCAAGTTGTCGGCATCAAGCAATTTAGTATTATTTAAATGCTTGAAGACTTCGCATGCTTCACTTTTTGGTCGAAAAAAATGCTTTTCCTTACGTTACTGCATCTGGCGACAAAATCTGCGTTATCATTGCACAATGAAACTTCATCTATGTAATACTTATTAAAATGATTTGCGAGCCCTGCGCCAGTTAAATCTTCACCCCCAAAGGTTACAGACTCGGGCAAAGCATTTTTATTATCATAACCAAGTACGGTATTAATTAGCTTCCACGTTGCACTCGAACGTTGCCGAGTGATATTTTCCTCCAGTAGGTTAATATTAACATATCCAGAAATAATGAGGAAATTATTACAACAAGCATACTCCAAGACATTCTCGTAAAATTGCGTGCAACTTGTCATGCTTCCATTTGGCGGTAGGTAAATTATCGAGATCAGTTCATCTCTAAACTGGACTGCAAGTAAAGATACGATGTATCGTAGCCATTCAGATTAAAGTTGGTTCATTATCTGTACCCTAAGCTTGAGTCATCATAATGAGGTCAAATTTTAATTGTAATTGCTCTAAAAATTCAACATTGTCCCTTTTATGATTAATTGACCTTGTGTTAATATGCAGAACTTAGTTGCTTGTTTGGTTGGGTAAGCAGATATCGCGAGAAAAAGCAAGCTCTAGATAATCCATAGCGAACAAACGCTGCTCAAAAGTTTCAAGCATGCACATCAACGGACATTACACAGACTCGGAACATGACTTCCAACAATCCTGTCGATATCACACTCGCTGTACATGTGTACAGCAGGTGTTTCGTCGGTCTGTTTAGCGTATATCTTTCCGACGTAGAAGGACCACTCAGATTTCTATTTCATTTCGTACTTCTTTTTTGCAGCGGTTGCGAGCAGTTTTTTCAACGTCGGGCAGAGATGTTCATTCACACACACAGGCGGTGAAAATGAAGTTGAGTTGCCAATACCCAAATCTGCATTTGTAAGGCACGTTTTTTTTTTTCTTCTTTAGCTCACTGTCACATTTGACACGAGTCTTAAATTGAACAACGATGTTGCTCTTGTTCTCCGCTCTACTCGGCACACGGTGACACGCCTCTATTTCATCCTTGCTAAGCGGCTCTCCGATAACCGTGCCTGGTGTACAAAGCAAGTCCCTGACTGATTCAGTCTCCGTTTTCACAATGCCTTGTATCTCGATAATGACATTTCTAGTGGACTGCTTACAGCTGGTCAATCGACCCTCCAACTCAAACACAGAGGTTTTCAAGGACGCGTTTTTTTAGGTGCAGAAAAGCATTATAACATTTAAGGCGAGCATTTTCAGCGACAGCTTCTATTTTTTTTTCAAATCCTCAATGCCGTCATGAACTGAGTCAATGCTTGTAGTCATGTTCCTTTGTTTTGGCTTCTTGTCTCGAATTCAATTCCAGAAGTTCCTTACCACAAAGTCACGGCACATTTTAAGTTCCTGCTGCATACCCTCATTGAACCTCAGACATTCAGCCTTTACTTCCTCTTTCAATTTACCCATATCAACATTTCACTTCCATAATGATGTACCAATCAGCAAAACAAGCACCATAGAATATTCAAAATAATTTGGCGGCGACGACGGAACATTTCAAAGCAAAAAAGAAGCTATAAGCAGCTATAGTGTATACTTGGTCACCGACCTGCACAGAAAGCATATTGCTTATTACGACGTTGAAAGTTCTGTTGCCACTGCCAAGTGATGCAGCCGGTGACTTGAACGCTCTTCTAGAGCGAATCTGGTGACGCGGACGAAGTTGTAGCGCGCAGGTTACGGCATCACGCAGGCGCATAATGAAGCACGCAGAAGCGCAACTATGCAGCCAGGAACCACGTTACTTTTCCTTCCAGGGTTGGGTATCACCGTTGAAAAACGTGTGTCCGTCTGTACAGAGAGCATATTGCTTATTGCGACGTTCACAGTTCCGTTGCCGCTGCCAAGGGATCTCATTTTAATACCTCTCATGGCAATACTTCTCATTGTATAACACCTCTCATTGCAATACCTCTCATCTCCTGGACGCGTGCACGCTAATGCGAAACAGCGAATGGGTTCAGAATGATAAATTGTACTTTCAGAAAACTATTCCCGGTAATTTAACGGTCATACGTTTATTCATAGAGGATAGCATCAAGGTCTTTCAATTGTAAATTTCGCGCCGAAATATAGACGCGTGGCTTAACGGATTTCAAAGTCTGTTTTTCGTATATTGGCAGCATTGCCTCAATGAAATTTTCTGAAACTTGGCATGTAAAGTATGACCCCATAATAGGACAATGTAATTCATTTTTATCGATCAAGAACTGCGTGTGACCTAGCACATTTCTGAAACTTGGAATGTAATGTATGGCCCCATCATAGGACAATGTAATTCATTTTTACCGATGAAGAACTACGTGTAACCTACGTGTGACACACACACACACACACACACAGAGCGCTAACTTGCTACTAATGTTTTATTTGCGACCACACATGCTACTTGTACATTAACAGTACATCGATAAAGCCTACAAGCACCGCCTCGGTAGTCAAGTGGCTGATGTACTTGGCTGATGACCCGCAGGTCGCGTCATCGAATCCCGGCTTCGGCGGCTGCATTCTCGATGGATGCGAAAGGTTGTAGGCCTGTGTGCTCAGATTTGGGTGCACGTTAAAGAACCCCAGGAGGTCAAAATTTCCGGAGCCCTCCACTACGGCGTCTGTCATAATCATATGGTGGTTTTGGGACGTTAAACCCCACATATCAATTGCCATCATAAAACCTAGAAAAAATCATGTAAAGATACAGGACAGCTCATGCATGTGTCATCACCGATTGCGACTATCTGCCCTCGCCAACGTCAAAGCGAAGATCTGGATACTTTTTTGCTTTAGCTAACAAGGCTAAGGAGGCCCACGCAGTTTTCTTTCATTTTTCTATCATTTTGTTAATTTCATAGGCTTCAATGATCTCATGCGTAGTTCTGTCACGGGCCCTATAGAGAACACGATTGTTTTGGAACACAGGGGAGCAACTAAACCTCTGACAATGATTGCCCGAATGACCGGATACGGCTTTTTCTGCGCTGTACTGGTGTTCCATAATTCTTTGGTTTACACACCTTCCACTTTGCCCTATGTACACGTGATCACAAGTCAAAGGAGTGATGTTTATATGATGTTTTTTAAAGTGTTATCGATCTACTGTTATTGTACATCTGTGATCAAAAAATAAAACATTAGTTGCACGTTAGCGCTGTGTGCGTGTCTCTTTCTTTTGTGTCCTTGTCGTGGTGCGCAGTACCCGTATGAGTGCATTTGTAATTTAATAGAGAGTAATAGTTTACCGTTAGCGTGATATAGCGGAAGTTAAGAGATTGGCGTTACCGTGCAGCAAACGTTCGTAGCCTACAGCTTCTTATAACTTAGCGAGATAGCGTTCACGTGGTTTACGTGCCCCAGCTGGGATGGTGGTGTCACCTAGAGAACTCATAAATTTGACAACACTGACATGGCCGGGCTATACTGCACCTGCGCGAGCTTCTTTAGCGCGCAGGTGCAGTCTAGCCCGGCCATGACAGTGAAACGAGAAAAGAAACGGGAATTTTCGCCTGTATCACCGCGCGAAGCGTTGTTACAAGTTTATTTTAGTAATAATAAAAATAAAAAATATGAACCGCGCACAAAACGTGAAAACATTCATGTTGGTGTTTTGTTTAAATATCAATCCTATATTAGGCCTAGGGACGCTCGAAATTGCAAGCTATCTCAAAAATTACGCTAGCTTATCCGTGATACTCTGGGATCGAAGCTAACTGAAGGCAAGCGAAGCCATTTTAAACAGTCGTTTGCTGTGAACGAAGTTAATCTTTCAACAACTACGCCAAAGTCACGTCGAAGAGGGCGTCCGAGAGCGCCGTCATGTTTACGAACACTACATACACTTACGCTAACACAGTAACCTTAAATCTGAAAAATACCGCGCGTATAGTAAGCGGTACGGGTAACGTACGTAATTGCGCATGCGCACTTTGATCCGGCTATCATGGTAAGCCCGCTATCCCGTGAAGCCCGGTGTTGTATAACTGTCTACTAGTACGCGAATAACTTCCGTACTGGAGTTTATTGACACATGAATTGATCGTTAAGAGTTTTTTTTTTTTTTGAATCCGTGAAGAACGACTGGGATTACAAGAATTTTTGTTCCGTCGAGTGCGCCATGGAAGCTACAGAGGTAGAGGCGAAGGAAGCTTCGTCAGCGCGCGTCACGAAACGCGATCGGTGTCTCCCATTGTGATTCTGGTGTGCGCTACACTGTAAATGAAAATAAGCCAAGATGGGAGTAAATGACTTGTTTTCTAGCGCACGCAAAGATGGGGATTCTAAAAGCTCTGTCAATAGGGGATAAAAAATTTACTCCCCTTTAGGACCTGGTTTTGGGTGGATTGAGGGGAGTTTTTGTTTACATCCATCGGGAAGGTTTTTCGGTCAGTTTGGGAGTATATATTTACATCCATCATGAGGTTTCGCGGGAAGCCATGTGAGTACATGTTTACATTCATCAGGGAGGTTTCTCAGGCAGCTATGGGAGTATATGTTTACCTCCTGCAGGGATGCTTTTCAGGCAGCTATGGGAGTTTATATTTACATTCATCAGGGAGGTTTCTCTGGCAGCTATTAGAGTATATGTTTACTTTCATCGAGGAGGTTTCTCAGGCAGCTATGACAGTATATGTTTGCATCCATCGGGGAAGTTCTGCGGGCAGCTATAGGAGTATATGTTTATGGACATGCTCTGTTTATGGACATGCTCTGGAGTATATGGACATGCTCTGGCCACTTGATGTCACCGTGGCTGCTGATCTGAGCTGCCAAGCGCACTGTGTGGTGGCCTCAGAGACTGCGTACAACCTGTCAGTGTGCGATCTCGGAGGTCTAGAATGATAAAAGCTCAAATCTTCGAGAGCGCTCATGAGAGCTCTGAGATCGCCAGGGTGCCTCATGGGTTGAGGAGCTCAGCCAGAGATGAAAACGAGGGTATGATACAATTGTCTGTAGCGACATTCGTACATGGTGTCAGTAAACTTGTGGTGCAAATAATTTGATGACACTCTAGTCTCAACATTGACAAAACTTCAGAAAACCGTTTCAGGGTCCTTTTAAAACAAAAAAAGCACTAAGTACAAACACTATATACCACTGAGGTGTCACACAGCCCCTGAAAAAACTAATCATTTCCAGTGTCTTAACACGGGGCTTTCAGTGGCACAAATTTAAGAAAACATGCTCGAAAAATGTTAGTATTCTGCGTGCCTTCCTTGGGTATCTTTGGGTAATCAACGTAGAATACCAAAAATGACGCGAAAAGACAAGTGATGCCCCCAAGTAACGAAGAGGCTCTCAATATTCGCTCCCTATCAATGTGTAGGGACAATCCTCTATCCGCTTCTCTCAGCAGAAAAGGCGTGAGTGGCATGTCCTTCTGTAGACGAGCGAGCAAAAGCACAAACTAAGATTACAGTTTTGCTAAATTCATAATTTTATTGACCAAAATGTCCTTAAAAAATTTCCTGAGCCTAGTATTTGCCCTTCTAAAGGCCAATACAGTCACATCTTTGAAAGTGTGTATTATTGCGATATTATACTCATCTTCGGGCTATCACTGACAACAGCCATAAAAATAAATTAAATTCGGTTCCCCAGCATTCAGCGCTAGTAAGCTGAACCTTTTCTACATGGTTCAGTTCCGTCTTATGACAATTAATGCATTTGATAACACTAGAAAGGGCCATATCTAGTTTTTGTAGCTACTAATATGCCTTCAGAAAACAAGTCACCCTGGTAGCAATGTACAGCCTATTTCTAAACCTCAATCATGTTTTCCAGCACTACATTCATGTGAACAAGAAAACGTGCAAGGCGCAGCCAACATTTAAGCAGCAGTTTGCCACAGCAGCGGCATGCCTCTGTCACATGAAAACACACATTGTTTTTCTTTCAGTACTCGGGGGTCAAAATTTCTTCCTTCATGATCACTGTACACTGTGTTCCACTACGGTAAGCATATTTACTAATATGGCTGCACACGAGACACCTTGTCATTGGAAACACAATGCATGCATTTAATAGTAGAGAAATCTGCAATGCCACTGTTCCCTGCGATGTCAAAACGTTCGCCTAAATGTCCAGCCTGAAGTGGTCCTGCTGACCCAGGTCAAATACAAAGAGTGCAGATGTAAGCTAGCCGAAGCATCAATAAAGACAATGCGTTCCTAGACCGAGCTTCGAAAAACTTAAGCACAAGCAGGGTCAATTCACTTGTGGAGCTGCGGTTGGTAGTCTGCAACGTTTTCAGACACTCGGTTGGAAAAGCTCGCTCCGGAGGTGGCCCTCAACTCGTATGCGCTCCGAGGAGCGGCGCTGGTGTAGCGCTGACATTAGGGGGCTTTCACACTACAGTGTACTAGACTGAGGCAGTGGGCTCACTGAAGTGCGGAGAGTGACGCACTTCATGTCGTCACCGACAGGCGGTGCGCTTCGTAGCGTCACCTGAAGCTTTCCGGTGGGTTGACAGGCGCGGCTTTTGCACGTGGTTGCTTAGAGCTATGAAAAGTTATGCCGCGCGTCTAACTGTTTCTTGTGAAATCAATTACTGCCATCGCGACTGGTTTACAAATAGTGGGGGATGTTTTAAGCAGCTACTGAATGGATTAATGCTCCTCTACGCAGCCGCTGCAGTAACAGGGCGAGTAGTGGGAAGCATTCAAATTTTTGTATCTCCTAATCAATACGACGTTCAATGCTATTTTGCCACTTTAGCGATAACAGCAACTTCGCTCCCTCCTTTCGAGCTCCACTGTGCATATATAAATGCCTCATTTTCCAATGCTTTTTTTTGCATATGAGCGGGTCCAATTAGAACTGAATGTTTTTTTTTTCGCAAATCACTCATGGGTAGAATCACTTGGTTTTGTGATAATTGTATCTGCATCGTAAACTTAAGCCTTTCAATTACACGTGTAGATCGTACGAGGTTATGGATTATTGATATGTGGGGTTTAACGCCCCAAAACCACCATATGATTATGAGAGATGCCGTAGTGGAGGGCTCCGGAAATTTCGACCACCTGGGGTTCTCTAACGGGTAGAGATCTGAGCACACCAGCCTACAGCATTTCCGCCTCCATCGAAAATACAGCTGCCACAGCCGGGATTCGATCCCGCAACCTGCGGGTCAGCAATCAGGTACCTTAGCCACTAGACCACCGCGGCGGGGCGAGGTACTGACGAATCCAGCGAAAAAATATCTAAGCGCTTAGTTATAATGAGTTTATAAAAAGTAAAATATACATCACGTGCCACGACATATTTTTACTGCACCATAGAAATAATTTCCACCAGTTTTTCTGCAGCGTGAATAGAACAGGGCACGAAGAGACACGGGACAGCATCTCGTGCTGACAAATTGATTTTATTTGCCCAATACCGTGTCTATGCATGCGCGAATGCTTGCTATATCACAATATAAATTAAACATGCAGGAAAATTGTCACTCGTGGTCAAAGATTAAACAGAAGCAACAAATGTGAATAAGCACCTGCAACTCGACTACAAAAATGAAAAAGAAGAGATGCAAGGAATATTCATTGTAATTCCAAAACCTATCAGTATACAGCCAAAGGCCGAAGACGGAAATGTTGTTACTGTGACCCCGATACAAAACGACCAATGAACGTACAACAAAGAATCTATGCATATATCATTCAAATGAGCATCAAATATAAAAAATAATGAAAACAAAAAATAGGGCAAAACAGTGCGACAAGCCACAAAAAACCACACAGAAACGCAAAGTTTGCGTCATTTAAATGACTGGTTGGCGTTGTTAGCAGCCAAAAGTTGAAATACAAAAAGGCCAATCTCGAAATGTTCTATTTCTGTTTGTCTTTCTGAATAAAAATTTTCCTGTAGTTGCTCATCTTGTCTCCTTCCCACTTTCACTCCTCTTCGAATACTTAGCATGGTACTTTGTGATCACTACCCAGACTTCTGGAGCCGCATTCATCTATGTTTATTCCCCTGAGCCTATCATACATCCTATGTGACATCAGTGCGTAATCTGTCGTTGACTGCAGCCTTCCTACCTCCCATGTTATTTGCCCTTCACACTTCTTTGTACTGTTGCAAATGATCAAATCATGCCTTTCACACATACCCATGATCATTTTGCCTGTTTGGTCGGTATACCCATCTATATCTTCTATGTGCGCATTCATATCTCCTAGTATAATTATCTCGCACTCTCCTCCTTACTCCTCAATGTCCTTTGATAGACACTCTACCATTGCCTGGTTTTCCTCTCGGGCCTTTTCTCCCGTCTACAAGTACACTAAACCAAGGAGTGTCATTTGCCCTGCGACTTTCCCTCTTAGCCATAAACGTTCCTTGCACTCCTGCTTTACCCTTTGCCAGTCTGCACTTTTATCAATGAATGTCCCGATACCACCCTCCTTTCTGCTGCTTTCTGTTCTATTACAATATTCCCACGCGTAGCCCGGATTGTTAGGCAATTGTTCCATGTCCCTAAGATGTGTTTCTACAAAACCGTATACCATCGGCCTCTCCTCTCTTAGCTGTTCTTCTATCTCTTCCCACTTCAGCCTCTTCCTGCCACCCTGCATGTTAATATACCCTATGTCTGCATTGGCTCGGCCCTCGTGGCTACGTCTATTTTTGCCCCGGACTCTACCTATCTTAGATACTGGTGCCGCTTTGCAATCGTATCTGTTCATACCACCTCTCAAAGGGTCTCCCTGGTTGTTTTCCTCGTTACTAGCTACCCTGCACCCCGAAGGGCCCGCGCACACCCCCCCCCCAAAAAAAAAAAAACTACTGCGCGTCCTGCAAGTCACCAACTCACCTCATGACCTAGCCGCCCATCAAAGTGAATTCTGTCTCATTGAAAACCATCTCATCTATGCACATTTCTGCTTATTTCCACCACTTCAAAGCCTTTCTCTCGACTAATCTGCCATATCTCTTGGTTTACGTTGACAACCACATTTTGCAGGTTGCCGTCACGCACCGGTACCTCCGGTATCGTGCATATCACTACCTGTACCTGAGGACAAGTGGCGCGCATGTCATCGACCCCTTTCGCCAGTGTGGTCGCTATTCATGCCGTATCTTCATTTAAGACATCGTTTGAACCGCCTAAAATTATCACGAGGTTTCATCTATCAGCTGTAGTTTTGAGTTTTGCGCTCGCTTGCCTCATGACTGCTTCCAGCTTGCGTCCTGGGAATGCCCCCGCTGCAACCCTCTTGTCACCTCTTACCCTCTCTTTGATGGCTTCTGTGCATCGATTTAAATTTGAGTCCCCGGCGATTATCACATGCTGTGACTTTTTAGCTGGAGCGTCCTGCGCCTGGGGGTTACTTGCACCTGTGACGCCGGCTGCTTTGTCCCCTCCCAGCCGCACTACTACTTCGCTGAAGCTGGGCCTTGCGACAATTGAGCCGGCTGAACCTGTTTTTTGCAAACTTGCTTGCTCTTTCTTCTCCGTCGTTCTGGTTGCCGGTTCCCTACTGTTCTCTCTGTAGGCCACTCCTCTGTTCACCTTGGCTAGTGCTTTCTCAGCGGACTTCAGCCTTTCTCACATTGCCCTCGTTTTCTCTTGCTCTGCCACCAACGCAGTCTCCAGTTCGGTGATTCTCATCAGCAGTACACACTGGGCAACCATAATTTTCTCCATTTTTTCTTCGACCTCACATTGCCTACACTCCGCGTCAGCCTCCTTTTCATTCGCTTCTGCACTTGGGTCTATTTTCAAACTCACCCCGCATCCTGAACACTTTACGGCATTTTTAACCATGTCTTTATGACACCAATTGTCCTTATGGCTTGTCTCACTCACTAATTACAAAACAGGATCCATGCCCTACGAAAAAGAGAAAGTCTAAGCTCTACTACAAAAATTTGCGTGTTCAATGTTCGTGCACCTCCCCCACGGGCTTGCAAGAGAAAAAACACAAGGAAACAAACACACACACGCACAAACTAGTAAATACCTGGTGACTGAGCCCTGAAAAAGCCGTATAATGTAATAAGTGCTACAAAGATTTTAACTCCTGCCTTATTAATTATAAAGGCAAGTTCAAAACATGCAAAACCACTTATCTGCGCAGTCGATCGGGAGCGCTCAAAAAACACGTCCATCCACCGTGCCAGTCCGAACTGAATTGGCGAAACTGGCGAACTGAAAGGATGGATGGATGGATGGATGGATGGATGGATGGATGGATGGATGGATGGATGGATGGATGGATGGATGGATGGATGGATGGATGGATGGATGGATGGATGGATGGATGGATGGATGGATGGATGGATGGATGGATGGATGGATGGATGGATATGGCTGTACCCTTTAGATCGGGCGGTGGCTAGCGCCACCAAGCCGTAATACTTAATGAACCCAAAACTATATTTATTTTTTCCTTAAAAAGTGAGTTTAAGGATTCGTACTTTGCCGTGAAGAGTTTAATTTTCACTCGTGCCTTGACTTTAGCCACCAACCAGATAACCTCCTCCTAGTTAAGTCTACTTGCTTAAAGTCTATTTTGCCCTCCCGGTCCCTAAACCCCAGTGCTTTGAAAAACTCTGCGCCATCATCCTGAACTATGGGGTGAATCCCTTTACAGAACATTATCAAGTGTTCGGCAGTTTCTTCTTCCTCTCCACACGCACTGCATACTGTGTCTACCTCTTCGTATTTGGCCCGATATGTCTTGGTTCGCAGTACTCCCGTCCTTTGGCCAGCACAAATGGACGCGAAGATTAAGGTGTTGGAGGAGGACCTGGCACGCAGTAGGCGCGCTGGGCTAATACCTAGACCTTAAAATGGCGTCGTCACAATCATTCACAATTTGGCAATGGAACGCAAGTACCCTCCGTACGCGGAGAGAAACGTTACAACAATTCATTGGCTCTATGACCCAACGACCGGCCGTCATTCTCCTGCAGGAAACGCGTATCGACCGGTTCGCTCTTCGCGGATACAGAGTCGAGGCCGTCTGTGGGAACAAAGCTCGAGGAATAGCCGTCTGTGTGGCTAAGCCTTATGCTTACACGACACATGCAGTACGCCCAGACCTCAAAATAGAGCATCAGATGATAGAGATCATCCCCAACGCTCACATTAAGCAATCGGTATTTATCCTTAACGTGTACAGTTCACCTTCACACAGCACAGAAACATTCACCACACTACTAACTAAAGCGACGCAGATAGCAGGCAACCATCCCCTCATCATCGCGGGGGACTTCAACGCCCCCCATGTAGAATGGGGTTACAACCGCACAACACAGAAAGGACGCCACTTACAAACACACATCACTCAACACAATCTCATGTTACTTAACGACCTCTCTACGCCCACACGCATAGGTAACTCAGTGTCACGGGACTCATCCCCTGACCTGACCCTAGTACGCAACGTTTCGAATCCCACATGGATTAATCTGCAAGCTAACCTCGGTAGCGATCACTTTATCTGTAGCACAACAGTCAATATAGACAGCCTCGAGCCCAAAGACTTTAAAGTAGTAGACTGGAACTTCTTTAGGCAAATACGCAAACAAGACACCAACCATTACTCTTCACTCTCTGAACTCTTTGCGAGACTACAGCGGGACGTAAAACAAGCTACCAAAAATATTTCTACAACACGCAACATAGACCACATGGACAGCCACCTCGCACATCTCCTGGAGGCTCACTAAAGTCTTCAAAAAAGATGGAGAATGCATAAACTCAATCGTAGGCTACGAAAAAGAATTGCATTGCTCAACCGACAAATCGAAGAGTACAGTCACACACTAGCACGCAATCAGTGGAATGAGGTATGTAATTTGCTTGACGCACGCATGAGAAAGGGTCTAAAATGGGACCTTCTCAGGCATCTGCTCGGCGACAAGCCCACCAAGTCAGAGCAACGACTAACTCTAGATAGACTGTTACACAAAGCGCGAGGACAGCAACTTACCGACGCGCAGATTTTAGATGCTACTGCAGCCCGGTATCTATGCACAGAACCTACCTCACATGAAGACTATCCACCTTACGCGGGGGCCACAGACGACCCATTTGAGCAGGCTATAACTAGCGCTGAAATACTCGCGGTAATAGCAGAGCTCAATACTCAGTCAGCCCCGGGTCCTGACGGAGTCACCAACAAGCTACTCCGCAACCTGGCTGACTATGACATTGAATCACTAGCCACCCACATGAATGAGGTTTGGAAGCAAGGGAGCGTCCCGCCAGAATGGAGGGCCGCTACCGTCATACTCATTCCCAAGCCGAACAAACCCCTGGAACTCGACTCTCTACGACCCATCTCCCTCACATCCTGTGTGGGTAAGGTCATGGAGCACGTCATTCTCCGCGAGTCACAAAATATTCAGAGCGAAAACACCTCTTTCCTTCCAATCAAGTAGGGTTCAGGCCGGCTATGGCCGCGCAGGACGTACTTCTCATGCTGCAGGAGACGTTACTTAGAGTAAGGAGCAAAGACCTCAGAGCAATTCTAGCTCTTGACTTAGAGAAAGCTTTTGATTCCATAAGCCACGCTCATATACTACACGAGATTCAGGTGGCAGGCTTAGGCCGCCGCTTCTACGAATACGTCCGCTCTTTCCTAAGAGCCAGAACGGCCACACTTAAAGTTGGGAATCTCAAGTCACACACCTACAACCTAGGCCCGCGCGGCACACCGCAAGGGTCGGTGCTCTCACCGTTTCTTTTCAATTTAGCCCTCAGGCAACTTTCGCAAAAGCTGAGACACATCGAAGGCGTAGAACACGCGCTCTACGCCGACAATATTACTATTTGGCGTACTGGGGGGAGCGATGGACAAATCGAAGCGAGCCTTCAGGAAGCAGTCACTGCAGTACAAACATTTTCAAAGCCCACGGGCCTCAGACTATCGGCATCTAAGTCCGAGTTGCTGCTTCTGCCACCACAGTACGGACGCACCAAAGCCGAACCTACCATACACCTCTCCACAATGGATGGCTCGGTTATCCCGATAGTGTCGTCGGTTCGAATTCTGGGCGTTACCCTACAGGAGAATGGCAAAAACGACTTAACCATCACACATCTCACCAAAAAAGCTGAGGCAGTCATGCACCTCGCCAGACGCGTCGCTAATAGACACGCAGGACTCACAGAAGAAAGCTTACTACGCATCTTTCATGCGTTCTTAATGTGCCACGTTCACTACGTTGCCTGCGCTCACCCGTGGATCAAAGGCGATGAAATTAAAGTAGACAACCTCATCCGAAAATGCACAAAACGAGTACTTGGTCTACCCATGTCCACAAGCACGCAGCGCCTGCTATCCCTTGGGGTACATAACACGTTCCAAGAAATCATCGAAGCACAAAGAATGTCCCAACTCACACGCCTGTCTTCGACAGCTGTGGTTCAGGAACTCCTCTCACACATAGGTCTTCCTATCCCAACTCAAGTCAACGAACCAGAACCATTACCGCAACACCTTCACGCTAAAAT
The DNA here is from genome assembly GCF_043290135.1 of Rhipicephalus microplus. Lineage (NCBI taxonomy): Eukaryota > Metazoa > Arthropoda > Arachnida > Ixodida > Ixodidae > Rhipicephalus > Rhipicephalus microplus. The sequence continues at coordinate 330,107,283 of NC_134710.1, read as the reverse complement.
CACAGTGCTACCCTTCCCCAGGAACATGCACCCGGTGCACAATCAGGCTGGAAGAAGGGCACGAGCTCAATCCTTACTAAAAGCGGCCAGCCTACACGCGACAGACGTGGTTTTCGCAGACGCCGCTAAATACGTGGACAAACCTTACTTTGCAGCAGTGGCGGTCGCCCCAGACGGAAAAGCTCTTAATGCTCTTACCGTAAAAACACAGAAAGCCTGCGAGGCTGAACAAGTGGCCATTGCCCTTGCTCTAGCACTCTTTCAGCGCGACACAATATTTACCGACTCTAAACCCGCTGCACTGGCATACCGCCGCGGTACACTTTGCCAGGCGGCATTAAGAGTTCTATCATCTGTTCAGATAGCTGTAGACAAGCATATCCACTGGTTCCCTGGTCATGAAGGGATCAACGTTCAACCAGGGGTCCCCAACGGTAATGAGCTGGCCCATAACCTCGCGCGTGATCTTACGTGCCGCGGGGGGTCGTGGTCCGGCTCACTGGCCGGGGACACCAACACGCACCGGGAGCCACTCCTATCATATCATGAAATTTGCTCGCAATTTAGAAAGGAATTCCCCTCTCCTCACTCAGCACTAAATAAAGCACAACAATTAACGCTTCGACTGCTGCAAACGCACAGTTACCCCAGCCCCTATATCTGCAGCAAATACCTACCAGATATAAGGCCAGAATGCCCCAAATGCCAAAATTCAAGGTGCGATTTAAATCACATGCTGTGGCAGTGTCCCGTGCTAAACGCTAGCTTCGGGTCCCCTGCCACCGAGGACGACTGGTTCAACCACCTCAGGAGCCCCGACAAGGCCCTTCAACACCAGGCCGTCCAGAAGGCCCAAAAGGTGGCTGGCGAGCTCCGACTCCCAGTCCCCACATGGGCGGAGCCACCGGGCTGGCCCCCGTAAGGGGTGCCCAGTCCCCTTCAGGACCTTTATTAAAGTTAATTCTCTCTCTCTCTCTCCCGTCCTTGCCTCAAACAGTAAATAACTACCCTGAGTATTATCATAGATCCTTTCCTTGGCAATTTCCTGCTTAAAAGTTCGATAGATCTCTAGTGCGGACTTATTAATCATGCACATTTTCCACATGTCAGTCTCCGTTTCCTTCACTTTCTTCTTAACCGATAGTTCTTTTTGGTTTGGCCACCTGCTGTTTTTTAAGTATTTACCAGTCAACTTCCTGGTTCGCTTCCTCTATTTTCTATCGACATTCTTCATGTACAAGTAGCTGAAAACCTTCCTAGCCCAACGCTCCTCCTTCATTTCTCTCAATCGCTTCTCAAATTTTATCTTGCTGCTAGCTTCCCTGCCCTCAAATGATGTCCATCCCATATCACCTTGTACTTCCTGATTTGGTGTATTCCCGTGAGCTCCTAAAGCAAGCCTACTTATTCCACGTTGCTTAATTTCTAATCTTGCTCAAACTTCTGATCTCATACACAAGACCACATTGCCGAACGTCAGCCCAGGAACCATGACCCCTTTCCATATTCCTCTCACAACATCATACCTATTGTAATTCCACAGTGCCCTATTTTTAAACACTGCTGCATTCCTGTTACCTTTAGTCGTCACGTATATTTCGTGTTCCCTCAGATACTCTGTCCCATTGCTTATCCATACGCCCAGATATTTGTCTTTATCTGTTATCTCAAGCGTGACCTCCTGTATCCTAAGCTCACTACCTTCGTTGTCATTAAAAATCATGACTGCTGATTTTTCCTTACTGAATCCAAAATCTAACCTATCTCCCTCATTACCGCAGATGTCCATCAATCTCTGCAAATCTTTCTTGTTGTTGGCCATTAGCACTATATCATCTGCGTACATTAATGCTGGTAGTGCCTGATCAATAGGTTTTCCTTGTTTGACTAAAGAGAGGTTGAAGCCCAGCCCACTTCCTTCTAATTTTGCCTCTAATCCTTGTAGGTAAATCATGAATAATGAGGGTTACAGGGGGCACCCCTGCCTAAGCCCCCGTTTTACCTCTGCAGGCTTGGATACCTGTTTTTCCCATTTTATAACTACCTTGTTATCTTTATAGATACCCTTTAAAAGATTAGTGACTACATTGTGCACGCCTAGTGTGTCCAGTATTAGGATAAACTGGCGGCAGCGCCCCTGGTGGGTTCCCGGTCTGTCGACGTGGGGAGGGTTATGGCGGCGCAGCGCAAGAATAGGGCAGTGAGCCCACTGCCTCCTTCTAGTAGACAGTACTTCATACACACGTGCCTCCAAACCGGGCAGGAGGCGCGTGTGTATGAAGGCTCTCTAGTTGACATTGAGCCGCCACCACCACCGGTGTCCCGCGGCAGCGATGTTTTTTTTTTTTTTTTGAGATAGCAATTATATGGCCACTTTCGGCTGAATTTTGCCGCCGGCGTCGGCGTTGATGTCATGCACCGTATATGTACGCGTATTTATATATATGAAAACGCAAAAAAGAAAAAAAAATTCAGAAAAAAACACTCCTGCGCGCGCAATCGAACGTGGGACCTCTGCGTTGTAAAAAAAAATGCGTTAACCACTCAGCCACCCGGAGCACATCCTTCACTATGCAAACAACAAGCTACTTATATCTACCACCTACCGCTGCTCTCAAGTATCTCGGAGGGAATTGTGTTTTCAGCATTACAAGCAAGATGGCGCAATGAGCGCACGGCGGCGCCCAATCTAATCTACTACGCGTACTTCGCCCAGCGAGATGCTCCATCACGCGCCCTTATCTCGCGGCGGCGAAGAGAGGAAGGTCATACGCCTTGGCTGACCTCGGGCTTTACCTGGAACGATTGTTTTGTAGTTACCTGGAGCACAAAGGTCACTGCAATCATTGCAGTCTCCATTTGCGAGAAGCACGCGCTTTTCAGATACAGCAAAGTAACGAATTGGACGCTTATTCGCGTGCACTCGTTCCTGTGAGTACATTTTGTGCGTGAGGAACGCGAGACATGTTCCGATCTGCTTTCAATTCTGCGCGGGACCTTTCAATTCGTTGCTATCACGTTCATTGCTTCGCCTTTCTGGCAAAGCTACATGCAACTTTTTTTTAGTTCGCTTGCTCAGAACACAGCGGCGGGAGCTTGAAGGGAAGGTTAAAGGTTAGGTTTCGGTCATCACAATAGTACTTAACATGTTACACGACAATCAAGCATGCTTGATTAAATTAGCAGTTTAACATAGTAAACATGCCGGCCTGTCGAAGTGGCTATGCCTCTGAGGAAAACACTTGCGATCGGCGGTACTTCTTCAAACTCCCAAAGATATCCTGCAGTTCTCAGGACCTGAACAGCTGTTATTTTACGAAAAGTCTTCCTGATGATAATCAAGACATACATTCCCGACGTACATTTCGAATCCGAAGACCATACACTTGCTGCGAGCCCATCGTAAAGGGAAACGTGAAACTTTCATGTGGTATGTGGACACCTAAGCCCGTTGCGTTACCTCGAAGTTTCACGAATATTCCTGCACACTTGTCTAAACCAGTAGCAATAAAGCGCAAAAGGAAATCACCGAAACTTAGAGAAACCGCAAATGTCGAGGGCTGCGTGTCCGCAAGTGCTGGCTATGTGACGAAGTTAACATGGAAAACAGCGATGTTGACAAAGCTAATGGCGTCCCCTTCGATCCTGAGTTGTGTCCACAGGTAGCAACTTGGTTCCCTGTATTACAAGGCCGAAGAATGTTCTAATTCTGGAAGACCGAGCTTATCCAGGAAGTTTTATTTTATTTTTTTCAAATTCGCTCTTTGTGCTGCGCTGAAAGTTTCAAAACAAAGCCAGCCAGACGGTTGCGCTACGAAACCGAGTGGCTGATTACTTGCCTGTTATTTGAAATATCAAGCCCTGCTGCTGCTTATAGGTTGATGTCAAAAGTGAACATACTGCCTCTGCGGACATCTTCACGCCTTAAACAAATAAATTATCAAGGGAATTCTTTGCGAATTCACGTTCAAAGATGTTTCGGTGAGGAATATCAGTTGTGTTGGAGGAAGGCTGGTCATCAGTTAGTCCACTTGACAGGTAAAATCTTTGGAAAGCCATGTCTTCATTTTCCGAATGTCGTTCTACACTTTTTCTCCGAAACTTTGGCCCTATTAACCGTCTTTTTTTAGTTTTTAGTAGTCGAGCGTAATTTTTGGTGAAGCTTCGTTGGTTTTATAGATTTCTCTTTTTTTTTCTTCTACCGGGCTCGCCCATTCTTCCTTGAGGTCTTGTATGGTGGGCATAAGTCTTTCCGGGACAGCCCGATAGTGATCCACCACACGTCCCGGACCTTCGGGGCTTCTTGAAGAGAATCAAGTGCTATGACAGCCCGTGTATATCTTCAGGTGATCAACATAACTAAATAAAGTTGATACCATCTGCAAGCTCGTGAGTTTCAGCTGGCTTCCCAAATTAAGTTCCCTGTATTCACTCTAGGGAACAAGCTTCCCTTTACAACTGAGGACAAAGGTGAAGTAGTTTGTTACCACCACTACCTTGTCGATTTCGACAATACCTTTGTTTTGAATAACTTTGAAAAAGAAAAAGAACTTCCTGGATAAGCTCGACTTTCCTCAATAGAAACTTTCGTCGGTCTTGTACTGCAGGCAACCAAGTAGCTACCTCTGGACATAACTCTGGATCGGAGGGGACGCCAGCAGCTTCGTCAACATAGCAGTACTCCATGTTAACGTCAGACACATCGCCAACAACGGCCGACTCACGGCCGTAGAAATTCGCGTTTTTTTCTAGTTTTGGGGGGTTCCCTTTTGCGCTTTGAGGTCGCTTATTTAGACAAGTGTGCAGGAATATTCGGAAAAATTCGAAGAACAGCACCAGGCTCTAGTGCCAACGTACCACTTTGAATTTTGACAACGTTTCTACCTACTATATGCTCGTAGCAAGAGATTAGGTCCTCGGATTCAAAATGTAGGTCTTGACTGTCACCTGGAAGGCTTTTCGTGGGATAGCAGCTGTATATGCCTTGAGAACTGTAGAAATATTTGGAGTTTGAAGTGCCGCCGATCACAAGTGTTTTCTTTGGAGGCATAGCTACTTCGACACCCCAGAGCGCTACAGCTCGGTATCTTTACTATACTACTGCTCTTTCACTCAAGCATGCTTGATCGTCCTGTCACGTGAGAAATACAAAATGTGAAAGAGCTTTTCCAAATAAAAGTTATTTAAATACTGACTGTATGTGATCTATTGCACTGTGTTCTATTTTTTCTTAAATTAGTCTTCCATAACTTTGGAAGCCTTTATCCTAACTCCTCGGGTACTTTCAGCTAAAATCCAAGGATTTTGTATATGAAATGCATTTTCACATAAAATTTATACCATTTATGTCAGCTGTACCAGCGTGAGGCTTGCAAGCTTGATATAAAGCATGATTGTGGCGCAAATTCGTGCAAGACTTCCCATGCGGCCTGTCTATTTTCCCTTAGCTGCTCAAAAAAAAAAAAAGCAGAGCCGTTTCTAAATATATTCTTATACGCGATTTCTACGATGTGTAATCACGACAGGTTCGTTCGCTTAGAATCGTCCACAACCTGAGGGCGCAAATGAACCCTATTTATTGCAGAGGCGCACGCAGAATTATTTTTCGGGGGGTAGGGGCACCACCTCGATATGAAGAGGGTGCCGGACAGATAAGTGTGGTCGAGTGTCACTTTTTGCTCTGTAAACAAGAGCGAAAAGATGTTTTTGTGGGGGGAATGGGGGAGAACGACACTGGCTCGGTGTGCCACCCGCTGGCCACATCACTGAGTCATTGCAGGCAAAAAAAGTGATAATACATTCTTAGGTACAGGTGCGGCCCTTATTTATCACTAAATAGTATTCAAGCAGCGCCACCGCCACGCCGGATAAGGGAGAAAGCTGCTTCTCGCCGCTGCAACCACGCGCGCTTACCCAGCTCACGTTATCTAAAGACGTTGGTGGTCTGTAAGGCGGCGTCGTTTTAAAGGTTGCGTGCTTTTCGGCCAAAATGGTGCAGAGGTAAAATGCAACGCTTCTTCTTTAAAAGGCCCGGGTTCTAATCACAGCTGTAGATGGTGCACTTTCATTTTTAGGGTCACTTGCACAGCTGTATTCCTTTGACTTTGTTTTTTTTAATATAGCTCAAGTTACAACGTATACCTACAAAAAGTTGTCACAAATTCTCACACGGTGACCCGCACAAGGCACTGGAGCTTCACACCGGCGAGCTAAACAGGTGCCTACACGCTCGCACACACACTGACATACAGACACGCACGCAAGTCACGGCCATGATGTTTTTTTTTTAACTCTCATGTGGAGTTTCTAACCAAGTGATAAGCACGTCCAGGCCAAAAATACTTTTTAAAACTCCCACTGGGAGTCTCTAACCTCGTGACCTGAAAATCCGTATGGAATTTAACAAGGTTGTGTCGTTCGTAAACTCTTTCACTAAGCAAGGGGCGTTTTATGGCGACATGTGTCGGCATCACTCCGCTACCAGGGAGTATACAACTGGGGCATGGGAGTTTTGATACGTCTCATGCTGGCAAAACTCCCGTTTCGGCTAATTTCTGCTTACAGTGTATAGTGTTGGTTCTGTACAATTTTAGTACACTGCTCAGGGTGTAACCTTTTAGACGATTTAATAATTTTTTTCATGAAAATTCTTTCATAATAAGACTTCTTCCGTATTCGCACATGAAGGCGGAAATTGTTGGCCGCACTGAAGTGATATCGAAGTGACTCATTTACAAAAAAAAACGGTTTTTTTTTTCAATACAACTTAATCACGGATTTGAGGACCACTGTTTATACCAAAAATTTGCGACAATTTATGACGTATCCATTTTTTTAGTACTCACAAAAGTTGCACGCAATATGATATGTTCGCAATCGAATTTTTCATGCCGAATGTTCGCAATCGAATTTTTCATGCCGATATTGAAACTGGCCACGCCCGGCTCGCAGGAAGCGTCTGCACTTCGTTACGTCAGAGCACAAATTCCTAAGACGAGGAGGGGGCAAAATTAGAACGAGGGCGCTTTGAAAACAGAATCTGGTCAGGAAAAACAAGTGCTATATTACAGTAAAAGGTCGTTAATTCAGAAAATCTGAGAAATTCAGACGGATTCTCTGGTCCCAGCAAGCCTGTATTGTTCGACGTTACATCGAACACTCGTTCATTCGGTCGTGTTTGGCCGCGACCCACGTTCATTCGGATGATCCCCAGAGCGCGCCTCGCGCGTTGATAGTGCGATGCAAAGGAGCCAACACGAGGTCACACATTCTACATCACCATCGCCATTAGCGCGAACCGTACGGTTATAGTACGGTAACGCGGGCATAATGACGTTTCTGGCTGACTTCAGGTTAGCCAGTTTCGGGTTAGTTATAGGACAGAGAGGTTTTGAGTCTGTGGCGACATTGTGGACAAAGGTGCGAGTGGCGAAGACTGCTGCTATTGACGGCTCTTATGCAAAGTAAGTACCAGATTGCTATATTCGTCAAGAAAACGCCAGTGTATTGAAGTAATAAACATTTTGTACTGTTTTCTTGATACCTTCGATAATGCGGAATCCGGCTAATTAAAACATTTTTTCCGTCACGTGAAATCTGTATTAATGAGCTTTAGCTGTACGTGAAATACAGAAGCCACGCACATAACGCACGCGAAGAATAAGCGGTCTACTGCATTTGAGACTACTTGCTGGAGGTGGTATACCCCATAATACACATTCTTAATAGTAATCTGGAGTTTTACGTCCCCATAACCACGATGTGAGAGATGCCATAGTGGAGGCCTGGCTCCGGAAACTTCGACCATCTGGTGTTCTTTAGCGTGCACTGACATCACACACTTCACGGGCACACTTCGCCTTCACCGAAAAGTCTCCATCACGGCAGGGTCGAACCGGCCACCTTTGGGTCAACAGCCGAGCCCCCGCTGAGCCATCATATCATGGCGGACATAATGCATATCCTTGTGTGTATACATGTATACATATATGATCCGAAGTTTTTGTAGGGAACATGCAGTTACTGGACATGCTACACTTAGCCTGAATGAGTCATATGCAGTGATTGCAGACCAGGGGTTTCGAACACGTATGGCCCGCTTGGCGCATACGACCCATCGACATTTCGCTAGCGGCCCGCACATGACGCTCTTCGTTCGGTATTTTCTTTATCACTTTGCGAATCTTCGTAATATTGCTAACTGCGACCGCATTATTTTTTGGCCATCGTGATTAATAACGCTTTGTTCGGGCGAGCTACCCAGCTAGGCCAAAAGCTGTTCAGCAAATCGTTCCTTGCGAATTGATCCAGAAAGCTATCCTTCTCATAAACGTGCATGTACCGCAGAAATCGGGTACATCCCACTACTCATGCACAACTGGTTCAATAAACATTAAAAAGGCAACAGTTAGCCCATCAAATGGCTGCAAAGACACGGTGATGAGTCAGAGTATGTATACCACGAGAGATAGGAAACGAAAAAGGCAACGTCGGCTGCTAGAAGACGCTTAAGCGATGGATGGCATATACGCCAACGACGACTTGCCCATGCACATCTATGAGAGGTGCGAGCGCTTGGTTTCAGTGCGAGTTTCAGTGCGAGTTTGTGGAGTGCGGACATACGTGCTGTGTCCTTGACTGTCTGTGGTTGAACTCGAACCAATATGCGCCGATACGCAACTCATACAGCATCAGCTAGAGCCGGCAAAAATATGAGAGCAACCAGATTAGTCTTATGATTCGTCCAGTTTCGCTGTTTCAAGCCTTCCACGGCTTATTTTAAGCTTCACCGATTTTCGTTTTATTTGTTATTTTTAGATGTGAAGCCACTCTTTGACTAACCTGTGTAACGCTGTCTGTCCGTGTCTCCGGGTCAACGCGCTGCACCGCGTTCACCCCGTGCAGTTGTTGGAACGATGCCAAGTAGGTCAAGTAACAGCTGCGCGTTGACATCACTCTTCCCCACTCTCAGCAGCGGCCGGCTCCTTCCAACACACCTTGGTGGTGTTTCTCCTCCGCCCGCTCACAACACACTTCTCTCTCTCTCTCTTCATATCCTTTCCACTGCCCGCAACGCTCGACCGCACGTCGAGTGGAAACACTTTTTTCGGTTTGTTTATCTGCGATGAAACTTACACAAAACCAAACCCGCCTCCAGTGTCTTTGCGTTTCAAAAAAAAGTTTACTCGAGTAAAGGCTACACCGAGTTTCGCTTCAATCCATTCTTCCAGCACCCACGTCGACGCCCGTTTCAGCCGGGTCAACGGCGTGAGCGCCACTGCTGCTTCGCATCCCATCATGGTTTCCTTCGGGGACATGGTCCATATTTTTTTCGTAAGGCACACCATGCGATCACATTGTGTTGAAACATATCAGAGGAACAAAAACTTGGATCAGCGTTAACATTTTAGTCACTGTAAAGATCGGCATCAATATGTTTCTAGAATCCTGATGCCAAATCCCCGAAGTTAGATGTTGGAACGGCCCTCTGCGCAATTGCAACGTTAGCTAATATTGTGCTCAACCCCTCCCCCCCTCCCCTAGCTGCTACCACTTCTTCATAGTACCAGGCCCGTTTTATAGCTAAATTTTGTGATTGCAGCTTGGTAGCTTATGTGATTGAGACCCCTGCTCTAGAGGAATTTGACTCTCAACTCCCCCACACCACCACCATCTTGCGGAGCTCCAGCGCAGACATTGGTTCCTTTGCTGCATACGATTCGCAATCGCTCGTGTAACGCAGATATTGCAGCACGCTCAAGCTTAGACCGCAGTATATTTATCTATCGCGCACACAATGCAAGTAGCATAAAAATATCAGGAAGCCATCGATGCGGTACATCGCTCAAGACAAACAAGAACTTGTACCCCCTCATGACCACTTTTATAATCTTGTGCTTTACGAACTTTCATAATTCGCACTCTCAAATGCAAATTAAACAAGTCTCTTTTGTGGTGCATGCGCACTTCTCATTCGTTCAACAGTGTGTCACTTAATTTTGTATGCAGGTGTTATTAAATTGACCGTGCTGCCCGTAGTCAGCACCGACGGTTTGACCCTGCGTGATGTGTCGGACCTGACGAAGCGCGTCCAAAGCATGATGCAGGATGAGCTGGACCAACAGCGAGACGAAGTGGACGCAACGCGACAGGTGGTGCCCCTCGCCGCCGGTTCACAGCGGGCCGTCGTCACGCATTTCACCAGCTCGGCATCAAACGAGTCAGCACAAGCCACCAAGGAAGGACCTGGAAGTGCCCGAAGGAGCAGCCGCTTTGAACGATCAGTCTGACTGTACTACTGCACGAGCCACGGGGGTCTTCAATGAACACACTAGTGTAAAAAAATTACGAGAACTCGACTGCAAAGCGACGGCGGGCAATAAGCGTGGGTGACAGAGCTCCCAAAGTGTATTTCACTGCGGGATAGACAAAACTCGCTTATTTAGACAGACAACATGATGTTCAAAAATCATAGTGGCGGAATTAAAGAGAGGTTACCTAAACGAGTCAAATAGCGGTATTGCCGTCTCTCAAGTGCCTCTTGCATTGCATGCACGCTCCCTATGTAGTATCTCTCTTTCTCAATAATTCTGTAGTGTAGTGGTCAAGTTTTTTCGGAATACGATCACTTTCGAGAGACGCGAATTCGTCAGTCTCGGTACCGGATGCATAAAAGTTTACGGCTGGACGTGTTCATTGTCAGAGCCTTTGGAACCATGTTCCAGGTTACACAAAAAAGGATAACGAACGTTTTTAAACGTTTGTCCAAGACCATATATACGTCTACAAAACGTCATGAAGAAGAAACACAAGATCTAGCAAACGTATTTCATCTCGTCTAATGTCTGGCCAAAATCCGTCTTTAAGATTCTCTAGAGAATGTTCAAAACGTCACAAAAAATAACATTCTGCCAGAGGACGTTTTATAAACGTCTTAAATCCTATTCTATAAAATGGTTTGCCAGATACCTAAAATACCTCATTGCATTGTCTTTGAAAAGGCATTTTCTAGACGTTTTTAGGACATCACGTTGAATCTCGTTTCTTTCTTCCGTCTTGCTTTTGCGCGTGCAATTAGTGCGCGCTTATAGGAAATCCTCTCTTTTAAAGTAATTACAGTTACATCATTCTGTAATTACTATTACAGAACGAGAACTCAGTAGAACCACAGACAAAAGTGGTCACGTATATTTATTAACTAAAACAGCAACTATTCCTGTACAGCATAGAAACGTAAAAACCACAAAATTAGATACAACATGCGAATGGATGACCTCATACGGAAGCGGAAAAATAACACCGAATGTCACGGTAGTTAAAATGCAGCTATATGGCATCCAACCTTCAAGAAAACAACCTCTTGTTGCACGATTCATCGTTAGCAAAATCGTTGTAAACAACTAGCAATACAAAATGACAAAGCTTAGGACCTGGCACAGATATAGCCATGTTGCAATATGTGAGCGTCGTCTCATTAACTCTGCTGAATAAAACACCAAGATGAAGTGAAGAGACAATCGAATATGCAATGTATTTGACAAAAGGCACAAGTTTCCATCAAGGCCCTGACGAAGACAAGCCTCCATCTTAACACGCTTCCTCAATACTTATTCTTCTGCAGTTTTTTTTTTTCGTAAGAAGGAGAGAGAGAAATAAAGAGTTGAAAATAAGAAGCAGGTTAACTTGCGTCCAGTTTGCTACCTTATACTCATGGGGCGGGAAAGGAAAGAGATAACAATGAAGACTTGTTTCACAACAGACACACACAGAGGAGCGTGTCGCAGGCGGTCGCTCAATTCTCTTGTTTTAAAGTACTGCACGTAGGCTCTTGTAGTTTTCTGGGCTGACGTGCTTTCAAGCCAGACTCCCAAGATCTCTCGTCCAGTGATAGGCCGACCATAAAGCCTCCTGAAGGAACACAGGAGAGTACGGTAATGTTGTTCAAATTCGGGGCAGCGTCACAATAGGTGATCGATAGTCGACAGCTCTGTTCTCGCACATTGATGAATCTTCCACACAAGTCTCGCAGCTGAATGAGTTCGAACACGCTACACCAAGCGACAGTCAACACAGCCTTAGTGCGCAGGATTCCCCTACAGAGGTGGAAGGTAGGGGAGAAAGTTTTTCGCAGTACCCCCCTCCTGATTAATTCAATATGACTTTGCAACCCCACCCCTCCCCCCCGAGTCGCAGCACGCCCCCATGATATCATGTCAATGTACGGGGCTGGATTTTAGCCCCCACCCTTTCTTAGGTGACTAGGAAAGTGGCCGCCCCCCCCCCCCCCATGCCCCCGTGCGCCCGCCTTCGAACGCAGCATTGTAAGCAGGAAGGGGGCATGTATTAAGCACCTGGTGTGCGTCTCTCTTTGTTTGAAAACAATCGTTCAGTAGGGCGAATTAACATCTTAGTGGAAATCAACTCCAATATGTGCTGAATACACTAATAAGAAATTGAAGCTGCAGAATAACATTTGACCTATCCCTCCAAGAATGCATAATAAAAAAACGCAAATGGCTAGCAAAACCACTCTTGCTGAAGTGTATTGTTAACAAAGTGTAAGTTTAAGGAACTGATTTAAAAAATGTGTTGACAAAAAACTCTGGCATCATTGTAGAAGTAAGGCTCGTTCTGAACATAAGGCGTGATCTTAGACGTTAGTTGAAAAATATTTGTGGTTGCCGTATCCGTGTTTCAATATCCGCCCACTACATAGGTAACGATTTCAGGCTTCGAAAATTATGGTCTGACATCCCTACTACAGTTAACTTGAAATGTACCATGGCTAGGTAGGAAACGTAGACGCTGTAAATTACAGCAACATACAACAAAGAGCACAGCTAAAGCAATTGTCTCTCGATAACCATTTTTATTCATACGAAAACCTGCCGGTTCTTCTTCAAAAAGAAGAATGTCATAATTTAGTTGGTGCAGCCTTTGTTTCTATACATATAGGGCGAGTACCACGTGCAATAAATAGGAGAAAAAATAATTTCATTATATGCTATTATACTTAAAATAGGATGGCGTGAAAAGTTGAAAACTCAGTAACACCGTACACGGCGACAGAGACCGAGCATGTTATATTTAATCCGGAACAAGAGACGCGCAAGAGAACCTCTTGGTTTTGCTAAGGGGTCACCGGATTTACGGAGAAAAAAGGAGGTTAACACCGAAGGAAAAACATATAAATCACAAGTGCGAAAGCGAATTGTCCGCCTGCGTGGAGTGGTGGCTATAGGGTTACGGTGTTCAGCTGCATACTGACCCAAAGGTCACGGGTTCGATCCCGGCTGTGGTGGTCGCATTTCGGCGGAGGCGAAACGGTAGAAGTGCGTGTACTGTGCGATGTCGGTGCAGGTTAAAGAACACCGGGCGGTCAAAATTTCCGGAGCCATTCATTATACGGTGTATTTCATAATGACATTGTGGTTGGCTTTGGGACGTAAAACCCCGGATATTCTATTAATCAACTTTATTTTAGGGGCGAAGCTCCTTAGGGCGTGGGCTGTGCGTCCCCTGTATGTAGCCACCTCTAGTTTAGTTCTTGCAGGGTTCACTAGATGGCGGTACCCTCCCCTGTATGTAGCCACCTCTAGTTTAGTTCTTGCAGTGTTCACTAGATGGCGGTACCGTCTCCTGTATGTAGCCACCTCTCGTTTAGTTCTTGTAGTGTTTACTAGGTGGTGGTACTTGTAGCTGATGACGAAAAGATGCAAGATGTTATAAACTAGAAAGCGGTACTTGTAGTTGATGAAAGACGCGAGATCTTATAAAATAGGAATGATGTCACATATGGCGCGTGTCATTGGTTGAAGGCAATCGTTCGATTTAGTGCGGCGACGTACGCTAGGGGGAGCGATGTAATAAAATCGAGTGGGCAAAATGTACAGAGAATGCATGGTTTACCAGGTTTACCTCCGGAGCTTCGCCCACTCATCATCATTCACTTCGTGGATATGGCGGCACTTTTTGTCTATATCTCACAGAAACAAAGGAGCGGTGAATATTAGCTGTCTTCCGACAGCTTGACGAGCACCCGCATGGTTTCACGAGAGTGGCACAGCGACAATTACATTTACCCGTGTGCTCAGATTTGGGTGCACGTCAAAGAACCCCCGGTGGTCGAAATTACCGGAGCCCTCCACTGTGGCGTCCCTCATAATCTTATGGTGGTTTTGAGAAGTCAAACCCCTCATATCAATCGAAGGAGTTTATCACTTTCACAAATCGACTGTGGCAATTTTTTTTAGATCTGTCAAGGTACGCCCGTTTGTCAGCGCGCGTCATGATCTTGAGCACTTTTTTTTTTCACCGAACACGTGGTTTACGTTAAGTGCATCGCGAACAAAGGAACGGGTTCGTCCGGGCTTTCCGCGGTAACTAGGTGGCCCACGAAGCTCAAATCAGCCAAACATAGAAATTCGAGGCCCTGAACGAAGTGAAACCGAAACTTCGCACATCGGGAGCGCAGGAAATAGTCTTATTACGTCAGACCAGAAGTAGCTCAACACTCAAAAAAATATTTAGTAAAAAGGGCGTCTTTTTGTCCTACAGCAATGATAGTTATATACCGTGCTTTGTTTTCCTTAAACTATGGCAGCGTGCGCGGCCAATGCCACCTAGAAAAAAACTTTGTCAGGCCTGCTCACTGCTGCTGTGACGTCACTAATTTTGCCCGAGTGAGCGCGCGTACGGGAGGCTGTGCCCCACCGTCTCTTTACATGCTTTACATCTCTTTTCTGCCTTTCGCGCCAAAAAAGGCGCTGGTTCAAGTACTGTGTTACGCATGAAAGCGCTTGGAGGTTTATCTGTTAGACATTTCTTCCTGGAAAAAAAGTCACATAATGTGCACTATCCAACGTGTGTTCGACCTATAAGAGCAAAATTTTATGGACCACCAAAGTGACGAAATAAATGAGGTAAATTTTATTCATTCTTTATTTACACGCACGCACACAAACACACACTATCTAGAACATGCAGAGTACTATTTCTATTAATTTGCGAATTTTCTGCAGTTTTATACCCTTCCGATCATCTGTCTTTATAGACACGTAGTTATTGAGCAGAATGTGTGCTGTTGCCCCAAGTATGTTATTCAGCACATTATCAGGGCGATTACCAGTGTAATAGAAAACAGAAGCTTTCGTTTCACAAACGGCTCTTGTGACAGACACAAGGAGTGGCGTTTTCTCTTTTTCTCTGGCACCTCTCGCAGTGGTGCGTACAACTTAGGGCCTGAGAAAAATGTTAATACTGTGTCTAGATTAAACCGCGTAGCCCCCGTGGGTGCTTCTTCGGCACTGCCGGTTCTTTGATCTGTATATTTGGTAGTGGTTTTTTAATATTCTAGCTTGAAGTAGGACTCGCACACCTGAAAACCATTTGAGAAAGCGCGTTACCGTAAGTCTCTACACGCATCTAAATTTCAAGGAAATATAATAGGCTAAGGTGTTGGCAAGACTGGTGCAAAATTATAATACCGCGATGAAGTAGTCGGAACACCGGCAAGAAAATGCTATGCACAAACCCGCTAAGCAATGCAACAGCATTCCTTCCATTTTTCTCAACCAGGTAAACAGACGTAATACCCCAGACAACACAGAGGCATCCTTTGGATTTCCCTAGGATGTGCTGCTTAGGATGTGTGGGAACTTTTAAGGATGTCCCAGATATTTCCCGGAAACCTCCATGAAGGCTCCAAAATGAGACAAAAAACGAGATTCTTGGGACATCCTGCTCTTCGGACATCTTGGATCATAAACGGATTATATTTGGACGTTACACATTCCACTGTATCCAGAATTTACCAGTACATGCAGCATTTCAGTTCAGTTCAGTTCAGTTTATTACCCTAAAGCCCCCCCACCCTTTCTAGGAGGGGCATTAGATAAGGGGTGGGGTCAATAATACCGTCTTGAAAAGCAGATGATGAGGCGATGTCCCGGGGGAGGCCGTTCCAGTCCGTGGCTGCTCGAAAAAAGAACGAGGCAGAAAAAGCAGTGATTCGCGATGATGGGCGGGAAACCTGAAATGAATGACTGGTTCGATGAGATATGCGTGCTGTGGCTACTATATAGGGTGGCTGATTGAGTGAAGAATGAAATAATTTATTTGGGATAAAGCACGAGAGTTGCAGTGCGGTGGCGCAAAGAAAGGGGTGGCAGTCCAGATTTCGCTTTTAAAGATGTACTACTGATATCGTATGAGTAAGATGAGTGAATGAATCTGGCAGCACGGCTTTGTACCGCTTCTGATGCTTTTATTAAATACGCTTGATGTGGGCTCCATATGGCAGATGCATATTCTAATTTCGGTCTGTTTAAAGATTTGTACGCAAGTAATTTTACATGTACGGGGGCTAGGCGGAGATGGCGTTTGAGAAAACCAAGTGCTTTATTAGATGCTGAAACTACATTAACGATCTGGGTACGCCATGATAAATATAAGACAAGGTTGTTCCAAGATATTTATAAGATGGTACTAGTTCAGTTGCGGTGTTAACGATGGAATACTGGAAGCGGTATGGGCTGTGGCGACGAGAAAAGGACACAAGTTTACATTTAGAAGGATTAAGGGTCATTAACCATGTGTTACACCAATTAAGCACGTTGTTAAGATTGGTTTGGAGATACAGGGGATCATACTGGTTACTGATAGTGTGATAAATGGCACAGTCGTCCGCGAACATGCGAATGCTGCAGGATACATAGTCGGGCAAGTCGTTAATATATATTAAGAAAAGAAGGGAACCAAGGACAGATCCTTGGGGAACGCCGGATGTGACTGGGAGAAAGTTAGATGGGTGGCCATTAACAAAGACTGACTCAGAACGGTTAGTGAGAAAATGTTCAATCCAACGAAGAATGTTAAGGTCTAGGTGCAGGTGTGAAAGTTTTAGCAAAAGGCGGTGGTGAGGAACTTTATCGAACGCTTTCGCATAGTCTAGAAAAATTACACCAGTCTGCATGTTACGGTCTAGGTTAGTGTGCAAGTCGTGAAGAAAGAGCGCTAATTGTGTTTCGCAGGAGTGACCTTTACGAAATCCGTGTTGTGATCGATTAAAAAAATTACATGAGTCCAAGAAACTTGCTATTTGAGAGTAAATGACGTGTTCCATGATTTTACAGGGTACACTATAGTTAATGAAATGGGGTGGTAGTTCAAGGGTGAGTCTCTGTTACCTGATTTGTACACTGGAACGACCTTCCCCGTTTTCCAGTCATCTGGAATGATTCCTGAGGCGAGTGACTGTGAAAAAATCAAAGATAAATAGGTGGCACAAATTGATTTACCATTCTTCAGTAGCTTAGAATTAATTGAGTCCATACCGGCTAATGATGAAAGCTGCATGTTATCGATTACGGACGCAATGCCTTCTTCGAAAAACGAGATAGTTGGCATGAATGCTTCGATGTTAACTGATGGTGACTGTGAAGGTGCGTCAAGTTCTTGAGTAAAGACAGATGCGAATGCGGTGTTAAATATTTCCCCACCTTCATGGTCTGTCACTGGTTCATGCGCGTCGTTAGTCAGTGTGATGTCTAGAGTCTGCTTTGGATTGAAAAGTTGCCAAAGTTTCCTGGGGTTGCTGGTTAGTAGCTTTGGTAAGTCATCGTGATAAAATGTATGCTTGGCGTTCCGGATCTCAACTAGATATGATTTTTCAACTTCGAAGTATTTATTCCAGTCACTCCGCGTGTGACGGCGTTTGGACGAACGGAAGAGCCGTTTCTTTTTATTTTCCAGCCGTTTCAAACGTACAGAAAACCATGGCTTATTGTGATTAGTACGAAAGGTAACCCTCGGAATGAACATATTAGTGAGCACACTTAATTTATTTTTGAATATTGACCAGTTTTTATGTTCTGTGCGAGTGGGAAACACTGATTTGTACTCAGAAAAAAAAAGGTGTTAAGGTCTTCAGTTATTGCATCGTAGTTTCCCCGGTCGTAAAGGCATATTGTTTTTGCGGATGTGTACTTTGGAGCAGAACTGAATAAAAATAGGGCATGTATGATTTTATGGTCGCTGATTTCTGGAAGATAACTGATAGATGAAAGGTTCTCAGGACTGTTAGTTAGTATTAGGTCTAGGATGTTTGCTGTTTCTTGCGTAACGCGTGTTGGTTACGAGACTGACTCAGGTTAAAATTAAGCATACGTCAAAGAAGTTTTTAGCCTCTGCATGACATAATAATGAGGAAATGCCTAGGTTATGTCATTCGATGTTCGGGTAATTGAAGTCACCAAAGAGAAGGATGCGAGCATTGGGGAAAGTGGCAACAAGTCGCCTTAGGCTATTGTTTAGGTGCCTACAGACGTCTAGATTAGTATGCGGTGGCCTATAACAAACGCCAAGAAGTACTCTTAGGGGAGGAGCGTGACAAATGAGCCATAATGATTCAATGTCGGATGTGATGTGTACAACGGAACATAATATACCTTGGTGAATTGCGACCAGAACACCACCCCCTCGAGTACACTTTCGGTCGCTACGATACACGTGAAATTCGGGTAAGTCAGTCAGAATTTCAGCGTCCAAAACGTTATCGTTGAGCCAAGTTTCAGTTAGTAGTATATATTGCTTCCGGATGACAAAACAATGTTCGATAAGAGTTCGCGCTTTGGAAGGAAACTGCAGATGTTAGTAAATATCACGGAAAATGAGAGTGGTTTGGCAAGTGCCGGGCGTTGTCAGTTTAAAGGTACATGGTGACAGGACGACTGCTATGTGATTTCTTTAACTGTGCTAGACAATTCATCAAAAATATAACGTTTCGGACCGATGTGCAGGGTTTTATACAGCAAGGAGAACTTAGCAGATTTAACCTTGGCAAATGCTTTATTAATTGTTTTCGCGCGTGTCGAACGGAGAGCGAAAAGTCCTCTCCAATGCTAAAGTTGGTATTTCTTAATTTCCAGCCATTTGATAGGATTGAGTCCTTTGTTTTTGTAACATGCGAATTTTATGATTATGGGACAATTTCTACCGAACGAATGACGACCAAGGCGATGAGCTCTTTCGAAGTCATGAGGTCCTACGGTTATTCCTAGACTATTATGGCAGAAATCGATAATTATTTTTTCGGAATCGCTCCATGTCTCGCTGTCAGTAGGGTCGGAGATGCCATAAAAGATGAGGTTATTTCGACGTGATCAATTTTCCGCGTCGTCTAGGCGGTCTTCCAACTCCTCGATCTTGCGAGACATGCTGCTTGTGTCTGCCCGCATCTTTTCGAGGTCGTTTCGGATAGGAATAAGGGCTTGGTAGTGTGCTTCTAGGTCGGTCATCCGTTTGCTTAAATCCGTTATTGTTCTATCAGTAGTGTTTAGCTGATATTTGAGGCTCTGTACTTCGGTAATTACTTTGGATTGGCCTGCGGCTGTTTTCTGAAGTTCTGTCAACACGGCATCGTTTCTGCCAGGGCCAGAGTTAGTTTCCACATCTCCTGACAACATCAACAAGGAATGAATAACGGAAACCAATTCGGCGGCAATGGCGAGACAGCACCGTGGGCTCGGCAACTGCATCAAGACGTAATTGCTAGTTTTTTGTTTTTTTTTTTGCAAACAGCGCGTAGGATTTACTAACCTGCATCGCAAAGATTAGCGGGTTAGTTGGCTGCGTTGAGGTGCAGTCGCAGAGCCCACGGGGCGGTGCCGGCGGCGGATCCGCTTTTATATGCAGCGGAGCTGTTGAGGTCGATGATGATGTGGCCGTCCACAATGCTTTGGCCTCCGGCAGCCACTGCTCCCCTGGCGGCACGGTCATCCCGGGTCGACTGTTGACGAGCGACAGGTGGTAGCATCCCGACGCTGCTGCGAAGCACGGCAGTGCGCTCCCCGATGACGCACCGGCAAAGATGCGCACCGAGGTCAGCAGTAGCTGGCTGGTGATCATACGGAAGATCGTCTGCATCGCAAAGATTAGCGGGTTAGATGGCTGCGTTGAGGTGCAGTCACAGAGCCCACTATTTGAAGGACGCATGCTAGTTAGTAGCAAGAACTGTCTTTTTGAAAGTCTTGCATTTCTTTACATGTTTTAATACCCCTCGATGTACTGTTCGAGCGATGCAATGCACTACTGCTTTTCCACGTGACTTTAGGCTTATAACACGTTCAGTGGTTCTGTTGTCTTCCTCTTTGCTTGTAATTTTCCAAATTTTGAAAACACTGCTCCATTATGTTTTCGCCTGCTTATTTGTTATGTGTATATTCATGAAGGGTTGCGCAAGTTCTATATATATGTACAGGTGCGTTAAATATGATCGCTGAAAATGTACGCTAACTGATGAAGCAACGTGCATATATATGTGAGAACATCAGTAAGTAGATTAATTTAAACCGCGTGGGATGATATATACCATGTCCATTAAACATCCCATAAGAGGACATGAGTGGGTGGATGCATGCAGATCTCACGCATGCATCAACTCATTCATGTACTCTTCCGGGATATATAATGGACATCCGTTCGCTGAAGTCTACAGGACATCCATACGACTGCCTTTAATGGATGTGGGACTTACGTACTTGTTTGGGGCATCCTTAGGACTTTTTTATGTTGTCTGGGACAAGTCCGCTGCGCTAATCGCCAATAGCAGAATGTTTACCGACTCCTGAAGGAAAAGCGCTTGTTCTGAAAACGTACAGGCTGCCACACGCGTTTATTATTTTGATGCCAGGGCTTGCGCTAAATAGTCGGAAGCACACATGAGACATGATTTTAGAGCAAGAATTGAACATGGTGGGGACGGTGCCATTGGAACTTAATACTTAGTACGGACACACGTACGTACCTTATGGGTCACGAAGAAAACGGATGTCGACGTCAGCTTGACGAACGACACGCTCCCATTCCGTTCGTTCATTGGGTTGTAGGAAACCAGAACACTCGCAGCTTCGGTCCTTTCGCTGCGATGATTCACCACGCAGCATCACCCAACCGTTCAGATTTGCAGTCGTAGATTGCGAATACCCGTTGCACGAAGCGCATCACATATTCATACTGCAGTTCACTGTCACAGAAAAGCACGGGCTCCTCGAGTCACCGACCAGCACGCCACGAAAACATTCGTCAGGCTTGGCAACCTATGTCTGTAGAGCGACGAGAGCAATCGTAGGCACGTCTGAGCAGCGAAACACAGCGGTCTAAAAAAGGAGTGAAGTTAGAGCCCACGACAGATACAGTGAGCAGGCTTGAAAGTATTTAGGTGGCATTGGCCCAACATGCGCGTTATCAGCGTGACACAGCATTCCTGAAAGAAAAGTGGCCAGCGCCCAGTTTTCAAGAGAGGAAGCGCAAGCAAGCCGGATGATGATTATCGTTGTAAGACAAAAGTCACAGCTTTGCCGCAAAGGCGAAGCAATGAATGCGATAACAACAAATTGGAAGGTCACGTGCAGAATGACAAGCAGATCAAAACATGCCCCGCGTTTCTATCACACAAATGACGCACGAAACGTACTCACAGGTACAGGTGAACGCGAATAAGCGTCTCAGCTGTTACTTCGCTGTGTCTGAAAAGCGCGCCCTTTTCGCCAACGGAGGCTGTGCAACGATCGCAGTGACTTTTTGCACCCCTAACTACAACGTAATAGTTCCTGTGAAATCCCCACGCCGGCCAAGACCTATGATCCTCCCCATCGGACATAAGGGCGCACGGGAAATCGTCCACTCCTTTCCTCTCCGCGGGCCAAAGTACGCATGAAAGGTTGGAGCTGCCAGGCGCTCATTGTGCCATCTTGCTGATAATGCTGAAAACACGATAGTTCCTCTGCCCTCCCCCTGAGATGCCCGCCAACAGTGGTGGTAGATATAAATAGCTTGCCGTTTGAACGTTGGAGGAGGTACCACTCAGCGGCCCAGTGGTCAACGCGGAGGTCCCACGATCGATCGCGCGTGCCGAAGTCTTTTTTCCTGGATTTTTTTAAAGACCATAGTCTTTTTTGGGGACTTTCGACGCAAAAATTTTGGTCTGTCTGTCTTTACATTTGTCTGTTTGTCCACTCTTAACGGCACCGGGTACTTGAAACGGCCGACCCCATCCGCAGCGCCCACCAAAGTTGCTCAAGATTCAGCGTTCATACTTGTGCAATTGTCAATTAATAAGCAATTATTGCGCAAGTCTGGAGCACCATAACAACATGTATATATTCTGTATGTGCATCTTCTACTAGAAAATGCATACATAAGTAATTTTAAGGACCGTAGCGCTTATCACGCAGCGCTGACCACGCAACGCTTGCACGAAAAGGTGAGTGTTTCCAACGCTTTGCTAAGACGCGATGGTGGTGGCACCTACCCGTCGCCCTGCGTTTCTCACCTTATCACGTCGGAGACGGGCGCGCACACCCGCCTCAGAGCCACGTGCTTCGTTTTGCAAGAAGACTGCCAGGTGGCGCTCATGTCTCACGTGTGACGTGACTTGATGTGCTCGTTCGCCTCCGCTGCACGCTCGAGGCACTCTAACGCAGCGCCTTAAAAATACCGTACACAGATTTTCTTGCGCAGAACATCAAATTAATTGTTCACTCTCTCCACACGCAAGACTATCGTCTTTCGGGGACATTTGCAGATTACATGCAGATACGGGGCCAATTTTTTTCGTTCTTGCGTTTTCATATATATATAGATACGCATACAAATACGGTGCATGATATCGGCACCGACGGGGAAATCCAGCCGAGAGTGTCCATATAATAAAAAGACACCCTTTTTACGCAATCATTTTTAGAGCGAAAAGTGACCATTTCGAAAAAACAAAAGGTGCGTTGCAGCAGATTGTGGTCTACAATAACGCCAAGAAGTCCTAGATATCAAAGTGGTCCGCTTCTTTGCGTTTGGTTGTAATGCTTATCGGTTTCTCGCCGTAACCAATAAAACCACAATTTCTTCTCTTTCTGTCACTGTACAATTTAAAGGAGCCCTGAAACATTTTTTAGGATGGTTCAGAAAACGCTTCCCATCGGTAGTCGAGGCTTTTTTAGAACGCGCGAGCCAAGCGTTATAGCTCAGCACGCGGCATAGTTTTTACAATAAATTCTCAAAGTCAGCTGAAGATCGCTTTCTTTTCTCTCTATAAACGATGCCACACATCAAAGTCACTGCGCCATATACCCAAACTATAATGGTCATTGACTTATTTGAGCATTGGGAGCTAAACAATTACCGTGGTCACCTCTGGATGCCGTAAAGTGCCCGCGCGCCCTCGCGATCACGCAGAAAGTAAGCGGCACGCTCGAAGAAAATTTACACCATCTCCCTCTAAAGAGAACCATGTGCAGATGCGAAGCAGCGGGCGCTAACGCTTACACCGGCGGCGGCGTTGCACAGGAGAGAAAACTGGGGAGGTACAAAGCATGCTACTGGAACATGCCAATCGCTGCTAATGGGTACTGAGAGACAGACGACTCCGATTGGACACAGAGACCCGCAGTCCACTTTTATTAGTTAACGCGCCCGCTACGAATTGTTATTGTTCAACAACGCACAGGGAAAATCTTCAACCAGCACTGCATTGGATGTCAAGATCCAGTGCCTGTATACGCGGCCAGCGAATGGTTGTGCAGAGGGAGCAGTCGGTGTTTTTATTCCGAAACTCGCGAGCAGACGCTGCCTGCGTCGGCGTTGCGAGGCGAGAGTTAAGGGGAGTGTAGGAGAGGAGGAGGTGCGCATGCGCAATGGGGGTGTAAATTCCGCGGGAAGAGATGCTGAGAGGAGAGAGAAGGGGGAGCATAGGGGGGGTGGAGAGCGTATAGACTAGCAGACGCAGCCTGCGTTGGCGTTGCGAGGAGAGAGACTGGCGGAACGCAGGAGAGAAGGAGAAGGAGTGCACATGTGCACCTGCTTTATATTCACTCTTGAAGGAGAGGAGACCAGAGGAGGAGTGCAGCGCATGCGCCACGAGTACCGCGAATGCAGAAGTAGCGGAAGCGAGAACGCAGGAGAAGCGCTAGCGGGTCGTAGGAGAAAAGTGGAGAAAGCACGGAGGAAGGAAAGTAAGGAGAGGGCATGCCCAGCCGGCGCAGGGCGTAAAAAATGCGGCGGAAATTACGTCGCGCGCGGTCATATTGACTGGGCACAATGGCGGCGTTTTGTTATTGTTGATTTAGTGCGGTGCGGCACCGTTCAGGTGGTCCAGCGGCCGTGTGCGCGTTTTCATGGGCATCGCACCTAACCGTGGCGTACTGCAGGTGTTCGACAGCATCCATTTTTTGTGCCGCATTGTTAGCTATGCAATTTTCCTCCGGTGGTAGTTGTAACCAGGTGTCTGAACTAGAAACCACGGATCGAGCACGCGTATGCGTACTCCGAAATTGCAGCGTCCGTCAAAATTATGCTGAAAAGCCATCATAGAAGACTGTGCTCAAGAATTCGTTCGATGAATGCCTTGCAGGTTAGTGACAGTTATGCGGTGTGGCTTCTTATGACAACGGACGATGCATTCTTCTTTTTTTTTCTCGTCTAGCCCACAGCCTGACCAAAAATTTCACAAAGCCTAAAGAGAAGCACAAAAGGGGGGGAAAGTGATCTGAATAAGCTGTACAAATTTCGTTGCCTGGTTCATCATGCGGCAATGCCCGAAATATCATCTTTATTTTCACAAAGAACACATAAAAAAAAGCTTAACGTGCAACTTGCAGTGTTTATCGTAAACGCTGGCAGTGCAAGAGTACAACAGCCATACGCAGAGATTTCGTCAACCGTATCGCGGCAAGACAGCGTGTTGAAATCCGTTCCGTTGGTTTCGGATAGCTCCGGCGCAAGCGGCGCGTAGGCCACTTGCTTTTTGAGACAGAGAGGGAGTCGCGCCTTCTGCTTCGCATTCATATGTAAACAAGAGAGAAGAATTTGCCTAGTCAATATGGCCGACTTCCGGCTTCATCGCGGCTTCACAACGAGTGACGTCAGGGCCTCTCCTTACCTTTCCTTCCTCCGTGGGAGAAAGTGACGCACAGCTGTTGGAGAGAGGGAAAGAGGAGAGCTACGCATGCGTAGCGTGAGTGCGGACGCCGACGCCGCGCGACATAAACACGGCGTCTAAGAAAGTGTCATACGCGTGCTGACGAATATGGTCGTATACATGCGATCCTTCGCCAGCACGCGATATATACCATCCTCGTCATCAAAGAGATTTAGTTCAGCGCGCGCAACGGCCTTGCGCACGCATCGGGCGAGATATATTAAGACTGCGCATGCGCTGAACCAAGGAGAGATGCGCACGCTATATCTCGGCGCTCACGTTGCGCCCGCTACATGGAGTAAGAATAACTTATCCTTACACCGTGGCCCGCTACAGCCGTTCAGTACCATACTAACCTTACCGGTGGCTGTCTCGCGAGATCTCGACGGCTGCGAGCGTCGACGGCATGGCTAAAAAAGGCTGCGTCGATCGACTACTGCAGTTCATTTCGTTGATGGCGCAGAGCAGCACTCAAATTAAAAGTGCTACCTAAAAGTAGCATATATTCTGTACTCTAGAGTTACTGTATATATGCCGCATTCACTCTAGAAGTACTGCACATGCTACCTAAAGGTAGCATATTAAGTAACTTTAGAGTGAGTGTGGATTTTAGGCCATCTATTATCGTCATCTTTCAGGCCAGAGCTGATCGGAGCGCACAGAGGACAGCTGAAGAATTTCAAATCAGCGCTTAAGGACAAGATGTGTTCATTTTGTCCATGTTTTTTATAACACTATAGTCATAGGAAAATTCAACGTTTTTGCAAATGTAGTCAATAAAGTGCGGATACATTTAAATTTTTTATTTTTATTCTGTTTTTTGGTATTTCAACGACTTTCATTATTTTCACCGTGCATTGAATGTTCACGTTTGTTTGTTGTCATAATAAAGTTACACAAGCCCAATTTTTATGCCCTGTCGGGTGCATATATTAGGAGCTTTTCTGCACTTCTGTCAGTATAAAACATTTGTCTTTTTAGTATGTGGCCAAGTGTTGTGTTCTAGTTCTGTAAGTCCGTAACCTTGCTGGAAACTATTGAACATGTGTATGTTCTTTAGAAGAGTAGAGGTTGGGGCCAGTTCGTGATGCATACTTGAAGAAATGAAGAGCAATGCATGGGACAACAAAAGAGTAGGCACACTTGACAAAATGCTTCGTCCTGCGTGTCTCTTGATTCTTTTGTTGTCCAGTTCGTTGCGGTTGATTTCTTCAAGTATCGGTATGTTAATCTGTTATTCGCTTGAGGTTGTGTCGCACCACGTTAGATGGAAATGTTGATTTTCGGAAATGACGACAATAAAACGAGGCCTAAGACATTTCGTCTTGGGTGCAACTCATTCTGTTGTTTTCTGGTGCATATTCTGCGTGGCTGCTGGGATTACGGTATGCATCGTTGCAAAATGTTTGAATTGAAACGTGCGAAAAACGGCGTAGCACGAGCAATTGGCACATTAACAAAGAAAGCGTCGCGCACATCGCAGCATGCTCAAATAGGTTAGTAAAAAAAAAGAAAAAAATGCGCCCCACGCGTGTGACCACACACACACACACACACACACACACAAAAACTGTGTGTGACAGAGAGGGCTAGGGGATGAGGCGCGCCTGGTATTAGTTTTGCAATGACTACTCACACCGTATGTGCTACCATTAATGTGATTCGAAACTCTGAAGTCTCCCTCACTGGGGTCGCAAATTAATGCTGTGGCGGCTGTATTTTCAATGGAGGCGAAAATACTGTAGTCTCGTGTGCTCAGACTTGGGTGCTCAGATTCGGGTTAAAGAACCCCAGGTGGTCGAAATTTCCGGAGTCCTTCACTACGGCGTCTGTCATAATCGTAAAGTGGTTTTGGGACTTTAAAGCCCCCCATATCATCAGGGGTCGTGAATCAAGGGTCATTTGGCGCTGCCACCATAGAGTAACATAGTATGTTACTCTATGCTGCCACCGCTGTCGTCATCAATTAGGCATCATATGAAAATTACATGGAGTAGCTGACCTCTAGCCTACCCCTCGTGAACCGTTGAACTGAGCCGGTTCACTTAAATGAACTGAGCCGTTCGGAGCCGCTTTGCTGATATCTAGTCCTCACGTACCCTGCACTAAACCATAACTACTCAAGTTTGGCCAACGCTTGCATAATCTTGGCCACCATGGGCATTGTTAATCCGATGTATTTCAATCCAAAGCCAAATGCAGTCGATGCCGGATTCGTCATTTCTGCATGGATATCATCGACATCACGGGTGTGGGGGGCGTGCTGGCTAAGGGGGCACATTTGGCTGATGTTTTTGCGTGTATGCGTTCAAGACAGCAAGCTTAAATGCCACAATGTACGAGGCCTACACTGCGTTCCCAATCATCAAGAAGATGCCATTGAAGGTTGAGTCCGTAGCTGCGCACGGAGACAAGCTGTATTTGGGGACGAAGGACGGTCACCTACTTGTTTACACCGTTGTCGTGAAAGATAGCGCCGACGGTCCGAAGTTCGCTGTCAATCTGGATTTTTCCAACAAAGTTTTCGCCAAGAAGCCGATCACCCAACTTTGCGACATTCCCGAGCTGAACTTGCTCATTAGCTTGTCTGACGGCTCCCTGAGTGTGCATCATCTCAGCCTCGAGCCTAACACACCACCCATCGACTGCCCAGCTTTGGCCAAGTGTAAAGGATGCACATTGTTTGCTGTCAATGTACAGGAGAAGACAACGCTTACGGGTGAAGTCAAAATAACTCTCATGTTGTGCGCGGCTGTGAAGCGCAAGCTTGAACTGTTTTACTGGAAAAACAATACCTTCTGCGAGCACCCGCAAGGCCTGTGCGTTCCCGACACTCCGCGATCTATTGTGTGGTGTGGTGACGAATCTCTTCTCGTAGGGTTTAGATCCGAATACAATATCCTAAAGCTGTGTGGGGAGACGAAACAACTTTTTCCTACAGGAAAGCAACCGGAACCGCTCTGTGTGAAGCTAAAAGAAAATAGCTTTGCTCTCAGTAGAGATGACATGACTATCTTCGTAAATCGCGAAGGTCAGCCAACGCACAAGTATGCAGTTACTTGGTCAGAACCGCCGATTTCTCTCTGTTATGACCACCCGTATCTCTTAAGTGCACAGTCGTTCGGTGTCGAGGTGCGGACAGTGGAACCGCGAGCTCTAATTCAGAAGGTAAACTTCCTGAAACCGAAACTTCTCCGGCTGTGCAAGAAAGGCCAGCTGTACGTTATAGCGCCAAGTGGTGCAGTCTGGTGCGTTCTGCGGACTCGCGTGCAGGACCAAATTCCGCAAGTTCTTAAGGACAAGTGCTTTGAACTGGCTTTGAAGCTAGCTGATCTGTCCGACCAGACTGAAGAGGAACGCAATGCAAGCAAGCGCCACATCCAGAACCTGCATGCTTTCGACCTTTTCTGTAAGAAAAAATTTGAAGAGTCCCTGAACATCTTTATGGATCTTGAAACTGATCCATCACATGTCATAGGCCTTTTCCCAGATCTTTTGCCTGAGGACTATCGTAATTCTATCTCGTACCCTGATAAGGCACCGGATCTCAGAGATAGTGATCTGGAGGCTGGTCTTTATGCACTTGTAGACTACTTGGTTCATGTCAGATGCAAATTGCTTTCATACAACCAACAGGAGCCGGCTCTTACTGGCATAGTGCAAGGCAGCAAGACAGTAAAAAGCAAGAAACAGCTGCTACAGATTATTGACACCACAATGCTCAAGTGCTACCTTGAAACCAACGTGGCATTGGTAGCCTCGCTGCTACGCCTCCCAGACAACTTCTGTCATCTGGACGAGTGTGAGCGCGCCCTCAAGAAGCATCAAAAACTTAGTGAGCTCATCATATTGTATCAGCAGAAGAACCAGCATGAAAAGGCACTTGATTTGCTCATGAGAGAGGCACACAAGGCAGACTCACCCCTGAAAGGCCATGAAAGGACTGTTGGTTACCTCCAGCACTTGGGCAGAAAGCACATGGAGCTCATACTGCGTTACTCATTATGGGTGCTTGAAGAGCACCCGGAGGAAGGTCTCAAGATTTTCGTTGAAGATCAGCAAGAGAAAGAAGGTGAAGCCTTGCCGCGAGATATAGTGCTCGACTTCTTGTCCAAAAAAGCACCCCACCTAGTTATACCTTACCTTAAACACGTCATCCATAAATGGAATGATGATACTGAAATGTTTCACAACACACTCATTCACAAATACATTGAATCTGTGCGGTCTTTGCTTTCTCAGCAACATTCTCTTGTTGGTCCTGGTGAGCCAGGCTCAGTGGGAAAACTGCGTAAAGAATTGGTACATTTTTTGGATGCCTCTGACAGGTACACAGCTGAAAACTTTCCCACACACTTGTTAAGCGATGGGCTGTTTGAAGAGGCAGCTGTCGTGATGGGCAAGCTTGGACGACATAGTGAAGCCCTTGAGGTCTACATATATGTATTAAGGGACCCATCCAAGGCAGAGCAGTATTGTGCATCACAATACAGCCGCAATCCTGAGCGCAATCGAGACGTATTCCTTATACTGCTTCAGATGTACTTGCAGGCTCCTGATGAAGGTTCCAGGGTTCTGGATCTGTGTAGACGTACTGTAGCTAACATTGCAGGGTTGCCGTCTCTCTTAACAATTCCCAAAAGCTGTCGTGAACAAAACTTGAAAGGTGCGCTCAAAATATTAATGGATCACGTGAAAGAAATTGACCCATTGCGTGCCCTCCAAATGATACCTGGGAATGTGCAGGTGGAAGACGTTCGAGATTTTCTCCGAGAGGTGTTAGATGGTTGCACCAAAGAGCTGCATGCGGCTGGTCTGCAGAGGTCACTGCTGTTTGCCGAGCACTTGCAGGTCAAAGAGCGTTGCATACGTGTCAAGTCGCTGAAGATAACGCTAACGGAGCTTGATGTTTGCTATGTGTGTCAAAAGAGGATAGGAAGCAGTGCCTTTGCCAGGTATCCAGATGGTGCAGTAGTTCATTACTCTTGCCGAGAAGGGTACGAGTCAAGGTTGGCATCATGAGGCACTGCCTTAGTGATTAGTCATAGTTGCTCCTAGACCAAGTTTTTAGCATTCGTCAGTGCCCTGTGCCTACAGTTTCTGTGGGAAGTTATGCACTAGTATGTTGTGGTGCTTGTGCGGACTTGTAAAACATGCACAAGCTTGGGAGTGAATGTTTCTGTGATATTTCATGCCTTCTCTGTAATCCTGTGCAAATGTGCCGGTATGGGCCTTGCTACATTTTCATGCTTTATGTAAAACTTGTGTATGGGAACTACAAGGTGCTCAATGTGAACTTTTGTAGAGGCACAAAAGTTCCTGTATGTATTTTAGTTGATAGCTAAAATGACACAAGTTTGCCATGGTTAGTTTTGTTTTATGAGCAGTAGCTAGACTTGACTGAAATGAATAAATTAGAATTACATTGTTGTTTTATGAAAATAGACATGTGCTCATTCACTGTCATTTGTATTAAGGACTTTCTGAAAAGTGTCTTGCCTAAACATAGTGCAATAACAATGATGCAGTGAAGATAACCTTGTTTTATAGCAGAGAATCCAAATAGTTGTAAAGTTTTTGCATATTAATACAGTTGAAAGAAGGAAATGCTGTGCGAGTGTGACTAACATAAAAATTATGTACCCTAGCACAGACATCTGCTTCATGCCATTTTCAAGCACCAAGCAGATGCGTACTCTTCATGTGATGACGAATTATTTCAACATGAAGTAATGTTCAGTGACTTATTTAGCCTGTTTTAACATGTGTATTTTGTTGCATCAAACATTTCAAGGAAGTCTAATTATGTAAGCTTTCCTTTTTCTTTTTAATTTCTCATACATTAAATAGGTGACAGGTGAGAATGAAATGTAGAATAATTTCAGCCAATGATGACAGTGAAAATAGAAAATTGATCCAAAGATTGCATAACATGGACCCTACTCTGTACAGACAGCTTAAAAAGCCAGATGACCTGTAATGCCCTGTCGAAGAATTTTTGTTCATAGTAAAAAAAAGTGCTATTCTTAAATTTATATACCTCTCGCAGCTGCATAGTTTTGTACACTGTACTTTACAAAGTTAGTTTCAGAAAAAAGATGGTGTTGCTTGTACTTGTGTTACTTCTGAGGATGTGATCCTGGTGCAATTTAGGTGTTGGAAACCCTTTTTCATGTTATTTATCAATCCGTCTGGTGTGAACCAGTTGTGCTGCAGTGAATAGGAAATGCTTGCATAGCATGCACTACCTTGTTATGTATGATAATGAGCTCAAATGATAATGTAAGGTAGTGGAAAAGGATAAACACAATTGTATTTATTTTGTGAGCCTCCATGGCATTCCTTATAGCCTTCTGCCACAGTGTTAAAATGTGAAGTTGCTTTCATACATACAAAACACTTCAGCTAACTGTTCACTGCAAGTGTTCTCTTCTTTGACATATGATGTTGCTATTGCAGGCTTAAGTACAGAACATGGCATATGTTGCAGAGGTTTTCAAAGGAACCTGCTTTTTCTGTTCACTGGAGGGCCATTTTATTGCACTCAACTAAACTTGGAATTTTTCTGCATGTTACATTAAAATGAATGGGCATGAAAGCAAATGGGTACTGTCATTTTATTGGCAGTCTTGCTGGAATGAGAAATGCCAGTGGCTGTGGTTGGATGGAAGTGAAGCATTGTGCTAATTTATTCACCGTTAATAGTTGCGTACAATGCCATGTTTTAAGTTGGAGTTTGTGTGGTAGTTCTCACCAAATATTTGTGACAGCTAGGTGGTGTTATGTCGTGCTTAAGATGCTTTACTCTAGTGGAGTTTTAATGAACAAAAATCACTGGCAGTCACAGTTATAATTTTTGCTATTGACTGCAATGCTACATGTCTTTTATAGATCAAAGAGCAGTAAATACAAGTATTTTGTTGTATGATTAAGTTTCTGTAGTGCATTAAAGAGACAGTAAATAAGTTGAGCTGTATTAGTAGATGATGCTTTTACAATACAGAAAAGGCCACACTTACCCTAAGAGGTGGCTTATTGCAAAAGAGTGGCTACTTGGGCTGGTTGCTATTGCATTTTTGAAAGAAATATACTTCCTTAGTGCGCAAGGAACGTTTTCAGAAGGAAGAGCAGAAAGATAAGTGTGCGCTCTGTCCTATCTCTCTGCTCTTTCTTCTTTCTGAAACGTTCCCTCAGGAAGTATATTTCTTTCAAAAAAGGTGGCTTATCGCCGCAGTGGTGCCTTCTTAGATTTAACTTAAAATTTTTTTATTGGAGCGATGTACTACATCACGTTGAAGCCGCCACGAAACCGAGCCAACAGATAACGTTTACTGCACCATAATGGCCAAAATGAGAAAAAAAAAAACAACATTGAAACCAATAACATCATGCATACCTGCTGGCACAAATTTAGAAAATAATGTTTGGGCGTTATGACTAAGCCCGCTACCATAAAAGTAAACTGCAGAAAGAATACTTTATCATGGTAAAACGATTTTCTATTTTTCTTGAGCATTATTTTGAAGCCTGAATTCAAGCAAGCTTTCCAGGAAAAAGTGACGGCACCTACTCCAGTGGGGCTTGCTTTGCAGGGGCACAAAAGGAAAGAAAAGAAAGCACATGTGAGGCTGGACCATCCATTTACTTAATTCAGTTTTATTGTAACTACCATTGGTTCTTTTCATGCTTAGTCGGAGAATAGGCTCAAATCCTACCGCTCTTGAAAATTCTTTCTACACCGAGCCATAAAATGAAATGTGAAAGAAAAAAAACTAATACCCGCCATTTTTATGAAAAATCCATATGGATATTCTTGTGGCTTTGGCTACAGGGGGGGGGGGGGGGCAGATGACTTATTTTCTTTCGTGAATCTTCCACAGAACTCCTTTGCCATAATGAAATCTGCTCTAAAATGACCATTGCTGCTATCAAACTGATACTAACAGCTGATTAAAATCAAGTGAACGCTGCTTAAGGTATTTAGAATGACTGCTTTCTGGCATTTGGGCTGGTTGGCACACTCATGATGCCAGATTGCAAAATGTATATCTTTATACGCAAAACATGGCAGTCCTGATGGCCTCGAGAAGCGATATTAAATTGTTTTAGCATAGATTTTTGTTTACGCAGTCTCATCAAAGAACCCACGCTTTAAAAAGCTAACAAGTTTCCTTACAAGTCCTAGTGTCGGCAAAAACTGCCTAAATAATTTTTGCTCATCATTTGTGGCCAGACTAGGTAAAACAAGGTTGGTGCTTTGCAGACTATACATTCGTTTCAGATATGGTACTTGCAACAAAGCAGCCATAGAGCTTGCCAGGTTTCTCTTGTTGATGGAATGATTGGTGGAATCGCCCAGCCCATGATGCAGTTTGAAATGGTCGTGTTCAAGTAGAGCAAGAATTCCCGCAAGACAAGTTCGAGTTCTTCTTTAAGATAAAATTTACAAAGGGCTAACCCTGAACAAAGCATCCATGATGCTCTCCATCTCTTGCAAGTTGGTGTAGATACAATGTGTACTAGTTGAAAAGCCAACAGAATTTCGCGAGGATGCTGCCACAGTGGCGTCACTGGTTTGTACGAGACTGATTTGTAGATATCTTCGTGACTTGCACAAATAGGTAGTATGTACTTTGTGGGAAATGCCTGAAGCGAAAATTCAAAGCTGTGAGGAATTGTGTCTTATCTCGTCCACTAAGTGAGATTACCTGTTACCCTCGTTTACAAACCTCTGGAATTAATATTCTCTTGCCGAAGGCATGGTACTGCCTTTGTTTTGCAAGCCTTTGTTACTGCCTTTGTTAGCACTGTAAACAAAGGCACTGCCTTCGTTTACAGCGCTAAGACATATACGCCACAAGCTGTAAAATGAAGGGCTATATGAAATTAATGTGAGTAAAAAGGTGTGTAAGCCTAATAGTGTTTGCTAATAGAAAAAAAAACGTGCTAGGCAAGCAGTTTCTACTGTGAGCACACTTCCTGCAACATAGCAACTGCTGAGTGTTTATGGGTCATGAGAATACATTACATCAATTTACTATTGCTTATAACTATGGCTGCAGTTCTGGCCAACCAACTGACTGCATTACGTTAAATGACTACTGGAAGACTAATTCTTGCTTGTGACATTTACAGTTGCACTAGTAGGTCCATGTCTCATGAGCATGAAGAGTCGAATCGTTTATGCTCTGACATAGCATACAGTGAATGTTAGTGTCATTATGATCAATTTTCATCATCATCATCATCATCATCAGCCTGACTACGTCCACTGCAGGACAAAGGCCTCTCCCATGTTCCGCCAGTTAACCCGGTCCTGTGCTTGCTGCTGCCAATTTATACCCGCAAACTTCTTAATATCATCTGCCCACCTAACCTTCTGTCTCCCCCTAACCCGCTTCCCTTCTCTGGGAATCCAGTCAGTTACCCTTAATGACCAGCGGTTATCCTGTCTACGCGCTACATGCCCTGCCCATGTCCATTTCTTCTTCTTGATTTCAGCTATGATATCCTTAACCCCCGTTTGTTCCCTAATCCACTCTGCTCTCTTCTTGTCTCTTAAGGTTACACCCACCATTTTTCTTTCCATTGCTCGCTGCGTTGTCCTCAATTTAAGCTGAACCCTCTTTGTAAGTCTCCAGGTTTCTGCTCCGTAGCTAAGTACCGGCAAGATACAGCTGTTATATACCTTCCTCTTGAGGGATAGTGGCAAACTACCTGATCAATTTTAGCTTTGCTTAAAAATGCCCTCAATTTTAGCTTTGCTTAAAAATGCCCTCCTAAGTTCATTAGAGATGGTGTTACACAGCAGTGGAGCACCATCAGATTACATGGGCTCAAGCTTTGGTGACATTTAATCTTTTCAGAATTAAGGTCCTGTGGATAGGAAAAAATTAAATGACACTCTTGCCAAATTTTTTGCTTACAATAATACAATGACAATCATAAGACGACATAAGAGAGAGACACCCACCTAGCAAGTCGCCACATCGCAGTTAAGTGTCGACCTCCTCCGACAAAAATTCTTGGCTATGCCATTTAGATGCCTCTGCCGCAAGCAGCCAGAATCACCCTAAGAGCAGCCTAACAACAGGGCGAAGAGAGGCAAACGTTGAAGCCTCCTGCATGCACCATGAAACTTGACTGTGGCGCCAGAAATGCTCGTGTAAACTTTTATAAGCCACCTAACACATCACATTAGTGACAATGTTGTGAGGGGCTAAAAAAACTGATGATCACTTGCACTTACTTTAAAAGCCCATCAAATTATGTTCAGGGCTATATTTGCTACTGGTACTTGGTCAAATGTACCCACGTAAGCTGGAGAGAGCATTAACAACATGAACAGTTGAAGTTTTAAACTTTGGTGCCAGTGGTCCTCACGTATTCAGCTATTACAGCAACACCTTAATCTGTAATCATTACATCCTTGCATGCACAGCCTTTAAATCTCTGTAGGTTGCATTTTTAAACTCCTGAAATGTTAGCAGAGCTTGAAATTTTGTCTGCTTTTGACACAAGTGGCCTTGGACTAATGCTTTCACAAATAATGCCAAGCTTAAAAAATTGCGGAATAGTTTTGCTGAACACATTTATGCAATTTCAACACATGCTTCACTTCAGACTAGAGTCAACCTTGTTTCACTCCCCGATATTGATTTTTTAAAGGAAAGATCGCTGAAATTTGTTAACCACAGCTGCATGAATTAAAAAATGATGGCAAACAATTCATCAATCATGGCACAAAACCTTTGAGCATAGCTGCACATTAAGCAAACTATAACTTGTTAGCCTTGCAAACTATGCTAAGTGTACAATCTATCGCAAAAGTTTTTAGGCTAACAGGCCATTGGCCATAGCATAAAAGCATGCAGGTCTACAGGTGCTTCAATATCTGTATGATCAGAGTAGACTAGTGCAAGTGAGCATACCACTGCCAAAACTTTGTTAGGCGCTGATAACTTTCGCAGCAGATGATGCACAGGTACATGCTCAGGCCGCTTTATACGGTTGGATATCAAAGTACTTCAGTGCTTTCAGTCGCAATGTCAAACTAACCAACTTGCCACACTTACTGGCATGGGTATGTTTGTATATATGTATTTTTTTGCTATGCAGACCATTGATTTCTATATATGAATGTGCTAGTCCTAAACATGGTTTACCTAAGCATGCTGCACACATGAATATGTTGATAAACAGGCAATCGATATTTGAACCTGGCAAACTACATGTAGCTATTTTGTTGGCATGTGTGGCTCAGAATCTACTTTGTGGATCTTCCATGAAACATTGCACTAAGTAGCACATTGTCTAAAATACCACTAGATTAAAGTGCTCCATTTCTGCTTTTCCAAATAAGTACAAGAGGTTCAAAAAGCAGTGGACCAAGTCTTTAGTGCTGTGTATCTTACTTTGTACATTGTGCTTCTTTATATAGATACGATAGCTTTGAATGTTAAAAAACCAAAGTGTATAGATATATAACTAGCTCACATCGTTATTTACCACAAAGCATGCTTCCTGCGCATTTGTGTTGTGTGCAAATGTTAAAAGATTACATGAAATATAAACTGACAATACTGTTTGTTCAAAAGTGCCATGCGATATAACTTTGTTTCGTTTACACCATAGCTCTTATGTCTAAAATGTGACAACTGCAGGATCCTTATTAGAAACACCAGCATGAATAGAGGCCTTAGTTTTACTAAAAGTGTGACCCAAATCAATATCACGGCTACAATAGATCATAGGTACCATCTTCACATAGCAAATACAGATATCTAAGGCCATGCTCATTCTCATGGCAGAAACTGGACACGTCATAGGTGCTGCTTGCGCCACTTGTGTGGCTAGCCTCACGGTCAAGCCGGACTAAGCTGCAAAGCCATTCAGCTGGCTCAGAATACAGAACTCGGCACTGGAATGTAACAGCAGGGTTCCACTGCACCACACTGTGTCGCAGTCGTACAACTAAAATAGCAATCTTGTGTGTGTCTATGTAGTGATGTGAAAAGACGGGAAAGCACAGTTTTGTCCGACCAGGCAACAAATGAAATTTATTTCCATGGAATTTTACACAAGTGTTAATCCATCCATGAGCTCAGCTATGTTGACACAGCTGGTAGAATCCATGGTGGTCCTGAGTTGTTCCACGTTCTCGAGGAGTGAATTCACTGTGGTGTCACATTCAGCATTGGACAAGTAAAGCACCTCATTAACATGGTCCACTATTGTCCGGAAGTAAACTACACGAAAAGCACTCTTCAGCCTTTCGTACGTTTCTTTCTTGAGTGCCACATTTCGGCAAACAAAATTCATCACCACCGGACCTGTAAGAGTTGGAAAGGTAAATTATAAATAGTTGATGATAGGAGAATTGATACATTTCAACACTGATATGTGAATGTCGGAAGTACGTGGTAGCTGGTACTTCTGCTGCTACAAAGCAGCTGGTAAAACTAAGGTTTTAGCATTCACAAAATTTATCGCTGTTGTAGCTATGCCTAGCTACAAAAACATTATTTGAAGGAAGTGAACAAGGAATATTTCTCAACTGCTTGTCTTAAAAAGAACCTAGCAGCCTTTTCAATATGGCTGTAGAACATCGCCAATAATTGGAATTCTCGTGAACATGTGAGCCTAATGTTACTGCACTGCATGCAGCATGGATTTGGTTTCATGTAAAAAAGTACTGCTAAAAATTGCTCACTGTTTTCTTGAAATAAAACAGCACCAGCTGTACGGTGAGCGGACCTGACTATTCAGCAAATGGCCCATCCTGGCGACTTGAAAAATGATGCCCCAGGGAATGATATTACCGTAAAAATGCCAAGCAAGTGCCCCCCTCCCTTTTTTTTTTTTTTTTGAGATCTGAAGTGCCAATAGCCGAGCAAGCACCCTTCCTCTACATCCTTTACTGCGGCCACTTTTTTTCTTTCAAGATGAGCATCACTTGTGTAAACAAAACAACAATGAGTACACTGAATTATTATCTAATATTGTTTATGAAATGCTTCATAAATAAAGCAATTCATGAGAAACAAGGATGGGCATTTTTCGATTTCTAGCGGCTCTTTCACCAGCATCTTGAATTTCGGTCTGGGACCGAGCAAGCGCCTCCTCCCGAATCTGGTTGGATTATCCTTCACCATAGGGGGGGTGCTAGCTCGGCACTTTACAATACAAACCATGGGCTATGCCGTACAGTTTCTGCGACCACATCAAGGAGCTGCACATGCCTGAACCAGAAAGAGCGAGTAATGCATTCATAGAAAAAAAGGATGCTTCAGGCTACAATGCATGGCTATGCGACTTGAAGGCAGCACAATACTGCCTTGCAAGGGTGCAAAAGCCAAAATTGAGCAATTTTTGGAGTATGAAAATGCAATCATTGAAGCAGGTTACGGGGAAAAAGCACAGCAGCTCCACTACTGCAAAATCCAGGGCATTGAGTAGCACGGGCACCCAAAAATTCCCGCTTGTATAGTTCCCACTGTCCACTTTACCAAACCGTTGATGACGCCAATGTTAGAGGTAAGTATGTCGGGTTTCCCTGGCAAGACTAGAACCAAGTTAGGGAGATTTGCAAACTCAGTGCGCGACATGTGCACTTGCACTTTATAGACTTCCTGCTTGTTCCAGCAGCAGAGTTATGCGTAGTCGGTAGCAAACTGCATTCGGTTGTTTCCCCTATCACATGCAGAAATGCAGCACTGGAAAAGTGTAAGGGGTCAGCCCTGTTATTTAACTTCACTTGCAATAACACTTTAGGTTTAGGAGACAAGGTCCAGCAAGAGTGACAAATGAATTCAACGGAAACCCACAAGGTGCGGTCAATTTATACCAATCTGCAAAGCTGGTTAATCCAAATTCTTGAAGAATCTTGTTCGGTTAATGTGGCAATGGTGAACGTTCATTTTAATCAATGAGCGCTCCATGCAACCACAGCGCACTCGGGAGTCCCACACAAGAAAGAAGCAGCAAATAGCATGTTTATTGGCCATTAAATGTGTGCAGTACGTTTGAAGTGTCACCAACAGCACCATACCAAATTGCTACTGAGCAGACAGCTGAAGAATCTTATCATAATAGGCCGGTCAGTGATAGATCGCAGGGGTGTACTCGCTGGTGCCTGCTAGATCACACCTTTATGCTTTCCCATGCCTACCACTATAGGAGTTCCCACACTGACACTGAAATCAATATTATTAGTCGAATAGTCTGCATTTCGCAAATAGGCATATGGCCTTTCACACCATGTGCGTGTGGTCAGCCTTGCCTCGAAATGGGGAGCACAGTTATACTTATCAGGACGAACCAATTTAGCTCAAGAAATCAACAAACACACTTGTTTTGACTACATTTTAACTATTATTACTTCACTGAAAAAGGGTATATATATTGAAAAAATCTTACTTTATTCATACAACATGCTAAGCCATGCACGTTAGCACTCCTGTGTGCCTTTTATTAATGTACCCGTTTATTCGTGCTCGTTAGTACAGCACTGCTACTTCAGCAAGGGCAATGTGTTCAAGTAGTGGAGCTTGTAGTAACACCTTACACTGCAAACAATGACGACGGCTATATTTACACTGGCAGTGCCTATCACACGCGTAACAGCTATTCTGGCAACGTGGAAATTCGAAAGATTCATAAGGTGGGGGGGGTGTAAGAGGGGATGCAAAAGAAAAAACAAGCAAAACAGTGCACATTTACTGTTTCTAAAGATCACAGCAATGTCATAAGCAGCAACAAATGACTACCAGTATCTTTTTCTTTTCTTCTTTTGAAGGATCAAACTAGCACTTCTGGATATTGGGAATGTACAAATGTTCAAAATTTCAAATAATTTTCTAATAGCGTTTGCTATTTTATTCCCACTGGTGTTTTACTATTTGCCCCATTCGAACTACCTGAATACAAAAACAGCCAATGTTCGATTGGCAGTGGCCCCTTCAGATTTTCAATATGATTCACCCCATCAAATTCTCGTATTATGGCAAAGCTGCCTTTCAGGCTCCGCTACGGTGGCAAATGTAATGACTCAAAAAAACGCTGGTTTCAACATGGAGATGATACGTGTGGCTTAATTATTGCTGTTCTGGACCTAAAATTCTGGTAGGAAGTAAAAAAAAAAATTGGAGAGCGAAGATTTTTAGCACCCAAAAATTCAGATGTTCTTATGTATTAACGTCTACGGGGCAAATTTGGAGCTATAGACTCAAAGGGAGCACGTCCTTGTCAACGACATCAGTTGGGTTTCCACAGAAATTTAAAGGGGAACTCCGGTGCATTTTCATTCATACTGAGATAATGCTGTTTTCTAATAGTATTGACAGTCCTGAAAAAGCTAAGCTGATTCATTTTGCCCAGGCACTAGTCAATAATTTTAATTAAGCAAAAAACGACGAGTCAAAACAGAAACCGAAACAGGGAGCGGCATTGTCGTCCATGGTGGGTATCCAATGACGTCACAAGATACCGTCGGCGATGACGTCACAAAATACCGTCACCGATGACTTCACGAGAACCGCTACACCCTGCCACGGCTGGCCAGGGTGTAAACATAGCTCAGGTGCCTCGATCTTCTGATGCACAAAAAGCAAGTTGGCGATGGAGCTGACAAAATTGAACTGTGCTCGCGTTATCGTCACCTCGTAAAAGAAAGCGTGCACTGCATTCCTCTGCTGGGAAAGGCGGGGGTTTTGAAAAAAAGAGTAGGCCCCGACGTCATATACACAGCGTGGCCCCCATTTACAAGTGTGATTCCAAAATCAGCAACAAATTTTATAATTTGTTTTGTAAAAAACTAAATGACTTATAGTTGTATAATTTGGCACATACCACGATACCAACACGAACACATGTTCAAAGTTTAACTGCAATTGGTGAATGTCAAAAAAAAACGCCGAAGTTCCCCTTTAAAGAGGAGGAGGAGAAGGAAATCGCACTTTTGCCTTCACATGTAAAGTGTTGTCGACAACACTTTAGTTGCACCGAATCATATCCATAAATGCAATTCGGCCTCTGTGTTGCCTCATTCTTGATACAACAACTATGAAACATGACCTCACCAATGCTTGATCAACATAGTTAAAAGAAACACTTCCATGTTCGTATCTCATAAGAATGTGCTTAGGGATCCTCTGCAACCTTTTTTTCTGCAAAATTTTGCTTCCAATTATTAAAAAAATCATCATTTCAATGCAGACTTCAGTATTCGAATTCGCTTTGCACCTAAAATTTTGCTATTTGCACCTCTAGTAAATATATGGCACATGCTTAAGAAATAAAATGTGCTGCGTCCCATGACCGCCAGTTGGCTCTTTCCAATCTTAGTACGCTTTTTCACAAGACAACAGTCTACTGTAGTGAAAGTGACTAAAAAAAAGTGTTTCATTCAAGATAAAACAAGGCCAGGAAATTATAAAACTGCAATCCCTCATTACTACGCAATAGTGCCAGCGGCAGTGGGAGTCGTATCAGCATGTCTGCACTTGTACGTACGTAAATCCAACGTGGTATGCGATAACTTCAGTAAGAGTCTTTAACACCAGAAAGCCTAGAAAACATTTTACATCAGAGTAAATAACAACTTTATCAATTCTATCAAAAACATTTTCAGCAAGTTAAAATAATTGATATATTGCTTGCCAATTACTGCAATCCTGATAAGCAAGTTTGTACAACCGCAACACATAGGAGCATCCCCTCATGCTTCTGGGGCTGGCACACTTGCTCTGAATACGAGCACAAAACATGCAGATCACTCGACAACAATGAGAGTGAATCATGTGGAAGATGTAGTCATGCTTTCTAAGTGGAAATAAAAGAGGCACAAATACAGATTGAACAAGGAATGACTGAATGAGCCACAGTCACACATACATTAACATATGCATGTTGTAAGCAATCCATAAGATCACGTGATAACAAATGATAGTTGGTTTCGTTTCTTTTTTCCAGCAAAATGCAGTCTGCTGAAAAGTTCTGAATCTCACCAAGAATGAGTTTAACAATGCATTATGTTTGGAGAGTTAGTTTTTCACTTGCATGTTCGCAGCACTAAAGATCACACAGACATACACAGAGAGCTGACTGACAACTGAAATTTAGTAGAACTAGCAAGCCCTTTTATCTGATGTTCCAACTATAAAACAGAATAGTTTGGGAACCCTGGAACAGAATGGCTCGAGAGAGATGTGGTCGTAAGGCTGAAAGGTGCAACAGTCTACAAAACAGTCA
Source organism: Rhipicephalus microplus (assembly GCF_043290135.1). Classification (NCBI taxonomy): domain Eukaryota; kingdom Metazoa; phylum Arthropoda; class Arachnida; order Ixodida; family Ixodidae; genus Rhipicephalus; species Rhipicephalus microplus. The sequence goes on along the minus strand of NC_134710.1, from coordinate 330,065,063 downwards.
CTGCACTTGGAACTGTCAGTAGAAGGCACAATGCCCATGCGAAGCAAGACCTGCCTCCTTGAAAGTTCTGTAGCCATTCCCATTTAGCAGTACCTCCGATCCACAAAAAGACACACACGAAACTGCGTTATCTACTGATTTGTCAGCAATGTGCCTCTGGGTGTGTCTTCAATATGCCGAGCATCCCACTCTAAACATAACTAGCATCTCATGCTCACCAATGGTGCTTTTAAGTACTTTCTTCAATCGTAATCAGCTAGGAAACACACAAAGAGTGCTTCACATGAATAAAAGGAATTCGTCTTCGGGTCTCCATTTGCTGGCTCCCTCGGCTGCTGACAGTCATACTGTTTTCGAATATGCAACACTACACAACTTAGACGAAGACTAAAAATAGCTATCAGATGCAATTTCTTTTAAAAATTTGCGCCTTTCTCCTGTTTGGCAGACATTCCACATGTGGGCTTCCTTTGCAGTTGACAACGAAAAATTAAAATACTAATTGATTGATACTGCTTGCCTGCACTCGGCAAGTTTACTTACCTATGCCCAAAACAGGCTATCTGATGTTATTTCATGAAAAGCTTTGACAGCACAATTGTAAAAGCATGAGCCAAACATTCACACAAAGCCCTGCGCTATATGCACATTCAGTGCTAAAAATATAGATTCCTATAGAATTTACCCGTACCATTGGAGATGGCTGCTAGTTGTTTCAATGTCTTTTCAGTCAAGAATGCTGCTGGTGGACAGGTCAGCCCCTCTGACAAGTCCTTACTGTCCACATCAAGGAACACAATGTCAAATCTTCTGCCTGCGCACAGAATGATAAAACAAAAACACATTTGCAATACAAATCAAACATTTAATAACTATACAATCAACTCTTGATACATAAAGATTGCATTGTAGTGAAATTTTTTGTTATTTATTACTTCCATTGCAATACATGCCTTTTCCCCTTGATAACCAAGTAGTTTTGTGCAACAATTTTAATACAGCAGAGTTCTGGCGAGGACAAATTCTGAAGTTCAATAAATATAAACAGATCTCCCATACTTTATTACATGCTTACTTTACTGATTGATTGATATGTGGGGCTTAAGGTCCCAAGTCACCATATGATTATGAGAGACGCGGTAGAGGAGGGCTCCGAAAATTTCGACCACCTGGGGTTCTTGAACGTGCACCCAAATCTGAGCCCACGGGCCTACAGCATTTTCACCTCCATCGAAAGTGCAGCGGCCACAGCCGTGATTCGATCCCGCGACCTGTGAGTCAGCAGCCTTAGCCACTAGACGACTGCGGCGTGGCATGCTTACTTTATTAAAAGCATACTTCATTAAACAAGATGTTAGACATGACCAATATGTTTTAGTACTTATCATTTGTGGAAAGTGGTTAAGATAATACGCCCTTCACACTGCATGGCAACCAAGCAGTAATCATGCAGTCGATGGTGCACGCCATGGTCCATCATTGTGCAGTAACATTTTTTTTTTAGCAAATCTGATGCAATCAGCCCATAAAAAACATGTGACAGTTCATCTGATCACTGTACGCAGTTGCTGAATAAATTTATCAGATTATACGGTTCAGCATTCGATAAAAGCATCTGCTTTGTGGCAGTTGTTTCAGCAGTGCATAAACCCATGATACCTTTTGGTGGCAGTGTAAGTTGGTGGCAGAGTAAGTTCTACATCACAAGTTACACAAAATCAGAAACACACATGGGAGTGGCTTAGGCAAAATGTCCAGCGGTACTGAGCACAATAAAGGTCAACTGTAAATCCAAAAGACACTTCTGCAGTTGGCAAGAGTACAAATACCTCCCTCTCACCAGCTATACCAGAACCCCGCCCCTTTTTTTCTTCTTTAAAAAATAAATTAAAATCCTACAAAATGAATTTCTCTTGAAAAAGACATTACCAACATATACTGAAAAATCAATGTAGTTTAACTGCTACACTAACACACATACTATTGGCATAAGCAACTTAGGGGGCAGACGTTCAGTGAAAGAACCCAGTGTCTAGCCTCGGAGTAAATGAAGCACTGCATTAACTACACACTGTACTATTACAGACTTGATGTCCGAATTCCAGGCCTTGTGCCCTAAAGACAAAGAAACTGCTTTTTTTTCACGTATTCTACATCTAAAAAGCTTTACACATTGACGAGTAATGTGAATTTCAAGCTTAGAAAAACAACTTTACTATCATTCAAGTGAAACTGATTTCTGCATTTAATGCTTTTTCAGTGTTCTTGTTCCATACTACAGCGAAATGCTTAACCAGACACAAAATGATCATTATACGTTCTGCTGATATGTAAATCCAGGCAAAAGAAATGTGAGAGCCACATGCCTTCTTTGGCAAATCTTTCGAAGGCACTCAGTCCATCTTCCACAAAAATTTCCATGGGGTAGTCCTGCTGTTGAAAGTACCACTTCCTGGCAACATATAACACTTCAGGGTCTAACTCGACAATAGTCAGTTCCAGCTGGACATCAAGAAAGAGGGACAAAAAATTAACCACAATGAAATGCATTAACCTACAGTGGTCATGCCTTGGGTGCTTCCACCTACCAACACGTCATCTGATGACACATGAAACACATGTCGTCAGATAAAAGATCACCTATACAAAAACCATCTCCACGGAACTCACCCAACCACAATGTGACACAGGCTGGAGACTATACACCAAACGAGAGCCTTAAGAACAAAAAGAAATTTTCTTAAATAGATCACTTCATAGACATCTGCTGACACGGGTGCTACTTTTGGCCAGTGTATAATAGACACAGCACAGTTCCAGACTAGAATGACAACGATGTGGATAAATGCTCTTGACAGTAAAGGGCTTGTAATTATAAAACCAACCTATCCCAAGCCTCATGCATATCAAATATCTAGATATGCTGTCATAGACAAACTTCCTCAAGAAATTTCTGATCCAATGGGGATGTACGTGCATACATTTTAAGGAGATTCATTCCTGTGATTGTATGCACTTGCACCATGAACAAGGAGTTCTTTTTTTCTTTTTTTGACAATACAGATTTTTTAAATAAAAATTTTGTGAACGTAAGGCTATTGTTGCTTTCACAAGTGAACTCCATGTTGAGGGGGAAATACTTTTATGCAGCTGAAATAACACTGCTGCAACTAACATAAGCTTGTCAATTAATTTTTAACTATTGCCTTGAGTGCTGCTATTTATATTAGAAAGTTTTAGTGCACAATAATTTATTGTATACCCAGTCTTGTAAGAATCAGAACCGTTGAATGTAGTTCAAGATATTCGTCGTAAATTTCATGACTGCAATCAAAACATCACAGCCAGAGCACATGACATGCAGCCTCTCTGTTACGTTACACCGGAGAGTAGTCCTGACTGGGAAAGGATGAAATTTGAATCAAGGCGCACCGAAGCACAATATGGTCAAAAAAATCACCAAGCATTCTGAAATACACAAGTAGACAGTTTGATGCTTGTGTGCAATGTGTAGTGCCAGTTCGTTTCTCAAAAGTACAATGAGGAGCAAAAAACTATTTCACCTACGCAGCAGCGGTGGGTCCCGAGTTCTATGCTTTCCCCACAAAAAAAGGTTGATATTGCGGTTTTCTTGTGCACAATCCGTAAAAAACAAATAAGCACTTAACACTACATGCAAAAGTAATGTGATGCACTGGCACAAGAAAGATAGCTTGCAGCTTTTCATGAAAAAATACAGCTTCGGCCTGCCTTCAATCATATTTCGTCACTTCGTCATAGCCTATTCCAGACTGACATAATAAAATGGCCTTGCTTCATCAATGCTGGGCTCACCAGTTTTAATATCACTTTTAAAACTCAATGATGAATACAAGTGCAACTTTTATTTAAAATAAATTAGTATGCCATAAATTGGCAAGCACTATAACTCTGTTATATAAACAACTGCTCTCAAGTCAATAATTTAAAAGGTAATTAACCAAATTTTTGTTAATTAGTCATAACAGCATCATTCAGCTGTGGCAAAGTATTTCGGTTCTGAGGAGTACCTCATCTGCGAAAGCAACAGGAGCCTCACTGTCAAAAGGTTTTTATAAAAAATCTGCAGGAGGCTCACTGTCATAAGGTATTTATAAAAAATCTGCAATGTAAAAAAAAACTGTATATCCAGGAATCTTGGTCTTAAAATAAAACAGTCAAATTGCCTAATGCAGTCACAGTGGCTTGAGAAAGTCATATTTGAATCCCCCTTTTCATCACGGAAAGCACTACTATATTGACTCGTGTGCAGGTCATTACTTTTAAGCAGGAATATTGTAAATCAGAAAAGGCGGGGGAGCTTAGAGGAATGCAGTTGGGAAGAAAATTCCAGATACTTATTTTAATCAAGCAGCCACAATATTCTAGGCAGCACACAAATCTTGTTACAAATAGTCATGAGGTAAGCGATTGATTTTCTAGAGTAAATTTCAATGCCATAAAAATCCAGTGGCAAACTGAGAAAAAACTGAGAATGCAGTTCATTTTTGAAACTAGAAATCTTCACCTGCTTGCACTTTTGTGCCAGCAATGCCACAGTATGCATTGATGCAGAAGGTACATTGCAATATTGTTGTGATAAGTGTTACAAAAATGCCAAAAGTAAAACAATGTGGTGTCATCTGACGTGATATTGAATGTGGTGTCATCTGATGAATTGCTGGCAGCACAAAAACTCACAGTGACATTGTTGTTGATCAGCTACAAATTTGTATTTATAAAAGCGTTGCCGTAAGTAAAGAAAGAGGAAGACGTTGCACGCCACACAAAATATTACCTAGAACATGAACAAATACTTTACTTCTCTTTTGGGATGAGATCTCCCTGACAGCACCCCTGTGTTTTCGTCTACATTAGGACACAATTTCTAATCGACGCATAAAAATCTATATGCAGTCAGTAAATGTGTCTCCCTTTTTAGTGCATAAAACAACAAGAATGAAAAGCAATGCGGGCACATCATTGACTTTTAGCAAATGGTTTATTTGCCACAGTGGTATAGCTGCTCTCATTTATAACGAACTCAAAACTGCCGTGATAAATGATGGTTATATCAGTAGTTCGTCGGATATGAACCCGCCCATAAAAATGTCCACTTAGTGGCCAAACCTTTTTTTTTCTGTGTATTTTTATTAAAAAGTGTGAACAACCCCTCTGCTGACAAGTTAGGCCTTTTCGCGTGTTGAAGGGGCTCTAAAGTCAAATAACAATTTAAGTTGCAGTGAAAGCTCAATGTATGACAACATCTAAAACGAGGATATTATTAACAACAGTGCCCTACTTACTGAGAAATTAAGGTAAGTGCACAAAAACACATGTGCCGCAGTAGGTCATTTTCAAAATGATCCCGATGACATCAGATGGACCGCCTACAATTAATCACAAGTAATCGATCTAGCTGCACTAAATAAAGAACCTTCTGTTAATCAAGAGACGCAATAAAATGCTGCATGTTGCGTGCAGCAATAAAATGCTGCACGCAATAAATGCTGCAGAACCGCCGGACTATGAGGATTGGCGCGAGTGGTTCAAAAATTCAATTTTCGCGTAGTTGGATGGATGGATGGATGGATGTATCCGGCTGTGCCCTTTAGATCGAGCGATGGCTCACGCCACCTAGCCATAAAGTTTGCCCCACTTTCCATCATTACCCAGCTTTGCCCCACCCATCATTCATCCAGTGGAAATGCTGTCATTCTTTTTTCTATTCCCCGACGTTGCTCCTAGGAAGCACATGTATTTGCGACTTCCATTTAACAAAGTAACAGCTGAAGACAACCTAGATATAACAAGTTTTCGCCACGAACGATCTAGGAGTTTTATCCTAGATTTTGTCATTTCGGTCTTCCCCCATTTTCGTAAACCAAACACAAACAAAACAAAAGAGAACTTCTTTTGCATTGGCAGTGCCACGCTTTTAGTTAGCATCACATAGGTGGGGCTGCGCTGCATATAGATGGCACTTTAGCAAATAGTTTTCTATGGTATACATGTCGTTCACTCTTTGTTTTTGACACTGTGCGAGCGTGCATGGTTTCAGTGCGCGCATGGTGTTGGCACCCGAGGACGTCCAGCTTAACTTTTTTTTTTCATTTTGCTTTTTAAATGCACACAACCATGTCGTCACTGCCAAGGGGTTGTGAGATTAAGCACTCATGGAAATTCTCTCAGACCACGATGACGACGGATCTTCGGAGGTCGACTCGTCACGCACTTACGTCTTGTGTCGCGAGTTCGCAGGATTGTAGCCTTCGCGATTAGCTGATTAGCACTAGAAACAACACGAAGGCGTGTTGAATGCAATGCAATGAATGTGATGGTGAAAAATTTTATGTTATACGAAGTAAGGTTGGCAGCCAACTCTTTTGGATCCCATATCGTGGAACTCCTACGAAACGCTGGTGTGAGCAAGTAAGGCCGCTCCAGAAAAAAGTGCTCCTTTTTAAACAGCTGTGCGATACTTGCCGAGATAGCACGTGCCATAGCAATCGTGACCGCCCTTAAGATCAAAGTTCATTGTTGCTAATAACGAAATCCTCTTGTTTTTTCAGGAATTTATCAATTTTGTTATATCCAGGTTTAACTGTATTCGCACAAGCCTACTGATTGTGAAAGCAATGGCTTGTGCGAATACTGATTGTGAAAGCACAGCCGTTCCTTAAGCATAAACCTTTCAACATTTGAAAATTTAAGGGAATAAGGATTCACACTCTTAAATAGACTCTCGAAGTGGCATGGCTGCCTGTTCGTCACTTCTGGCACATGTGCATGCAGCCTTTGAAAAATGGTGTTTTGATTATAGAGTGTACATTTGCTTCTCGGGGTCTATGCTGTAATTATAGAAAGGTGGTCCGCCCAACACTGCACAAATGCACGTTTTCCTTAATCTGCGCATACTCACAGACAATGTAGTGCAGTATATGCATGTGAGGATAGGTGTTTGCTAGGGCGTCTCAACCTCGTGAAATTGGTCTGGTCACTTCTAGGGCATCCACAAGAACATCCCTTTGTTTCATCATGGCAGAGAAAATAATTTTATATATTTAAGCAGCACCACATTTCTTCTGACAAATATTAGTTTGCCTCATTGGCAAAACTTGACTCACCAACATTAGTACTGGCAATCAAAGCAACTACCAACCAATTTACAAGAAAAAGGGCATAACGAAAAAGCCAATTCCCACCTTTGGGAACTTTGTTACCAGAAAAAGTGGTAGCGTACCACCCCCTAGTCCAACTATCAATGCATTGGCTGGCTCCTCTGCAATTGAAACAAGAGAAAGGAGCATCAGTCTTTAAAATGCACACACAAAAATCTCAAAACTTGGCAATATCACTTGCAAACTACACATAGCATAAGCAGGCGCATCCCTCTAAACCATGCGAACCATAAAAACTCCACAACAGAGAAAAAACACTAATGTACGATGAAAAAACAACAAAGCAAACTATGCTCTACAAGAACACTACAATAGGTACAGACAAAAAACAAATATGTGGAATGTTAATAAAATAACAACATGATGGAAAGAAAAGAGGAATACAAGGAAATAATTACAGAAGGATCATGGTCATGCTTCCCGATTTCTAAGTGCGACGCAGCGCACACAACTACAATTATTTAAAAGCTGGTTATGATAAAATAACAGTTAAAGAAAAAGTCACAATAAAAAGTTCCACACGGACTAGGCCAGGTCTTATTACACGTAGGGGAGTTGACGGGTGCCGCTGAAGATTTTGCCAGCTTAGTAGACGACGAGGGTGCCCGGTATTCCAGCCGCCTCGCCTCAATACGTTGCGCGGGTCACTCCATACTCGCCGCCTACGCGAGCCTCGCGACACCGACAACCACCCGTCTTGCTGGTTGCACGTCAACTGCCGATTCTGAAGCAGTCAAAACTTTTTCGTGGTGTAAGCGTGCTCCCTTCACCTCTGGAAGTCATTTCCTTTTTCTCGAACACATGTGCCTTCTTTCGGTACAGGTGTAGAGAAGACGACGCGGCACCGCTGTTGCGTCGTTAGTCGCCGGATGTCGTTCTCCCAACACAAACGAAAATTACAGTTGTTTGTGACAATGGGCAAAGCTGACGAAACTCCGATCTGGTTCGATATGCCTTCGAACCAGACTGTGACTGCTAAAGGATCAAAACAAGTGAAGCTCTTGACAACGAACAACGAGCATTCGTGATTTACAGTGATGCTCGCATGCACAGCTGATGGAAAGATGCTGCTCCCTTATATCATATTCAAGAGAAAATGATCTAAGAGAGCAGCGTCAGAAATGATATAGGCGAATTCAGAAAAATATATAAGGCGAGGGCTAAAGCCCTAAAGCGGGGCTTGTCTGCACGTAACGATTGTGAAGAAAGGCTAGACGGAAGGAGCCACTTCATCTACAAGCTCCCAGGGCAAAGCAGCAAGGACTGCGCCGTTTGTAGCGATAGGCAAACAAAAAGAAGGTGGAGGGAAAGGAGACGTTCTTTTGAAGCGAACGAAAAAGAGTTCATGAATGAGTCCCTCATGCTTGAGTGAAACCAGCTCGTGTGGAATTTGCAACCAGGTGCGCTTTTTCAGCAACCGAACCTGTTGGTGCTTGACTCATTTCTAGGCCACCTCATCACCGATTTAAAGAGAGCACTGTCCGATGGCAAGACGAACCTTGACGTGATCTCTGGGGGACTAACATCAATCCACCAGCCACTGGACGTAGTGCTCAATAAGCCCTTCAAAAATCGTGTGCGCAAGCTGTACAATGTGTGGATGCTGGGCGACAATCCCAAGACCTTCGCTGGTCTCGTGACCGTTTGTGGCTGGGTGTTGTCAGCTTGGAAATCTATGCCTGAAGAGATAGCGTGCAAGTCTTTCCACAAATGCTGCATCAGCAACGCAGTCGATGGAATGGAGGACGATGCACTCTGGGACATAACTAGTGAGAAACAGTCGTCAGACTCAAGTTCGGACGAGCCTGAGTGACAGCACTTTGTGGCCTTCTGGCGTTTAATTAACTACATAAGATTAGTGGCGAAATAAAAAGAAACGTCACCACAGTGCAGCTGGTTGTGTCGCGTATCAATAAAGGTAAGGGCGCGCCACGGTACTTTCTGATTTTTTTTAATTTCTTTTTCGGAGATCCAAAGTTGGGGGGGGGGGGGGGGGATCAACCTATATTCCAGTCTTTACGGTGTGTTTTCACCAATGTTTTTGTTTCATTTTTCTTTCGTCACAGCAATGATACATCACACACAGCCTTTTTGTCAATATTCATAGGTGAATCTTATATAACAGTGCGTTTTATACGTTGTTGGCATTTCTTAGACACTTCATCATCTGCACATAATAATTATTACATGGGATCTTTATCTTCATTGCTTATAGAGACTCGTCTAGAGATCGATCTGTGCCTCGAGTGTGGTTGGACCACCATGTCTTTGGGTTGCATTAAGGTTTTGTCAATTGCTACGTTACACGTGACAGGGGTGTGGTGTATTGATCCCAGTACCTCTCACAGAAATGAGCCACTGTGCTCATTTAAAAACATCTGTGAGAAAACCCCACAATGGGAGCATCAACGAAATGCTAAGGCTTTAATTACAGGAAAATAATGACTCACCAGTTCCTTTTGGCATAATAAAGGCAAGTCCAGCAACCATGTACTTGTAGTATTCACTCCGGAGGTCATCCTTGACAACCTCCCAGACTTTACCCTTCTGTCCTTTCTGCTTAACTTCTCACACAAAAGAAAAAAAAAGATCGAGAACAACACATTTAATGACCACAAATAAAACAGCTCCAAGTCATCAAATCTGGTTACAAGGGGACCATGCACTACATCATATGTGGCATCAGTCTCCAATTCCTGTCATCTTCCATTTTCATGAAACAATGAAATGTCATAATGTTGTGCATTCCTACTTTGCCCATGTCTCGCACACCTGTTGGACAAGATGATTTACTGACACCTAAACAGGCTATCACACTGCAGTTGTAAAATCTGCATCTGGTAGTCATAACAGTGCATTAAATGCCTGTGGTGAAATGCAGTTTCCAATGCAGTTTCCCAACTTCCCTTCTTTAGAAATGCGTCAAACAAGGGTGGCAATGCTTCAGAGAGAGACTGTAAATCTGTAAATGTCTATTTCTTGCTTCAGTGCAATTCAACCTTGATCTAATTGAAGTTGGATGTATTTCTACCATGTTATGTGCACAACATTTCCATCCTTATACTTTATAAGTACTGCTACAAAACAGCACCGGTCTGCGAGATATTACTGGCAACAACAAGCCCAATTTCACTTTTTTTTTTTTTTTCAATACTAAACATCTTGTTTGTTTTGGCACATACTACCTAAGAGTGTCAGTGCTACATAGCATTGTTTGATAAACTGCAAATAGCCCATTGCGAGTTTTGAGATGCGAGCTGAAACATGGAGGATAAGGAAGGAACTTGAGAAAAAGTTCTGGACTGTGGAGCATGTGATAGAATGGAAAAATAGGCATAACATTAACGCTTTGCGGTCCGTTGCAGTGCCCGACAACGCCACACGGCCGTACCGGTCCGCTGTCGAGCAACGCCCGACGGCCGTAGTTGTCCGCTGTCCAGCAACGCCCGACGGCCGTAGTTGTCCGCTGTCGAGCATGTCCCTCCTTTAAATTTCGCGATTTTCTCACTGCAAGTCATGCGCGTTTTTTAAATACATGAAGCTTCATCTCTCAAGATGAGTGAGCTTTGTTTGTTGATGTTTACTTTTTTTACACTAGGATGCAGCACTATGTTCAGCACGGAGCGTATTCACTCGCACGTAGTTCGTGGAGAATCATGGCCACGTTTTGACCCAAGCGTTTTACGGTGGCGCTTTTAGCGAAAGCGAAGATGACAGTAGCGAGGAAGGGAATTATGTGCCCCCATCAGACAGTGATTCGACTGAAGTGAATTCGACTGTGCGAGCTACACATTTTGTCGCAAGACGATGAAATGATGGCGCAAGCTTTTTTTCTGGATTCTGGAAGTTTTCATTGTCAACAGTTCGATCTTGAGGTGCATACAGCTGCAGATACATGGCCAATACGAACAGCGACACCTGCAGTACCACTGCAACCTCATCCAACAGCTTGTGAGTGACGCGAGGGCTAGAGCCCGAAAGCTGGGCCCATCTGAACGTAACGATTGTGAAGAAAGGCTAGACGGAAGGAGCCACTTCATCTACAAGCTCCCAGGGTGAAGCAGCAAGGACTGCGTCGTTTGTAGCGATAGACAAACAAAAGGAGGCAGGAGGGAAACTGTTCTTCTGCAAAACCTGCGGTAACAGCAAATAATGCTGAGCAGCTTCGCAACCTTTGTGCTGTACTTGGCAAGCTTCAGGAATCGGGCCTCAAGCTGAAACTAGAAAAATGCCATTTCTTCGTGCCGCAAGTTGAGTATCTCGGGCACATCATCAGCAAGGAAGGCCTTTCCCCGAATGTTGACAAGATAGCAGCCATTCTGCATGCTCCTGTGCCTCAGGATGTCAGGGAACTTCAAAGCTTCTTGGGACTTGTAAACTTCTACAGGCGCTTCTTAACCAATCTTTCGTCACTCCTTCGTCCACTGCACTTACTTCTTTGTGAAGGGAAGAAGTGGGAGTGGAGACATGAACAACAAGATGCATTCAATGCCTGCAAGCACTTGGTGACATCAGCTCCAGTTCTAGTGCATTTCAACCCTGCCAGGCCTGTTTGCCTCAGCTGTGATGCATCGCCTTATGTTATAGGTGCAGTTCTAGCGCACAAAGATGCTGATGGCGGGGAACATCCCATTGCTTTTGCCTCGAGGAGCTTGTCAAAAGCAGAACAAACCTACAGTCAACTCGACAAGGAGGCACTGGCATTAGTGTTTGGTGTGGATCGGTTCTACCAGTACTTGTGGGGCATCTCATTCGAAGCACGCACTGACCACAAGCCACTTCTTGGTCTGCTGGGTGCCAACAAGCCCGTTCCCGTGCAAGCTTCACCTCGAGTGGTCAGGTGGGCACTGAAGCTGTCTGCTTACAAGTACGAACTTGTATACAAGCCTGGCAAAGAGCTCGGCCACGCTGATGCTCTTAGTAGACTGCCTCTCCCAACCGACACTACTGCATTACCACGACCTGCTGAAATCTTCTTGCTAGAGGAGGCATATCCGAAACTCCTTTCACCAGGTGTTGTGGCCCAAGCCACACGAAATGACCCCCTTCTGGGCCATGTTGTTCTTGCAGTTCTGAAAGGAGAAAGCCTTCCAGTAGGACCAGAGTGGAACCCTTTCAATACCAGAAGCTCAGAACTCAGTCTCCATGAGGGTTGCCTACTCTGAGGATAAAGAGTAGTGATCCCAAAGCCATTGCAGACCCAAGTTCTTGGTGTTCTTCATGCCAGCCACCCGGGTATTGAGAAGAGCAAGATGATTGCCAGGAGCCATGTTTGGTGGCCAGGCATTGACAATGATATTGCCAACAGCATGAAGAGCTGCGCTACGTGCCAGACTCAACATCGAGCTGCACAGCCGGTTCAGCAGACGCCGTGGCCTTTTCCACAGCGACCCTGGTCAAGGCTTCACATTGATTTTGGGGGACCATTTCTAGGTCACACATTCTTGGTTATTGTGGATGCGTTCTCAAAGTGGATAGAAGTCTTTCCTGTGTCTTCTACATCTGCAGAAGCTACCATTTCTGCATTGAGAATTGCATTCGCTCAGCATAGCCTGCCTGATGTCATAGTTTCAGACAACGGTCCTGCCTTCACCAGTGCCCAGTACCTTGAGTTCTTAACTCGAAATGGAATACCCCGATGCTTGTACCGCCGTATCACCCTGCCTCAAATGGTGCAGCTGAAAAGAGTTGTACAAACTGTGAAGAACAAACTCAAGAAGTCTGGTTCTGGGAACTTCCAAACGCAGATCTCCAGGTTTCTGTTCCATTATAGGACCACACCACATGAAGTGACAGGTCGGCCACCGTGTGAACTCTTGACAGGAAGAATGTTCAAGACTCCGTTGGATGTCCTCAGGCCAAGCCTGCAGGCATCTGTATTCCTAAAACAACTCAAGCAGAAGTTGTATGCTGACAGAGGGTCCCGGCAGGCTCCATCACTGTAGCTAGGTGATGATGTGTACGCGCGTAACTTTCGCAGGGGCACACCCTGGGTGCCTGCCAGGGTCGTGGACGTCACTCCATCATCAGCCAGTGTCCATTTTGAAGACGGCACCTTGGGAAACCGTCACAGCGACCACTTGCGCCTTGTGGAGACAGAAATATTGGCCTCTCCTGAAACTGCTATCGCTGTAGCTCCACCACAGTTGGAGCCGCTGCTTCATCATGTGCCAGCTATTCCAGAAGTGCCTCATCAGGAACAGCTACCTGGAACTAGCTTCTCTGGGAGTAGCTGTGCCACAGAGAGTGACGGGACTGCGCTCAACAGGGGTGTGCATGTGAACAGTGACTCTGTCGTGCCTACGCCTAGCACGCCGAAGTTGCGACGTGGACTAGGAAACCGGTGAATAGGTACTCCCCGCAGTCTTCCTCCTAAGAGGGGAGGAGTGTTACAATGTTGGTTCAAATGCAGCGCCCCCACACGGCGCTGATAGTTGTGTTGAGCTGTGCAAGCCTGCCACAGCAGTGGGGGTAGCCGTTTTGGGAAATAATAAAACAGTTCGTTCTGGGCTAAGGGCTCAAGATGTTCTCGTTTTCTTCGCGGGCCTGATGGCCTACTGTTCACGGTTGTCACTACCGCCTGGCCATCAGTTAATCTTCACATGTAACAACAACCCTGGCCTGCCCCCAGGAGAATGCTTTGAGCGTTATCACATGCTGCCTAAATATGGCTAAAGGAGTTGCCTGCAGAATGCAAAAGCAAAAATAAATATTCTGTGAGTTTTTCTTCCGCAGTTCATGTTTTTCTTCGCAGGGCCAGAAACTGACGAAATAGTTTCAGACCGGAAGAGGCGGAAAGTGGGTAAAAGTTTAGGAACGCAAAGGGTTAAGGGACAAGAAGATAGCACAGAGGATCAGAGAACAAAAAGTGATTGCCGATATTCTTATTATGTGAAAGAAATATGAACATTATGTGAAAAAAATGGTTCTCAGCTGGGCACATAATATGTAGGTCAGATAATTAGCGTACCTGCCAACCTAGGAACATTTGTCCGGTGGGGGGGGGGGGGGAGGGGGGTATTTTATTGCTGAGACAGACATTTGCGACCCACTGTTGTTGCTTCCATCTACTGCGATTGCGAAAGCACCACATTCGAGAGCCTCCACTATTGTGTTTTCGGCATCTGCAGCCATACGTCCACACCCGTACCACCTCGCGTGCTCACACTTCGGGAACACTTTCTAAAACAATGGTCCAGCGTGATCACGAACCGATGCTTAACGGCAAGCTGTTTTCCCGCAAGAAATCCCGTTAATATATAGGCGTTCTGCGCGGATCGCACTGTCTTTGCAGCTCTTGTTGAAGAAACTCATATGTTATGCTGTCCTTTCACAGCACGAAAATAGTTCTGACGCTTCTGTGAAGCGATAAGCACCTTTATCTCGGCCTTGCTGCCGTGCGAAATGCTTGCATTACAGGCACACATACTACAGAGTCCATATACTTGTGAACTTTCCACGAACTCACGAAGCGTAGAAACTCCCCTGTGTACGAGTCCAGAAACGCAAATATTTCCTTAATTTGACACCCCCACCAACCTTCCAACTGAACTCAGGGAAACACACGCAACCCCCCCAACCACGTAACAAACACAACTGACGTTTTGGCAAGAGGCATAGAAGTGTGGCAGCTTGGGCTAGTTGGTATGGCATGACGATAGTTATAGCGCGAGAACAAAACGACGACACAGAGATAAGCAAGTCTTTCGTGTCCTTCTTGTCTGTGTCGTCGTTTAGTTCTCGCGCTATAACTATCGTCAAGAGGCATATACCTAGCGTGGTAAATGCAGCGGCAGAGACACGCAAAAGTTGCAGTACCTTATCCACTTTGGTACTGTGATAAGCGCATCTCGCAGAAAAAAGTGCATTCATTACGCAAGTAAATACGGTAGTACCACACACCTAGGCCTTCGCCTAGGTGTGTGGTACTACCGTATTTACTTGCGTAATGAATGCACTTTTTTCTCTCGAAGAATCGGAGCAAAGTTGGGGGGTGCGTTTATTATGCAGAGTAAATTTTATGAATACTATTTCGAGAGGACCAAAAAATGCAGTAATGCAAAAAAAAGTTCGGTTGCTTAGCTTTTCCTGATTGACATACGTGTACACTGTTTGAAAACAGCTTCTTTGTTGCACTTTACTCATCTTGAGTGGTTGATCGCCCTATCTTCTGCAAGTTGTCCCCGGGCCGCCCGCGCACGCCATAAAAGCGTTTTGTGGCTATCTTTTCTCGCAATCGTATAACCACAATACGTATCTGCTGTGATCTCGAGGGGCGCCCAAAAGCGTGTGCAACAGCACTACAACGCACTTTGCCAACTTCGCACTTTGCCAACAAAAATAATAAAAAACGAAAGAGATACAACGGGTGCCAGGTGTCTATAAGCGGGACTGGACTGGATGAATGTAGGTGGTGCGCTTATAACGGGGAGAAAAAATCCAGATAATTTTTATGACTGAAGTTGGGGGTGCGTTTATTATGTGAATGTGTTCATTACGTGAGTAAATACGGCATATAGTGCCTAGAATATACTAAGTGGTGCCCTACAAAATGGTTACAAAGAAAGAGTGCTCTTTCGCAGCACCGCAACTGTCGCAGCTGGAAAGGCTGACGTATGCAGGCGATTAAAAACAAAACGGATCAGCTATGGCGGCCACTTTTCGGGAGATTCGAGATAGCATCCGTACAATCGGGAGATTAGGTCCAAATTTGGGAGTCTCCCAAACAATTCGGCAAAGTTGGCAGGTATGAAGTAGTGGTAAAGCTAGAGCAACAGATGCCACAGAATAAGAAAGACAGCCAAGGACGCCAGAGGTGGGGTGAAGAAATAAAGTTTGCAGGCATATAATGAAATCCATTCATGCAAGGCAGGGCAAATTGGAGAACATTGAGAAAGGATTTCATCCTTCACCCAATGAACTTGGTGAACTGTATTTTCTCTTTCCAGGAAAATCCAAAAGCTTAAGTTACTTTAAAAGCATTATCACATTGTAGGGACTATCAAATGCGTTGGCTCACACATCTTAGTGAACTGACATTTTGAAGTATCATAAATGTAGTACAGTTGAACCCCTCCATAATGAAATTGCCAGGGAAGCGAATTTTGTTTGTTTTAGTGAATTGAGTTGCCAGAAATATAGTCAAATATGCAGACTAATCATTTTGAACAACTAAGTTTTCGTTACATGAAGTCACTGATCTTGCTATGTCTTTCCACCTGAGAAGTGTAGACAGCAAGCTGCTCAAAATCCACAATTCCTCTGTGATATCTACCTCTTTTTGGCCTCTCCAGCTTTGGAGATGATCCTATACTGCCTCTCATGCATCACTAACTTACGCTTCTTAATAAGAGGCAGCATCTTTCCGAAAGACCAAACAGCACGGCACGTAAGCAAAGCGTGGAGTGCACATGGAAGGCACACGGTGGCAAGCTGTTGGGCAGTCCACAGAATGTCTGTCGGCATGACATCACTTCTGCGGGTGTCATCACTTAAAACGTCATGTGCCGACGTAATCGGCAACAGAGGCATTGGCAAAAACTGTTTTTGGCGAGTAAAAAAAGAAAGGTCTTCTTCCTATCACTATTATTCGAATGAATGTAAGCCAAAATAAGAGACTGACTGACTTGTGCCTGACTTGTCAAATGAGTGGTGCTGCAATTTTTTTTTTTTTTAAGTTTTGGGTTCCAAAATGGCTCCTGGTTCGAAGATGTTGCAGATCATTGCTGAAACTTTCAATATGGCAAGAGGCAAATGCATTGAACTTTATGTACAAGATTTTAAAACGAGATGGCAGCTGACCAATAATCCTTCTCATACTACCTTTGCGAGAATTAGACCCTCACTATGAATGAAGAAAGTGTAAATTTTAGGCTTGTGCGAATATTCGAATGCTTCAGATATTCGAACGAATAGTTGAGTATTCGAATTCGCTTCGATTTGAATTTAACAAATTATTAAATATTTTCGAAGTATTCGCAATGAACGAATAGGTGTATATTAGACCACATCGTTTCACAGGAATGTAGATGTGCTAAGCCGAGAAAACACCTAGTCAGAAAAAATTCGCTTTGCCGCGAAGCCCTTTTCAAATTTAAGGGGACCCTGCAACACTTACTGAGCATGGTCAGAAAATGCTGCCGATCGGTAGTCGATGCTACGGAGAACACGTGAGGCAAATATTATAGCGTAGCACGCGGCCTGTAATTCACAATAAATTTTCAAAGCTAAAAACTGCTTTCATTCCTTGGAAAATGACACTATGAGCTCAAAAATCACTTGTCACCCCTGGTGAAAATTTCCTGCTGGTTTATTAGCACATTCCCAGTAGCTAATGGAACCAGCAGGTGATGAGTCCGTTTAGGTATATGCATTTGTTGTAGCAGACATCATACAAGAGACAGATGAGGGTGTCTTGGAAACTTCAGCTGAAATGGTCATAGTGTTGCCCTTTTACAGTATTAGAAGAAAAGATTAGTATGGAAAGCTTGAAATGACAGAAAACAATGATGCTATAATTAAAAGAACCCTGAAACACTTCTTGACCATAACCAGAAAACGCTGCCAATCGGTAGTCGAGGCTTCTGAAAATAAGTGAGCCAAACATAATATAGCACAGTTCGCAACTTGGAATTCACAATTTACAAAGTCAGCTAGAAATCACTTTCTCTTCTCTCGACAAATAATATTGACGCCACATACCCAAAATCCACAGCAATCAGGGTCAGTGCGAGCAGAGTGCGCTGTCCCTGATAGCACCACCCTGTTTTCGCTTAAGAGCAAGCACAGTGAAAACACAATGCACAAGTTCGCCACTACCCCCAAAAGAACCCAGTTCAGTAAAAAAAAATCCGGGTGCCATCCTTGACGGCCATTGGCTGATTTGAGCATTGTGAGCTGCACAGTTACCGGGGCTGCCATGGGAGGCCACCACATGCCCGTGTGCCCGATCACACTGAAAGTAAGGCACATGTTCAAAGAAAAAAAGCATCCTCAAGGTCATGTGTGCTCAAGATACACGCTGACGAATGATCATAGCTTCTTGCGCCCTTTTCACCTCTCCTCTGCAGAGCATTCAGTGCGCTCGCTGGTATGAAAGGAAAAAGAAAACACTTGAAGTGTGCAATTAATCACTAAAACTCCGCTCAAACTAGACAATTTCTAAAAACTTTTGTAGCAGTCAATTCTTGAAGCAATGAATTCTTTTAATTAAGCAATTCCATGATTACTCTAAAAATTGTTCCTTGGCTCCTTTAAAATTGTATTATGCAACCAAAACCCTTTTATATGTGATGTATTGACAATGTCTTCGATATTGGCAGGTCTCTCCTCATCCTGAAATCAATTTATTTATTTGAAACAATTTTTCCAAATTATTTTCTAAGAACAAACAGACTGACAAGGCAATTGCAAAAGCTAGCGATGCTGCACTTAATATGCAGGAATTTCAAACAGGCGATGTACTTAACATTTTTTTCAAGTCAGGTCAATACTTGATTACGCATGTGTAATACGAGATTCCCACTAAGAATATCATATAAATAGACTACAAAATATTTATAAACAAGTGGCAAAACTTCTTTTCAAGGATTACCGCCCCCACTTCAGCATTTCTGAATTGAAGGGGATAGGATCAGTTCAGTGTATGTAGACAGAAACTAAGACCCATACCATTCCACTGATTATACAACTTCAAGATAGATATTTATCATCTTAACTACCTTGTCGACTGTACTACACATCCACTCGCTGTGATAACAGCAAAAATATAATGTACCCTGAACGGTTTCCAAGCCCGGACTGCCTCCTGTGTGGTGGTTATGCGGACTTCGAGCATGTACTGTGAGGCTGCGCCTCTGCCGGTCCCCCTTTCACCCAAGAGGAAATGAAGCGACTCATTAAGGCCCAGGACCAGACCTCTCAAATCCTGGCCGTCCAGAGGGCCCGCGCGAGGGCCGTCAGGTTTAACCTGATGGTCCCCGAGTGGGCCTAGCCAGGTGACGCTGAGTTTACTCGCGTCTATTGTGGACCGAATAAAGTTGTTTCACTCACTCACCTACAATACAAGACTGAAATAGTTTAATAGATGACTTCATAAAGATAAAAATAATCATTTATTTTTTTCTATGTTGTGAAATAACTCTTGAACAAACAAAGGTAAGTACTAAGTGCCTGATCATTATTTGATGAACTACATGTTTTATTTTCATAATGTTACAGTGATCTTTTTATAAGTGTCTTATATATGTAAAACACTTTCTTTTCTACAAGCTATGTTCTTATGCCCCAACCTTATATAATGCCTCAATGGCAATGGAGGTAATTTGTAAAATAAATGAAAAAACCATCAAATTTTTTGAAAATAAACAAATGTACTCAACCTTCCCTAGGTTAATTTCTTACATTTTGAAGATTTTTAACCGCCGCTGACATATCTGTGTATTGTTTTAGCTAAATATTTTGAAGTAAAACATTACAAAGCTGTGTACACTTACCCGATTTAATCCTGGCTTCTGTCTGAATGACATGCGGCTTATCAAGAAATATCAGGCGCCTCACAACTATGCCTTTTGGCAAAGTAACATCTTCAACAACATAGTGACCACTTATTACACTACATCCTCGGTGCCGAATCTGACGGTTGCCCACATCTTCACCTGTTGTCATGAATGGAACCTTCAAAAACAAACAAAAAGATAAATCATTGCACGCTGAATAACCAATGTACAACAAATTGCTCCCCCCCCCCCCCCAAATGCAATCAAGCCTCAATTTCATGACCTTCAATGTCACAATGTATTTAACTCTTCATAATTTTTGTGAAACTCCTCAAACATATTTGTGCTCCCCTACTTTAGAACATCTGACTTGAAAGATTACAAAAATTGCAACAACTTTATGCATATTTTCATTGGCCAGATCACAGGCTTTGCCAGATCACTGGCTTTAAGATCTATCCTAATGAGAAAAAAAAAGGACATTTTAATCTGATTTTCGAAGTCCAATTTTTCTGCTTCTCAGCATCTATATGGCAGGCACTTTGTGTATAACGAGCACAGTCTAAGAATACGTACTTCAGGGTGCAGTAAGAGAAAGGATATACACTCAAACCTCGACATAACGAACCCAGATATAACCAAATATTGATTATAACGACGTCATTAAGAAACAGTCATGTTAGAAATAAACCTTTATAACAAATTTTTGGATACAACAAACTTGTGTAAGATGCAACTTTGTTATAATGAGGTTTGAGTGCATATAATGAGAGCAAACAAGGCTCTTCTGGCTCCAATAGCTCATGATGGAGGAGGACGCATATTAACAAAAAATTTATGATTAGCCAAATTTCAAACCTTTGGCTCAAAAATAGAGTACTGCTAAATGATACATTTGTGGCTACACAATCTGCACAGAATTCCACGCAGCCTACTCCTCCTCGCTATCACTTAGCTCGGCATGACATGGCTGTAAAATGCACTTCTTTGGATAAGCCACAGCGCGACCTCAGCATTACCCGAGGTATACGTCACTGGTGGATGTTACAAATCCAGGCTTCAAGCTAGCGAGATCATCCTTGCTCCGCAACCTCCGACGAGCATAGCGTCGGAATGCTCACCCAATGCTGCTGCTATAGTTGAATAAGCAGTTGATGTGTTTTCATGTTGGGATTCGCTCTTCTGTCAATACGGCAGCTCACAGATTTACACCTTCCCTTCATTTTCTGTTTAAAGAGATTCTACTGTGAACAAAATTAAAAACATCTCAAGTGTGCACATGCAATGATTATTGAGTATTCAACTGCCGAACCTGACTGATTGATATGTGGGGTTTAACGACCCAAAACCACCATATTATTGAGACGCCGTAGTGGAGGGCTTCGGAAATTTCGACCACATGGGGTTCTTTAACGTGCACCCAAGTCGGAGCACACGGGCCTACAACATTTCCGCCTCCATCGGAAAAGCAGCCGCCGCAGCCGGGATTCGAACCTGCGACGTGCGGGTCAGCAGCCGAGTACCTTAGCCACTAGACCACTGAGGCGAGGCATCAACTGCCGAACCTGTCATGATTTGTAATGAAGGCAAAGCTGGCGCTTTGTTGTGGCAAAATTTATGGGAATGTGGAGCGCCTCGCTCCCCAGCTTCTACGTGCGCCAAGAGCATGAGCACAGTAGTTTTGCTGCCAGGTCTTTTCGTCTGGCACAAGCCATGTGTTGGTTTTTCCCTATGCAGCGAAGCGTGTCCAAAAATGCCCGGACGAAGTGCCTCCCCCTTACATCAAGCTAGCACACATCATGGTGCTCAGCCGATCCTCATTGGCCGCCCATGACAGCCCCTCCCCCTGTAGCTTGCGTTCAGCGGGGCAGATGCACACAGGTTTGCACGAGATAGACGAGCTAATCTAGCAAGCGGCTTCTTGTACGTGGGCTTGGCTGCTGCCTTCTGTGTGATAGCCCTAGCGCCTGCCGGAAAGGGTACACTCGGTTGGTCTTGCCGAGTTCCCTGCCGGCCTCAAGCCCGAGATTGTCGCACTGTGCTGTATCTTAGATAAATAAACTCGTGTTTGTTGACGACCTACCTCGAGTGCAGTCTCTGCGCCGTGTCCAAAAATTGAAGAACTCAACTGTATAGCATATCTATGCGCAACGGCAGTGGAGATTCTCGCATCCCTTCTCGGTCGCTTCGTAAGGTAAGAGGTAAGCCTTTAGCAAACCTATCTCCACAAGTTCATTTCTCTCTTTAGAAGATTTTTCTTCAGAAAACTAAGCGAACTTTGCTAAACATCAGAACTGTCAAAAAACCATGCTTGGATGATCATGCAGTCAAACAGCAAAAGTTTAGCAGCAGAGCTGACACAGCATAGGTACTGGACTTGAACAAAACATCTATTGAAGGCACGCTGTAGAAGAAGCAAGTGGTGTGTATGACATGGACATTTCATTTTTAAGTAACACATGCATATGACAGATCTATACTATGTAAGCATCAAGCTGCTTGAATGCAAGTTTTAGAGTTTAGAGTTTAGTTTATTTTACCACGTACAGTTGTACAGTAAGTGGCTGGGACAGAAGAAAAAAGCTTATAAAACAGCTTGACAATGCCCCACATCCCCATGGTAACTGTAGAAACAATATGGCAGAAGCAAAGTAAACACAGGACAGTTTAAACCAGCAATGCATATGCTTTGCACGGGAACAAAAAGTTATACAAACTTATACAAACCAGAAACACACATGCTAAACATCGAAAGAAAGAAGTATACAAACAAAAAATAATACTACACACAAATTAATAAAGCATATTTAAAATAGAAATGGTAGAAAGCAAACAAACATTTTCACAATTAATTCCTAATTTATTTAGTGTATTCGGCAAGCAATAGCACAATGTCTGAAAACTAATTTGAACGTGGTCTCGGCACATGCCAATATTCAGAGTGTCGGTTTAGGCGCGTCAAATATGTTATTCGACGTGCGAAGTGCATATATTATTCACAAGCAGGAAAACCAGATTGTTCACCAGTCACAAAACAATGCTTTTGCACTTTTTAAGAAGGCTTGATAAAAAAAAATTCATTCTTCATGAAGTCGTGGATTTCTTTTATAAGGCACCCACACAGACTCACGAATTGAAAGTTATCTTGCTATGGCTCCTAAGTTCTGGAAGCAACTTATACAAACAGGCTGAAGCATCTACCGTTTCTAAAAAAGAAAAAAATGTATACCATCTGCCCTGGTACGTATGAAGCCGGGGCAAGCTCCATGACCTTAGAGGATAGCTCCTTCTTGACTTGATCCAGGCACAGGTAATTTTGTTCCCGACATAAATGAACTACAATCACACGTTCAGCTTGGCATTCTTCAGTCAGCTGCTCCCGGCCCTCTGGAGTGCTGAACATCCACTCTGATTCCCTGCAAACCAGTGATCATGCCTCTAAACCAGGTCTGCACATGTCTGTAATACCCTTGTCACACGAGACGGTCTAATGTCCTTTGCACCCAATGAAATTCAAGTTTAAATAGATTAGCCGGCTGCCACACACGGAAGTCTAGTCTAGTGTCATCAACAGAAAATGACATAAACAGCATTTCAAAACTAGAGATGAAGTAATATAATAAAAGCTATCTTCATACTAAACTGATAGGGCTCTATAAAAATAAATGTAAAAAACTTATGTTCCGGTCATTAAAGTGCCACAGCCGATATGAGAACCACGAAGAAATTTAGATGGCCACGCCGTGCCACTGCTAGGCAATGAAGTGATTTCTTTAAATTAGGATAGGAACTACATGGGCACTTGATGGGTTTTCACCGTTGCCGCCATGTTTCGCGTAAACTACAAGTTGGTAACATTCATGAGAACTGCGAAGAAATTTAGATGGGCTTGCCGTGCAACTGCTAGGCAATGCAGTGATTTTTTTTTAAATAGGATAGGAACTACATGGGCACTTGACGGGTTTTCACCGTTGCCGCCATGTTTCGCGTAAACTACAAGTTGGTAACATTCCCCACATATACGTTCTACCCACGCGCAAAATTGTGCAAGCTGGGGTGGTGAGCGCCGCACAAGCAGAGAATAAACGAGGCGGCCGATTTCCGTCGCTTGGAGGGCGCACGCTATACTACTATCCCACCGCATGTTAGACATGCTGTCGAATGCTCAAGCAAAGAGGAAACACACCACCAGTCTTGAACAAGCATGAAAAAATACGCGGAGGAAAGGGGGGTGACAGGTCGCTCGAGCAGCAGCGGTGAACTTTGATTCTAAGGGCGTGGTTGTGATAAGCTGGTGCGCGCGGTATCGGCAAGCATCAGCGCGCAGCTCGTAAACCGTTCTACATGGTGCGCTCTCAACGGAAAGAAATTGTAGGATAAGAGCATTTCTCCCTGGAGCATCCGTACATCCTTTCTTACACCAGTGTTTTGCACAGTGTCGCGACGTCAAATTCAAAAGCATTAGCTTCCAACCTTCATATTGTCACGAGGTCATGAGATTGACGAAAGCAGCAGCCGCTGTTTTCACGAGTGAACCTTATTTGGGCGAACCTTTGCCGGAAAACAAAACGTCACTATACGAACAATACAATCCGCAGACTGATAGCTGCAAATTAGAGCGTCGGCCGTCGATAATCTGCCAAGCAGCAAAATGCGTCGGCATTTATACATGCGCCATCAAAGATTCCCGCGTTATCACTAGCGGCTGCGTAAGTTCAGAACGAACTCTAATGTACGCGTTGTGCGCATAATCTCATCGGAAGATTCTAAGATTACCTAGATTGCTCCCAGTCATTCGGGAG
Source organism: Rhipicephalus microplus (assembly GCF_043290135.1). NCBI lineage: Eukaryota > Metazoa > Arthropoda > Arachnida > Ixodida > Ixodidae > Rhipicephalus > Rhipicephalus microplus. Next base: position 330,040,565 of record NC_134710.1, on the reverse strand, counting down.
CGGACTGTGCAAGGCAGCGTTACACGCGTAATGGTGCGGTAGTAAAAATAGAAAGCGCGTGAGGCATTACCATTACAAATTTTTGCTATTGCAGTCATCACTTCATCGGTGAAACCGATTTTTATTGTTTTCAGTTTATAAGGTTTGGCTAACAGCTTTGCTGTTAGCCAAACATATATTGAGTCGCATAATGAGGTATGCACAGAAACACCACTTTAACAAGATTCAAGCATGAACTGAAATACGATGTCAGAGAACTAATTTGATATAGAAGCGGTTGCACCTTTTGTGTAGTTCATGCACGTTGCTCGCTTGATGATAAAACTCAGCTAAATTTGGCACTGCACACACAAATTGCCGTTCAGGAGCAGCTTGGCACAGCGGGTCAGATTGTCGAAGAATGGCGCAAATGGCGCAGTACTTCCACCCCTGCCTGTTCCCACTTTCAAGCATTATGGGATTTTTTTTTTTTTTTTTTGAACAACTTGACTCAAAATGCTTCAATACCCCAATTCCCAGTAACACTGTAAGAACGGTGCACTGCTGCTGACCATGTTGGCTATGTGCTCTCAGCTTGCTGTAGCTGTCGGAATTGTCAGTGTGTAGCCTGCATATCCCTCTGCCTTATAGCATCAATGCACCTTATAACAAAGGAAAAATATGCTGTGACAATGCTTCTGACCCAGTCGCCAAAAAAAGTTGCAGTATCACACTCCACCATGTCGGCCATATTACACGTTCACCAAAACATTGGTTCCCATTTTGCCTCGACATTGAATGTATTAGCTTTATTTGGATATTTAGAAAACCGCATATTAACATTCCATAATCGACGCTGTTCTGGTGAAAACAATTTTTACAACACAATATAAATCAAACCTCGATATAACAAACACATATACAACGAATTATTGGTTATAATGAAAGTAATGAAGAACAGTCTTGTAATGAATACATGCAGTGTTATGAATGCTTTGATTACATATAATAAAATTTTGGATATAACAAAGTTTATTCCATGCATATGTGACTTTGTTATACGAGGTTTGAGTGTAAATACTATAATACACGTTTTTACACACGCTGCTACTTTTTTGTTCATTCCTGCTTTCAGTGCATCGCGATTGCCATCACCAGAAAATGACATATCTTGGTGTGTAGCAGCACACGGCACCTAATGTCATTCGATGTATGAATTGTCATTAGATCACAATTACATTTTCGTGTGACGGGTAAAAAAGTATCATGCCTGTAGCGGGTACACTAGAGTATTGTGCATGCTTCCTACAAGACCTCGGGCAACACCAGTAGATGGACCTTTGCGAATAGCAAAATTTTCAGTTTGAGGTAGATTCAAATAATAACGCTTGATTGCAAATTCAAATAAATATTTTTTATATATTTTTCTAATAATTTCAAACAAAATTGCAAAAAAAAATGCAGAGAATCCGAAAACATATCATTACGACACAAGAACAATCACAAGCCACAAACCAAGTTGAAAAATGGATTTATTTCTTAAGGTGAATGTGGCTTTACGATATTGAAATCAACAAAAAAAATAAATTGTAAGACGGCGTCCAGTACCCTCAAGGCTCTTGTTTATTGTCTCGAGTATGTTCCCATCCAGATTGTAAGTATAGCACTCCGAGACATTGTTCTCTAGCTTGAACTGCCATAGCTGACGACGTAGCCTGGCATTAGGTGGAGAAGGCGAGCCGTGCAAGTATCCGATGATGCGGTTACAGTAGGGGTCGTCACGTTGGCACGTGGCAAACTGAGCGCTGCTGTTTAAAGATGGTGACCCAGCAACTGCCAGGGGTGATAACGTGAGTGAAGAGGAAGCCGCTTGATCACCTGAGGGGCATTGAGGATGTGTGGGAGATGAAAGTGGCAGAGGGTAGTGAGAGAAAACATCGGCATCCTGATGCTGTTTGCCAGACATGTACACAACGTCAAAAGTGTACTCTTGCAAACGAAGTACCAGCGACCGAGGCGCCCAGACAAATTCTTCAGCAAAGCAACCAGCATAGGGCATGGTGGTCGGTAAACACAGTGAAGTGACATCCATACAGATAAGGTAAAAATTTCTGGATGGCCCAAACGACAGCGAGACATTCCTGCTCTGTTATCGAGTAGTTCTGCTCCTCAGGTGTTCGTGCGTGGCTGGCATACACAACTACTCGCTCACAAGAAGTGTTGTCGCGTTGGAGGAGGACAGCACCGATGCCGTGGCCGCTGGCATCTGTGTGCAGGAAAGTGCGTGCACTCTCATCGAAGCGACGAAGAACGGGGTCTGATGCTTCGGGGTCTGATGAAGCACGCTAAAGGGCTTGGAAAGCACACACACACTCGTCAGTCCAAGTGAAGGCCGTTCCTGGGCATCATCTATGCCCAGGAACAGCCTTCACTTCAAGGAGTTCAGGGCATGATCTATGCGTGGCAACGAATATACATCTTTTTTCGTGATCTTATTGAGCGCTCTGTAATCAACACAAAAGCGGACAGAGCCATCCTTTTTCTGGACCAACACCACAGGAGACGACAAAGAGCTGGATGAAGGTCGAATAATATCCCGTTTGAGCATGTCGGTGACGTTTTCCTCAATGATTTGCCATTCTGCCGAAGACAGACGGTATGGGCGGCGGGATACAATGGAGCTGCCTTTGGTTTCGATGCTGTGCACTGCAACTTTGGAATGTACGTCAAACGAAAGGATGTGCTTTTAGAGGTCTAAGAGGTCTCTCTTTTGCTCGGCAGTGAGGTGAGGACTTATGGCAGCGTTTAAAGCAACAGTGGTAGCGTTGATATCAGTTTTAGCAGACAAATGCGGTGATTCTGCATGAAGGGAAACCAGTGAAAAAGGCTCGCTGTCAGCGAAGCAGCTCACAGCAGTGCCCTGGGGCAGCATCACTGGCGAAAAAGTTGAGTTCAAGGCGGTGACCAATGCTTTACCGTCGTTAAACCGCACAAGGCCGGGTGCAATGGTCACCCCGCAGGTTTGGAGCGAACTGATGGAGCTATGAACACGTCACCGTTAATTATAGTATCCGAAGCGATCGTGATAATTCTTTCATCTCCTGGCGAAATGAAGCAATCAGCGGCAGCAACGAAACAGAAGCTGTATGAATCGACATCGGATGAACTCTCAGTAGCTGACATATGAATTACTCGCTGACGACACGATATGAAAGCTGATGCCGAAGAAAGGAAGCCCCATCCTAAAATGCCTCGACAATCCACTTGCAGAATAGGGCAATATCAAGCCTTCGGACTCGTCCTGTCAGCGTCAAGTCGTAGCAGCCTTCAGCCATCCACTCGGCGTAATAGCGCTTGACATGCGCTTTGAAGGGCTTGTTAAGCGACAAACCTAGAGGCTGCAACATTGACGTCATTCCACCGGGTATAACAACTAAGTCGGTGCCGTTGCGTGAAAGGCGGTCCTTCACTTCCTCAGTTGTGTGGCCGTGGAACGAGTCAAGAACGAGCATGGATCTGTTTGCGAGCATCGCACCGGGCCTCTTCTCTCATACAGTCTTGATCCAGTCTACGGACAAGTCACTGTTCATCCACGCATTCTCGTGTGCGTGCACCACCACACCGGCGGGCAAATGAACCTTTGGTAGAGTTTTCCTTTTCAAGATGATGTACGGTCACAGTTGCGTGCCGTCGGCGAGGGCACAAAGCAAGACTGTGATGCGCAGTTTCGTGTTCCCGCCGGTCAGCCACTCACCAAACTGCTGCCCGTCTTCTCAATCGTTGTGTCTAACGGCATTTCAAAATAAACAAGAGTTTCATCCACATTGCCGATTTGCGAGAAAATGTAGTTGTGCTGCTTTCGCAGGCCAATTACATATCTCTGGTACTTGAGCAGCTTCTCCTCATAAGAAGCCGGCAAGCTTTGACATATTGTAGTCCGCCGTCTGATTGAGAGCCCTTGCCGCTTCATAAAGCGGTGCAGCCATCCGCGGCTCGCACGGAACTCGTGAGGTAGGCCTAGCTCCCTCGAAAGCCACCGCGCTTCCATTTGGGCCATCTCGGTCGATATGGCGTGACCCCTGCTTCTCACATCTTCGATGAACTTTACTAGCTTCGCCTCCAGCTCAGGGTAGGCACCGGTCTTGGGGCCACGAAATGACCTACGGTCGCGGTGCGCGGATTGTAGGCTCTCTTTCTTCTTTCTCCACAGTCGCACGCAAGACTCGTCCACATTGTGCAGTCTTCCCGCTTCGCGATTTCCGAATTCCTCGGCGACAGCGATAATTTTAAGCGTTTGCTGTGCCGTGAAGGCTTGCTGCCGTACGCTACTCATGGTGACAGAACAGATCGACTTAGGCTTGGCGAACGGGTCGAGATGTGGAGAACTAGCGGCATCAGCGAGGTAAAGAGCGCTCACACTCGGCGACAACTTGACAGCACTACCCCTTCTAGTACACTGTAACAGCACCCTGGAAACAACAGAACCGAAATGCATGCCTGCTACCGCGTCAAAAAGTAGTACATTAATTTACTGATAATATCTCTACAGCCACTATATCTCATTTGCCTTGTGGAAATCAATACTGCTTTATTTATTACGGAACTTACTTTATTTATTATGGAACTTCTTTAGACAGCACCACTATTTCGTCAAGCCCTTTCCTAAAGTAAACATGGCGTTCGTGATGTAGGAACATGTGGAGGGTCACTGAGCGGCCGCGAACGTCCAAAAATTATACTTGTGGTGCGACAGTGAGATTTTACACTGAACAATCGAATTGTCTCTCCCCAAATGTTTTTATAAACGCTTCAGCGATGCAAGCAAGCGAAACCAAAATCGGCCGCAAGCTGTCGTGCTACTAGCGGAGCAACACGAATTTGCGGAAACCGCCTCCGTAGCCTTCGCCACACTGTTAAGGGGCTTCACAGCACAACACGCATTGCTGTGAAGCAGCACTATAGGAAAAACCCCGCGTATTATTCGCACCTCCACTTTGCCACTGAAATTTTTGGATTTTTGGTACGGGTTATACGCGCGAAAATACGGTAAGTTAGCATGGCCACAAGATATGAGCTCGGAACAGGTGTGACAGTCATCGAGGCCAGGCTTTGGTAGGGCGCAGGTGTCGTTGCAGCAACGTGAGCATAACTTGGTATGGGCATGGGATGTGAGCTCGGAACTGGTGTGCAAGTGATCAAGGCCAGTTCTTCCCTCACGACGTTGCGTGAACTAGTAGCAGGTGGCGTCGTTCGAATATCAAGGTGGCGAGGTGAAGCCTGTGTATGAAGTTCCTCGGGGATGATAGAGCGGATCAATGCACGCAGCTATGTTGTGTCATGACTCGAGCTCAGATCAGACATATCAGGTTGCACCAGAGTGGTTTGAAGCTCCTCAAGGTGCTAACAGGTAGCGACAACATAGGCTATGGTAGCGACAACATAGGCTACAGTAGCGACAACATAGGCTACAGTCTGGGGATTCTGCACCACAAGTGCATTTAAAGCGACAGTCGCAATGCCTTTTAGCAGGTGGTGCACACGGTCGTTTTCCACCATATAGTTGTTGATGTGGCGGCAAAGGGCAAGAAAATCTTCAATGTAAGAAGTGTAAGACTCGCCGGGGTGTTGAACACGTGCACCAAGCCTCTTCTTGGTGATATCCGAGCGCACTGACGGGTTGGCGAAAATCTGGCGGAGCCGACGTGTAAAGGCGGGCCATGTCAGAAAATCTGTAGCGTGGTTGAAAAACCACATTTTTGCGACGTCGCTAAAGTAGAATGCAACGTGGGTGAGTTTCGCAGGCTCATCCCAGTTGTTGATGGCACTCACGCCCTCATACTCCTCGAGCCAGTTTTCAACGTCCTCACCCGGAAGCCCTGCGAACAGCGGAGGATCCTTTTGAGGGCTGGTGACCAGGTGAGAAGGGTTTCTTGGCGGTGGGAGCGGTGGCGAAGCTGGCGCACTGGGCTGGTCGGCTTGAGACATTACCGAACCCAGGTTGTTAAAGCGGCGACCTGAACGGAGCTCCAGGGGTGCGCTCTAGAAGACGCTGGGAATGTCCGAGAGCGCGAGAGGACGCAGGAACCAGGCAGAACTCTCCATTACTTGTAAGACGGAGTCAAGTACCCTCAAGACTCTTCTTTAATGTCTCCAGTATGTGCCCCACAACCTAAACTGGAGTGGTGATGATGAGTATGTACAGATGAAAAGATGGGATGCATAAATAAAGCTTACAATATATATATATTTAAATCATGTTTTTGATTTTTGTAGCCCTTTTTCTGATTCCAAAATATTTTCACGGAAACTAAACTATGTAGAATGCTGTATCTCAGCACCCTGGGCCATGAGTGGGTTGTGATGCCAGTGGGAATGATTGGGCAGGTGAGTGCTGCAAGTGATGGCGGATCAGGCCTGTCCCCAACATCACCTGCCTCTCTTGTGCCAGAAGGAACATCACTGTCCCTGCACCACCAATTACAGCTAATGCCTGCTCAAATGGAGCATCAGGCCCAGTCAGCTATCAGCCAGGCCCGCCATTTACGTGACCAGCTCTTAGCTGAGGAAAACTGCTCGTTCTGAAGCAATGGTGCGTACCTTACTTCAAAGCACTCACTGGTTTCTCTTTCTCCCGTCCCCCTAACCTAATGTTCATTCTGTAATGTTGCATGTGCTGTGGTGAGTTTATCCACAGCATCTTTTTACAGAGGCTCCATTTGGACATTAAATTATGCTTAGGTTAATATTCCATAGTTGTGTAGAATGTTTTTTTATGTTACTGCAGCATTGGCTGAAGTATTTTAGCTGAACAAGGCCTGACAAGTAAGCATACAAGCCACTTTAGTTGGTAGCATGTGCAATGAAGTACTTTATCTTTAATTTGGTACAAATTGTTAGCCATGAGCTAATGTTTTGTACACATGACTATGGTCGGGTACAACTTAAGAAGGCAGCGGCATTTTCCCCTCAAAAGCGGATGCAAACGAGCCTCCACCAATAGACGCGCACTTCAGGTGACTTCATGTGCCGGACTACACCCTAGCCGCGGAACCAGCTGACGGAGAACATGCTTAACATGGCCGCCCTCGCTTCAAACTGGGTCGAGTCCCATTGGCTTTGTGCGTCTCCCTTCGTCAGAGTGAATTCGAATTATGTGTGGTAATCCGTCATGCCAGAAATATTATTGTGAGCTTACAATACAGAATTTGTGCCGCATGTGTTTATTCTGAGCCGTGAGCCGGCGAAGAGAGATTGCCGCAAACATCGGTGACGCTGCACTGAGCTTGGTCTTGAAACAGGATCCCAAGAAAACATAACGATGCAAACAAACATTGTGCGTGTTTGTTTCATGGTGTTTTATTTGCACCTAAGTAAAGTTACGACGAAGAGAGTTTACCAAAGCCTGGTATCTACTGTGAGTGCTGGGTGTGTTTGTGTACTGTGCCCCTGCATTTCCTTGTCGGACGTGGCGAAGTGACAGAGCAAAACCTATATCAGGCTAAATGAGAAAACTGTGCGCGGATGAAACCAACCTACGAGTTTCTCAACAGAAAAGATTTGCAACAGCAAGCTCCAACGCAAAGATTAGTTGCTGCCAGCTGAGTGCGGAAACGACCGATCGGTGGTGGCAGTGTGATAAGATAGTCGAGCGTCACGCAGCGTCGTTAGAGTGTTTTGTAGCACCGTCGATCGATTGATTTCCATCAATGCTAACAATCAATGACTTACACACGCTGCTTCAGAGAATGTCATTGGATTATTAACGGTCAGGCGTTTGGGAGCAGTGTTGGTTTCCTTCATATTAGCCTCAGAGCTAATATAAAATTATGACTGATACACTAGTGCCATTAAAAAGAGAGCTTGGCATGAATTCGTACCGCTATGTGGCTTAGAACTCTTCGCTCACTGCACGCGCCAACTGTAGAATGCCTGCTGTGACAATCGCGCATAAGTTGCGCTGCCAGCGCTTGGCTTGCTTTCCTACAACACAGCTTAGCGCTGCTTTTCGATTATTGTGATATGTCGCAACTAAAAAGTTCCTGACAGTGAAGGCAACAGAGCCATTATGTACATTTAAAAAAGTATGATAAAGTAGGCACAGCTGCTTGTGAACTGACTCTTAATATTTAATCCTACTTGCACCTGCGTTAAATGTGCGTGCGTTTTTGTGTACATTTGTTATTTTACCCTTTTTTGTATTTTGGATCTGTTTTCGCGCTCGCATTTGTGGGTATGTGTGTGAATATGTGAGTGCTTTCATGTCTGTATATGTTTATTCCCATTTCTGTATTTCTTGCATTTGTTTTTGCAACTTTACAATTTCATTAACACGTTCAATATTGCTTAGCATTTTTCCGGTATGTAAATATGAGAACACAAAGCTAGCAAAGTTAATAATTGAGCTTGCATTTGCGTTACTTGCCCAAGTCAGACTAATAAATTAAAAATTGGCTATGACAACACTTCCATTCTCAGTCCAGACTAGTAACATAATCATAAAGCGTGCTCCGACTACTGCTATTTCTCTATGGGGCACGTCACATACGACGGTGGCTACCTGAACGGGCCTCACTAAGCTAATAATGTTTTATATTTGTTCTCTTATTTGCATTACCGGTGTGAGCCAGATAACCAAAATAAACAATGCAGCCACATAAATGTGCTTTGGCATGCAAGCTGCTAACAGTGGCTGTCAGTTTCATGCTGAGTGCCGCTATTTCACCGGCACTGGCTATGACAACGCTTCAATTCTCAGTGAAGACTAGTAACAGAATCATAAAGTGTGCTCCAACTACTGCTATTTCACTATGGACCGCATTACATTCGACGGTGGCTGTCTGAACGAGCATTTGGGCTTCACTGAGCTAATGATGTTCTATATTTGTTCTCTTATTTGCATTACTTGTGTGAGCCAGATAACTAAAATAAACAATGCAGCCACATGAATGTGCTTTGGCATGCAAGCTGCAAACAGTGGCTGTCAGTTTCGTGTTGACTGCTGCTATTTCACCAGCACTGGCTATGATAACAGTTTAATGTTCAGTGCAGACTGCTAACGGAGCAATAAAGTGTGTCAAACTCGACGGTGGCTTCCTGACTAAGCATTTTGAGCTCTCCAACGATGATCAGGGTTAAAGACAGTGTTTCAATTCAGATCTGCCAGCATTGAAATGTGCTTCTATGCCACTTCTCAAATCGAGCATGAAGTGCGAGGAACGTTGCTTATTGGAATTAAGCTTTTGTGAAAGGAATACACCACAAATGGAACTGCTTATTTGTTTGAGAGGTCACGAAATGGATGGTTGGCTGTTGCAAACCCACAGGGCAAAAATTTGGTAGCCCTAATAAGGGCTGTTTTTTTCATTGATACGAAGCCGCTATACTTCGTCAAATGGCTCAATGCCAGAGAGCTCACAGTCGTCGTCGCTTTCTTCAGTGTCATCTTCACCCAGCTGGATGATGATTGGTTGAATTTGCTCACTCCCAGACATGTCAAGTCTCAACTTTGCCTCCACTTCCCAAACGTGCTGAATGCTCGTCATCCAGTCTTCCGCTGTTACCTGCTTGATTTTATCTCTCAAGATGGCTTCGACCATGGACAGCTTGAAGTCTCCGTTGTCCTCAGCGACACCGTTTTTGACCTTGGCCCACACAAGCTCAATGGGACTAAATTCACAGTGGTACGGCGGGAGCCTCAGTACAATGTAACCGGCCATTACAGCTGCGTTGTCTACGATGTAGCTCAGAAAGCGTGACTTTACAGATGCCACCAGCTCAAGCAGCTGCTTCTTTATCATCCTTTTACTGCAGGTGATGTTCTTGCTTGTGAGCCACTCATGTATCTCTTCCTTGTTTCAGGCCGTCGTCGGCAATTTCTCTTCTTGTCGGCTATGGTAAGGTGAATTGTCTAAAACAACAACGCTACCAGCTGGCAACTTCTGCAGAACGTCATTGAACCAGCCCTCAAAGCGATTTTCGTCCATTTTCTCGTGGTAGTCGGCTGTCTTTTGGCCTCGGAATACATCGAAGCAGCCGTCGACGAAGCCATCCTCGCTGACTATGTGCGTCACGATCAGGCGTTGACCTTTCCCAGAAGGTTGTTTTAGACCCATCTTCAGGCCATTTGCTCAAGCGAACAGGCATCCGCGCTTCTACACCACGGCGTCTGTCCACACGATCAACCGAGTGCGTCCCACCGTGACCCATGTCTCATCCAGGTAAAAGATCTTTCGGCCTTCTGGCGGGTAACGCTCCACGTCACGGAGGTAGCGATTCCGCCAATTGGTGATGTCATCCCGGTCGATAAGCAGAGAGTTGCGGCTTCTCTTTTCATGCTTAAAACCGATATTGGCAAGCAGGTGATGCACAGTACATTGTCTTAGGGATGGGAGTTCCATATGCTCCGAGAACTCGGCAGTTATCTTTTCAACCGTCAATATCTCTCGTTGCGGCAAAAGAAATCGTGCACACATACCGTATTTACTCGCGTAATGATCGCACCCCTAAATTTTGTCATCTAAATTCGACTTTTCTTTTTCCCCGCGTAATGATCACACCCTGAACTTGCCACATCGACATGTCATGTGCCAAGTCTAGCTGAACGCGCCTATCACTGTTTCGGTGATATGAAAGCGGGCATCACTATGCTAATGCCGTAAATTTACTGATTTAAATGAAAGCATTTCTTATTTAGATGGAAGAAACTGTCTTGAGGCGCGTGACGTACTCACAACCTCCATAACTGACGCAAAGAAGAAAAAAAAATGCGGTGGCTTCGCTCCACGAAGTGCTTCACTTCGTCAGCCGCCATGTTTGTTTTGACATCCCGCACTGTTAGAGTTACTATATATGCTACCTTTAGGTAGCAGAGTTGCGCCAAGGTACGCCATCTTGGGTTCAAATGTCTTGTGGGAAAGCCACTTACCACCCTTGTAGGAGCAACGCTCGTGCTTCAGAGTGCTACATAAGCTCTCAATATTGAGGGATTATGGTACTAGCGTTGCTTTATTTATTTTTTCGCCTTCCTTAAATTTTTTTTCAAAGTACAAACTCGGTGGCTCCGGTCACACCTAGAAGCCTTGATATGATGCTTACGTTCTTGGTATGTAATAATAAAATAAAGTGCGTAGCTCGTTGAACCAGTGAGATACATATTTATGGTTGGTTACGCTAGCTTCACCTTTTCTGCTGTTTTTCCCATTTACAAATATGAAATTATTTTTGCACTTTTGAACGCAATCGAACCAGTCAGGATGAAATTTTTTCATGTTATACTCATTCGTTCACTGTGCGAGGGAGCCAGGTGTAGTTGTATCGTCTTCAACTGAATCGAGCTGAACAGCGATCGAGAGTGCCGTGCGACGCCCATATTACGCACGGCTCTCTATTGCTCTCGTATTACAATCGCGGCTCACGCCAGCTGATGTGAAACAACAGCCGATGTCAGCCACGCTTGATCTGCCCGGAATCATCATAGCGTTGGCTTCTCCGCAGTGCATTTCAACCACTTATGACCATGTGATGGCGCTCGGCGAATAGGGGCGCTAAAGTCCTGTAGGCGGAGTGAGCGGCAGCCGAAAAACAGTGGCGTAACTCTGCTACCTAAAGGTAGCATATACTCTACGCACTGTTACAGCGGCGGCCGCCTGTTGGTCGACCTGTGTTCATCCCGCAGAAATGTTTTTTTTTCCTGAGACCACGTTTTTTTGTGTGTGTGAGTGTGCTTTGTGATCGTCTGTTGAAGCGCCGTTTCACCATGGGGCGGTATGCGAGCTTTACTGCCGCGTTGAAGCAGAGGCGCTTGACTACGCGCTAGAGCACGGCAACTGCACGCTGCCGGCAGACATTTCGGCGTCAACGAAATCCGAATCCTATATTGGAAAAAAACAGCGCAACAAGCTCATGGCTACTAACGGCACGCAATGGGCTTTCCGCGGACCCAAATCTGGCAAGTTTCCTGACATTGAAAAGGCAGTCCTCGAATACGTGAAAAATATGTGCAAGGACAGTTATGCAGTGTCATTAGACATGATACGAACGCAGGCGTGCACAGTTTCCCGGAGGCTGGGAATAGCCACAAAGGACTTCCGCGCCAGTTCCAGCTGGACAACACGCTTCATGCGGCGGAATGGACTGTCGCTGCCATTTCCAACGCGCTCGACCGAACGGAAGATGACCCTCTGTGGGACAGTAAAGACACTGCCGATTCCGACAGGGAATCGTGCAGCGACGACACTCACGCGAGTGATGCTTCGGAGTCTGAATGAACGTTAGTGGGTCAGAGAGATAAAGAATAAAAGGGTAGTGTGCCATGCATGTAGCTCCTGCATAAAGCGTGCATTTTATAACAAAGGTAAGCCTTAATTTACTTTTATTATTGGTTATGTTCATGATAGCTACTGTAAGAATTCCGATTAGTGACTTTTTTGGGTTTCCGGTGCTCAGAATATTTTTTCATGAAGAATTACCCCGCGTAATGATCGCATCCCGAAGTTGGAGTGAATTTTTTTTTTTTTTAAGTGCGATCATTATGCAAGTATATACGAGAACCTCAGCGCGCACAATGTGAAGCTGTCAAACTTCGCGCTGCATCTTCTCTGCTCCGAATTGCGTGGGCGCTTTCACGAGGGCATCATTAGTTTGGTACCCGAAATATGCGAAGCTTCAACTTCCTCCCTCACCCTGAACACAGTACTTTCGCCGACACGTAGCATGTCGGCAACAAACTTGCTCATGTCCTCCACGCTGCGTTCAGGCTCCCTGTTACACCAGTACGTGTAGCTGTGGAAGATCATGTAGCGTAAATCGCTGTTCAGGATGTGGCCGCTCTTGTTCTTGCTGAAGCTCCTTGGTGGTGGCCATTGTGGCGACACAAGGCTCGTACGGCAACAAAGGATCGCTTTTCGATGTGACCTCACTGAGCTACATGGCGGAAAACTTGCAAGGAACAGTTATTCAATCATATGAGATGCGAAACTCCCCATAGGATCCATGTATCAAAATTCGAACACGTCATTGGCCCCCTTGTCGGGAGTGAGCAGATTGTCGCGCCACCTGTTGATCCGCACACCCACTATTAAACGCATTATTTGTGTTTAGTGTTGCTGCTTCCAGGTAGCGCGAACCTCAGCTAACTCCTGAAAAATTTGACCAACTGCGTGTCTGGATTCTGGAACGCAGTTTCGCAACTGGTATAATTGAATAACTCTGGCACGGAATGCCACGCGCTAACTATCGAGATTGCAGGTTTGTAACTGAGAAAAAAAAAAACGCCTGACACAATAAAAACAAAAAAAAGCTTGTGCAAACACACAAAAAGCACATATGAATCTGATGCTATGAAACCAGCGACTGCTTTACAATTACACACCCAGTGCCGTCACCTTGCTCCGTGGCAGACGACACACAGCGTTGTAGAAGGCACAGAGTTATTTTTCTCTCATGATCAGGCATGTGCTGTAGCATTTCCATCATTACAGCTTTACCAAAGCACTTGTCATGGTACAGAAATCTTATTTATACCGACAAATACGCAATTTAGAAGAAGTCGAAATTTTTTGAGCGGGACTATTTCTTTAGTCGCGAAGCAAATTGGCTGCTGCACATCAGTCATCTGGGTGGGGCTTCTCCTGCCTTCTTAAGTTATACCAAACTATGGACAAGTTTGCAAAACAAAATTATTATTTCTTTAATTGCAGGAATTTATATACAGTCGACTCTCATTAATTCAAACTTGATGGGACATCTGCATTTTGTTTGAGGTATCAAGAAGTTTGAATTATTGGAAGTTTGCAGATGACTCTGGGTGAGGCGACACCACACATTATGATTAGGCATTAATATTATTGCATTTAAAAATTTTTAAAGTGTTTTTGAACCCTAACTACACAAAATGAACAGAAAGCAGAAGCGCAAGGTCCACAAGTTTATTGGCCATTTAGTGCTGATCCGACCTTTTAATGAATTTCCAACTACTTCTTTGCTATAGGTACGTGCTTTCGGCACAAAGCTCTCTATACCAGTTGAGAAGCATTACGGTTCACAGTGTACCGTATTTACTCGCATAATAGGCGCACTTTTTTTCCAGAAAATCCGGCTCGAAGTTAGGGGTGCGCCAATCACGCGGGGTAAAATTTTCGAAAATTTTTTCAACTCGGTTCTCGCGCTTTAAATCTGCACACTTGTCAAGTAAAAGGCGACTTTATCGTTTACCAATTAATTCAGCATGATTAATTCAGCATAATTCAGCATTCAGCTTCGATGCCCTGCGCTCGGGCTATTCTGCGCGCCTCAGTCTGCACAATATCCAACGACACAGCACAGCCGTCTTGTCGTAGCTCCCGTATATGCCGGACCAGTTGCTCTTCGACGTTCGGATACCTGCCGGTCTTGGCACCGCGGAAAGCCCGTCGTGTCTTCTTCGTCGCCTTAAGTTTTTCTTCTTGGTCCCTCCAGTACCGAATACTGGTTTCTCCAACGCTGAAATGCCTGCTTGCAGCCCGGTTGCCGTGCTCCAGCGCGTACTGCACTGCCTTCAGTTTAAACCCAGCCGTGTAGCTCGCGTACTTCCCCATGGTGGAACCAAAGTTCAATACACGACCACAACATACGCACACCGCTTGCAAAATGGCGTTTCTTTCTTTTTCTCTGATGGTGGTGATGGCGATCGAGCCCCCGGCGTTGTACACGTGACCTCCAAAAAAAAAAGCGCGGCGATTTGGGGGGTATCAGTAATTGATGGAACAGCCGTTTTTTTTTTTCGCTCATGGACGCTTTTTTTTTTTCAAGTTTTATTTCGACAAACACGTTGGTTAGGTCGTTGCACTTCGAATTTTTTTAATTTGCTCGTCGATTTGCCTTCTTTTTTTCTTCAGGGTACGGGGACCACGTTCCAACTGTACCGCTGGGGGGTAGAATCGTTTCTGATCACGGCCAAGTTCGGGGTGCGCCTATTATGCGCGGAATTAAAAAAAATCGAATTTTCCGCGACCAAACTAGGGGTGCGCCTATTATGCGAGTGCGCCGATTATGCGAGTAAATACGGTATGTGCTTTGTTTCAAACATTTCTTTACTAGCAAAGTCCTTTTTCTTGAAGGCCTGAGGTGCTTATTTTTCATTTTTAGACTGTTGGAATTATTAGCATGCAAATGTTTAAATAGTAGTGAGAAAGCAGCAGATATTTTCTGGTATGGAACTGCAAAAAGTATGAATTAATTAAATGACGGAGTTGGAATTAAGAGGCTTCTAAATACATTGAAAGAATAGAGAGCCAATCAAAAAATTAATTTAGTTTGAATTAACCAAAAGTATGAATTATCAGAGTTTGAATTATCGAGAGTCGTACTGTACTTAGATACGAATCTGCACTTGTTCCGAGTTCACGGGTTGATGACCCTTTAGAATGCAATTACACTTCAATTGTCATGCACAAAGAAAATTATTACCTGCCCTGGGGTACAATGAAGATGGCAAACCTTAGCTGTGTTTGACTTGGAACCTGTAGATCGCAGACAAAGAGACGGTAGCGAGGTACGTCACTCCATGATACAAAGAGGTTCAGACTGACATCTTCTCCTTTTTGAAGTTTCCTGAAGAAAAGAGAGTTGTAAAACTCATTAGGAGAAGCTAAACACACATTCACAACTACAAAACAACAAGAAAGACTTCATATCTAAGCAGGAAAATTTCGAGAAAAATAGATATGGCAAAACTGTGCTCAAAACGGGAGAACAATGCAAGAGAACCATAGAGGTGAACAGGGCACTATGTATATAGAAGGTGCCTTTCCTGAAGGGTATTAAAACAATATGATGCCACATCTATCTGTCACTGGCCCATAAACTGCTGCATTGCCAGGATTGGTCACTCATTGTGCAGATGTCAGAAACAATGCAAAATTAAAACCAACTGTTACAAAATATCTGGCTCTGCCATGCTTATTGAACATTCGGAAAGTGGAGCACACGTTAAGTGGCAGATGATCCACAGCACGAATAGCACAGTTTCAAACACCAGATAGCGCAAGAGAGAAGTACACCACGCGATGAACATAGATTACGAGTCGTAGCACGGCAGTTATCATATCACAAACACACAGGCACTGCTTTATATCCAGTTTGAATGAATTAAAAAAAAAACCTTCAAGTCCAAGGCTCACTCTAAAAAGAAAGGAGGAGGGGGGGGGGGGGTGGATTTGAAGAGGCCCTTTTTAACCAGAAACCCAAACTACAACTTTCATAATGCCAGAGGAAAAACGGTGAATCGAGATATGCCTCAGAAGGTCCTTAGCAATTTTATGTCGCGAAAAAGATAACATACTAGCACAAAACCTAATGTCCTAACTTGGTCTGCTTGATATTTGTGCCTAAACTGCTGTGCACATAACCACTACCTGACATAGTGGCCTATTACAACACTCTTGATTGCCTGGGCCTTTTCTGTGCCATAAAGGCTTGGGCTGTTTCATAGCCTTTATGCCTGTTCCTATTTTATTTCGTGTGGAAAAGCACTCGCACAGTGCCGATCTAATAAATTATGAATAAACCAGAATACAATCAATATATAGACACCACAGGGGCCAAAGGCTTAGATTTTATGATGGCGTCACGCAATACCAGCCTATGTCATTTTATTTCACACTGGGCCTCACTTTCAGTGTAGTTACCTATGTGCTTTCCATTTACAGTTCAATGTACCAACAGAGCTCAATCATAATGACAATCACAATCACCACAATCGCAAGCTTTTTACAGCCAGCAACGTTTTAGCCTCTCACTTGCTGCGTTTTATGAAAACACACAAAACATCAAGTTTTCAGTCTAATTGACATCAAAAGCTGCTATTAATCATCACAGCTGCCAGTTCAATTCTCCTTGCTGCTTTAAATCCTGCTCTGGCCTGCAAAAAGCACACAAGAAAGAAAAATAGCGAGAGGCACTGGCAAGAATGCTACAGAAAGTGTGACGGAAGTAATACACCTTCTTTCATAGAGGAGTCCTCAGACAGAATGTCTGGGCAGTAAAACTCATAGAAACCATGCTTTGATCACGTAGCCAAGTGAGTGAATGAGTGCGAAATTTGCTATCATGCATTTGAAAACAACCTGGCTTCAGGAAAGCGTACACTTCCACAGATTATCTTCATGCCATTCATTGAATGATTGAGAAAACTGCCGAATTGAAAAACAAAAAACTCTATATTGCATTCCCAGATTACGACAAAGCATTCAATTTTGTAGATATGCCTGCAGTTCTGGAGGTGCTACGCCAACAATGAGCACTTAAACTTATGTGAATACCATAGCCGATATATGCAGAGATTCCACGTGTACTGTGTTCTCCCTCAAGAAGAGCAGGAAAACACTGATCAGAAATGAGCCCATCAGGAAGATACAACCTCTCCATTGTTATTGACAGCCTGTCGAGAAGTATTTAACCACTAGATTGACAAGAAATAGGAATGGGGATCATCAGATAATATCTGAGCAATTTAGTTTGCATATGGCATTGTACTCTTCAGCAATGACAGCAGTGAACTGCAAGGAACAACTGAAAAAAAAAAAAATGGAGAAAGCTCAGTAAGGTTTGTAGATGACTATGCAGATGGCAAACATAATGCCAGCAAGTCTGGAAAAAAAGCGAAAATTCATGGCAGACAATTGGACTCTTGAAGCAGTAAAACAGTATGTCTTTCTAAGGCAAATATTAACAGGGGAGCCAATCATGTAAAAAAAAAATTACTGGAAGACTAAGAATGTGTTAGTACAAAAATGGCAGGCATTCTCAACTCGTGGCCAGTAACTTACCACTGTCACTAGAACAGAAAGAGTAAAACTACTGTATTTTGCCAGTTTTAACGAATGGGGCAGAAACATGGAAAATACCAAAAAAAAAACTCAAAAAGAAGTGAAGGGTCCTCGAGCACGCAATGAAATGAAAAGTGGTCGGGGTGGCCCACTATGCGAGCACGAAAGAGGCAGAAGAAGAGATAGAAAAAAGTGCAGAACTTTTTCTGCTTCTTTTTTTTTGTGCTCACGCATACGCCATATGCCACCCGTTCGATATGAACCAACTAAATGACAACAAGGTCTGACAGCGGTAACTCTAAAATATAGGAAGACAGCAGAGAGGACCAGGTAACAGCCAGGCGTAGCTGACACCCCAATAGACATCAAGGAGAAGAAATATACCTGGGCAGCTCACATAATGAGGACAGATAACAGATGGTAAGTTAGAACATTAGAACGAATACCAAGAGATGTGGATGCACAAAGGAGAACGAGTTTGTGCAGGACAGGGAGGGTTGATGATCATTGGAAGAGCCTTTGTCATGCAGTGGACATAAGCCAGGATGTGCACACAGAGCTGGCTTGTGCAATGCTGGCAGCATACATAATGCGTAATGTGGAAATCATTGCAATTCAGGCTCAGTTGCAGAGCTTACAAGCATTGGCCGAAGTGAGGTGAGCGCTATTGTAAACACTCTCAGGCGCACCATTTTAACAGCTCCGATTGAACCAGATGGCCATTACAGCCCCCTATGAGCATCTCAAAATATCAGCACTGCATATTCTAACAATATACAATGGAATTCCAAAGTTCTCAGAATGGCACTGCTAGTTGACTTTGTATAAAGAACATGACAGCAACGGCAAACAGAGGATACAGATATTCACCAAGGCCATAGCATCAGACTTGAAAAAGAAAAGAAGGCACAAAAGGCTTCCTTACTTCCAGCATGCACCCACCTAACTTCCTGCTTTTGCAAATATGCCATGAGCCAACCATCAGAAGTGAATAAGCGCCTTATACCCTGGATAACACGGGCGAATTCAGCGTCATTATGGGCGAGTGCCCCTTTTGCAGCACGATAAAGGGAGCTGTACTTTGGAAATCATGGTAATGGTAATGGGTGATTCAGTAGCCGAGCCGATATTTGTTATTTCAGGCAATGTGTCTGAAATAACAATGCGTTACAGCAATAAAGAGACATCAAAATAAACTTTGCATACAGATGTGGTAGCTGCGGCCATTGCCCGGCGTGTGCTGGGCAATGGCCCTAGCCGTCATGGCTGTAAACTGCCTGAAAGTGAGAATAGCAGAATAGCTTTTTTATAGCACTATGTTGCAATGCACAGGAATATTCTCAATTATAAAAATGACAGTTTAAAATGCTACTAAATAACTTCCAATAATAGGTTACTTATTCTCCAGCCACAGCATAACGAGTTTGGCAAACGCACTCGCCCGCAGGTGCACTTTGCAGCGAGTGTCACTAAATGCTCCCATGCGACAGCATGCAAATGACACTAGTGGCAAAGTGCACTCCCTCCAAAGAGCACTCAAGTTGCCCTGTGTGACAGGGGTGATGACCTGATGTCAGACACCTTCACAAAAATATGCGCGCCCTTGTAGCACTTTGGTTATTATTTACCTTAAGCTTGCTCAGTCAACCTATACAGTGTTTTAAAAGATTTAATAACTACAATAACATCATGAGGGACACTGCAGTGGGAAATTCCCGATTCTTTACGATTACCTGGGGTTCTTTTCACGCTTCCTGAACCACTGACAAGTATAGTGGTCATTAATGAAAAGTACCTTCATCGAGAACAGGTAGTAATTACATCTGCTAATTGCTTTGCAACTGCCATTATACAAACTAGGCGATGTGCACATGGTTCCTCTCTATATTCAAGTGCTTGATACATGCACTGGAAATGCGGCTTGCCACACTTCAGGCAAATTCGCTACAATTTTTTTAATTACTTCCCCTATGAAATGGGTTAACATACACCTAACATAAGTAGACAGGTGCATTTGCAATATGCCTCTATTAAAATGGGGCTACATGGCAATAAAAGAAAAGAGCCTATGTTCTTGAGCTTAGCAATGCAACAACTTAACTGCTAGGCTACCGCAGCAGAATGACGCAGCACTGCAAGTTGATGGACACTTAGAAGTGTGGCGGTTTGGGCTAGTTGGTATGACATGACGATTGTTATAGCAAGAGAACACGACCACAAAGGGACAGAAAGAAGACGAGCACTATCTTCTTGTCCTTTTGTCATCGTTCTGTTTTCGCGCTATAACAATCGTAGTTGATGGACACAATACGTGTATTAAAAAGTTAATGCTTGTATCTGTTATTAATAAAATTATGCACTAACACTATCATTTCAAATGCAAACTAACTGCCTATACTCCTTACATGACAAGGAGTGGCATATATTATTGCCTCAACAATAGAGTGGCTATAGGGTTCTTGCTGCACTATAGGTAATAAAAAGCACACAACAGATAAAATTAAGCCATCAAGCCACCAGTGGTTCCAATGATCAAGAGTTGCTTTACTATCACAATTTTTACACAACATATCTAATAGTCGCACTTTTCTGCTAAGTGTCAATAAAACAAAAAAATGTCTCCCAAGGAATGCACAGCAACGAGCAGTACTTTATATAAAAAACAAAGGGTGCAATTTTAAAGTCTTATACCTTCTGGAAATGTCAAGTCGAAGAAATGCATACTGCTGCAAAGAAGCAACTTCCTCGCATAGAGTAGAAGCAGGAACACGTTTTGGTTTTGATTGAGGGTCAAAGGCCATCTCGGTCACCTGTGCAATGAAATACATGAGGA
The DNA here is from genome assembly GCF_043290135.1 of Rhipicephalus microplus. Taxonomy (NCBI): domain Eukaryota; kingdom Metazoa; phylum Arthropoda; class Arachnida; order Ixodida; family Ixodidae; genus Rhipicephalus; species Rhipicephalus microplus. The sequence continues at coordinate 330,019,949 of NC_134710.1, read as the reverse complement.
ATAGCAAAATAACACTCAGATTTTACAAAATAACCAATTGAAATGAAGCACCTAGCTTTTACTTTTTTTTTTTTAATTCTGTAGAAGTTCCACTAAAACTGCACTGCATAGGCTGCCTGTACCCCTTGATCAGTCTAAAATATACTTTCCAAGGAGAAGGCAGTCCTCAATTTCTTCCTGCTATTTGAAAGTGACAAAATTAAAATCGATTAAATTCCTATCCCTAATGAGGCTATCTTTTACTAAGTGTTCACATATAGATTGGTATCTGTGTAATCCACAATGAGTAGGTTGTACATAGTTGAAAGTAAGAATGTCTATAAAGAAAATGTGCACCGCACTAGTTGTCTTTTATTTCTGGGCATCGGCTAATGGTACTAAGTGCAGCTCACAGTATTTAGAGCAAATATTACATGCAGCAGAAAAATGCTTATAAAGGCAACAAGCCTCCCTCACAGGAGATCCTATATGATCATCATGACGGCAGCAGTATAGTGCGTTTTACAGTGATGGTTCAATTTGCACATAATGTTAAGTAGATGTATGTTAATCAAAAAAAAAAGTTGGTCTAGTTCTCTTGCACAAAAGACGAACTACAACTCCCCAAAATGACTCCCTAAAATTGCTCAAGTAGAATAAATTTGCAAGCTGCCAAAAAAATTTGCAGCAAGCAGAACACTCGCAAATGGGTTGGCAACGGCATAAGAAAATGGAAAAGTTACATATCATGTCAAACTGTCTGTGCACAAGTAAATAAAAACATATTTACTCTGCTTATTTCTCAATATATGTTTAAAACTAGAAAATCTGAAAGCAGGTAACCTGGCAACAGAAAATGTATATAGAAGATGGCTCGACTCATGAAGCTTAATGCATAGGAGCAAGCACCCTCATAATATAACCTCGCAAATAATTTTTGTTCGACCAGTCGGGTAACTTGAACCACATGCTGGTGATAAAGGAGGTGTGGTCAGCAAGAACAAAAGCACCGCTATCAGCCAAATAAATTTAAAAAAGAATTACTTTGTTCTCTAGTGCTGCTTTTGCATCCTGAATAGTATAAGTGAGCATGGGAGTAGATATTTAGCAGTCAATGAAAGAGCCCTGGCAATAGCAATATTCAATCCAGATACTTTAGTATGTAGTAATACACATGGCGCTGTTCTAGGTAATACATGTCTCAAACATGCTATATATTTTAAATGTTCATTGACCATAGGTCAGCAAACCTTGTGGAGCTCACTCAGACTCACTTGTGAAATATATTTTGTGCTTTGGACTCACTCGGACTCGAACTCCCGAAAATTTTTTCGGGCGGACTCAAAGTCACGAAAACATAACTCACCCGGACTCAGACTCGCAGATTAATCTAAGTCTGAGTGCATCCGAGTGAGTCGAATGAGTCCATCAGCTTAGAATTAGCTTCTTCGAATGTGGTGTCAATGGTCTTTATCGCCAATATCTCACATAATCGGTGCTCTTCTTGGTGCTGTTTGACAAACTATAGTATATTCGAAAGCGAGTTCCGTGTGCCTCCAAACAAGTAAGGTCATTTTTCTTGGGAGAGATGACAACACAAGATATAATAATCAAGAACCTGCCTGAAAGAGTTAGTGAGGCGATGTCAAGGCACCCCCCTAGTTATTCGTGTCTCTAATTAATAAATATTGAAACGGTGTATTAACGACACTGCTTTGGAATACCTCTGAAGACACACGAGTATAAACGTGATTCTGGGGAAGCCTGATAGTAATGCTGAAGATTACTAGATAGTACCTTAGATTGGCAAACGAAAGTGGAACTCACTCAGACTCGCTGAAGAAATATATTTTGCGCATTGGACTTATTCAGACTCACCAAAACATTCCCGAGCTGAAGTCACTCAGACTCACGGATCGATCAGAGTCTGAGTGAGTCGACTCATAAGAGAATTCACTGACATATGCTGTTGACTAGAATAGCAAGGCACAGCATGACGTGTAAATAATGCATTCTACAAAATATTAGGAAAGCTGCAGGGTATGCTCTAGAAACTGGAGGTCCACGTCTGATTTCCGTGACGGTTCAATATTCCACATGACAAGTATACTTGAATAAATATCCACCAAAAATTTATAAAGTAATTATTCCAACTGTCTCGCAGCACCAACCTTTGTCATTTGTGCTTGTTCATTACAAATTTTAGTGTTAATGCGGTGATAATCTACAATAAACTTTGACCCCCCCCCCCCCCCCCCCGAAACTGCTATAGAGAACTTATCCTGTGTTCACCTTTCAAACTGATTTTATGGTGCCAATGTTTTTTGAGTTTTCAAAAGCTATGGATTAGCGTCAATTCAGTGTTTGCTACACTACACAGGTTCAGCTATTTGCACCAAAGATGCATCCGAATGTGAGCCTGAAAAGTGTCCTTCTAATTCTGTTTCTTTTGATGTCTACACTATATTCTGGAACTGCGGTTAGTTGAGGAAAGCTTCAAACAAAATGCCTACAATTAGACTACACTGCACTGACACTTTACCAGGCATAGACCCTCACCCATTCAAGGCAAAACACTACTGCTGGCTATAAAAATGGCAACAAGAATACTCAACTGTTTCAAGCCCCAGCAACCGTTTGAGTTTTATGAAGACCACCACGAAGATTGGCAGCACTAGCCTTGATGAATCTTGAGGTTCTGCATCCTCAGAGCGGTGGAACCTAATGACCCAAGTCCAAGCTGGACTGAGAAAAACATTCAAATTATGTTAACTGTACAGGTGGCACCGGATGCTTAAGAAAACATTCAAATTATGTTAATTCTAAAGGTGGCACCAGATGCTTAAGGGGTCATTCCAAGTGAAACGTCGCAGCCTAAAATTCAACCACCAGCGATTCTGGTGGAAAAAATTTTGCTGAAAGGTAACTATGTGAGAGTGATTTCTGTGAAGCATTTTTGTTCAAAAAGGTTGTGTGGTCACGTGACCACCATTCAAATGTGCCAACGAAAAGGAAGTCGGGCAGGAATAAATTATGCGTAGGCAACCTTCAAACTTGGTATGGTGACACATTTGGTTTTAAAGCATTGTGTTTTCATTGTTCTTTCACGTGACATCACAACTTAAACCATATATTACTTCTACGGCCTAAATATAGGCTTAACAAAAAAAGCAAGAGAACACCCAAATTCAGGCAATTTTCGTAAAAACTGCAGAAGCGTTCCAGCTGCAAAACATTTTGTGCTTTTTCACCGGGTGACATACTATCTGTTAAACATTTACTGAGAAAAATGTTTGCCAAATTGACAAAAAGTGACTTTTTGGAGAGATTCAATTGTAAATTAAGCATAAAAGGCTGCCGTGCTAAAATTACATGAGTAGTTCATTATGTGATTCAATGCCTTTTATTTTGATGTGTAAAACTTTATCCCTGTAAATATTGTTCAAAACGAAAAAATAATTTTTGATGTGCACAACCAATGTCAGCGGTGCGCTTGTGGTGCGACGATTTGTGAGCACCACAAAGGAACTTTATCTACGCTGATACACTTTGAAAATTGCTTCAAAGCTGTGATCAAACCCATTGTTTCGACATACAAGACGCTGTCGCGAGTCGACAGTTATTACAATGGCCCTTGCAAATGCCCCCTTTTCTCTTGACCTTGTTCCAGGAACTCGAATCTGTTAAAAGGACACTAAAGGCAACTATAAAGTCAACGTTTATTGATGAAATAGCGGTCTAGAAACCTCGTAGTGTTACTTTTGTGCCAAGGAAGCACCTATTTTGAAATAAAATCATGTTTTAGTGGTCCGCATCGGGTTAGCACACTTCAAATTACCTGCCTCGAGAAGTGGACCAACTTACATCACTGTTGCCATGCACAACGTTGCCCGGCATTACTGCGCTAGTAGCAGCAGACCAAAAGCAACGAGAGCCACGGCAGCAACAACAGCCATTGACTAATTTTGCCATTGACTAGACGTTTTTTGTTCAACTGTGCCCTGCTAGATGGCACCACCGGTTTAGTGTAACTACACGAAAATAGATTTTTTGAACCATTTACACCATTCCCCATAGTAACGTCTGGCGGTTCTTTTTTTCCATGAATCAAACATAAACGAACAAGCAGTATTTTATTGCGCCTATTGATGCACTGAACGTTTTTTATTTAGTGCAACTAGATCGATTACTCGTGATTAAGTGTAGGCGGTCTGTCTGTTGTCATCAGGATCATTTTGAGAATGTCCTGCGGCACATGTGTTCTTGTGCATTTACCTTAACGTCTCAGTAAGCAGGGCACTGCTGTTGATAATACTGTTGTTTTAGATGATGGCACACATTGAGCTTTCACTCTTACGTAAATTGTTATTTGACTTTAGTGTCCCTTTAAGCACGCAGGCTTATGTTATATACTGCTCCCAAGAATGTGCACCCTGAACAAGAGCTCACTGTGCTCTCCACAGGAAGTGAATTCGCACCTGGAGAGCCAGCTGCTGAAACAGCTGAAGTCTTTAGACATAGATACTGGTAGTGAAACGATACTGGTGCAACATGGGCGACAAAAGCGAGGGAAACGAACCGGACCAAAAATTACCAAAGAAGGTGCATACATTGCCGGAAATTGGTCAATCATCTACCTGCGACAGGTATGAGGACTTTGGCTTTGCTTTTAGTGATTACATGACCTTGATGCGAGACCTTAAAAATAAGTTTGTGCAAGAAGAAAGCACAGAAAAAAAGCTTCAGTGTCTTACTTTGGTCCCAGTCTCCTTACACAAGAAAACCAAGCAGTTCTTTGGCGCATCGAAAGTTCGCAAAGCCTTGAAGATCAAGGCTTGCAATGGGATTCTGGGTGCACGAGATAAAAAACATGGCCGCTCACTCAGCGAAGAAGTAAAATTATCAATCTAGGACTTCTATGAGGATGATTCCCTGACATATTGCTTACCAAGAAAAAAGAACACACTGCAATGCAAACAGAAGCATCTAATTTTAATGAATCTCAAAGGGATGCATGAGCAATGGAAAAGGACCTTCAATTTAATGTGTGGGTTCTCCACATATGCCTCTCTGTGTCCACACCACTGTGTCCTGGCTGGTCAGAGTGGTACGCACACAGTGTGCGTGTGTGCCACCAAAACTAAATGCTTCATGCCAGTGGCCTCAAACAAACTGAAGAGCTCTTGGCTACATTGGTATGCGGGCTTAATAATGAATACTGCATGTACAGCATATGCGCATCCCGCCCCGGCACAACTTATGCAGTGAATCTGCTTCAGCAAAGCATCACCCGTATTTTTGAGAGCAGAGACAGCATACATGTGCAGCAATGGATAAGCGGAGCTCACTCGAAACCATTGCTCTCACACAAGAATTTTCTGGAAGGTTTACAGACATGCTCAATCAGCTGAAGAGGCATCATTTCGTAAGCAAGCAGCAGTTCAGACACTTCCGAGAAATTAGGCCAAGTAAGTCTTCAAGAGACTGTTGTGGTGATGAATTTCACTGAAAATTACTTTTATTTATGGTACGCTTTAGTCGTACCACTGGGTGAAAGCACAGGCCACCGCACACCTTGTAATTGTCTACTTAACTGACCAGGAAAGCACCCCTGGGGGTGTTTCTGTGCAATGTTTTGCCGTTAGTTCTTATTGTCCGCAGCATGACAAAAGTCGCAGTACAGCATTTCAGTGCGAAGTACTGGAGGTAGTGAAACGAGATCTGCCACAAGTGAGAATGATCCATTGTTTTTTTGATGGAGCTTTCTCTCAATATAAAAACAAAAACGTTTTCAACTTTTGCTATTACGAGCGGGACCACAACTTTTCAGCCGAGTGGAACTTCTTTGCCACTTCACACGGCAAAAAAGCATGCAATGGTGTCGGCGGCACGATAAAACGTCTGGCAACAAAAGCAAGCCTACCGAGGCCAAATAATGGTCATATTCAGACACCAGACGATCTTTTTTTTCTGTGGGCTAAAAGCATTGTAAAGGGACTTACAGCGAATCAGCTGCTTCATTCAACAATTCAAAAAAAAAAATCAAGCTCACTTCGAGATTCGCCATGGTGCTAGCTGTAAAAGAACCTGACAATTGCACTATTTCAGACAGTCTACTCTTTCTGCCCTTCACGTTGGCTTTACATCATTCTCCAAAGCTCGTGTAATTCAACTGAAAAAGTCGGTCCGATTGGCAAGGTAGCGTACTTTGATATTAACTATTAGGGTGTCAACAGAGGACAACACATCACAACGAAAAAAAGTAGAACGACAAAACATTTAGGTTACTGAAGCCATAATTTTCTTTTTTTATTATTGGTAAAACATGAAGCACTGTCTTCCTGCGAATATCAAGTACCTGAGAACAAGGAACAATTTCATTCCCCCATCAGTGGAAGATAAAGTGAAGCAAAATAAGCGAATGGATACTATTGTTCATGTTTTGTTCGCCACCATTACTTTCCCTAGGGCCGAGAAAGCTAGTTATGAAAAGAAACAAGCAAGTTTGTTCTAATATATATACACTGATGCGAAGTGACCTAGCGAAAGCTTGCTAGAACAACTGACGTGGTCCTGATGCAAGCCCGAAAAATCGCAAAGAACGAGCACGCGTTTTACAGAGACGACAGATATATCCACTCCCTACCCCCGACGTTGGTCATGCACATCAAAAATTACTTTTTTTAATTTTAAACAAAATTTACAGGAATAATATTCTCTACATTAAAACAAAAGGCATTGAATCACACAAACTACCCTGTTTGTCAAGCTAGTGGTTATCTCCCGATGGAAGCAATTCGTTTCGACACAGCAGGTGTACAAAAAATAATAGAAAATCTTAAAATCTCGTCTTCCGCCGGAATTGACAACATTACCTCCAAGTTTTTAATCAACACTAAAGTCTACAGCGCCATAATCTTAACAAAAATATTTGAGCAATCTCTGGAAGCGGGTTGTCTTCCGGATGATTGGAGTGTGGGAAGAATTATTCCATTCTTTAAGTCAGGTGATAAACTTTGTCCGGAAAATTACAGACCAGTATCAATCACTTCGATACCATGCAAAATTATGGAACACGTAATTTATTCGCAGCTTGTAAAATTTTTAGAGGGCAATTCTTTCTTTACTGATTCGCAGCATGGATTTCGTAAAAACTTTTCCTGTGAAACGCAACTAATATGTTTTATACATGATTTGCATTCTATTCTCGACAACGGCACACCCATTGACTGTATCTTTTTAGATTTCTCAAAAGCGTTTGACAAAGTACCTCATGATTTACTCATTTTAAAATTACGGAGCCTCAATATAGATGATAACGTCCTCGCGTGGGTGATTGCTTTCCTCAGTAACCGTTCCCAATTTGTAACTGTTAATAACTTTGATTCGCCCAGGGTCCCGGTTGGCTCTGGGGTCCCACAGGGCTCTGTGTTGGGACCATTGCTCTTTCTGGTCTATATAAATGATTTGCCTCTAAACATTACTTCTTCAGTGAGTCTTTTCGCAGATGACTGCGTAATTTATCGGGCAATTAAGGGTCATTCAGACGTTCTAGAATTGCAGGCTGATATGGATCGGGTTCAGGAATGGTGTGAGACTTGGGGCATGGCGTTAAACGTTAACAAATGCAAGTACATGCATGTTAACCGACACAGCACTAGTATCAGCTCGTATCATATTAATAATGTTCTTCTCGAAGTAGTAAATTCTTATAAGTATCTGGGTATCCACATAACTTCTACATTGTCTTGGAAGACACACATTGAATATATTGCAGGTAAAGCTAATAGCACGTTGGGTTACCTTCGAAGAAATTTTAATCAGGCACCCGTTTCCTTCAAACTCTTATTCTACAAAGTATTGGTACGTAGCAGATTAGAATATGCAGCATCTGTTTGGGACCCTGGTCATGACTCGCTTATCTATGAATTAGAACAAGTGCAGAATCGGGCAGCGCGCTTCATCCTTTCAAATTACCATCGCACCTCGAGCGTCACATCAATGAAAACTACACTAGCATTACCCCTACTGTCTCTTCGCAGGAAAGTGTCTCGGCTGTGTATATTCCATAAAATTTACTTCACCAATCCGTTACTCAGAAGCAGATTATTGGCCCAACCAACTTACGTTTCCACTCGCATTGATCATCGCCATAAAGTAGGACTTCCTTTAGCGCACACCAAGTGTTTTCACGATTCATTTGTGCCAAAAACATCTGTATGTTGGAATCATCTTCCTTGTGATATTGTTGGTATAAAAGATGCCGCTTTATTTAAAACTGCCGTCACTAATTTTATTTGTACGTAGCCTCAGTTCAACCCTGTAGCAAGTGATGATTGCAATTTTTCAGTTGTATTTTGCTTTGTATGCTGTACATGTATGTATGTACCCACTCCCCTCTGTAATGCCCTCGGGCCTTGAGGGTAACTGAATAAATAAATAAATAATGAACTAACTCGTGTATTTTTAGCACGACAACCTTGATGCTTAATTTACAATTGAATCTCACATAGTTACCTTTCAGATAAATTTTCTTTCAGCAGACTCACTGGTGGTCGAATTTCGGGCTGCGACGTTTCACTTGGAATGACCCAAAGGCAACCATAACAGAATATTGTATCCCTAAAAGCTTCATAGAACTAGAGAGTATCGCAAAACTACTTACTCAGAGGAGAACCACTTGAGCAAAGCTTGCAAGACGTGACTCTGCAACAAAGATATACACAAAAACCGGCCCCCAACTCTGAGAACCCTGGACACTTCTTTGAGCACTGCGTACAGTTTTGCAGGGCAATCCTTGTCTGGAGTCAGTGCATCCACTAATCCTTTGTCCAAAATTACAGTGAATTCCTCATCCTTGAAATCCATCTGAAAGCAAACAAGCAAAATAATTGTCGGTACCCTTCTGCAGTGACTTGCTAAGATAGACAGTTGGGGAAATTGGGCAAAAAAAGAACGGTGCAGCAGACGCAAGCACAGCTTGGCTGATACGCGTTTCACTGAAACGCTAAAAGCACAAACCTTGGCAGCATCCATTTGGAGAAATCTCATCTGTGGTCGCAATGAGCCACATTTATCATTCATCTGCCGGATCACCACTTCACTTATATCAATGCTGGTGATATTTTTGCAAGAAGTGCAGTCATAGAGGTCTGTGCTCAAAGTAGAGTTTCCACAGCCAATGATTAGGATCTGGTCATTTGGATCCTTCAAGTACTTGAATACTGCAGTTGCATGTTGCCACAGCTCTCCATACCTGAAAATAAAAGAAAGAAAAAGGGACAAGATTGTGTTACTGAAACAAATGAAAATGTAAACATTAGCCACGTGCGACACCGACAGCAAAATGCAACACTTACCATTCAAAAGTCTCCTTTCCTCGCTTATTGAAGAACTCGTTCCAGTATTTTTCACTGGCGAATTCAGAAGACGCCTTCGGCAAGAGATCCATGCTTACAGGTCATTCGCCAACCATTCGTCGCACGCGGACTAGCAAAGAAAATGAAGACGCTCGTGCGAGCGCGTCTCTGTGATGCGCGTTCTGCGCGTGCCTACATGTATGACATTTGGTCACTGATTTGGTTTAGTGGCACAACCGCGGATGTGAACAAACCTTTCATTAGAGGACTACAGCACATCTCCTCGTCCACAAATGCAGTTCACATTATTAGGTACCAAGCTAGGCGTTAGTTAAACTTTGATTCAGCGAAATATCCGGCGGCAGAAAAGTTATTTTCATTCAAACGCGATGTAGCTTGATTGCGACCAGCCACGCTTGTGTTCTTAACTACACTTTTTGCATACTACAACACTGGGCACCCTACTGGCAAGCGAACTAAGCTACTGGTAAGAATTATTGTTTGAACTTTTGCTTTTCTGTTGTCCGAACTTTGCGGTTTGTTCCACCAACGCACATTTAAATCATAATTTTTAATTGTCACAAAATAATTTCATCTAGCTGATTTCAGAATAGCAAGAAATCTACTACCGGCGCACTACCGCACCGGCCACCCTGCGTTCTGATTCGCTGCTGTCGGAAGCTTGCTTGACGCAGATGCGTGACGCATTATTGACGATACGACGAGTAGGGCACCGTAATGGCACTGAAGAGTGTCGTCGGCTTGAGTAAGTAAGCATTAGTTTCCGTTTCAGTAAATTACGCGTGACTTGGTGGTTTATGTGCTCGATTGACATAATCCTGTCGTACGGTAGTTCTTATTCAAGTGGCTTTGCGTGAAGTTAGTGAGGCGCCTGTGTGAGAAACCGCCTAAGCAGTTCACGCCCATCTTGGCTCTGTTGCATCTTTCACGGACGCCCACATGAAACAGAGTGATCGCTTGCGTACCATTTACTTCTATCGCTAGTTGGGCTTCATCAGATTATCAATGACAAGAGAGTGTTTCGTCTATTCGCTCCTAGTGCTTATACTGCAGTGGTTTTGTGGTGGGAAACGGTAGTAATGTCGTTAGTTTCGCCGTGGTTATGATTATTGCGGCTCGGCAGAAATTAGCTGTGAATCCAAAGTGTTGAAAGAAGAAGAGCTGATAATGATAAAAACAAGTCACTGTTGTAATCGTAGCGATTATTGCATTACTTTGCGTCGTTCCTCCTTATTGTCTCGTCTGTTTATAATCACACCGGTCAACGCACTTGCGCGTGGCTCTGAGCGCAGCTGGCTTTCTGAGGCATTTTCCAATCCAGAGTTTGCACTTATCGCCGATGCTGTTGTCGGTTTACGTAGCATTTGTGCTTTCTAAAATACCGAGTTGTAATTTTTTACAGGCGTACCGATAGCGTAGTGGTCCTCACTTGAGAGTGGTGGTCGGTACTGTTCGTGTTGGCACGTGCTTATTGTATTTGCGTTCATATTTTAGAAATCACGAACGATGTTATCCGCACGGTCAAGAAAAAGGGAGAATGGAAGGTTCTTGTGGTTGATCAGCTGGGGATGCGGATGATATCCGCCTGCTGCAAGATGCACGAGCTCGCGTCTGAAGGAATTACGAGTGAGTTTTCTCTCTCTCTTTAACCCTTTTTAAACCTTAATTCTGCATGAAATTCAGGGCTTCGATGCAATATTTTTGACGCCAGTGGGAATTGCGCTAAGACATACGAACTCGCACAAGGTTTTATTAAGACAGCGGAAATTGTGCTTTGAAGCTAACCCCTCCACCCTGTATTTTTTTTTTTTTTCCATGCAGTTGTCGAAGATCTGAATAAAAAGCGAGAACCTCTGCCAAACATTGAAGCGGTGTATCTTATCGCCCCGACAGAAAAGGTCTGCACTTGAAAAATAGTGATAACTGTGTGTGTTTATATGTGACGTGTGTGCAATTGCAAAGAGTGCTAACAACACAAGTTGTAACATGTATGTAACGCCTGTATCACCATGTGGGTGTGTATAGCAGCATTGTCGAGATTCTTGTTGCCAATGGAATGGCTATAAAGGCTTATTCACAGTGGCAGCACGAATATGTCATGCTACTATAGTTGCAAAACTTGCGAACCAGGAATAGGACATCTGCTTGTTCTATGAGGGGATGTTGATGTGGAAAGATGTTAAAGGGACACTAAAGTCAAATAACAATTTACATCGAAGTGAAAGCTCGTTGTATGACATCTAAAATGACAATATAATCAACAGCAGTGTACTAGTTAACGAGAAATTAAGGTAAATGCATGAAAACAGATGTGCCACAGTAGGACGTTTGTAACATGATCTTGATGATGTCAGACATACCGCCTATAATTAATCACTTGTAATTGATCTAGCTGCACTAAATAAAGAACGTTCCGTGCATCAAGAGATGTAATAAAATGCTGCTTGTTTATTTCTGTTTGATTCATGGAAAAAAAAACGCCAGGCATAACTATTGGTAATGGCACGAGTGGTTCGAAAATTCAATTTTTGCCTGGTTAAACTGGACAGGTTGTGCCATCTAGCAGGGCCCACTTCAACCAAGCACACCTGCAATTTTGAAGGCCATGGCTAAAAATTGTTCAATGGCCGTTGTTGCTGCTGTGGCTCTCACTAATTTCCCTTTGCTGCTACTATAGTGTCGGCAGCCACGGATTAAAGCTGGGCAACGTTGTGCACGGCAGCAGTGACGTCAGAGGTTCCAATGAGCCCCGTAATTCGAAGTGTGCTAACCTGACGCGGACCACTAAAACGTGATTTTATTTCAAAATAAACCCTACCTTTGCACAAAAGTAACACTACGAGGTCTTTGGACCGCTATTTCAGCAATCAACGTGGACTTAATAGTTGCCTTTAGTGTCCATTTAAAGATGCAGTATTTCAGTGTAGTGATGGGTTGCTGGCGTGATCATTCATTAAGTCGCTGTATGGCTGTCATTTGCTATTGCTTGCACAATCTCGGTCATTCATTAGAAAGATTGAGGTTTAAAGTAAATCAGTTATAGTATTGTGAGAGATGCCAAACTTTGTATATTCGTGTGCAGCCCAGTGGTTAAAATGCCAAACTTTCTGTATTTGCCGACATCTGATCAGAGGGATCATTGGTGCAGCAGCCCAAACTTCTTGTAATTTTTTTCCTAATGTGAAGCGTGATGAAATCTCTGAGGTAAATGTGACTGATTTTGCTCCACTGTTGTGGTTTGTGTGATAACACAGGGAAGTGAAGGCACAAGTGAAACTATTATAAATGTTGCTAATTGCACTCTTGTTGACCACGCCTTTCCTTCTAGTCAATGTATTTATTTCACAACCTATAGTATGCATCACCACCAGCTTGCACAACTTTCAATTCTTCAGTTGCATATAATGTTTCATTGTTTAAATGACTGGTGCTGTGGTGTTCAAAGTAGAAAAATGGCTTTAAAACTTGCAAGCATCCTGCTTCATTGGACGTGAAGAGTTTTTGCTTAAAAGGTCTCTGAAACACTTTTTCAAGTAACCATAGAATGAATTCACTGGAAGAGCTTATTGCCTCACGAATTCAACGCTGCAATAATTTTAAGAGTCCGTCCAGTACGAGTGAAACTACAAAGATTTGTCACATGTTGTAATTGCATTCTGTCGTTCCGACAAAAGCGCTGGAGGCTAAGCAGGGAGGGATGGCAGGGGCAAAAAAATAAGTTACACGTGCCTCGTGACCTTGAACACTTTTTCCGGGTTTTTTTTTATTCGAATGTGCAGATTTTTTAGTGTGATCGCGCGCGCGCGTGAACAAGTCGCAGCCTTTTGCGGCAATCTCTCTAGCGACTGAGAGCGCCATGTTGAAATCGGCTAATAGCTGATATGTGGGCTTTCTACGGGTGATTCTTGAGTGTCTTCCGTCATTTGTTGATAGAATAGAAAGCAATTTTCAGCTGACTTTGATCATTTATTGTGAATTCTAGGCCACGTGCTGCGCTATAATATTTGGCTCGCAATTTGTCAAGAGCCTCTACTACCGATCGGCAGCGTTTTCTGACCATGCTGAAAAAGTGTTGCAGGGCCCCTTTAATAATAAGTCAAGCCTGGCACTAATAAACTAAAGGCATTGATATGTCTGGAACTTTATGATGCACTAGTGATACAGGATGCAGCTCTTCGTTATATTGTACAATTATGCAGAGAAGTCATTAATGTTAAGTAATGCCATTTTTGCCTAATTTGAAATGAAATAGCCACCAGCTACCCTTGTTCAATGGCTTTTTGTCAGCATTAAATTTAACCACTCTTAATTGTAGTATGAATTTGGTTTACTTTCTTCAGCTTGTGGTAAGCGTCACCTCATGGATACTTGTGGCAAGCTCATATATATCAGCATCATCACTTCAGCAAATGCATCTTGCATTTGGTGCATTTAAAAATGGATGCAATGTACATTCGTGTCACTGGCACATGAAGTAGTTGACCACAAGAAAAGCTTGCTTATTTAAATAACTCTGATTGATTGTAGAGATTGTGCTTACTACGTGTGATGATTTGCAGAGATTTGTATGCATTGCAGGCTTCATTATTCTTGACTATGCCACTATCATTGCATCAGGTGAGGCCAAGTGTCCAGGTCTGAGATGGTGTTTTGCATTGCAGATAATTCAATTGGTCTGAAGTAATAATTCAAGAGATAATTCAATTGTTCTGAAGTGAATCTTTCAGATGTGCGATATTTACAGTGCATGTATGATTGACACCTTCTGAGCAGAGAGGACCTGTTCTTTGATGTTACTTTCTAGCAGCCAAAACATTTTCTGGCATAATTTTGTTCTTGTTTCATTTTTGTCTGACACTGTGTTTATACTGATGTTTATGTGACCAAGCTTCCTTTACATTTCAGTCAGTTCGTGCCTTGATGTCGGACTTCCAAACACCAGCCCGACACATGTACCGGTGTGCACACATTTTCTTCACAGAGAGTGAGTATTCAAAGCATATAATGGCACCATTGAGCAGTTTCAGGCAGCTTTTGTGGTGAAGAACATTGGGGCAACAGAAGCAAAGCCATGCACAGTGGGAGCAGTGACTCTCAAGTCATTATTGGAATGTTGTTTGCATCTGGAGAGCATGTGGGAATGTGATAAGGGAAGAGAAATTGACCATGTTTCCAAAATCATTAGAGTATTCTCATTGGGAGAGTAGCAAAACACGCGTGATTGTGAAAGTGGTCCCTCATTCACGTGTTTCCCATTCACCCCTGCGATGATATGTCTTACAGATATTACTTCACTCATTTTGAAGCAGTGATGTGATAGTTGCACCAATTGTGCTGAACTGTGTCAAGAAGTGAAACCTGCTACATGTTGGCGAAATTTTATTGTTTGTGCTAAGCATCCATGAAGACTTCGTTCTTTCGATGAAAAACACCATGGCAGGCACTCAAAAGCCATAGGATACCACTAGGCAGGAACGTGCTACGTACGAGGGTCATTCGTAAAGTAAGGGCTGTTTGGTCTCCAAAAAATAAATACTTGTTAGTAAAAGTGTCTATTGGCTGGTTTCATTTTGTATGAACCTTCTTCACTTTTCTACACAACCACCATGAACTTCTGCCCCACCGCTGTGGTCTAGTGCCTAAAATACTCTGCTGCTGACTCGCAGGTCGCGGGATCCAATCTCTGCTGATGCGGCTGCATTTCTCATGGAGGCAGAAATGTTGTAGGCCCGTGTGCTCAGATTTGGGTACACGGTAAAGAACCCCAGGCTGTCGAAATTTCTGGAGTCCTCTGCTACGGCGTCTCTCATAATAATGTGGTAGTTTTGGGACCTTAAACCCCACATATTAATCACCATGAACTTAGCACTTTTAGTACTGCTGCACCAATTTCTGAAGGCCCTCCGCAGTGGTCTAGTGGCTAAGGTGTCTGCTGCTGACCCGCTGGTCGTGGGATCGAATCCCGGCTTAAACGGCTGCATTTTCCATGGAGGCAAAAATGCTGTAGGCCCGTGTGCCAAAGTAGGTCTCCCGGACTCTAAGATACGTCATTGTGACGCATGTTGTTGTATCGTGCATCGACCTGTTGCTGCTGACCAATGTGTAGCCGGACGAGCTGGCGAGTTTCCTCGGCATGGTCTGCAAATTCTTTAGAGTAAATTGTTAATTGATCGGCGTCTTCACAAGAAAGCATAGCATTTAGCATTGCCTTCACTTCGCGGCTGTAGAGAAGGCAAAACGGTGTAAATTGTGTTGTTTTTTCAACGGCGGTGTTTTAAGCGAACGTCACATAAAGCAAAAAAATACAATCCCATGTTTTGTGTTGGACGTCGATGTACATTGCGATCATGTAAGCCCTTTAGTACCGCTGTATCAATTTCTTTAGAGCCCGCGGCAGTGGTTTAGTGGCTAAGGTACTCGACTGCTGACCCGCCGGTCGCTGTATCGAATCCCAGGTGCAGCGGCTGCATTTTCGATGGAGGCAGAAATATTGTAGGCCCGTGTGCTCAGATTTAGGTGCACGTTAAAGAACCCCAGGTGGTTGAAGTTTCCGGAGCCCTCCACTACGTAGTCTCTCATAATCATATGGTGGTTTTGCCATGTTAAACCCTACATATCAGTTAAATCGAACAATTTCTTTAATCCCTCATCATAGTAGTTCACCGCCTGCTGATTTTTTGCTGTTTGAGTTGGTTGGTAAGCATTTTCAGTACCCAGCTTGCACACACTTTGTGATATTCAAGCTTTTCAGTTACAACCATGCAAATTGTAGAGCATTCAACAAAAGCAAATCTATCTGACGGATTACAAACTGTCATTGATCTAAAAGCAATTCTCGGTTCATTTGTTGAACAGTTCCACTGGTCTTGATGTTAAGCCTTCCACTCCGTTCTTCCTCGTGCCAATCCTGCGACGATTTGTGCAGTATCAGCACCGTTTTCTTGACAGTTCGTTCACTCATCAGTGTAGGTTCATGAACTAGGCACAACTGCCCACGAATTCGAGAACGTCATGTTCATTTTGCCTGCGAAAATCGTATTATACAGCTCGCAGTTTGCAACTGGTGGGAGCAGCGATTTTTGAGGACAGTTTCACATCTTTTGCTTGTCAAGTAAACAACTGCTGAGCCAGAACAATGACTTCAGCACCTTGATGAAGAATGAACAGATGGCCCTGCACTAGTAAATCTTTATTCTCTTGCGTGAATATGTAAATATTAGCAAACGGTCTTTACTTGTTTATTTGATTAGCCTTCGTAGTTAAAGCAGTTGCTGGGCGCAAACTTTCCAAACATTGACTCGCCGACACTGCAAAACTTACTGCATTGCCCCGCCACGGTGGTCTAGTGGCTAAGGTACTCGGCTGCTGACCCGCAGGTCGCGGGATCGAATCCCGGCTGTGGCGGCTGCATTTCCGATGGAAGCAGAAATGTTGTAGGCCCGTGTACTCAGATTTGGGTGCACGTTAAAGAACCCCAGGTGGTTGAAATTTCCGGAGCCCTCCACTACGGCGTCTCTCATAATCATATAGTGGTTTTGGGACGTTAAACCCCACAAATCATCAAACTTACTGCATTAGATTTCAACTCGCCCATACGGCAAAACTTACGGCATTAGTTATCTATCACTGCTAGGCCATACTGTAAGATATTACTGAGTTCAATAAAATAGTTTCTAGCAGTCATAGATACAGTCGGGGGAAAGTAATGACAGTTGTTTTTGGTAGGTAGTCTTACTCGACTGCCTGTATAAACTTGACTGCCTGTATAAATTGATTACAGTAATTCATATGTACAACCGAGTTTTATTTTTTTAGTGCTATTCATTCTAGATTACTGCTAAATTATTTATACAGGGTGCCTGAGTTTTAAGGCTATACAATCGGCAGATTTTACCAACAATACCATGAGCTATACCAAGTGTCTGTTACTTCACTGAGAAGTCATGGTGTACCAGTCTTGTGGTAGACCTCAGCTGGGCTTCTCGACCTCAGAAACTGTACACGTCAAAGCTTGTCAAATGTCACTGTGTACTCCCCCATCACTGTCAATTTTGTAGAGCACGAATTCAATAACGGGGAGAAGTGACCAGTTACATAGCCCTGCTCCTTATGAGCTGCTCATTAACCAGGATCCTAACGATTCTGTGCATAAAGCACGACTGTAGACACTTCTCCAAACAAAGACAGACTAGGTTTTACTAAAAGCATTAACGTAATTGGACATTTAAAAAATAATAAATGCTAGAATGCATTAAAAATTTTCACTGTGCGTCCGTATTGTAACTAAACCTCCAGAGGAAGCCAGAATCATTTAAATACACATTTAATTTCTGGAAAGTGTTAGGTAGCTTGAGCTGCCCCGCCGCGGTGGTCTAGTGGCTAAGGTACTCGGCTGCTGACCCGCAGGGCGCGGGTTCGAATCCCGGCTGCGGCGGCTGCATTTCTGATGGAGGCGGAAATGTTGTAGGCCCATGTGTTCAGATTTGGGTGCACGTTAAAGAACCCCAGGTGGTCGAAATTTCCGGAGCCCTCCACTACGGCGTCTCTCATAATCATATCGTGGTTTTGGGACGTTAAACCCCACAAATCAATCAGGTAGCTTGAGCTGACTTAGGGATGTCTGCAAAAAAACAAAGAGCAGTGGCCTAATTTCATCTTGAGGAGTATACCAAGTGAACATGCGTGTATGCATGCATTAATGGATTTTTTTTACATTGGGTGGAACAGCTTCAGCTTAGAGACATGTTTACGGCCAGGAATGTGTGGCAAATAACTACTCTAAACTGTTGTTAGGTGACTCCAAAGTAAGATTTTAGTTGCTCCAGAAGATGGGCCAAAATGGCTTGTGTGAATCACGTCACTGTTAATGTCGTTGACTGTACTGATGCCTACATTCAAGATAAACTAGGACTGCCAGATTCTAGTGTATAATAGTTAGAGATTTTTATCTCATTGATATCAAAATAAGTTGGCCAAACCACTATGTTTGGCTGCTGCCATTGATCGCCACTGCACTTGCCAGCTGAGGCAAAATAAAAACAAACAAGCCGGATGGAGTACTTTGACGTCAATCGAACTCGTTTGTAAAATGTCGCATTCCACTTTCCAGACAAGAGTGCCTAAGATTACTTTGTGCTTTTCTCGGTGTCGCAGAAGTACTCTTGTACCTCTGGTTGACAGAGCTGCTGCTCTTCTTTTACAACTGAAACACACCAGCTCTTACTTTCAGTGTGCTTTCGAGGGCTGCTACTGTTCTCATAAAAAAATGCCATTTAATTAGTTATGAATTTTTAAGATTGCAGCTAAATCTTGTGCATATGTTCCCATATGTTACATTTCCTCAACTACTTTGCTCTTAAATGCCTCTTATAGAGCCATGTGCATTAGCTCCTTCCCCCTCTCTCTATTTCTATGCCTTTTAATTATATCCTTTTAACCCCTCGTGAGCTACTATTGAGGTGTCCTCCCTCGGAGAGACAGTTACGGGGCTCACTTCTCTCTTCTTTTCATTTAAGAATCATTTCCCCCCATTTCCTATGTTTCCTTTCCCAGCTGTTACATCCGGAAATTGTAACTGCAGCTTTATTAACTCCTACATGTCACCACTAAAAATGCAGCACTTGCAGTGCAGTACCATCACTACTAGAAACAGCTGAATAGCCTGTTGTGTCTTAAGGGTACTTAGATAATGGCTAAATGCCATTTGTGAAACTGCGTGCACACCAATCGTGTAGTCACCTTAAAGCGACTCCTGTCGACAGTCTGCCCTTTATCTCTCCCGTGTACTCTTACTCCTGCCATGTGATCAAGAACCAAGTTATTGTAGCGTGCACCCTGTCATGTCATGTTCTTTTGCTTACAGTTTCACGCACTAAAATAAATAATTTTCCCCCAAAAAGAAGTCTTTATTGAAAGTGACATTTTTCCAGAATTTGCATTATTTTTTCTTGGTCTCCTAAGAAAAAAAGAAATCATTCCTCTTGACCACATCATTGTGTGCTTGTTGTTTCAGAATGTCCAGATGACCTGTTCACAGACATATGCAAATCATCCATGGCAAAAGTAATAAAGACGTTGAAGGAAGTCAACATTGCTTTTCTGCCATATGAAAGTCAGGTCGGTGGTCTAGGGCTCTTCTTCACTGTATTGTACAGCTGCTTTCAAATATACAAAACCTTGCTGTTACTCTTGATGCCTTTTCTGTGTATCGCTAGCATATTTAGCTAAATAGTTAAATAATTGAAGTTTTCATGTCACAGCAGCAACCTTGGCAGTACAGTCGAACCTAACTATACTGAACATGGGTGCATCAAATTATCCTTTCTATCAAGCTATTTTCGAATGCAGCAATGAACAATAATGCATAGAAAAATCTCCAGCAACATCGAATGTAAATACTAGCTGGAACAGTTGATATATCAAACATCGGGCCAACTTCTCAGGGCAGCATGAAAAGCCACAAGTTGGCTTTCTCGTACAAATATCTAAGTTTTCTAATGGAAAGAGCTTTCCTGCATCTATATGGGAGCACAAGTGGTATGGTTAGAATGGTGTCGCATGGAGTGAGTAGAAACTACCGCTTGCCATCGCATGCTTTTCTCCATGATTTCATGTCATTGCGCTCCAGGCCTGTCCTGCACATTTGCTTCTCCTCTTCCTTTGTAAACGTTGTTAACGTGACGGATGCCATAAAATCGAAGAACATGCTGTTTTCTGCAAAAGCTGGTAATAATAAATACAGTTGAATGTTAGGAAAAGAAACCTTATGTTGCCTATGCATAGAGCACTTCAAAAAGCACACAGAGTACATTGTTGAAAAATAAAGCCAACCCTAAAGCCGCTTTCGGTGCTAGATGAGTATACACAGCTGCATGTGAACATTTGTGATTCTATTTATGTCGATACTGTATTTTTCAGTCAGAACCTACCCCTGCATATAACCCTGCATTCCTAAGTAGTAACTATGGAAAAATACAGAATAAAAAAAAAACTTATTTCGTCGAGGTGCCTTCTTTACATTATCATGAGTGGTGCTATGAAGCTTACGTGCACATTCATATTCATATCAACAATACAGTGATTGCATTAAAGGCTTTATATCACAATATTTGACATATTAATACCCATTTTTTAGAGTTCAATGTATGCAGATACAACTGTAACAGTTGTTGTGCAATAGTGAGGAGTACCCAAAAAAGATGCGAATGTTTCATGCACATCTCCTCCCGCCATGAGTGGGCAGACCGTAATCTGATGAGAGGTGTGATGTACGCGCAAGTCTCATTTTCTTCGTTCCCTTAGTGACCAATGCCAGTTACCCTGTGATGTCCTCCGTGTACTACATAGCATTTCCTTGTCAGCGGAGGGCGCCCATGGTTTAGCCCTTTGTGACATCTCTAATATAAGTGTTGTGCAGGCATTATATTATCCTTCTATTCCACATGTAGAAAATAAACTCTGTGCTTTGTAATTTAAAGGAATTGCTTAGTAGTTTAGAGTGAATGCTCTGTAAGGAAAAAAATTTTGGTAGAGGCATATGAGCACATATCATTAAGCTCAGTGTTTGCTTACATAAAACAATCTGCCAATCTATGTACTGCAGTTGACCATTGTGAACCCCGCAGTGCTGAGGCACGGCGATACCAGTCATATAATATTGCATGGTTTTTCACATATGCTAGCTAGGTTTGGAAGCACAAGATGTACATTGTGTCCCACAAAACTGTCAGCATTTACATTGCATGTCACGTGATGCAGCAGCTGTCAAGGCTATTGAACTAATGTGTTCTAAGCATGATCGTCTGCTTAGGCAGGGTTCTGCTGGTTTGCTTTAACTGCACGCGGTCAAAATCTATGCTTTGCTTCACAGTGATGTTGCAGTTAAGAGGGAGGATGCAACATTTCTTGGGCCTGCTTTGACATTCTTCTGGAGAGTTGAGCAGGCGGCGCTGTAATACAGAAAGACATTAAAGTTGATAAGATTGCTCTCCGTAATGGCCGATGTTGGTTATGGTGTAAAAACCGTGGCCCTACCGAACACCTTTGCAAATCCTTCCATTTTAATTATAAGCTGCCTTAAAAATTTATTTACTTTGATACCATCTGTATGCAAAATGTCTTCTACCCTCTGCCTAGGAATTCAGCCTAGACGGTGGCAGTGTTCTGGAAGCCAACGAGCAATACCAAAGTGATAATTAAAATTTCTGGATTTTTCATGTCGGAGAGTACAATGTGGATTATGAGGGGTCTAATAGTGGGGGAGTCCAGCTGAACTTTTCGTGCCCAGTGTTCTATCTTGTGCACCTACCATAAAAACTGGAATGTAGGTTAACTGCCCAACTTTGAATTTTGAGGAGGAGGAGGAGGAGGAGGAGGAATGAACTTTATTGTAAGAAACCAGCAGGCTTAGGTGGCTTACCCCCATATTCACAAACGCTCCTCGACTCGGCTTCCACCCTCCACTGGACAGAGTTGAGCACTGCGCCACCGCTCGGCTGAAAATGACGCTGCGCCACTAAAGAATCACATCAGATTGTCGATGATATGCAGTGACTTGTCGTGCCTAGAGACGGCGCTCCTATCGGCTTTCTCAAGTGAAGGGGAAGTGTTGAGTGAAGGGACGTTCTAGAATACGGGAGTTAGCCTCCTAGGCCTCCCATGAGGAGCAAGGGCTTGCCTCGATGCTGCCTCCGAAAAAAAAAAAATTTTAAAAATCGCAAAGTATCGTGGTTCCCCCGTTCTTTTTATAAATACGCGATACAACCAGTTGCACTGTGGTGACGTTTCTTTTTAGTTTGAAACTAATCTTATGTAGTTGACCGCCAGAAGGTCACTGAGTGCTATCAGTCAGACTCGGCCTAACTTTAGTCCAACGACGTCTCTTTCTCATTACTTTGGTCCCAGAATGCATCGTCCTCCATTCCATCCAATACATTGCTGACGCAGCATTAGCAGAACGACTTGTGCAACATTTCTTCCAGGAGAGATTTCCTAGTTGACGACACCCAGCCACTAACGGTCGCGAGCGGTGGACGATGTAGGTGGCCAGCCAGCGAGGGTCTTGGGATTGTCACGCAGCATCCATTCATTGTAGAGCTCGTGCACACGATCTTTGAAGGGTTTATTGTGTACTATGTCCAATGGCTGGAGGATTGATGTTAGTCCCCAGTGATCACGACAAGGTTCGTCTTGCCATCGGACAGAGCTCTTTTTAAAAAACATCAGTCTGGAAGTGGCCTCGAAATGAGTCGAGCACCAACATGCTTGGACACTGAAAAAGTGCACCAGTTTGCCAATTCCGCACGAGCCAGATTCACTCAAGCATGAGGAACTCATTCATGAACTCTTTTTCGTTCGATTCAAAAGAAAGTCTTCTTTTGGTAACCCTTTTCTCTTGAAAATGATATAAGGGGGCAGTATCTTTCTATCGGTTGTGCGTGCGAGCATCTCTGTAAATCCTGAATGCTCATTGCTCGTTGTCAAGAGCTTCACTTGCTTGGATCCTTTAGCGGTCACAGTCCAGTTCGAAGGCACATCGAAACAGAGCGAGTTTTGTCAGCGTTGCCCGTGTGTCCCATCATGTAACAATGCTGTCGACAAAGCACTGATACTCAATCAGCTTGTTAGCGAAATCTTCAGGCAGTTTTTGGCACACGGAAGTATGCCGCCCGAGTGCAAAGCCCTTTCGCTTCAGAAATCAGTGCACCCACAATGGCAAGCTCTTGAATTGTGCCCTCGTGAGTCCAGAGTCGCGCGCTATCTCAATAGCTTTCATGCGGATGCACTCCACTGTCACAGGTAGCGACCTTGCACGCAGCTCCGGGACGAATTTGGCGAGTAGCGTTTCCAGTTCGGGGTGCACTTCAGTCCGTCCACAAAATTCAGTTTCCCCCAAATTGTCATTGTGCGCAGTCAACTAGTATGCACAGCTGGGTAGATATTCCCTGCTTCGACAACACAAGCCCGGTGTATTGAAACAGGCCGCACAGATTCAGTTCCCTTTCAGCGTGTACTCATATGCGCCGTTGCGCGTTGATTTCCTAATTCTGAGATACGATCGTGTCCGGTCTCTTAATTGCACAGCTGCACACACAGCAAATGCACGCCAACTTGCGCAGCACGGGTTATACGTTCAATCTGTTATTTAAAATGACCAACTTCGCACACGCATTCGCAAAATGCATCGCTGACGACACAAAGCCCTCATGGGAAAGGCACAGCTACAGGGGCAAATTTATCCTTCAAATCTGGTGGCAGTCTGGCAACACTGACCCCTAAATTTGGCAACAGACTTATGCAATGCTATGGTCCCTAGAATATACTGGCTAGTCTGCAGTCTCCACGCCGTCCCCATCCAAGGCCACGTCCATGCCACTGATGCATGCGCAGGGGGCGCTGCAGTCTATCCGAGCGTGTGGCGCATTCACGTAAGCTGCGCAGGGGGGAATCTGTGGTGCATCGTGCCTTGTCTTTTATTATTGTACTCCCGGATGAACTACCCATTCTGTTTCTGTTTGAGTGGGCGGTGACTGAACAGTCTTTAACGGACCAAAGGTTACATCCAACGTCATTTCTTTTTGAGGCACTGACGCGATCACAGTGGCGGAACTAGTCACTTATTCAACAGGACGCGGTTGCTTGAAGAAAAACTAAAGGGCATAATAAGAAATTTTTTGTGTATTTAGAAAGGCTGCCATTATAATATAAGTAAAATTAACTTGTTCTCACAAACGTATGAACTACTATTTGTAAGCTCAGTTTTCCCTGCCATATGTAAACATTTCTGAGAATAAAAACATCACAACATATTTACTGCACTAAGTCTCTGATTAATACAAATTGGTTCTCAGTGTCACAGAAAAAAGAAACACAATGATATTTTCAGAATGAGAGGGAAAAATTCATCACACACGGTAGCAGGCTTCAGTTAAAATCTTATTTTTTTTATGCATAGTTAGAAAAGTTCGTATGATTTTGTTCAAACTATTTAGGACCAGACAATATAATTAAGCGAGAAATAAGTTCCTCAAACTTTAACAGAAGAACATTCGCACAAAATGCTATCAGAAGAATATGTGTATCAACCTCTCATGCCATCAGATGTATAATACTGCTCTCGTGATTATTACTTACTATAGTATATTACTTTATTATTACTTGCTATACTATATTACTATATTATATTACCAATATATTATATTATATTACTGCTCTTGTATTTTGTGCCCTCTTCCCCATATGCGGTTGTTCTTTAAAACTGTTGAAGGCTGCGAGAATGAACGCGAAATAGGTGTGAAGTAGGCATTATTTGCGCGAACGGTGGATGGTAATTTCAATCTTTTCAGTCGTACAGAACACAGAAAAATTAAATGTACAACTGCACATATCTCTTTCTTTATCACTGTTTCACATGCTCACGAAAGGCACATTCGTGGCACAATTAAAGAACGCTTAACAAGATGTGCTCCTCAATGTTATTGATTGACCGCTCGCCCACCTCACTTGTCTCACACTGCAATTATTTCTTTGCTTTGCTATGTTTGAATTTATTGAGGTAAAGGGGCCGCTTGATTTATGCTGTACGCGCCCAACAAGATACTCTAAATTGTTTTTGTTTTCTGAACAGTAAACACTCATTACAGATTCACCCTGCGTTTCACCTTTCTTTTAGTTCGGCTTATCGCGTTTAGATACCGGTATGAGTTTCCATTTTGTAAGTGCACACGTCATCATTAAATAATTGAAAAAGGTAAACATGCATAATAAAAAGATACGAAAGCTAAACCACCGAGAAAGAGCCTAAGGTATTTCTCCAACAAGCGACGGCAATAGCAGTTTTGCGTGGGAAAGCAAAAACAAATTAGCTCATTTACCGTTAGTCCAGGGTGGAAACCGACTACGAAGTGAAAAGGTGGGCGCCCAAGGCATAACACCACCACTAATTTATACACAATATTAGCATTTGTAATAAGAAACACCGCAGACTTGGAAAGGCACGCGAACGCCAAAACGCGTGGCGGTTTGGGCGAGCTGGTATGACATGACAATTGTTATAGCGCGAGATCAGAACGCTTCTTGTCCCTTTGTTGCCGTTCTGTTCTCGAGCTATAACAATCACCAAAGCGCAGTTGCAAACGGCTGCGCCTGCCCGTCTGTAGGTGGGAGTCGCGGGAGGGCCGTCTGCTCAAGGAACTTCGATAGCATACAGCACCACCACCCATGCATCACTGAGTGGCGGCGGAGAGCGGAGACGGCAGACTAGCCAGTATATTCAAGAGACCATAGCAACGCCAACCAGAACCTAGTCGGTGTTTTTTTTTTTTTTTCTTCGGGATAGGATGTGCTGTTTTTGGCTCCTCCAGTGTAGGATGCTTTTCTTCGATGCATTGAATTCCCATTGTGCCGCCAGATTTCCGTGCTCTTCGGCGTACTCAATAATTTTTTTTCTTAAAGCCTATCGAAAACTGCCGTCGACTACCAGTAATTTCTGAAGGAAATAAAAAAAGGAAAACAGGAGACTGACAAAGAAAACTGAAGAAAAATGGCATTGCTAGTACACTGTAGGCCTTGCTTAGCCTTGCCCAACGGTACCACTGCTGATGCTCACAATGGTAATGGAATACTTACTTCAGCTCCTCATTGTTGCGAGACTTCCACATCTTTTTCTGCCAATCATCGGTGTAAAAGACTAGGGTAAAGCTTTCATTGCATTGTTTTGGAAAAAATTCTATCTATATTGTTTTCACGGTAAATCTAACTACACAAAAGTTTTTACATTTTCTCCCCCTCGGGGCACCTAACATGCCAAAAGGCCATTGAAGAATTAAGCTCATTGTTCTCTTGACATGTACTACTATGCCAGCAAAAGACCTAGGAATTCTCAAGAGTTACTCTTTCCTTTTATTTATTAAAAACAAAAACAAGATGCATACACTTTCCTCTGAACATCTATCTGAGACCTGGTTACAGGGTTAAAATAAAGTTTGCCTCGCCAACAATGCACTAAATGTGATAGCAATGAATTGTAATGTTATATGATATAAGGCTAGCAGCTAACTCTGTTAGGATCTGATCTGTCAATGCTCTACAAAACGCTTGCATAAGGGAACATGGCCACTGCAGTAAACAGAGCAGCTTTTGTGCTCTAACTTCAGTACAATTTAATAAGTGACAGCACATGTACTAAGATATGGTTCACCTGCTGATCTCCATTGAGGTAGCTTGCATGCTACTGCACCTGTTTCACAAAGTTCTCAGTTCTTGGCAAAGTGATGCAGCCCCCCCCCCCCCCCCTCTGGCATTTCTCCATGGGCTTTTGTTCAACAGAGATGGCTAGCACCTTTGATCTGTGCTTGAGCCGCAACCAGCAACATCCCTCATGTGCTTTCATTTACACAAACTACCTAAATGTGCTGCGCAGTACTATATTGTTGATGTAAACTTGATGTGGAACGTTATGGTGAAGGCATAATGCCTTCACCATAACCAATAATTGTTTACCAATAATTGTCACATTGCAATTGAAAACGGGACAACGATGGGCTCAGATGATAGTATACTGGCTGGCATGTGCATTTACATCAATTTCTTTTTTTACACTTGTTATTATTCTGGAATTAAGAGTAGCATATTGTATTGTCTGCTACAGTGAGCTCTATACTGCAAAATTTATTCATATGACTTTGCATGTTCATGTTGCAATGTATGACTTTGCATGATCATGTTGCAATGGTCTAAGCTGCTTGATACACGTAATATACTAACATATTACAAGAAAGTAATACCAGCTACTCTATTGCAAGCCTAATATTTCATATTACAAGTAATAACCAGCTAGCCCAGCAACAAATTTTACTATAGCCCCTTCAGTCATGATTTATGATGCACTGTCAGAAACGCGTCAAATTCGCATGGCATAATTCCAAGGCACTCAATATTACATTCATAGTACTAAAACGAAGCATTGTTCTGGGCGAGTTTTTGTAATTCAAGTTAATAAGAGTGTAACCAATTATCTAATTATTTTGCCACCAGTAAGCTTCAGTACTCTCATCAAAGAATCCACTATTAGGTCTGAAATGCATGCACAGTTTGTTTTTCGGTTGTATTTGCTTTGAGCAAAGACAAAAAATACTTTTCACGCTGGTCCTGGAAACCATCATGTCGAACATAGTAGTGCATCCAGCAAAGTGATCCTCTGCAGCAATACGCAGCTTAATGAAGTTAAAGTATCGCCAGTTGTCCACTTACAAGGCCTGCATGAATGTGCACACTAAGTTTCAAACCATTTGATTCAACACGCAGTGCGTGACGTGACATTGAAGTTGGCACGTACATTTGTACACACCATAACTGAAAGGGATTGACTAACATATTTGCCAGACACCTTTATTGAAGCATTGTTGCCTTCTTTGTTTACTTTGTCTTGTGCACTAAAAATGGCATTTATTTTTTAATACTACATTCTGGCTGTATATTGCTGCAAAAAAGAAATCTCTTTCCTCTGGATAGCTTTAGTGTAATTTCAAATTCCCTATTTGCAGGTCTTCTCTCTGGACTCTCCAGAGACATTCCAATTCTACTACAATCCAAACCGCATAAACGAACGCACTTCCAACCTGGAACGCATTGCGGAGCAAGTGGCAACATTGTGTGCAACGCTGGGTGAATACCCATCTCTGCGGTACCGGAGGTGAGATTCAGTTCACTTTGTATGGTGAAAGGCATTAACTGAGGTGTGGTTGCAGACTCCTCTGGGTGATCCACGCGAATTTAAGAAGTCACCTATTACCATATTTACTCGTATAATCCTCGCACTTTTTTTTGGCGAAAAACCGATGCAAAGTTGGAAAGCGTGAGAATTACGCGGGGAAAACTTCCCATAAAAACGCAGAGCGAAAAAGAAAATGAAGTGGCCGTAAATCGGAATTCTCACACCAGCAACTAACAGCAAGCTTTGAGAAGTGCTAATTAAAACTTACCTCAACAATAAAAGCACAGGTTCAACACAAGGCAAGACACAAGACAAGACACAAAAAGTGCAAACAAATAGTCAAGATTTAGAATACCATACGCAAAGCTTGCGGGCGTAGCGGTAGCGTTCGTCGCTCAACATGCACCCTCAAAAGGTAAGCGTAGAACGTCAGTATTGGGCTAATGACTATTTAACTGAATCGTCCGCAGTTTCCTTCTGGAGAAATAAAGTTTAACATCAATCCCAGTTTTAGGCACACGGCAGGCCCAACGCGTCTTGGTGGCTTTCAGCTGCCGTCAGCAGTAGCGAACACAAACCTTGTAGACTCCGAAGGGCCTACCGGCGGCCCTGTTGCCGTTGTTTAGTGCACGATCTATCACTTTCAACTTGAAAGCAGCCGTGTAGCTTCAGTATCGCCCCATAACTTGACAAGATTACCGACACAACATACAAAACATGCCGCAACGCGCACTTGCCACTTTGGCTTGGCTTGGATTGAATATCCGTGCAATAATAGTATGCTTGATGCTTAAAGAGATGGTGCCATATGGCACGCGCTATCATCATTAGTGGCTGGAACGAGCAGGCGACGTTATTGTAGTAGTTTTGGGGGGTGAAATATTTACTCGAGGAAAAAAAAAAATTGTATTTTTGTTGGGCGATGTGGGGGCTGCGGGAGTTATGCAAGTGCGAGGATTACGCCAGCAAATATGGTACACGCATCTGTTGCAATGCCATTGTAGTGATGGCACTTAGGTTTTGTGACTTAAGCTAACATGGTAGTGTGTTGCTATTTACAATTTGCTCATAATTAAGCTTTTCATGGCACCGAAAAAACTTGGAAAAGGTCCCGTCCTCGCGTTGCTGTTATGTAGCTAAAATGGCTAGAAAAACATGTCTCATTTAAAGGCTACAGGAAAAAGGTAGAATGCAAGGTGACGTAATATAAGATCAAGCACATATTTCACTGGAAAACCTTGCAACTCCTTATTTGTAATGCCTCAGGATTTCAAATGTGTAGCCAGAGTTCGAAAAATGCCATCATACTAATATATAAGAGGAGTGACATTACCACTTTAAAAAGTGTTAATGGCCCATTTGCTTACTATTCATATTGTTCATACTTTCCAAGCTAATTTTATGTACAACCAGGTTAATGCTAAGCATGAGGGTGCAGTTCGTGGCTATATATGTCACATTCCTGTGGTGTTGAAATACAAAAATGCTCGTGTACTTAAATTCAGTTCCACAATAAAAAACCTCAAGGACTCAAAATTAATGCTTAATGCAAAGTCTGCTACTACAGAATGTGCCATCATAATATTGTGGCAATAATATGTAAAACTGTGTAGTTTTGTTATTTTTTAATTTATTCTGTCAGACAAGACGGCTGTACAGGCCAGAAAGTATAGTTCATATGGTACAGGCCAGAAAGTATAGTTCGTAAGGTGACTCATAATGATATTGTTGTTTTGAGAAGTAATACTTCACGATTTACACATTTTAAAAAGTAGAAATTGTTACTCAGAATTTTTTAAATTTTAAGCAACTCGAGATTTTAAGATCGTTGTAAACATTTCACCCTTGAGGATGGATTTTGCGAAAATGCCTTCATTCTATATATTAAGGGAGAGCGCAATACCGCTTTGCTAAGACCCATTTAGATAATTTCCTTTTGTTCAAAATGATACAACATATGCAGGGCAAGTATTTCAGCATAGTATAGTTTACATGCCTCTTGCATGCCCATAATGCAATATTTTCACCATTCTTTGTACTCTGAAGCTTCAGACTCCACTTTTTGCAGTATTGTCTGACGGTGCTTTTATGAGCTGTATGGTTTGTGTGTTACAGATTTGTTGTTCATTTATAAATAGGAGCAGAGCTATACAATAGCTCCCCATGAGTGTCCTATGTATTGCGTGCATGTAATTACAATAGTGAAATTTCACAACAAATTCAACGCTTGCATAGAAAATTGTGAAAATAGCCTTGGGCACCACCTGGTGGCATAAACTTCAATTGTCAGAGCTGCCCTGCCATGTGACCACAGACTAGTGTACGTAGTTAACAATTTTCCTGTTAGTATAAAAATATGGCACTTACTGTGGAAGTTAGCATACTACTACAAATATATCACAAAAATTTTGATTGCTATGGCTAATAACTAAAAAAGTAGTGTTGCCTGACCCCGGCAGGAACATCAGTTCTAGTATAAGAGAAAATTCTGTATTTGTACAGGTGCCATGCAAAGTGTACTTGGAAGGTTTCAATGTCAAGGTACAGACTTGTAGAAGACTGCAAAGGGCTTTTCTGTGTGTTCAAAAGTTTTGGAGAAAAAAAAAAACAGTACAGTCAATGACAATTTGCTTGCAGCTCCCTCTCTGGCTCTTTCCCTCTGGGCTCAAAGTAGGCACTAAGGTGCTGCACAATATTTGCAATGTAGCACTAAATGACTCAGTGCTGGTTCAAAGTGTAGGAATTTCGCTAGTCTCAGAAGAGTAGGCATGAGTGTTCGCACAATAGGAGAGTGCCTGGGGGATACATAAGTAGGCTACACAAAAACTGGGTGTCTAAGCCTTAGCGCTAATAATAAAGGACGTGTCGATAGAAATTTGTGCAAAGCATGACTGTTTTCACCATTCAGGAATATATTTTTGCCTAGCTAAACATATCACTACTTATGATTAAAACTTACACCCTTTTTGCACGTGGGTTTTCAAGATTGTGGTGACGCACACTACGCGATACTTCTACGCAGCCCAATGAATGATTTCCACAGGATGTGTTGCCACAAGCTGATTTGTAAACTTTGTTCTGGTTTCGAGCCATTGTCTCTTTATTTCTTTTGCATCCCTGTGTATGTCCGCTGTATACATCGGCAGAACTTCTTGCTTGTTGCAATGTACACACTTTTGCAGTGTAAATTTTGACCATTTGGTGCCACCATTTTGCAGTGATTTTGATCACAACATGGACCTGGCACAGATGTTGTATCAAAGACTGGATGCATACAAGGCAGATGAACCGACCATGGGAGAAGTAAGTGGTTTTCATATTTTGTACAGAAAATGCCAGCTGGTACTTGCATAATGGAACACATGTACAGGTGTTAGTCTTATTAGTATCTTCAGATATGGACTTGTAAATCATAAGTGCACATCTTAAGTTGTGTTTTTGTTTAACAGTACAATTTTACTCTTTTAGCGTTCACTGACACACGAACAAAAAGAGGGGACGACACCACCGTTGGTGTCGCTCCCTCTCTTTGTTCGTGTGCCAGTGTGCGCTAAAAATAAATTGTGCATCCATATGAACTAGCTCGTCTTGCAGTGTTACTCAGATTCATTTCAAGAATCAATTAGTTTTATTTGTCCGTTTATATAACTTTCCTTCTATATGTGCTTCTGTTTCTTTTATAATGTTGTGGTTAATGTGTTGCACTGTTGGAAAAGTAAGTTTTGTTGAACCTGAGAGGCAGTTCGCAAATTTACATATTATGCTACATCAACCAAGTCGTAATTATGTGGCCACGTGGCATGTGGAAAGCCAAAAGAAACACAGGTACAGTAGAGCCAATATCAAGCATGAGCGGAACTTGTACAGTCGTCGGCTTGCATCAAAGCCTCGGGTATTGTCCAGATTTGTTGCACTCTACTTTCTGCTGAGTCCAATGAACATACAGTGTTGCAATGTGTTGTATAATCGAGGTGGCAGCCATAATTATGGTGCTCTTGTTCCCGGTGACTGTGTATGGATTTTCACACTATTTCTTCAGAAGGCAACTGGGGATGATGCCATGTTCGATAGCCATTATCCTACATCTTCTGTCTCACAATTTTGCATAAACATTGTCTGAAAAGTCGAGCAAGATTCTGTCAAATCTCGATTGCCGCTATGCATAGGTTCAACAGAAGACCTGTAAAGCCATTTTATTACATAACACTAATATAATTTTATGGTATAGGTAGCAATACATCGAATAACTGTTGTGGGATGCCTTGTCAACTGAGGGACGGACCCCAACAAGAAAACATAACTGTTTATTCAACTAGTATAGCAGCAGCATCGGG
This sequence comes from Rhipicephalus microplus, assembly GCF_043290135.1. Taxonomy (NCBI): domain Eukaryota; kingdom Metazoa; phylum Arthropoda; class Arachnida; order Ixodida; family Ixodidae; genus Rhipicephalus; species Rhipicephalus microplus. The sequence goes on along the minus strand of NC_134710.1, from coordinate 329,987,544 downwards.
TGAGCATTCCGACGCGACGCTCGTCTGAGGTAGCCGAGCAATGATGATCTTTTAAGCTTGCAGCCTGGTTTTGTAGTGACCGTCGATGACGTCTCCTTCGGGTGGTGCTGAGGTGACACTGTGGCTTATCGAATGAAGTGCAGCAGTCATGTCATGCCGAGCTAAATGTTAGGCAGGAGGAGGCTGCATGGAATTCTATGCAGATTGTGTCTTCATATCGCCCTCCCCCCTCACAAAGTGGAAAGCTCTCAGAGCTTGTAGAAGCATACCTCCCTCCCATCCATAGCGCTTTGTAACAAAAGCGGGCTGCTATGTCAGCAGTTGTTGATAGATGCCTGTGAAAGGACTGGCATTTTCCAGTATGCCGGAATTGATATGTTGGCTTCAGCCGATGAATAGAAATACTGACATTGCCATTTGCGCCCAGGGTAAAGTTTTTGCCGCTGCGTTGGACAACCACGCATGTTCCTCTGTAGGGTAGCTGGAAAGGGCTGGGGACGGTGTCATTGCGAAGAGAAGCATTTGTGCATGTTGCTAGCTTACTGAAGACGAAAAGTGTATGTTTACGATGGTGGGCTGTGGGAGACGGGCAGAGGGGGGCAGTGGTGCATGGTGTCGTCGGTGGGATCGGATGTCGAAAGTGTTGCACGGCATTGCAGTGAGAAATTTGCCCGGGAAACGGAGGGATTCCCGTAGACTAGTTCAGAGGCCATAGCCTGAATGCCCGGCTTTAAGGGGTTGTGAAAACCTAGGTTGACGGTTGGGATATGGCCTCGAGCCACATTAAGTCCAGGTGGCACATGATGGTTGCTTTGAATTGCCGGTGTAAGTGCTCTATCATCCTGTTGACGCAGGGGTGGTAGCTGGTGGTCTTTGTAACGCTGTGGTTTTTTGTTTCGCACAACGCGCAGGTTCGATTTGGGAGGTTCGAGGAATCACCTCAGGACACTTCCCGAAGGATGAGTCCGTTTGATGCAAGCATCTAATAACAATAGCTTGAGAACACTTAACCCAAATATAACGAGTCTTATCTGTCGGATACTGTTACCAATAAATACAGAAGCTGTATATTAGTCCCTAAACAAAAGTCCTGAGCATGCAGTTCCTATACAGAGAGTGTGTCGAGGAATGTTAAAGCAGTGGCATCTCACCCGCGCTGTTGTGTAGGAGCTTAGGCGCGAAGCACGGGGTCTATGCAGTTGTCGTCGTAGTTGGCATCAGCGTTGGGCAGCTACAGGAACCGTAGGAGAAGCAGCCTTCAAGGCTGCCGGTGGACGCTGCACTAGCTGACGCTGCATTTTACGCACTGGCCTCGAGGTAGAGTCCCAGCCGGACAGCCTCGCCTGAGCTCAAGCCCGAAGATCGATAGCTCAGAGCTGTCCATGAGCACGGGAACGTCAGCACAGCCTGGTAGTCCTGGAGCCCCTCAGGTCACCGGACAATGGAGATAGCAGCCTTGGCTCGGGTCCAAAACCCGACCGCCCTGATGCGTGGCTAGTCTTCCTCGGGCCACCACTGCGACTCCTCTGTTTCACTGTATCGTTTCAGTCATTTGTGAAACTGGGCGCTTCAGTCATTTCTTGTTATTCACTAACATCCGTGCCAGCTTCTTCTTCCTTGCCGACTTTCAACTTGGTTCATGTCGTGCACTTCAGATCCCGCTCGTTTCGTCTGTTTCAAGTTCCGCGCGCTCTAACCACTTTAAATTCCACACACTTCATCACAGAGGCCCCCCTTTCATTTAAGTTTTTTTTTTCAAAAAAAAAAAAACAACCGTTAAGTGTGCGTTTGGCACCACATCACAGATTCACTACATATATGTCCCCCACACAGTTCACTAAACATCGTCCCAATTACCACATTCGGAAGCACTAAATACACTCAATTGGACTTGAGTTCTGAAACCCAATATGGATCTGTTGCACATACTACTATTTCGTACTTATATACACTGTCATGAAAAACTGTACATCATGTCACCCTGCAGATTGCGTGCAAGTTCATAATCTCAACTATATACAAGAGATACCCTTCCGTGTTCCACAATCGAGATCCAAAAAAGCCACCGGTAATTTCTGCTTAACTCTCAAGTTATAGTGTTTTACACAAGAGCGGAATAGCCCTGATCACCTGGTTGGAGGCAAGAATGGAATGACTGTGAAAGAGTCTTCGACAGTAGGCTCGCCTGTACCTACAGCTATGGAACATCAGGTGCTCAACCATCCAATTGCTAGCGTCGATGCAGGTTTGTCTGTCATACTGTTCGACGCGTTGCCTCCAAGCACGCTAGTACCACAGTGTCTGAAAGACGGCATGAATGCCTTGCTTGGACTCGTAGGCCTCTAATGGTCCAGGCGTCATATAAGAACTGACCTGGTCAATGTAAGATGGCAAAGAGCACAACTTTTCTTCCCCACAGCTTCAATAGCAGTGAACTGGGGAAATAAGGCTCTTTCGGATTTCCTTTCTGTTAATTCAGCTGTATATCCACTTAGCTCTTCAGCATGACTAACACTCTCACCTGTGTCATCTTGGCTACTTTCATCATCATAGAATGAGTACGGAACTTGAGAGTCTATTCTTTGTTCTTCTATTAGTGTTTCCGCACTCTGTTCCAGTTCTCTCAAGCAACTCTGTTCTGCACTACCCCGAGACATTAATGTAACTGCCTCTTGAGGAGGCTTGTCTACAGCGTATTCTACGATACCGATGTCACCCACTACTGCAGCCTGTGCTACACAGCATTCGGCCACCGACTGGTTTTCTGTTGCAGTCATTGTTGCTCAGTGTCAGTTGTTGCTCGGCTTCTGTTGCTCGGTGTCATCACTAGCTCATACATCAGAGCTATCTCACAGCGTATGCGCTGCCGAAGGCAATGTACCTTGGATTGCACCTTTCCAGATAGCCACATCACTTGCAAATGAACTTGAAATTTCTTCCATGGCTGTGTTGCAACAACCCCTGTCTTCATCTGACCTGAGATGGTCGTAGAGCTCGCTCCTAATAATTTCAAGTGCCTGGCTGCCCATCTATCTTCCGTGCTTTAGCTGAGTGTCTATCTCGACCAAAATGCTATTAAGAGGTTCCAGGTCATTCACCCCAAAAGAGCATAACTCGCTTTGACCGAACATTTTTTTCATTTATTTTACATATTGCCAGTCCCAATGGGGACTATTGCAGGAGGGCAAACAAAATACACAAGAAATACATATACTTCCAAATACACAATAGATACACTTGCACTTGCATGCAAGAATGCACGACAACAGATATTCTATAATGGTACATGAAGAGTATAAAATCACAACCTATGTCTGGCAGATATACACAAAAATATTATACTACGTAATGCACTGATGACACTGACATATTCAAGAAGCACCAAGAACTGTACAAGCGAGCAAAAAAGCATAGAAAAGAAAAACAATATTTAAGCTATGAGTATCACGAATGTGGTTTTCAAGTAAAGATAAAAAGTATTTCAATCTTTAGTATTAGTCAGACAATCGAGCAATCTATTCCATTCTCTAATTGACTGTGTGAAAAAGGAATACTTGAAGCAGTGGGTGCTGAAACGGTATTCCTGTAATGTTAGTGAATGTTTATGGCGTGACTGTCTGGTTTCTGAAGTAGATATGAATCTCAAGCTGTGGATGTTTAGCTGCCTATGAATAAGTTGGAAGAGCATTTTTAGGCGTGCGAGTTTAGTGCGATTTCGTAATGTTAGTAGCCCGGCTCTTGCAATCAGTTCAGAGGGTGAGTCGAGCAAACTGTATTTACTATAGGTAACTCTAACTGCTTTCCTTTGTATCCCTTGTGGCTTTTTAATTAGGTTCTTTGTTGCCGGGAGTCAGACTAAGTTGGCGTATTTTAATAATTGGTGGATTAAGGTTTTATAGGCTAATAGTTTTGTTTTAGGTGGTGCGGAACGTAGTCTTCTTTTTAGGAAAAATAATCTTTTTAAGGCTGAAGATGTAACATAGTTAACATGCGCCTCCCATCTAAGATCATTAGAAATCACTAGTCCTAGGTACTTATGCTGTTTTATGGAAGTTAGTGGTGTGTCGTCAATAGTGTAATCAAAATATGAGAGCGTTTGTTTATGCGATATTCTTAACAAAGCCGATTTTTTTACGTTTAAGGTCATCTGCCATTTCGTGCACCAATTAGATACTGATAATAGGGCATTGCTAAGAGCCATATGGTCCGAAGGAGAGTTAATTTCTTTATAAATAATACAAATGTTGGAGAGAAGCTTGATGTTCGTTCTAATGGACTGGGGAAAATCGTTAATAAATACAAGGAATAAAATAGGGGCTAAGACGCTGCCCTGCAGTACACCTGATGTAACTTTTGATAGCTCCGATCTTTGCTGGTTTATTTTTATGAACTGCGTTCGCTCGGTCAGATATGCGCTAATCCGCAGCTGAACACAAAGATACCAGTTCTTTTCATTCCTAACTGCACCTTTGATACCTCTGTGAACTTGAGCTTTTGCAGAAAGGCTTTCTGCTTCAGTTCCTCACTTTTCAACTGTTCTATCAGCATTTTATTTTGTCCTTCTCGTTCAGCAGCCCTCTCCTCACGTGCACGTGCTTCACATTCCTCAATCCAGGCCTTCAACTCTGCACATCTTAAACCTATGGGTAACGGCAAGACCGTTGATTCTGCCGTGCTCACTTTTCAAGCTATCTTGGACTCGTGAACCAGGTTTGCAAACGGCCTCATCCTGTCACTGCGGACGCCAATGTAACGCTGTGGTTTTTTGTTTCGTACAATGCGCAGGTTCGATTTGGGAGGTTTGAGGAGCCACCTCTGGACACTTCCCGAAGGATGAGTCCATTTGACGCAAACATCTAATAACAATAGCTTGAGAACACTTAACCCAAATATAACGAGTCTTATCTCTCGGATACACTTACTAAGATATACAGAAGCTGTATATTGGTCCCTAAACAAAAAGTCCTAAGCACACAGTTTCTATACACGAGAGTGTGTCGCGGAACGTTGGAGTGGCATCTCACCCACGTCATTGCGTAGGAGCTTGGGCCCGAAGCACGGGGTCGATACAGTTGTCTTCATAGTTGGCATCGGCGTTGAGCAGCTACACGAACCGTAGGAGAAGCAGCCTTCCTAGGCAGCCGGTGGTTGCTGCACAAGCTGACCATGCATTTTACACACTGGCCTCGAGGTAGAGTCCTGGCCGGACAGCTTCGCCTGAGCTCGAGCCCGAAGATTGACAGCTCAGAGCTGTCCACAGGCATGCGAACGTCAGTGCACCCTGGTAGTCCTGGAGCCCCTCAGGTCACCGAACGATGGAAGTAGCAGCCTTGGCTCGGGTCCGAAACCAGACCGCTCTGATGCGTGGCTAGTCATTCTCGGGCCACCGCTGTGACTTTTCTTTTTCACTATAGCGTGCGTGCGTCTAATTGGCGCTTCAGTCATTTCTTGTTATTCACTAACATCTGTGCCAGCTTCTTCTTCCTTGCCAACTTCCAACAAAAAAGAGAAAAGCGATGTTCAAAGACCATTTAAGTTTGCCGCAATGCGTGGCATCGCGGTGGAAAGATGGCAACGTATCGTTCTATCACTTCCCGAAAGTTGCAGACGACACCCGATGGAGAACGGCGCAAATCAGAAACTTACACTTTAAAAGGCAGGTGACGAACACTATGGTAGTTTGTTCTAATCGATTCGCTCACGATTACTTAATTCTCCTCGGTGAGTACACCGTTCAGTAGCGCGTGTACATTCTTATCAATATTCGGACTTCTCTAAGCACAGAGCATAGTTTGTTTATAAAGCAAGCACTTTGGGAAATTCGTTGCGTTATGTGTGTAAGTGTATTTTTTGCATATGCTCGTTTTCTGCGCAAGTAATAGTGCTACACATTCTGAAATTAAGCTACAGTAATTTTTTATTTCGTATGGGTATGCATGTACACGCACACGAATGCGTGTGTGAAGGAGGCATGTGCACGTGTGTGTAGTATGTACATGCACATGCGTGTATGTATGTTCATTCGTATATATATGACGTAAGTGCATTCGTAGCCGCGGTAGTGTGCATGCATATACAGTGGACTCCTCTCAAATGGAACTCGAAGGGGGCAAGAAACTTTGTCCCGTTTATGACAATTTTCATTTAGGCAAAGCCCACAAAGTGAATGAAATATGACTTCATTTTAAAAGCACCAACTGTGGCTGACAGAACAAAAACATTTGAAATATACAATACTACTATAGTCGATTAGAAAGACAAATGTTGCAAATATCTGACTCAAAAAAAAGGAGGTGATAACAGTGCTTGGCCTTGTTCAAGCACTTTCTCACAAAGTAGGAGTGCATTGCTGAAAGGCTGGGCAGGAACTTAGTGCCACCATCATGTTCAAAGTAGCACTGCAACAGGATGACAGCATCTCTTGTTGCACTGTTCGCCACTGAAAAGGGCTCGGGATCGCACATAATCTGATCATCACTTGAGCACGGGTCCTCATCTTGAACTTCAACTATACACCATTTTCCAAATGCGCTCAAGCACAGCCATCTTGGACTGATAACGTTGCAGTTTAGTACTCATATCAAATAAACAAACAGTTCTACGGTGAACTCACTTGCACATAATCGCTTTGCCAGCACATTAAACTTTTTATGACCACGATCATTCCCCATTGCGACATATAAAATTGACAAAACAAACGCTTATCAGTCCAAGATGGCGGCGCCCATGAGTCTAAAAGAAAATCGTGTATAAGTTCCTGAAGGCTGTCCTCTTGGCATGTGGCGATGTTTGCATCAAGTGTTTCATAGTCCTCTCGCGTGAAAGAAGTAGACTGTGTCACCTGACTGAAGAGAATATCAGCCTGCTCAGCCTAAGCAATGTTGTCCTCCTCATCTGGAAGGACTTCTTGTCTTGAGAATCTTGCATGGTGGAAGCACTTTTGCACAGTTGACACTTTCATATATTCCCAGGCATCGGTTGGAATGTGAAGAGCTGAGAGCAAGTCCACATTGTAATCTTTTTTGTTGTCTGCACAAAGAAGCATTCGCTGGAGGATTTGGCGGCCATAGAGAACTTTCAAGTCTTTAATTATGCTCTCGTCCATCGGTTGAATGATTGCAGTCGCATTTGGTGGCAGGTACTCTAGGCTGATCGATTTGAGTCTATCGACTTGACCGTGAGCAGGGCATTGATCAACAATAAAAATAACCTTCCTATTCTGCTGTGATACTTCTATCCTCTATGCGCAACCATTTCTCGAAGATTGCTTGTGTCATCCAAGCTTTCCTGTTCGCGTGGTACATGACAGGCAGCATGCACACACCTATAAAGCAGCGTGGGTGCCTTAATTTCTTCATGACCATCATTTTGAACTTTTCGCTACCGTCCATGTTGGCGCCTACTAGCACCGAAATATGATCTTTGTTTTGCTTTCCTCCCACACAGGTTTCCCCCTTATAAGCTAGAGTTTTAGTAGGGAGTGCTTTGTAAAGCAACACCATTTCATCAACATTAAACTCGTCCCATTGTTTGTAGGCTTCCAAAATTTCTTGCAACCTCTCCTGTTGCCAGTGGCTACAGATATTTCTGTTGACAGCTGCACTTTCTCCAGAAACTGTCTTAAAGAAAAGACCATGCCGCTTTTTAAAACTGCTCAGCCAGCAATCGCTCACCCGGAAGTCGATTCCTATCCAAGTAGCCATCTCTTTGGCCTTCTCTTCCAAAATTGAGCCGCTGATCAGGAAGTTCGCAGTGTGCGCATGCTTGAACCATAGGAAACGAACATTTTCGATTTCTTTAGACGCAGTCGTTCTCATCCACATTCTGTCCGCTGTTGTAGACCTGTGTGCTTATATTGGGGTGCACGTTAAAGAACCCCAGGTGGTCGAAACTTACGGAGCTTTCTACTTTGGCGTCTCTCATAATCATATGCTGGTTTTGGGACGTTAAACCCCACTTGTCAATCATCAAATCACATTCTGTCCGTGGCAAAGTTTCCAAGCTTTATAGCTTCTTCAATCTTCCCATTGTTCTTGAGTGTCCTCGACAGTGTAGACTTCGGAATGTTGAACTTCTCCGCAATATTTGTCGTTGTGGTCAAGTTCTTGAATGATTCTTACTTTCGTTGTGAGTGAAAGTGCATTGTGCTGCCATTTGTTTTGTTTCCATCTCAAGTTTATGATGATACATCGATCGCTGCTCGACATGGACGAACATGTGCGATTGCCGGATTGGCTTAGCTAGCCTATGGTAGCATCGGTATTTGTTTCATGGTTGTTAGACTGCCGTGGCCATTTCCGCCGTTCATAGATTTTGCCAGTTGTAGTTTCATTTAACCGATGTGAATGAAGAAAAAAATGTTGCAATTACCTGAACCTTTTTATCATTAAATATATAGGAGACCAACCAAATGTGCCAAGATAGTTTCGTTTAATGAGAGTCCTGTGTACTTGCTTTGAATATCAACTACTGCCTACACAAACAAGTGAAGTTAGGAAGCATACGACCTTATTCATTAGAAATCTAATAACATGGATCGGCGAATGAAAAGAAAGAAGCATATTGCAATCGAAATTATTATTTGTCTTATCTCAAGATACACTGGCCCAGGCATAGCTTTGTTCTGTAATCAAGTGAACGGCATGCGTATTCAGCCTTTGATGGGGCAACGGAACTCAGTGGGATGCATGCCATCCGCAGCATGAGTTGCAGAGTACCTCAAAAACTGTCAGGACCTTGCCTGTAGCAGTGTAGCAATGCAGGGCAAAAGTGCTTTCTCCTTTCGGAGAGGCCCACTACGCATGAACATTTGCCTCCTTCAACCTCGGGCTTGCTATACAGGTTCTTCAATTCAACTTGAGATAAATCTGATGCGGTTCGCCGAAAAGGCTCAATGTTTGTGCGCACGGTGCAACTATTTCCTCTTTTTCAGCAGTGAAAATTTTTATGCAGATGAGAATGATGGGGTTCGCGACCAGCGCTCTTTCGCTTTCGACAAAGCAATGCAATCCGACGTCACAATCAACAAACTTTGGCACAGTGCCAAGCCATGGCCAAGCGAAAGTGCCGCATTGATCCCATTCAGCGTAGCCATTTTTGTTTTTTTGATCAGTGTTGCAAGCATACGGAGCGTTTTCTGGAGTTGTGAATAGCAAGGAACTAAGTTTTTCGACATCATTCATTTCCTGAATGACTATGATAGCTTTCAAAATCAGTGAGGCCATTGAGTTTAGTACTACCACATCTGCCATAACTCATGCTTGTCACTTGCTGTATAGTGACAACAAAAATTCCAAAATCAGGTGCTGCACAAGTGATGCATGGAGCCTAATACAGAACTGTAGTGCTGCATACAGTGCACCAGGAGTAAGGTGCACTGGTGTGCGAACAGTCGTGTGCCCTTGCCCTACCAGCTGTTTCCAGAAAACATTACGTATTAAAAAAACGTCTTTGCTGTGATGGTCACTCTCCGGTGCACAATGCATGATTTCAAATGTGCATTTTACAAAAACACCGTGTGTAACTAACATTTAATAAGCACTATAATAAGTTTTTATTTATCGTATCACTCTCTACCTCTGTGGCAGCAGCAAAGCTTTATTATATTGAAGTTGTAGATAAACATGTTTCATTACATTGAGGATAGAAATATATGGTGTTTTATGGACACAAAGTTGTTCTAAAAGCAATGTTGTTTGGTGGTGGTGGTGAAACTCTATTACCCATAAAGGGGTCCTGAAGGACACTCGGCTTTAGATTGTGGAGATAGGTTTGCAAAAGGCTTACCCCTACGAATCGACTGGGAAGTGATGCTCTCAAATACGCTAAGGCTGGGTTCGTCGACTCGCCGACACGGCGCAGAGATGGCATTCAAGGCAGGTCATCAACAAACACGGGTTTATCTATTCAAGATACAGCACAGTGCGACAATCACGGGCTTGTGGTCCGGCAGGGAACTCCACAAGACCGATTGAGTGTATCCTTACCGGCAGGCGCTAGGGCTATCACACAAAGGGCAGCAGTCAAGCATGCCTACGAGAAGCCGCCTGCAAGAGCAGTGCGTCTACCTCTTGTGCAGGCCTGTGTCAATCTGCTCAGCGGCAGGCAAGCGCCGGGCGAAGGCAAGCTACCGGGAGAGGGACTGTCACGGGTGGCCAATGAGGATAAGGAACACCATGACGTGTACTATCGTGACGTGAAGGGGAGGCGTTGTCGCCCTGCCACGGTGGTGTAGTGACTAAGGTACTCGGCTGCTGACCCGCACGTCGCGGGATTGCATCCCGGCGGCAGCGGCTGCATTTCTGATGGAGGCGGAAATGTTGTAGGCCCGTGTGCTCATATTTGGGTGCACGTTAAAGAATCCCAGGTGGTTGAAATTTTCGGAGCCCTCTACTATGGCGTCTCTCATAATCATATAGCGGTTTTGGAACACTAAACTCCACATATCAGGGGAGGCCTTGTCCAGGCAAGTTCGGACACGTGTCTTCGTGCAGGGAAAACCGACGCACAGCTCGTATCGGACAAAAAGGCCTGGCGACGAAACCACAGTGGCTTTGTTCCCGACGCTCGAGTCGCGCAGTGCCAGTGCTCACACTAGCAGGGAAGCGAAGTACCAAAAGGGGAGGGCGCGCTCTATTCTCACAAGATTTAGAATTTCCGTTATCACCGCATCATTGTTTCAGTATGTAAAGCATAAGAATTCAACCATCATGAATAAGTTCGTGGCCCATACCTAGACTTTGGTAGTTCATCCTATTTTACATGAAAGTCTCCAGAGTGCCAAAAGACACAGGAGCAACTCTATTGCTGCTAGAGGGCTTCTTCGATTGCCCAAGTTTGTCTGACAGCAGCCTGTGGTGACCTCTCTGATAAGTAATCAAGTCGCATGATCTAAATGTTCCAAGTGGTTCTGTGCCATCTGCGTGTGTGAACCATTGGCTGCCATCTGCCACAGCATCTGCTTCACCTACCGTACTTACATATCGGGGGAGGCCTTGTCCAGGCAAGTTCGGACATGTGTCTTTGTGCAGGGAAAACCGACGCACAGCTCGTATCGGACAAAAACGCCTGGCGACGAAACCACAGTGGCATTGTTCCCGACGCTCGAGTCGCGCAGTGCCAGTGCTCACACTAGCAGGGAAGGGAAGTACCAAAAGGGGAAGGCGCACTCTATTCTCAAAAGATTTAGAATTTCCGTTATCACCGCATCATTGTTTCAGTATGTAAAGCATAAGATTTCAACCATCATGAATAAGTTCGTGGCCCATACCTAGGCTTTGGTAGTTCATCCTATTTTACATGAAAGTCTCCAGAGTGCCAAAAGACACAGGAGCAACTCTATTGCTGCTAGAGGGCTTCTTCGATTGCCCAAGTTAGTCTGACAGCAGCCTGTGGTGACCTCTCTGATAAGTAATCAAGTCGCATGATCTAAATGTTTCAAGTTGTTCTGTGCCATCTGCATGTGTGAACCATTGGCTGCCATCTGCCACAGCATCTGCTCCATCTACCGTACTTAATTGCATAATTTGCGGCATCACCTAATGTGCGCACCCATAATTTTTTGTCAGCTTTACGAACAAAAAATGTTTACTCCCACAATTTGCGCTCCCTGACTCGGTCCAGCCAGCTCGCCAGTGCACGCATGAAAAGACTGTGACCTTCGAATTCTTTAGACAGGCACACGGCCCGCGGATCAGGCGAACGCAGTCAGACGGGCTGCGAGTGCGAAGTCACTTTTTTAGAAGACTTCCGCTGAACTAGGGTCCCTGGAATACCGTGCACGAACACTCAAACCTGTTGACAGGTCGCCGCAGCTGCTCGAGCGTTCGTTCACCTCTATCTCTCCATCTCTACCACTGTGTGAATTCACGCTCGCGTCACTGCACGGACAACTTTCGGCGCCGGAGGCGTGTGAGGACCTGTCAGGACTTACGTGCCAACTGTTCCCCTCGTTCTCTTCGTCCACGCTGCAACGCATGCTTGGTTGATTTGGGAGGTTTAGGTTTCGCCATCTGTCCTTTGCATTTTGACTGTTCTCTTACGATAGGCTACAGTAATAATATATAAGTCAAAATTCAAGCTCGCAATTATGACGTTTGCTGAAGAAAACAGGAATCGTGCTACCACCAAGCACTTCAGAGTGAAGTTTTCCAACCTGTGACGATCGTTGCGATCAATCTGAAAGAAAGAAAGTGCGTGCTTGCTGAAAAAAGTTCCTGGCCGTGGAAGAAGGACTTTTCAATTATGTTAGGTTCTCCGGTATAGCTGTGTTAGGGGACCTAGTTTCTCCCAGCCTTGTTGAGAAGAGCTTCAAGAAAATGAGACATTCGAATGGGCTGGACAGAATCAAGGGCGATGCGCTTTGATAGGGCGGTGGCAGCAGCTGCGACGATGATTTTCGACCACTCGTACTTTTGTATTAGCGATTCTGACTGGACGTATCGCGCGCGACCAGGTCTGAGTGGTTAAAGTACATGCTAATGCTGTTAAATAAACAAGTACACTTGGTTGGAAATTTATTCTAATTTCTTTAATGTATATTGCACATTATTGCATTATATTTCATATGCGTTCGCAAAAGCCCCGCATAATTTGGGCACCTCTTTCTGAAGCCCCAGAATTGCGAAGAAAATTGTGCAAATTATGCGCGTAAATATGGTATAGCTTCTATGCTGGCCAGAGCACCAATCTGATCCTGTCCCTAACTGTGGTTAGATGACGAAAAATAACTTTTGTCGTTGGGATTCAATTTACCATATATGAACTGCTGCAGCATTCCTGTGTTATTGATGAGTGTTTCATGACCTTTTTTTTTTTTGGCATGCACCATGCATGTGTTTCTGATCTCCAGAAGTGCACACGTGAACTCGATGAGATGCACAATGTAGATCACGCGACATGCACGAATTATGTAAAATTTCAAATGCGTCAAATGGCCGAATTTGCCATGTTGAGTTCAATATGGCTGCATGCATGACATATTGCACCTTTGTGTGGCAGCTGCCAAAAAAATATATATATATACCAGCTGTTTGCTGGCCTCTCTGTATACAAAAAGCAAATATGCATATGACTTGTCACGTACAGGTCATATGACTGTAAACCCAGTATTTCAGCATATTTCACCATGTTGGTAGCGTCTTGTACTGCCTTGCACCAGTAGCATTGAACCAACCTGTAGCTGTAGTGCAATCATTGATGCAGGGACCCGAGAAGATGCGCTCGCAACTGATAATACTTGACCGAGGTTTCGATTGTGTATCACCGCTGCTGCACGAGCTGACCTTCCAGGCCATGGCCTACGATTTGCTGCCCATTGAAAACGATGTCTACAAGTTCGAGTCTACTAGTGGCAACGACGTGCGTGAGAAGGAGGTCCTTCTGGATGAGAAGGATGACCTATGGGTTGAGCTGCGTCACCAGCACATTGCTGTTGTCTCACAGTATGTATGACAGTATGGTGGTTGCACCAGTAAAGATGCCTTTTTTGTAATTTTACAGTAGTTTTCAAGTACACTCAAATCTCATTATGACAAAGTTGCATGTTACACGAAAATAAGTTCATTATATTCAAAAATTGGTTCTGAAAATATATTTATAACACTATCTATTGCAGGAGTATTTGTCATATACTTCATTATAACCGATATTTAATTATGTAGACATCCGTTATATTGAGGTCGAGTGTAGTATAGTCATTGTGAACGGCCTCTTTTATTTGGTATTGTGCATGTTCTTGATCGAATATACCTCGAGGATTTTACCTTCGACATCTGCTTCGCTGGTTACCAAAACGATCAGAAGTGTATCTTACAGGAGGGACATGCAGGCAGAGGCAGCCTTATTAGTATTATTGTTTTTGTGTCTTGTGGTTGACAAGGCATGGCCATAAAAATTGGTACTTAAAAAATTTCTATCTCTGTGGAATAATATTATACATACTTCATTTTGCATCTAAAAAAACAAATAATTAAAAAAATGGAGGAGAGGTACCGCTACATGTGATGAATAAGGAGCATAGGTTCCACTTCAAAAGTCCAGTGGACGCATGATGTATTACATGAAGGCTGTATGATACATGAGTATAAGAGGTTCATTTAGTAAGACCATTAGAGCCTGCGGCTAAACATTGCAGTGTGTACCAGTTTTATAGTGAAAGGGTGGCTGCAAGCTCATGGGACTGTGCACATGGCGTGGTGTGCAGGGCTGTAACGAAGCAGCTGAAGAAGTTCATTGAGAGCAAGCGCATGACATCTAGTGGCGACAAGTCGAGTCTGAAGGATCTGACAACGATGATCAAGAAGATGCCACAGTACCAGAAGGAGTTGAACAAGTACTCCACACAGCTGCACCTTGCTGAGGACTGCATGAAGTGTTACCAGGGTTATGTTGACCGACTCTGCAAGGTTGAACAGGTAAGGGGGCCATTATTGTTTTTACATACAGTTAAATTATCACTAGCCTTTCTCTAGTTGACTGTATCTTAAGGTGAGTCCCGCTTATATTTAAGGGATTTGGGTGCTTTAAAGAACTATATTTGTGCTCTATTGGTTATAAGGCTATTCATATTTCTAAGACATGAGTCAGGCTTGGTCAACCTATCTGCCAAGCAACCTACAAACAATGCAGTCTTGTTCTGTTCAGTCAGTTCAGTGGTAAAGAAAGCTGTGATCTGCTTTGTGCTGCTTTAATGAATGATGCACGTGCAGACATCAAATTTGCTCTCAGTCTGGCTGTTAAAAGATTAGTTATTTTAGCAGTACAAGCCAGAATCGCACACTGGTGTGCAAAGCAGGGGGAAAGCCGCATAAAACCTGCTTGACTGACTTTACTACCCTTGGGAAACAAAATACAGAAACAAGCAATGACGCTAGTGTTTACTCCTAACATCTAATGAAATTCGCTGTATGAATGTCTGACCATTTGTAAAAGTAGCTCGAGCAGAGCACGCTATGAATACTGAGACAAAAGTGAAATGAAATGAATCGATACTGTCAATGAGTTTTGCAGTTGAATTGCATATGGGGTCATGTGCTAGTTAAAGGCTTGCATGCAGCATAAACGCTGCCAATGTGGCACTCAGGAGCACCAGGGAAGGCTTTGGATATTGAAGCATCACAATGGCAACACTGTTGCAGTCTTGGCGATAGCTTATTTCAGAATTTATATAGCCTTTCTTCTTTTATTACTACATGCATGAAATTGGTGTGTCACGTTTATGCTTCGCTGAACTGACTGCAGGACCTGGCTATGGGCACGGATGCTGAGGGTGAGAAGATCAAGGACCCAATGCGCAATATCGTGCCCATCCTGCTGGACACAAGTGTGTCCAATTTTGACAAGATACGCATTATCCTGCTGTACATTTTATCTAAAAACGGTGAGCCTGCCAAATTTTGCTAGAAAGGGCCAAAGTGCACATACACGTGGTACTGCCAATACCATGTGGCCAATGCATGTTTGCTTGGCACCTTCATTAGAGCTTGTATTTGGCTAGCCTTGTGTGTCATGTGGGAGCACTTCGGCAGAGCCAGAGAAACAATCTTTAGCTACCGTATAGCAGCTTACAACATTGTCCCGGTAGTCGCTCAACTTCATGCCGCGAACTGCCGCACTAGTGCATGCTTTGCCTATGAGATATAAATGCATGCACATGACGTGCTACTGCGTAAAACTTCATGAGTATCTAAACTTCTCAAATACGTACTAGTATGTTTTGTTTAAGAGTTTCTTTTTTTCAAAATTTATGAACAAGGTTTTACTTTGCATGCTTTTTGCACCATTGCAACCTTTCTACCTCTGTTGTCACATGGGACTAGTATTTGAGCACGCTTGTTGCAATATAACCAAGCCAACCTGCCAACATAAACATGCATGCACCTTGAAATGTGTCATTTCGAGTTGCTTTCATAGAATTGCCACTCACTTTTTCTATCACTAAGGTGCTGAATGTGTATCCAAGCTTGGAAACTATGGCAATTGATCTAGCTTGGGAATAAATTTCAGGCTCAATTGTCAATCATATCTGCTGGTATAAACATGTTGATGGCGAACTTCCAATGACAGCCGCTTGGCCAGCTGCGACATTTTATCACAGTAGTGCTGCCTAGGTCTAACTGGTGCAGGGCTGTTAAGAATGGGCAATGTTGCACCATGGTGCTGAGTTCGCATGTCAGAAGTTTTGTTATTTTTGCCATTATGTTTGCAGTATCACATATAGAAATCATGCCCATAAGATCTTGTGGTGGTAGCATGGGGAAAACAAATTAATGGTGCCATTGTGCTGTTAAGAATGGGCAATGTTGCACCATGGTGCTGAGTTCGCATGTCAGAAGTTTTGTTATTTTTGCCATTATGTTTGCAGTATCACATATAGAAATCATGCCCATAAGATCTTGTGGTGGTAGCATGGGGAAAACAAATTAATGGTGCCAGTTGTAATTTTTTTCTTTTGGCCAAAGTTTGCTCATTTATAGCACTGTTGTTTATACGAACATCGCTAAAAAGCCTCTGTAGACATGTTGTAAGAGGTTGCGGATACCGAATTTACCATAAATTTGCAAGTTTAAGATTTCTTCAGTGTCCCTTTAACCTACCCTGACTCCTTCACTGGGGTGAATGTGAAACCTACATCTCTCCTTATCACCAAACTATGGGTTTATATTTTTATTGTTGATGTAGCAGCCTATAGATATTCATGTTCATTGTAAAGCAGCTTTCGAATATAATAAATCCAACTTTACTGTGGTGTACTGAAAAGGAAAAAAAACATACTGGGCTCGGGCTAGTAGTAAGTGACCTGGTGCCTCCTACACCAACAAAAGCTTGGGCTGGCAATGCAGCAAACGGTATCACTGTAGCCTTAGTGGCAAGGGGAGGGCTCTAGTGTTTAAATGGTAATTAAGCATCTGTGAAAAACCAAAGTCAAAGACACTTTTAGCTGCAAATTTATTTTGTTGTGCTTTATTGAGCATACATGTGTGAAACTTGCAGTAGCATGAATTTATACATTGCGCATTAGTGCCAATATTTTGTAGAAATGACATGTGCTTCCATGACTCTGTGTAGGTATCTCTGAGGAGAACCTGACTAAACTGATTCAACATGCTCAGATACCAGCTACAGAAAAGTGCATCATCACCAACATGGCACATATTGGGGTTAACATTGTGACCGATGTAAGTCTTCCCTTCACTAGGAGTTGGTGCAGTGCACTTAGACCAATTTTAAAGTATTCTGTCTCTTATTTCAAAAAATTGCTTTGTGAATGTGGTGCTCTTTGAATGTGTATGCAATGTTTATTTTGTTGCCAGACTCAACACTCATGTAGCACTGGATATAGTAAGGCAAAAATGACGAAGTAGCGGTATACTGTTCTCCTTTCAAAGAATATAATGTCTAGATGACCTCCATGTAGGGAATTGGAGTGTGAGGCTGTTTGAGGTCTATGTGTCAAGGTTTTTTTTACATGACCTTAACAATATTGTTAGCTGTTTTCAATGTTCTTTTGTTATATTTGATGTTTGGTTATATTTGATGTTTTTAATGCTGTGCTGTTAATATGAGTGTGTCCTCTATTGCATGACTGTAATACTATAAAACAGGTTTCTTGTGTGATATGTTGTAAAACAGGGGCCGTGTTGGTTAGAAGCTTTCCTAATCTGTGTTCATTACATTCTTATCAGTTGTGATGACGAGTTAGTTCCCACAAACGTATTTTTCGCTGGTTTAGCACAAGCCACTGTAATCTGTATGTAGCCATGTTGCATCATGCCTTGATGAAAGTGAATCAGTCTTACAGAGTGACTTGAAACACACGTTGGCTTGCTTAGCTTTTATTGGTTGCATTAAAGGGGGCCCTGTGACACTTTTAACAGCCAAGCTGTTTTAGCTTGGTGTAAAGTGTGTAGAACTGCCGAGAATCTAACGGGTATGTGCCACTGATAATGTGTGGCTGTGTTCAAAAACTATCGCCATTAAAAGGCATTTGCCACAAAGTATAGGTAAATTTTACTACTCACCACCACGTCATCGCCCGTTGCGGTGAGAATGAGTACATGGACAGGTAGCCAGCCGAGCTGTTGAGCTTGGGCTATTTTGTCAGAGGTTATTTGGGATTTTCTCACTGCTGTTTTTTGTGACAGTGAGGACTATGTTGCCAAGCCTTGGCTTTGGTGTATCGCTAGAGTATTTTGGAATAGAAACATGTAATGCAGCATTATTGTGAGCAGATTTTGCCTTTTGTAAAAACTAACATCCAGCAAGCTTGAAGTTTTTGATAATACAGCAGAACTTCGGTATAATATTGTCAATATTAAGCAGTTGCAAAATCCTCTTCAAAATTCTAGCATTGAAATATAGCATTGTACAATGTGTATATCAAGACCATTCACCAATAAATTCACTGACACATTAAACACTGCACTCCTGCAAGTCTGTTTCTTCAACGATAATGCAATCACTTCTCGTTCACTGTAAATATTAATGTTCTTGGAACAGCACTGCTTTTGTAGATGCTTTCAAGCAAGGAGTTAATTCTGAAGTGCAGTAACGTGCAGTCCACTTACAACGATGTCCAAGTTCCAAGGAAATAGCATCATTATAACAAGTAATTGTTATAAGCAGGTTGAAAAAAAGAAGAGCAGAAAGAGAGAGGAAAACATCTTCATTTTCACTCAAGTAAGGTAATTATGTACTAATCGTTAGCAGAAAAGGCATAGTCTGTCAGGCGAAAATGCTGTAGGCCCGTGTGCTCAGATTTGGGTGCACGTTAAAGAACCCCACGTATTCTAAATTTCTGGAACTCTCCACTACGATGTTTCTCGTAATCATATAGTGGCTTTCGGACGTTCATCCTCACATATCAATGAATCAACATTAGCTCCATCAGCCAAGAAAACTCGTGATCTGTGCGCTTCAATGGGGAAGATATGTTTGGCAGAGGCGACATGACATGACTGCAGAAGAAAGGAAGACAAAAGTAGTGTCGGGCGGTCGTTTCTTTCATGTGGTCAGTGGCCAGTGGTCTGCAGACCCTCTTTGCTGTAAAGCAAGCAAAGAATGGTTTATGTCAGCAAAATCACTGGTGTTTTCTGAGGGGCTTTGCCAAATGCAAGGCCTTTTTTGTATTCACCATTGAAGTCAAATGTAGACTCCTACATTTTGGAGACTTAAACTGCTCCAGGGACCGTAGTGCTTGCAGCATGCAGCATGAAATTTCCCTTGGGGCCTTGGCCACCAATTTGAGCATTACAGCGCTGTGCAGCTGTGATTTCATAAGGTGGGCGTGGAGCTCGTAAGCGGCAGGGCCCAGCGTGCGTGAAGCTGTTAGTGGCCTCTACAGCCACATTGGCTTTGCAGACGTACAGCTATTGTCACAGTGCTCCTTGCATGTCCAGATTGGTGCAAGGAGAAGCAGAGGGCTATTGTTTGCCATCTCATACAGTTCTGTACAGGTTTCCCTTTTTTTCACTTTGTAGTTAATGGAGGCTAGTTAACATTTCTGTTTATATAACTCACTCCGAAATTCCTGCACTTCAAACAGAACTATGAAAAGTTCCAAGTAGTACAATAATTTAAATGGAACTTTCATTATTATGAAGGTATTGAGGCTATATTTTGCAACCTCTTGGATGCAAACAGCCATGTTTTGTGTGAGTTGTTTCACACTGACAGACTCTAGATATGTTCAAGGTTCCTCAATTTGTGCACACAATAAAAGCAAGCCTTTCTTTAATTTTCACTGCTTCACATAATTTCTTAAGTGTATTCTTCATGTGAAAGCTAGAACTACTTAGAGAAAGAAAAATCAATACTATTAAAGGGCACAGACAGAAGGTTTGTGTTTGAATAGAATGCACATACTCTGTAAAATATTTGCTAGGTTGCTTTAAAAAAAATTATGAAATCTTGGTTTTGTCTGTCTAGAGGATGTAAAAAAATTACATTACAATGTAAAAAAACATGCAATCTTTGGAATGTGTTTGCTCTGTTTTTGTAAAGTGTATTGATTTTCAACTTGTTTTGCCAGATGATTAGACAGTCAAATGCTACTGTCACCTAACTTTCCGAAGTGCCTTCCACGATTTAACATTTTATTCACCTCCATTTCATGCCAGACAAGTGTTAATGATTGGGCTGCAGTCTGAAGGTATGAGCTCTCACTGCAATGGCCATCTCTGCTGCACAATTTAGAGTGCTAGTATAGTTCAGGCCTGGCACTTATGTAGAACTTGAAAAATTAATACTGTCTCATCCTGGCAACCTAAGTACAGAGGATGTGAAATTGTTTCAGTGCATACTGTTCTTGCCCTCTGGACAAGGCCACACAACAGTGGCAGTCATAGAATCGTCAAGAGTTCACCAACAATCTGTTGCTGTGTTGAGCTTTGTCAGCACTTTGCTGGGGATAAATCACTGTTGGTGTGAGATGCTGTTCAGGCAGTAGTAAATTCACTGGCCAAGCTACAAGTCTCTAGTCTCGTGTATGTCACTATTGCTTCCCTAAATGTGTCATTTAAGTGCTCTAGACAAGTATAGACAGAGTTGCTGGAGTTAGTTTATTACATATATCCGACAGAATCTTGTCATTATCTGATAAATTTTGTGGTTGTTAATATCAGGGTGACAAGCTTTTCGTGCATGTGTGCCATGCTTTCTGTCTGTGCCCGTTTAACGGTGTCACCGCCATTCTTAATTTTGTAAAGGCTGTGATGTTCATCACCATTTTTCCGTTCCATAGGAGCAAGGCTATTCCCTGTATCTGTATTGGTTTGACATAATGCATAAGCAAAACGTGCACGTGTACTATGTCGCTGTTAAACAAGCAAGAGCCCCGAGCGCCTGACCACATGTGTGCAGTTTTGTTTACAGCAGCGAGAGCTTGAGAAACTGCCGCCGTTCAACTCGCACACCCCACTACTGTTATCTCAACAGTTTACCAATGAAGTTCTGGGACTAGTACGTCACCACTTTTTTTGTTCCTCTCTCTTTTTTCGTGGCGGGGACGAATTGGGCCACATGCTTGCTCTGTTTCTCTGCGCGCTGCCTGTCACCGGGGGGTGCCCTGTGTGTGATGTCTGCCAGCACACATCACAAGGCACAAAAACTCCATCCACCCTTGCCCGCCTCTACTCCGCTTCACTGTTACCTTCATAATGCGTGTCTGCATTGCGGGAAGTGTCCTGTTGTCCTCCAGTGTAGAGAGTCTTCCCCATGTATTCCTTGGTAGTTGGTGGTTTGGTCTTCTCTCAGCGTGCTATGTAGACGTCTTCAGTGCTGCTTTGTGATTGTAGGTGGCAGTGGTAATCTGCTTTCCTGGCCAGGGGTCTAGAACGTCTGGCCTGTGAAGTTTATTGCAGAGGGCCTAGGAAGGTCAAGGTGGAAATTTTGGTGCTTCATTATGAGACATGTTTTTTTTTATGGCTGTTTAATAAAAGAAGAGCAGGAATTTTATACAAGCGTAATTTCTCGTGGCAGTGCATATCATAAACTTAATGTTTAAGGCTGTTTCATTGCTCATCAAATTAAAATAAGCAATTTATTCTTCTTTGGTAAATTCTTTACATTATGTAAGTTTTATTTTTTTATGTGCGTAGTTGAAGATGAAAAAACTTTTATATTAATCCAAATGAATGTTTGTTACTAGCTTCGTCATTAATGCAAACCTCTAAGTCAGTGAAAGGCTGGACTTCTTGGAATTCTTAGTAGTAGTAAACAACTTACTTTTAGTTAAGAGGCATGCCAGTAGCATAAGACTTTAGAAGACAGTGAGCAAATTTCTTTATTGAAAGTTTCTCTTGACATATTTACAGGATTTTTGCAAATTTTAAAGTTAACGGGTTAGCAGTTATGGCAATGACTTTTTGTGTTCTAGTCCACATGAAAGTTGGCAAATAAGACACAGCCATTTTGTTCTTTCTCATATTGATGTCAAGCTGGTTTACTCGGACACTAGCATTATTGCCCTTACATACCCACGCCATGAACATAGTGTGATTAAACGAACTGGTTCAAACCAGTTCAGTTTCCCTTCTAAAAAGGAACTGGTTAAAACCAGTTCAGTTTCCCTTCTAAGTGTCCAGGCTGATAGTTTCACTGATGCTTCTTTTAATTGATTGCAACAGTGAGCATGCTGGAAATGGTATAAGAACACATTGCTTCTTTAATCACAAAAACAATTAGCATTTCAAATATTTTGTTTTTGATAGTTATGGATAGTTTCAGAGTGGAAAAGAAAAAAGAGCAACAGTGTGAAATATCACTTGCACGTTCGTATAATGAACTTTCTCGTTAGTACAAGTGACTGTGAGTCTACTCTTTCACTCCGAGAATTGAACAGCTAAGATTTTAAATACAGTTGTGAGTGTTCTGGCTTGGTGTTACGGCATACAAGGTCACCAGGTATGCCTTTAGTTCATCGTGGGGAATTTTGAGGATGCTGTCATTGATTTTTTTCTGCTTGATTTGATGATGTCTGATGAACAGGGAAAGTGTTTACTTTGCCTTATCTGAGCCTTGGTTGTGTGGGTGCACTGACCCTTATTTCTGCAATCACCTGCACACCAGCACAAGTTGAGACCCCTGGCCAGAGTAGTGCTGTCTCATTTGTGGTGCCCCCTTTTTTTTTTTTTTTTTTGTGGTGTTCTGGTGTGCACATTTTACAAAGAGCACCTACTCACATTGTTTGACGTCTTTTGATCTTCCCTTTCATATGCATTCGATGGTGATGGTGATTTTTACTGGCGTAGTGCACTTTGATGGGTCTGGGCATTGTAGTTTGCAGGTTTTTAGCTGTCACTGATATGGTACACTGTACACTGCCTGTTTTTTTTTTTGTTTTTTTTTTTTTAGAATAGGTAGCCTGACTGCTTTGTTTGAAATGTACTGTAAGACAATCATGGCTTTCAATGTACTTTTTTATCAGTCTATAGTATCAGGGGCTCTATTGCTTGATGTAAAGTCTTTTAGCTGTGTTCTTTGATTGGTTGGAGCAACAAGCTTAGTAGGACTGATTCAGCCATCACGAAGTGCCATTAAATTAACACTTTGTCACCATTTACACTTGGCTGCATGGCCTCTTTACTGAAAGTTGTCAAAGCGGCCATCTCGCATTAATACTACCGAGTGCCTCATAATGGGATAAAACATTTTGCGGGTAGAAGATTCACAAAGAAATATTGCGTGTAAATAACAGGAGCTGTGAAATTTTTTTTTTTTTCTCTGGCTATAGCTCCTACAATGTTGCTGTAGGTTCAAATGGCGGTGCTGCCTTTGCACACTTGTATGGTCGCATATCTTCAAGATTCAATTGCTGAATCTTTGAGGTTGTAGTGTGCACTCTAAGTTAGGGCATCAACACCCATCAGTGCAACTGAGCTATTCGTTCACTCTAATAAGAGTATGGTCTCAGGCACAGCATTTCTACCAACAGTAGCATTATTCATTTTCCGAATAGACTGTTGCTAGAATTTACTTCCTAGAATATCGAATGCAAAGATGATTTGTACATCTGCATTGCTATTTCAGCTCAAGGAATCGGTCAGTTGCCAAGAAATATAAAATGTGCAGAATAGTTCATTGCGTGCCATTGTCGTACTTATAATTTATTTGCATTCGCATGGGCCAATTTTTTATGAACATTTATGTATGTGGTGGGCTTGATCACTCTCTTTTACGGCTCCTAGTTTTCAGTCATTTTTGTGATCTCTATTAGCATACAATCACTCAAATGTTTGTGAACCTTGTGTTTCAAGGAAGTTTGGAATGGAAGCCCTGATTGTCTTACATTTTGTAAATGCAGTTTGATGAGTTGCTGTGCAAGTTAAATATACAATATAAATTTATGCTAAAGAATAGCTGATAGGTAACAACAGCTTCTTTGCTTACCCTACACTGTGCTAACCTGCTGGTCAAATTTCTTCTGGTACTAATTAGGGGGGAGATACTAGCACTGAAATGGAAGCATTATGACACTGCATGCATTAAAAAAGGGTTTTGGGGGAAGCTGGCAAGCAGCTGGAGCACAGGTTGCCTCTGAAATGGCATGTACTTTTGGGTGCACCGCGGATAGTGTTCGTTCTGCATATTACTGCCTTACACCTTTACATTAGACGTAATTTGCGGTGTGTGCCATTGCAGGGAAGCCGCAAGAAAGTCTACCATGTTCCCAGAAAAGAGCGCATAACCGAACAGACCTACCAGATGTCTCGCTGGACTCCCGTCTTGAAGGACATCATGGAGGTTAGAGTCAAACATTTGATTTGTTAATTGTGCACACTTTCAGGTCTTAATACATTACAAAGAGAAGTAGGGAGAAAACAGACATGACGCTGTTGACAAACAAAGAGCTTTCTTTACAGAGGTCTAAGAAGTGTTTGTGTCGGTGATGTGAGCAACCGATGCAGAAATGCGATACTGTTTATGCTTATCCAAGGTTTGAAGGAGTCAAAAAGAATTGTATGTCACACCGGCACCCCAAGCTTTTAGCTGTGGTCCTGCAGGATGGAGAGACAAATACGGCTATCTGTTATAATTGAGTTGATAGGAAAAAAGGTTTATAAAAGAAGACAGAGACAGGAACACTGCATTGTTATGAAAAGTTTGGTTAATTAAGGGTACTTTTAATGCGTGTCATGCATGCATGTTAGATGCTGCATGTAACATGCATTCATGTAATGCATGTTAGACTGGCCCAATGTGAAAACCAATGAAGCAAGTAGTACAACGTTATGTGTAATTGAAACTAAGAGTTGTTCAAGACCGGGATGGACCCCACATGGCTGAGGCATTCTCCCTTTTTCGCCAGTGTTTTGAAAAGAAATAATTCTTGGGTCTGAAAGACAGAACTAAAATTGCAGTGTGAGCATCTGAGCATGCAGTTAGAATTTTAATTGCATAGTCAAAAGGCGTGTGCTAAGGTAAGGTAGTATTTGTTCTGTGAAGGCTGAAATAAATGCAAGAGGTAACTGATGGCACAGGAGTGCTGCTAGTAAAGCATGTGTGTATTGTAGTGTTTCAAAAAGACTATAGTTTCTTGTATACGCAAGAAACAGTAAAAAAAATTGTTGCACTTGGAGCATTAAAAATATTGGATAGTGTAATGGACTGCTGCTCTAAATATATTGTTCAGCCTTTCCCTAGAATGGTATCTGCATGCTGGGTTAATGTCTTTACGAAAAATATCAATACATCTGGCTTGGAAGAGCTACTATTATGTATATACGTGCAATACCACGGGAAGAATACCACGTGCAATACCACAGGAAGGCTTGCCACCGCAGCTACCAGACATGGAGGACGCGGGAGCAGGCCATAACAACCTCGTTGCTGATGAGCAACACGCTCACCCGCCAGGACAAGATCGCTGCGGCATGCCGGAACGTCAGCCAAGGACCTTTTCGGGGCAGCCGGATGACGATGTTGACGACTGGCTCAAGCACTACCAAAGAGTGTGTCGCAGCGACAGCTGGAGCACTGCTAAGCAGCTCGAGAACGTGGTGTTTTTTCTCGTCGGCACCGCGTCTCTTTGGTTCGACAACCATGAGAGTGCATTGACCACATGGGACATTTTCGTGGACGAGCTGAAGAGGTGTTTTGGTGACTCAACAGCTAAGGTCAAGCAGGCGGAGCAAACGCTTTCACGCAGAGCTCAGTTACCTGGTGAAACATGCACCACCTACATCGAGGCCGTCTTGAAGCTTTGCGGAATCGTGAGTGCGACCATGTGTGACGAAGATAAGGTAAGTCATCTGCTCAAGGGAATCCCGGAAGACGTGTGCAATTTCCTTATCACTAAGGAAGACTTACACACACCTTCCGACCTAAGGAGACACTGCCGAGCGTTTGAAGCGCTAAAGAGGAGGAGAGTCCTACCGAAATTCGGACGTCTTGAGAATGTGCCCACGATTGCAAGTGTCAACCTTCCATTGCAGGATGACATTTCTTCTCTTATAAGACGAGTGGTTAAGGAAGTACTTGCTCAACTGCAAGCTGTGGACACCGCTGGTGTCTGCCATCAGTGTGCATTCGACGAACGGCCCCGTGAACCACTGGTACCTTGGATGCGACAGAGCTACTTTAAGCCTCGCCCGAATTACACCGATCGGTTCGAACGAAGGACTGAACGACCACTCGAAAACCAGGAACGCAGGCAAGCTGCGTCACAGCGATTTACTCCTCGACCACCATCGCCCGGCTTTTATCAATCGACGAGGTTTACTTCGCCGGGGACGACTAGACGCGACACCCGTACTTGCTACAACTGTGGGCTACCTGGACACATCGCTAGGTACTGCTACCGTCGCCAGCAGCGAGCTCCACGATTCAACGTGTACACGCCCTATGTACCTGCTGGCGAGTCTTGACCATTTCAGGGCTCTTTCCAACAGCAAAACGCAGCACGTGCTGACTCACCTTGCTCCGACCGCAGCGTTACCCCACCACCCGCACGCCAACAGCGATCCCCATCTCCGCGCCCCGTAGGCTCGCGTATCTTCGTTTCAGTATTTTTCATTCTATTACTAGTGTGTTGCACATATTCACAATGTGCAGTTGGTACACGAACATTTATCATGGTTTTGCTATTCAAGTTCACGCAGACTCAGTTTTTTCTTATGACAGCTGAGCTAGCCTATAAATAGTATGTGCAGTTTTAAAGTGTTAGTCTGAGTCGCCTCTCTCTGGCCGGGCTTACTGTCCGACAATGGCAGACTTCGTCGGAGGTTTAATGGCTTGTGCATTAAAACAGGCATAGGACGGTTGATGAAATGTGTGTAATAAAACATTAAGATTTCAGGCGTTGCGTTTTTTGTGATGACAAGAGAGCACCTATCGGGTAGTTAAAAGAAAGTCTGCTTGCAATTTCACAAATCTGAACCCTTTTACTGTGCCAGAGCAGGCTCCCTCTGCAGGCACAGCCATCTTCTTGAGCATTATCTTCATCAGTGTTTCTGCTCACGGGTGGAGTTCTCTTTTGTGAAGGCCTAACCTTTGTCCCAAAACACAATATTTTTATTTTTCATGTGCTCTTGCAGGACGCCATTGAAGACAAGCTTGATGTGAAGCATTTCCCTTACTTGAGTGGAGGGCGTGTTCCCCCCACAGGGTATGGGAGGTCAGCACCAACAAGGTTAGTCTATTCATCATCGATCCTGGTTTTGTGCCCAAGGTCATTACTTTGCATGAGGGTAGTGTGCAACTTTGTAATCATTTTGAGCCGTTTAGATTTTGAGCATGCACCCAAATTATGTACCCAAGTATCATGTTTACAACACTACCACTGTGTCTCTGTTGTTTTGCTTGAAGAAGAGCAAATGAGAAATCTGACGAGCATCAACTTTGTCAAATGGTCCTCCTGTCTAGAATGCTTACAGTACTTACGAATGCCTCAAATACTGTAGGTTTCTTAATTGCACTGCCATATAATGTAGGAAGGGCATTTATAGAAGTTATCAGCTTACTATTCACTACTATGTCACTGAAGTTCTGCTTTGTCACATCTTGTATAGAGATGTTATGCAGTGTAATGGCACTTGTGATACCCATGAAACTAGAACGTGGTGTCACTATGACTGGCATTGATTCGTTGTTTATATGGAGACAGCAAATCAGCCATGAACATGCATTCTTCTCAGAGCAGCAGTACTGTACTTCTTTCATGGCAGAATCCTGCATTACCATGCAATGGCAGCAATTGAATAAAAAGTATGGGTGTATTGGTAGCTGAGAAGCTTATGAACAAGATAAATACATGTTTATGCAGTGCAAAGTCTGTATAAAAGCAAGTGGATATTAAGCAAAAGATTGTGGACCAAGTACAGAGATTTGTGTGGCTGTTGCTGCCCCAATATGATTGAATAGCATGTGTCCGTGTACACATTTCAATCTAAATAAATACAAACAGCAAACAAGTGTCTTTGTTGCATCTACTCAGAAATATCATGATGTGCGAGAGACTAAATAATAAACAACAGCATGAAAAAAAAGTTTCTTTATTGAAACTAGTTGTTTCACTGTCTGTGGTGTGCAGCTGTTGAAAGGTCCACAAATTCCCACAAAATTTCCCAGGTGTTAATGTATAAACTAGGAGGCAAAACTTCAGAGAAAAGGATCATGTTTTTATGTCCTTGTTTTTCCAAACGTAAGTTCATTGTGCGGGGGTTCGAATGTAGATATTCATAGCATGCCTTTAGCAGTGAGTCGGAGAGACGTTTATTAAAGGAATAGTTAAGGTAAATCGACCAGTTGTCAAGCGGGGCGAGCAGCGACAGTCTTCCTTCTCTTCTTCTGCTGGGGTTCCTGCCTGTGCCATATATTCATGCTACAAATGACTCCCCCACAGAAAAGGAGCCAGCCTGGCGACCTATGGAATGGGTATGACGGGTCGGTCGTAGTGTGGCTTCAATCGATTGACATGAACAGTCTCGCAGCCGCGACAGTGTCGGTCTGTCAATGTTTGACACCAGCTCAACAATATAGTTTACTGGGGAAGCTTGATGTAGGACTCGGTAGGGGCTTTAATATTTCGGCAGTAGCTTTGTGGAAAGGCCAGGAGCACATGAGGAAGTGCGAAGCCATACCAAAGTTCCAGACGAATATGACTGGGAAGACAGGTTTTCGTTGCGACTGTCCTTCTGGTACGCTTGATCTTGTCTGGTTAAGGAACGTGCAAGTTGCCTGCTTTCTTCCGTAAAGTGGCGACTTCAGATAGAGTAGTGGATCTAGAAGCGTCCAGATGATACAAAAGAATGGTGTCCATCAATGAGGAAGGTTCGCGCCCGTAGAGAAGGAAGAATGGAGATAATCCTGGCATAGACTGAGTGTCGCTGTTGTAAGCATAGGTAACAAAGGGTAGTATGCGGTCCCAATTGGTGTGGTCAGTAGACCTCTGTAAAGAACTTCTCTTTTATTTATACAGTCAAACACGGATATATTGAACTCGAAGGGGGTCGCGAATTAATTACGTAATAAAAAATTCGATATAAAAAATATAGGCCCCGAGAGCTTATTTGTAGTGGATCATCACCTACAATATGTGCATTGATGAATGACAACTAATTCCGCACACACACCGCAACATAATCATTTATTTGCATGAAAAAAAAAAAAAACGCTAACCTCGGCCTGCTTCTTCATTCTTGAAATGTTGAAGACGCTAGTCTAGATCTTATCACAACTCGCGAAACGTGTCGTCTATGCGCTTGTCGTGCCCCGCCGCGGTGGTCTAGTGGCTAAGGTACTCACTCGGCTGCTGACCCGCAGGTCGCGGGTTCAAATCCCGGCTGCGGCGGCTGCATTTCCGATGGAGGCGGAAATGTTGTAGGCCCGTGTGCTCAGATTTGGGTGCACGTTAAAGAACCCCAGGTGGTCTAAATTTCCGGAGCCTTCCACTACGGCGTCTCTCATAATCATATGGTGGTTTTGGGACGTTAAACCCCACATATCAATCAATCATTATGCGCTCGTCGTCATCTTCACTGGTTTCCGCAAGTTCTGCAGTCTCCAAGCCTGCCTTGCGAAAGCAGTTGTCCACTGTGTCCTCTTCACGTCTCACCAGGCATCGAAGATCTTTGCGGGAGAAAACTTCGCAGAGATTTCCGGCCACTCCTTCGTCATCCACTGCCAGATGTCCTGACTGCTGACAGCTTCGTTTTCGTCAGAAATGGTTTTGCCAACGATGTTGTAGCGTTGCTTAAATCGGTGAAGCCACCCGCTGTTGTCGGCAAAGTTGTTTCACCGAGTACAGCGGCAAACCATTTGGCCTTGGCGATCAGCATCGGGCCATTCACCGGAATGTTCTTCACGCGCACTTCTAGAAACCAGGCAGTACCTTTTCTACATTCCCGTGGGAAGAAGCGCGCACATGTCAGGCTCCCGGCGTTCGCCCCACCGCCTTTGCCTTGATATCTGCCTTGTTTTTCAACAAGGTACTCGGAGTGCTCCGTGGTATCCTGAAGTTGTCCGTGACAGTCGAACATTTCTCGCTCGTCTCAACACGCTGAAAAGCCTTCAACTTTATCGCAAAGTCAAGGGTCTTGCGCTTCTTGACGCTGGCCATAGCTACACGAGAAGTCAACAATTCAAGGAGTCCGCAGCGGCTTTGCACTCCACGCATGCAAAAGAGAAACGCTGCACATGCGGTGGTATGTCGGCAATGCGACAGCTCAAGAACACCAAAGCACTCAAAGGTGATGGCTACTTGCGAGGGCAACAGCAAAAGGCGCGAGCTGTGTTTGGCTGATCAAACATCGCAAAACAGCAACAAAAAATAAAAGGCAAAAGGAGGAGGACATCGGCTCCTTCATTCCTGCTCTCCGAGCCGACGCATACGCGGAGAAGCATGAGAGAGAAAAAGATCGAAAAAAAAACTGTTCCGTAAGTTGGAGATTGCGCAGTCTGAGCCCTCTCACCCTTACCTTTTTCGAGCGTTTCGGGTTCTAGCGGAAGCATGGCGCTGCACGGAGGTCGCTGGGCGCTGCTGCAAGTGCCAAAAGCGTGCCTTTCAACTCGCGCGCGGAGCCCCGCTGCCGCAGAGATCGCGGGGGGGGGGGGGGGGGGGGCAAGTGTTGGAGCGCACCTTCCAGCTCGCGCCGCGTTCGATATATCCGAAGGTGGGTGAAAATACCGTTCGATATAATTGTACGAATTTCTATACTTTTACTAAGGAATTTCAAGGGGATAACTTGCGAGTTGGATATACCCGAAAATTCGATATATGTGGGTTCGATATAATCGTGTTCGACTGTATGTCTTTTTTATTTTATATTTTATGAATTTTAAATGAGGTGAAGCGCGGGAAGTGGCTGACTTGAGTTCGTGCTCCTTCTCGCCACTCGCTCAGCGATATTACAAGTTGGATCGAGCTCAGTTGTCTCGTTCGGTTGGCGTGCCAACCATAAGAAAGATAAAGACAAGTTGTGGCGGGCAAAGAGAAAAAGCCGCAGTGAGCTATGCGAGCAAGTCAACCATGCATTGGACAAAGATGGCCAAATCAGGCAACACATGTTTTTCACGGCCCAGCAGTATGTTAACTCGGGGATTTCTATTTCCACGAAGGTTTTTCAGGTTTCCTAGTGGTCATGGGTGAGCACAAGTATTTAGACTCATTATTTGAGCATATATTGATTTTGCATGAGTGCATGAGTAAACCCAGTTCTCGGCAAGCCAGACTGGATTGACAGAAGTGCAGTGCCACTAGACTAATTGGTTAAGTTGGCAGTGAAGCTGCTGTCAGCAAAATGCATTTAATGAAAGGCTTTAATTTGTGTTGACTTGGCTACACAGTTTTTGCTTCTTTTACTTTTGGCATGTAGTTCGAATAACGTCAATTATCAGCTCCTTACTGTTCATAAAATTCATGTGGCTGTGGTTTAAGTCTTTACTTCTAATACTGTCACTCAAATACATGTGATCGACTAAATGCTTCTAAAAATCATTACAGGGAATGTTGCTGGAGAAGACATTTTGATAAGTGAACTTGTCTTCGTCAAGGTGACGCAGTTGCCCTGACGAGGATAAGTCAACTTGCCGAAAGCTGAAACACTGTTTCCAGAAACGTTCTCTCTTGAAAAACATTTAATTACTTCAAGCCTCTCCGTGCCTCTGAACTTCAGTTTCGTTTGGTACTCAAGAAAACTATGTGTGCCGTCATAACAAACGTGATTGAGCGAAATGCGATGTGTCGTACTCGTGATTGTTAATAATATTCGTATTGGTTTGGATATGTTGGGTTCATTGTTTGCTCATTATGTCCATATGTCATTTGTAAATTAAAGCTGCCTTTATAAATTGACACTTTCACATTATGTGTCTATGTTATTTTTGTGCAAAATGTCATGTAATAAAAAAGTTCATTTTATTTGTCCCAGTCAAGTATCGTTTTACTGAAAAATCGGTCAGCTTAATTATTGCCACTTCAGAACACACGAACAAATTTTTTTAAAAAATAGTTGAAGAAGTTTCACAAATGGCCACATCACCCAAGTAGCCAGCGAACCTGAAAGAACGCAATAGTGCATTTCCCTAGCATGCGAAGTGGGAAAGGAGGGTTTCCACGGTCTCCCTCCTTTTTACGGTTTTTCGTCCTTTTTCTCTGTTTGGTGACCTCACCAGTGACGTCATGAATGAAATGTTCTGTTCCTTATTTCTAGTTGGATGCCTGGCAGCCACAAGTGGTAAAAGCGGCGCTGCCACTGCGTATCAGCATGCAAGTGTGCTTACATGGGAGGTTTAGGGAGTTTCCGCCTCCTGGTTAAACCACTTGGTCAATCCGTTGGTTTGCAGATTGTACGTGCTCGTTTTTCGATGCACAACATTGCATTCACAAAGGGCTTCCACGGTTTCAGAGAGGAAAGTGCGTCTGCGGTCGCCGAGCAGCTTACGAGGTGCGCCATGGCAAAGAACAGGATTGTGGAGGATAAATAAGCCAACTTCATGTGATGTGGCCTCTGGCAGCATGGCAGTTTCAACATGGCGTGTCAAGTGATCAATAGCGACAATCGCCCAACGGTTCTCGTTAGGTGTGCAAGGAAGGGGACTGTACAAGTCAATTCCGATGCAGTCAAATGGCCGGGAGGGGCAAGGCAATGTTTGCAGTTGTCCATTGAATGTGTAGTGCGCTCTTCTGGCATTGACATTCAGAACAAGAACGTACATACTGTCGGATAAAGCAGTACATGCCGTGCCAGTAGTACCGTAGTTAGAGGCGTGCATACGTTTTTATTGCACCAGTGTAGCCACATCGGAGATCCACGTAAAAGGAAGCGCAGATATCTGCACGTAAGTGGCGATGAATCCCTAGCAATCAGTTGCGGCCGTCAGAAAGGTAGTTGAAACAGTACAGGAGTCTATCACGATTGGTTAAATGTCGAGCTGTGCGTTGCTGTGAACGAGTGACGGTACCTTGGGATGACTGAGACAAGAACTCTATTATAGAGACTATCCAAGCGTCTTGACGCTGCTCGGAAGGCATGTCATTGTATGAAAGTGCCGCAGCATCGAAGTTGGAAAGAGATGCAGTTCTATATTCATGGGGAAGTGGAGAGCGGGAAAGAGCATCGGCATGTGAATCTCTGCGACCTGACCTGTAGACGAGGCGGATATCAAAGTCCTGGAGATGTAATGCCCAACAAGCCAGACAACCAGGTGGGTCTTTTAGTGACGATAACCAGCAGAGGACATGATCAGTCACGACATCAAATGGACGACCATCTATACCTAGGGTCGAAATTTTGTGATTGCCCACATGATGGCCAGACATTCTTTTTCTGCGACTGAATAGTTCTCTTCAGCACCAGTAATAGTGCAACTGGCATAGGAAATGACATACTCGTTGAAGCCAGACTTGCGTTGAGCAAGAATAGCGCCAAGGCCGACTCCACGAGCATCGGTGTGGATCTCAGTAGGGGCACCTGGATCAAAGTGACAGAGAATCGATGGAGATGTAATCAGATTACGTAGTTTCACGAATGCGGCTTCCCAAGCGGAAGGCTCTGCCTAAATGCCTTGGCTGTGAGAAAGTAGGCATGTTAAAGGAGCCATTACGGATGCGAAATTACAAACAAACCGATCAAAGTTTGAACATACGTCAATAAAGCTCCGGAGTTCCTTTAGTGTCGATGGCTTAGGAAACGGAACGCCCGGAGTTTGGCAGGGTCAGGTAGAACACCGTCCTTGCTGGCAAAATGCCCTATGATGGCGAGCTTTCTGGCGGCAAAATGACACTTCAAATTAAGTTTGAGCTCCACATGTTTGAGGCATTCCAGGACACTTGTTATGTGCAGAAGGTGGGTATCGAAGTTTTTCGCAAAAACTATGAACAGCGTTTGGATAGAAAAGGCACGTTTGCCATTTGAGGCTTTGAAGTATATTGCCCGTCAGGCACTCGAAGCTGGCAGGGGCATTACAAAAACCGAACGGCATCACGTTAAACTCATACAAGCTGCTCGAAGTTGCAAACACAGTCCTGGGGCGGTCAGCTTCATCTATGGGTACCTGCCAGAATCCCGATCGAAGATCCAGCGAGGTAAAGAACTCTGTTCCTTGCAAACAGTCGAGAGCGTCGTCGATTCTAGGGAGCGGATAAGCATCTGTGCACGTGATATTGTTAAGGCGCCTGTAATCAACACAGAATCAGATGCTATTGTCCTTCTTTTTGACGAGTACCACGGACTGTTGGATGGCTGTATGATGCCGCAATTGAGCATATCAGTCACCTGATCGTCAACAACTTGGCGCTCAATGTGAGAGACCCGGTATAGACGCTGAAACAATGGTGTGTGGGTGCCACTGTCAATTTGATGAACAATTGGAGATGTTCAGCCGAAATTGGTTTGTTTGAAGTCTAAAGATGTTTTGAAGTTGTCTAGAAGCATCAAGAGTTGGGTTCATTGAGCAACAGGAGTGTCCAAATCCATTGACGGCAGGAAGGTGTGTAGTCCCGCCGCGGTAGTCTAATGGCTAAGGTGCTCGGCTGCTGGCCCGTAGGTTGCGGGATCGAATCCTGGCTGCGGTGGGTGCATTTTCGATGGAGGCGAAATGCTGTAGGCTCGTGTTCTCAGATTTAGGTGCACGCTAAAAAACCCCAGGTAGTTGAAATTTACGGAGCCCTCCACTACCACGTCTCGCATAATCATATGGTGGTTTTGGTACGTTAAACCCCACATATCATATCAATGAAGGCATTTAGGGAAGATGTGGTGAACGTGGTAGCGGGAGTAACACTGGCTATCTGAAGGCTTGTTGCACGATCGGGCAGTTGACTGGCACAAACGCAATCAATTTCCTCAAGGCGGCAGAGACATTCTCCACGGAATAATGTGGCTGGTACTGAAAGGAGATCGTGGCGTAAATGGTTGTGCAAGAGTTTTCAATCATCACAAAAGCAAATGGTAGAAGGAAGTTCATTCCAGAAGCGAAGTCTTCTGACGACATGAACGTGGCATTCAAAAAAGGAGCGTGGTCACAAGAGATCGGCACGAGAGCAGAAGACATAGGTGGGATATCTGTTTCAGCAGCAACTACGCTACGAGAAAAAGAAGGCTTGTTAGAATCGTCAGAGATCGATGATCATTGTAGTTTGGCCCAGGCACAATCAACAACTGCGTGAAGTATAGAAAGGGAGTCCCAGCCCAATATGATGTAGTGCGAACTAGAGAGATGATGGATTCAACCACGTACAGAATGTCCTGAATGAAGAGCCAAGCCGTGCACGTCACAGAAGGGTTTACATGTGGTGCACGGTTGCCATACGCAGGGAGAGGCCAGAAATGGATTCGTAACTTGTAACATGCGACACATTGCTTCACTCAGTAAGACACAGCAGCTCCGGTATCGACTAATGCTCGATCGACAACACCTTCAACAAATAGTTATTTCATTAGTAGGAAGAGAATGAGGCCTTGTAGAATTCAACAGCGGTGCAGTTCTGCCTTTGGAACTGCGATGGTCAGTTTTCAGTTTGGGCAGCTGGTGCATGACAAAGCATCGGCAAAGGCGAACGTCTGTGTGGGCAGGGCAATCAGTGTGGGGAGGGCAATCGATGCGGGTTGAAGGCGCGGCTGCTCGACAAAGGGGTGTTTGAAGTGGCATGAGAAAGCAATATCTGTAGTGGTTGTGTGTGGGCATAGCTGTAGGTTTCATCAACAGTACCTAAACGAGAAACGTGTCGGCGACAGAATCGTTCAACATGGCCAGGCATATGACAGTAGTAACAGATAGGTCTGTTATCCGATGTGCGCCAAGGGTTGTTGCGAAGCGTTGAAAGATGGCGGTAAAGGGGGATGTGAGGATCTGTTGGTGCGCGCATTGCGTAGAAGGTGTTTGTTAGATGAGCATGGTCGGCGGCGTTTAGCGCCTCACGTGCCTGCCTTCGCACGACGTCAGCGTAGGTCAGGGGAGCGGACACAGGCTGTGGCTGGTACATTAGCGGCAGCACCTCGGAGACGTACTCATCGATGGTTTGGTGGAACGACGAGGTGAGCCCATGAGTATTGCTTGGGATCAAGATCCCATAAGACAACTGGCGTGCCACTTCCTCTCGGATGAATTGTTGGATTTGCTGCGTCAATACAGTCGATTCTGGAGAAATGGCACCAATGGTTAATGCGGACGTTCTTGTCATTTCGAAAGTAGGGTGTCGCGTTGAAATAGGCTGTTTTCGCAACTCGTTTTAACCTTTGAAATGATAAGTAACGTTTGCAACTGTTTTTGGGTCTTTCGCCACGAGCATGTGGAAGGCATTGCCCTCGATGTACTTCATGATGTGTTTGACCTTGACAGTTTCGGACATGTCAGAATCGAAGCGATGAAAAAGGCCTACGACATTTTCAATATATGACATGAAACACTCTCCAGACAGTTGGGCATGATCTCGCAAGCGCTGTTCTGTGCAAAGCTTGCGCACGGTCAGTCCGCTAAACGCGTCTGCGAAGGTGGTTTTCAGAGTCACCTAATCAGTAAGCTTAGTTTCGTGGTTGTTGAACCAGAGTTTCGCTACCCTTCATAGGTAAAAGTGGATGTGGCCAAGTTTGTCATTGTCGTCCCACTTATTATTGATGCTTACTCATTTGTACGAAGAGAGCCAGTCCTCGACATCCTGCTTATCTCTTTTTGAATGCCGGGGCAGCGGGCAGATAGGAATGTATCAACAATCTGTTGTGCAACGTCGGTTGACATTGTTAATGGCGAAGGTATAGTCTGGTTGCGGAGTTCCAGGATTGAAAAGAGATCCAGCACTCTCCATCACTTGATACCACGCCTTTAGCGGTGAGCCGGAGAGACATTTATTAAAGAAATTACAGAAGTAGAATCGACCAGTTGTCAAGCGGAGCGAGCAGCAACAGCAGTCTTCTTTCTTTTCTTTCGTTGACGCTTCTACCTGTTCCGTATATCCATGCTGCAATATGTATTTTCATCTGATGCACACAAATTCAACTGTTCAGTGTGTGTAAAAAGCAAATGCCTGTTTATGTTCACAGTCAGCGCTATGGCCACTGGCACAAGGATAAGAATACACCTAATGTCAAGAATGTGCCTCGCCTGATTGTCTTCGTCATTGGCGGCATGACATACTCTGAAATGCGCTGTGCATATGAAGTCACCAAGGAAGTGAAGAACTGGGAGGTTATCATTGGTAAGCTCTGCACCTTCTCACTGCCAGTGCTGGGCTTTCTTTGTATTTGTTATAGTCATTCATTCTTTGCTCTTGTATAATATTACCAGATAGTTGGCTTTGATATTCTATTAATGAGTGTTTGCTTGGTCATTCCATCTTACTTTCATTGTTTTTTTTTTTTTTTACTGGCCATGTGTAGCCAAAATTAACTGTGCTATAAGCATTACCATCAGAGCATTGATGATAGCAACTGCTCTTGATTTGCTCTTACTTGACTATTATTATTGACTTGACTCTATTAGCATTGTGTATTTGCGTTGTAAAGTGCTGATAGATAAAAAGGCAATAATGTAGGACTAAGTAATGTGTGGTTTTGTTTCCAGCGGCTGCATTTCGTGTCATATTGGCTTAATTGTGGCTTGAACACTTACACATAGTTAACGTTAACTTTAGGAACCAGATTGGCAGCGACATGACATGGTTATCACAAGTAATTGCACATAGCAGCCATTCTACTAAAAAATATCTCGTTTCAATCCATGAGTACTGTACATGTATTAAGATTACAGTGTTGAGTATACTAAAGTTGATATGTTGTGGATCATCCGCCTCGGCATATCAGTGGCTAGGGTACTCGACTGCTGAGCTGAAGGTCACGGGGTCAATACCTGTGGCGGCAGTCGGAAACAAAATAGTATAGGCCCATGCGCTGTGCGATGTCAGTACACCTTAAAGAACACCAGGTGGTTGAAATTTCTGGAGCCCTCTACTACGGCATCTACCCCATCACAATATGATTATGAGAGATGCCGTTGTGGAGGGCTCCGGAAATTTCAACCATCTGGTGTTCGTTAACGTGCACTGACATCGCACAGTACACAGGCCTCAAGCATTTAACTTCCATCGGAATGCGACCGTCGTGGCCGAGATAACCACTGCTTCATTGCAGCGGACATCTTTTAACTTGATTTTACTCTGTGTTGCTGCAGAAAATTCCTTTGCTGAACACACTAAAATCTTCTTTAAACCAAGTCTCTATCTCTGCATATTTTCGACAAGCTGTTCAATGTGCCCCATTCTAGAAGGTACAAAAAAATTCTAATTTGCTTGGAATAAATGCAACCAATAACAAATTGCCCATGTATTTTGAGCCTGAGTGTTTATTATTTTTATACAAAAGTAGGACATGACTGAGTTTAAAATAGATATTTAATTACCTCTAATTTAAGGTTAATCAGTAATCACTGAAAATGTGTGAATCAGCGTACTTTTTCTCTATTGCAATAGATTATGAAGTGCCTTAGAACAAAGTTCTGTAAATTTCACACATTTACAGACAATCGCTCATAATTCACTCCTGAAGGAGATATTATTTGGTTAGCACTCACTACTGCTATGTTCACTTAGTGAATAAGGGGAAAAAAGTACAAAAAAATGTATGTCTTGTGTGCAAATGCACATCTGCCCTTCCAAACGCAATGTATCAGTCACCTGCTGCTCACGGTGGTGCCTCTGGCAATAGCTTATGTCCCTGTATAAAACCTTGGCGGGAATTTCATGAATCGTCACCATAGAATCATCATGAATCATCACCACAATATTGACAAAGCTTCATGACTGGAGCAAGTCGCCACAAAACTTGCTCGCAAGAAATGCTACCATCCAGTCGAAGATGCTAGGTGTTTTTCTGAATCTGCAAAAAATCCACAAATAGAATTTTAAGTAATAAAGCATAATGTAGTAAAAAGCATCCTATGTAAACAAATTGAAACAATAATCACTGTGTTAAAAACAAACACCAAATGCTTAAAAGGTGGATTAAGAGCTCCTGTGGCACTTATTTACAAGTCTGACTGGGGAATGCCTGTTAAACATTTTAAAATTATCCTTGCTGTGGTAAGTACTGCTGGAAGAGAGATGAACATAGGCCTGTGCATGACAGTGCAGCTTCCCCCCCCCCCTCCAATCACCTAATCACCTAAGTGGTAGAAGTTTGCTGTGATTAGCTTTTGCCCCCCTCCCCCACCCTGAAGGGTATCTCTACACATGTTAATGAGCACATCTTTTTTAAAGACGATAGTTTTTCTTGGGGACCTTCGGCACAAAAATTTTGGTCTGTCTCTCTGTACATTTATCTGTTCGTCTGCCCTTAACTGTACTCTAAGCGGCACCAAACGATACCCCGAACAGCCGACCCCGTTTGCAGTGTCCACCAATATTGCTCAAGATTCAGCGTTCATACTTGTGCAATTGTCAATTAAAAAGCAATAATTGTGCATATCTCAGGCACCATAACAACACGTCAATACTCTGTATGTGTGTCTTTTTACTAGAAAAAGCATACATAAGTAATTCTAAGGACCCTAGCGTTTATCACACTGCGCTGACAATGTAACGCTTGCACAAAACAAGACAAGTGTTTTCAACGCTTTACTAAGACAGACACAGTGGTTTACACCTACCCGGCGCCTTGAGTTCTAAGCCTTATCAGCTCAGAGATGGTTGCTTCCTTTTCCAAGATAACTGCCAGATAGCGCTCCTGTCTCATGTGTGACGTGACTTGATGTGCTCACTCGCCTCCGCTGCACGCTCGAGGCACTCTAACGCAGCGCCTCCAGAATACCATTCACCAATTTTCTTGTGCCGAACACCAGATAAACGTTTTGTTCACTCTCTCCAGACGCAAGACTATCGCCTTTCGACGACATTTGTAGTGTGACATGCAGATACGGGTTTTTTTTTTTTTTTGCTCCCACAAAATTTTGGGGGTTTTACATTCAAGATCTTAAACATTCCTTTGCCAAATCATACATGCTAGAAACAAACGCATGTAAATGCATACACTTCAATGTATTTTAACCGTACAGTGTAGTGTACTGACAAGAGTTTTTCATGAAGCTTTTTTCACTAAAATGCTAGTGGATGACATGACTTACTGAATAAGCATGCTTGATTTTCTAAGTCAGATATGGGTTTTTGCATTGTGCATTTAAATACATAAGAATTGACTATTGACTTGGCAGAGCATAAGTTTTGTTCCTTCGAGTGGGACAGTTCATGAGTGCCTGCAGTCATAGAAGTGCTTATTTTCCCCTCCTGTTCTTAGCGCACGTCTCAACAGTAAAGCTTCCTTGCTTCTGCGAACTAGAAGGCTGTGCTTTCCAAGAACTCTGCGTTGCTAACAGTCGGATGCCACTTTTCCTAACCCGTCTTGCACTTTGCGAAATAGAGAATATGCTTTTTTTTTTTTTTTCATTTGACGCCTACTTTTAATGGTTCCTTCCCAACAGGCTCGGACCACATTCTTACACCCGAGGGCTTTCTCAGCGACCTGAGAGATCTGAGCAATTGAGGCAACTGCTGTGCACCAAAGGGAGACATTCCTGTTCAGTGGGTCCAGGGAGCTTTATCCCTTCCACAAACCCCTGGCTGCCAAAGCTATCTGGGAGCCACTCTTTAGCAGAAGTTGGTCTGTCTGTGTGTGTATATCATTGAAAACTAGAGCGACATGCATGGATGATGTCAAGCAGTGTTGCAGACTTCTACCAGCATGCGTTGTTGCATTAAAAAAAATGCTACTATACCTGCAGTCTTTCCCACCCCCTCCACTTTTATGCACATGGGGTTGTGGCAGTGTTGTTCAGGCAATCGTAGACCTAGGCAAAAAGGCGTTACGTGCGAGTGTCCAGCATCTAATTCTTTAGTGGCAGGGAGTAGGTCTTTCTGTACTTCGCGGGTGTGTGGAGGTGCACCGGTGAAGGCAACCAAGCAAGTCAATAGACTTTAGTGGGGTGTGTGCAACACTTCTGCAACATGTACGCATGGCAATGCTTGTCAGCATCATGAACGTACATGTGCTGCCATACAGAGGTTCAGTTGGCACATGCAATAGTGCACACTATGTACAGGCTCTTGCAATGAGTAGCTGGTGATGCAGTGGCTGGCAACGCCAGTTCTCACAATGCGCTTCAGACACTACGCAAACAAGCATTTGGCCAACACTGCACTACAGTGGTTGCAAGAGTGTTGCACTGTATACTTATGCTATTTATTAATTATAGCTATGCTGTAGCAATGTCCTCCCGTGCGTGATGAGCACAAATGGGAGTTGCCAACACACTGAAGCATTGCCACACAAAATAGGCACCTTGCGCACACCATGCCGAAGCTCACTAAGTCACGTGCTGCATCCTGCTCTGTTAAATATCTACACTACATTTACATGAAGTTTTTGCGTTTCTTCTAATGTTAAACAATGTGCTGTTGGCAGTATTGCATGTCCTCTTATCAATCCTGGGACCCGTGTTCTGGTTGTCCATTACGGAACGAAGAAGAAAACCACTTTCAATGCAATAAATCTGCTTCAAAGCATGTTTTATTGGTCTGGTGTGATCACTCAGTCAGCCTTCTTGGCAGGGCGAGCACTCTTCTTTTTCAGCACAATAGCCTTTTGACTCCTGAGGATGGTACTGGCACGACGGAGGCACAACTGCAAAAGGCAAAGTAAGGTTCAGTAAAGAATGGCTCCCAGGAGCCACATTTCATGTCATGTGTGGGGAAAGATGCCACCAAACATTTGTACAAGAGCAATCAGAGGTATGGGGTGTGACATATAATTTTGCTTTTGTGCTTTCTAGTGTGGAAGATGATATCCCAAAACATACACCAAGAATTTTGGCTTTAAAGTTCAAACTATCAGCTTGCCCAAGAAAGAATGGCAGCCTTGGCAAGCATGTCTCTCCTGGATCAAACGTGGTCTTTGAACTGCCAGTGTGAATGAATCTTCAGGGGTGGAACATTTGCACCTACATGTTCAAAATCACCCCGGTTGCGGAAAACTCGTTTATCAGCACCATAGCACCCGAACTCAGTCACAAGGAGCGACAGCTACGAAGCTCCATGCTTGATAACACAGCTGAAACATTGTTTTCAGTTTCATCAAGGCAGTGATCCCTTGAGCAGCAGTTGTAAAGTTGGATCGTGAGTGTTCGCTGGCATGTGTGCTAACTCTGCAGGCATCAGCGCACATGGCTTCCAAACCCTTTCAATTCCAGTGCTCTCTAAGCGAAGAGACTGTGCGAAAAAATCAGATCATTTCCCTCTGGCACGGCAATATTCTCTTACACCAGCATTTCGCAGAGATACACGATACTGGATCCACCAGAGTTATACCCCTGTCACACGGCAGATATGTCATTTACAACGAATGGCATTA
Organism: Rhipicephalus microplus; assembly: GCF_043290135.1. Classification (NCBI taxonomy): domain Eukaryota; kingdom Metazoa; phylum Arthropoda; class Arachnida; order Ixodida; family Ixodidae; genus Rhipicephalus; species Rhipicephalus microplus. The sequence goes on along the minus strand of NC_134710.1, from coordinate 329,945,218 downwards.
AGCAAACAATGTCATCTTACCCAAGTGCTGTCACACGACGAAAACAAATGTCATTTTGAAATGACTTTACCTCAGCTGGGAATTGTGGGAGAAATAAAAGTATACTAGAACTTTCATGTAATATACGTGTATCCACAAATATTTTAATGAGTAAAAAGATGCTCTTAAGATATAAATGCGGCCGTCTTATACAACTTGCCACAACTGCATGACCCACTCAAAACCCAAAATGGCCGACGATATGACGGAGCGCAAGTACAACGAACTGAAGCGGGACGCATGACTTCCCGGCTGCAGAAATGAGACCGTGGCACCGATTTCATGTAGTCACCACCTTGGTCACCACAACATGTGGAATCGGTTGGTATGTGGGGTTTAACGTCCCAAAACCACCATATGATTATGAGAGACGCCGTAGTGGGGGGCTCCGGAAATTTAGACCACCTGGGGTTCTTTAACGTGCACCCAAATCTGAGCACACGGGCCTCCGTCATTTCCGCCTCCATCGGAAATGCAGCCGCCGCAGCCAACATGTGGAATCGGACCATCAATATCTGCGATACAGGCAACAACAACAAAGCAAAACAAAATGTGGCCGGCGTCCAGCCACTGTGGTTGAGAGTTTTTTTTTTTTTTTTTTAAGACATTTTCGCACGTGCCATCATGTGATCAAACCAGTAATACGTTGATCTATTAATGAACAAGATATTTGCAAATAATAAAAGTTGTGTGTACATCAGTTAACAGAGTCATCTCCCAAGTCTCAGGCGCCGAGTCTACTCATTCGGTCCGAAATCGAACGCGAATGCGCTTCGGAAACTCCTGCAATAGAAAATCTAATTTTCATCAAATGACATTAGTTTTCCCACGCGACAGCAAAGAAATGACATCACAAACGAATGACATTCGCTGTAAACAACATTATATTTACCGTGTGACAGGAGTATTAGTTGTAATGTTATATGAAGTAATGCTGGCAACTAATTGCTATCGCATTCATTGCTTCACCCTTGGGGCAAACCGATTTTTTTTTTAACTTGATGGCAGTGTTCACAAAAGTGAAAATGACTGCAATGGTGGTTAAAAATAGCGGGGTGGTGTCCACTTCCCCAAAAAACAGCCTAGTAGAGAGAGCGCTCAGGACTGCTCACCAAGTGTACATTCTCCTATAACAATGCCTATAAGGCTATAGCACAATTTAGCTTAACGTTTGAAAAAAAAATGCAGCATTACATTGAATTCCAGTGGCAGAGTCTGGGGAGCCGATGGACTCTGTAAGCGAGCACTCAGCACAGGTCACCCTGCCGAAGCAAGCATGGGAAGCAAGGTCGAAGCAGAAGTCGGAGAGTTGCCTAGAATACCTTGCGTGTAGTTATTCCATTCCGCTTATTCCACTGTCGAATTATGTTGAATTAATGCTTGTACACGGTAGTTTCAATCTCGCTGTCACTATTCGATGAACCGCTCGTGCAAGAACTGGAGATTTCCAACTTGAAGCGGTCACTATCTAGCGCCCAGTCGGTCACGTCGTCCACCATTACTGCCAAAACATGCGACAGCGGCGGCACCCCCAAGCCGGCGAACGCGTTAAGAGTGCATCAACGCCGAGTTACGGTACACTTCGCCAATTTGAGTGGAGCAACTTTTCCTGTTTCTCGGAGTCACTCTACACAGTAGCTCCAAAAGGAGCAGAAAAACTTGCTCAGACTCCACCATTGGAATTCAACATTACACAAGGGTTGCTTCACATGTGCATGTGAAACAAGTAACATCTGCTGTGAACTTTTTCTCTGCTCCCAACTTGCTCAAAAGGGCCTTGTGGTGCTCTAAGCCAGCTACAAAAGGCACTTTTGCCTGCTCATAGGACTGTTCCCAAACCTACATATCCTGTGCCACCCTTGCATCTTGAAAAAACACTACACCAACCAAGGTTAAAGTAGACCATTACCTAAAAAGCATTCTTAAAAACAATAGCTGTTAGGTAAATTCACTCAAACACGTGTAGTCCTTACAATGCTATTTAAAGGGGCACTGCAACACTTGTGACAGCCTTATTTATCACCAGAACGTGTGTAGCAATGATTCCCAAAACCAATACAACAATGATGAAAATTTTTGCACGAAAAGTGAAGTTATGAGTCCTCAAAATTCAAAACTCAAGCAGAGAAAGACGAGAAACGTTCTCTTTCGCATTTCACTCTCCTGCCGACGTGAAAGACCACTTCTAATCACAGTGCGCACCGTACAAAGACATACTGAAAATGTCACCTCATGGTGGACTTCACACAATACCTCGCTACCACTCTTTTGGACGGTGTCGCGAGCATGATTGGGACGAACCACGTGGGTCAGGTAGCACACGCTCCCAGTCTCGCTGTGCAAGATAATACATACCCTTTGGGTGGGGCCACTACTCGGCTTGCATGTCAGACGCATTCTACGGCAACGCTGGCGTCTGCCACAAGTCACATTTTTGGCTCACTAAAAACGCGGTATGTGTTTCCACCTTTAGTTGCTGGCATACCGTAACCTCGTTTGCTGAGTAAGTGTCATGTTCACTGTTAAAAAAATGCATATTTAAACACAGGAATGATGGCTTCCCGAGAAAGTATAAAAAGGGTTTTTGCTGTACTTAGCATCCACTCACATGGCCTAGTTACCACCACATGAATACTGCATCTCACTTGTCGCGTCAAGACAATCAAAAGTGAACAGTCTTTGTCATCACGTCACTTTCCATAACAAAAATAGCCTATGTGTGTCGCTGTAGTCCGAGATCAGAGTAATTTGTCCCGTGAATTAAAATTATAACAGCTTCAATTTTGGCGTTGCCACTTGCACGATTACGGCGCATTTCACGGCACCAGAAGAACCGATAAAAAATGCATGCTCGAACTGTTCGTAGGTCCCCTTTAATTGGCACATTTTATATTAAACTTGTGAGAACGCTCAATTGTAGTCAGATACACTTGACGGGTTCCTGCTGCAACGTCCTCTACACGAGACCCAACCTTGAAAAGCTTCACAAGACACCAAGGTACCTTTACTCAAGGAAATCATACTTGAAAACATCAAACATTTTAGGGTTCGCCGCGATGGTGTAGCGGTTAGTGTGCTAACTGCTGACCTGCAGGTCGCAGGTTCAATCCTGGCCGGGGCAGTTGCATTTTGAAGGAGGCAAAATGCTAGAGATCAGTGTCGTATGTGCCGTCGGCACACCTTTAAGAACACTAGATGGTCCGAATTTCCGAAACCCTCCACTACGGGGTCTACTCGTGTTGTAGTTTTGGGACGTACAACTCCAGATATTATTAACACATAAGGATTACCATGCTTTATCTAACAATTCAATACATTGTGATGCAGTTGTATGCACTTCAATGCTTAAAGGCACAGGTTATGCAAACCACCACATCTTTAACCTCTATCCTGTCTTCTAGCCCCACCGTGCTAATTCTCACCAGTAAAACTGGTGAGAATCAACTAGTATGAGCACTTATCTGGAAGCACCATATTCCCTTTCCTCTTTTTATACATGTACAAAAAAGGGCAAAAACATTTTTTATGAAATACGAATACTGCAGCTCCAGTGACTACACTATGAGGCACTAAGCTTTTACGCTGAAAACTACTTAACCTAGACTTTGGTCACTAAGTTAAGACATTCCATTTCGCAAAAACTGAAAAAAATTATTGACAGGCTTGATCCAGATGCATCTGAATGAAACATCACGCTTGCAAGTAATCCTTCAGTATGCTTGTAGATGAGGCCACAACAAATAATCACTTGCTGCCAAAGCCTTTATTTTGTACCAATGCCTTGTTGTACTTTGACAGAGGCGAAACAGACAGTACACCCATGTTCTCAACCGGCAGTGATCCAGGATAACACGACCACATAATTGAATGAATCACTACAGAACTGTTCATGTTTCTTTTTGTATATTCTTTCTTTTTTATCTTATATATGGTGCGCTTGCATGGATGGCGCCGATGCTATTGAGTCTGGCTAGGCAGCGCTTTTGTGAGGGAGTGGCCAGGGAGTGCAGTTGTGATCGAGTGAGATGCAAATTCAATTCCAAGGCGTGTCATGCACTATGTTAGCATCTCTGGAAGACTACAGCGCTACGCTGCATGGGCCAAAGAGACTATGAGCAGTACAAAGAAAAGAGGAGACTGTGTAATGGACCCATTCACGCTTCGTGTGGGCAACTGTGTAAGCAACGTGGACTTGTGGTTACACGCCGACAGCTCCGAAGTTCAAAAGTTTCTCGTTCTTAGGATGAGTTCTACTACTTGAAAGCAGTTGAAGTCGAGAAAGCCACCCCCACCCCCACCGGGCCACAAGGTTATGCCGAGTGGCTGTGTGCGGGAGCCATATGAAGATCGCATGTAACATGGGGCTGTGCTTGCTGCTGCCGGTTGCCTTTAATGAATCAGGGCATCGAAAAATTTCTTCAAATTCTCTTTTGTAGGACCCAATCGTATAGGTCAATTTTGTGAAGCAATATTATTCACTTTTTCGTCAAAACATTGCTTGTTCATCGCTGATGACATGAAGTCCATAGCAGTCACTGGTTGTGCATGAAGCTTTTTGACGAGTGAAAGAAGCTAGCTGTGCCACACGCCACGCAACAGCACAGCGGGTTACACAGTCGCCCACATGAAGCGTGAAAGGGTCCAGTCCGCAAAGTCTAGTCTTGTCTTCGTACTGCGCTTGTGTCTTTTTGGTATGTGCAGTGCTGCGGTCTAGTCTTCCATTGACACCGACATCGTGCACGGCACTCTTTTGAGATAAATTTTTATCGCACTCTATTATGCCTCCGCTACTGCCTCTGAAAAAAAAAAAAAATGGCTCCCTACCCAGAGTGCATAGTGCCACGACCCTCCGTGCAAGCTCTCTATATTTCTTCTTTCCCCACCCCACGTGTAGGGTACCCAATCAAGCCTAGCGGGGTTAACCTCTCTGCCTTTCTCCATATCTCTCTCTTGCTCTTTAAAGCAATATGGGCACTGTTTGTTAGCATACAGTCAAATGACATAGGCAGATGTCACCAGAATCAGCCACATTAATGGGCAATTTCAAGATAGAAATGTCCTCGTTTGCTCTTGGCATACCAGTTCTTCAGTGTTTAGAAACAACTTAGTAGTAGTGTTCGTACAGATACATACCTGCCAAGTTCAAGGATTCTGAATCCGGGAAATATCCGCATAGGGGGGGAAGGGGGTGTGCAGCATAAAAGAAAAACAAGTACAAACAAAAAACCGTGAAAAACAAAGGTGTTGGGAGGGGGGTCTCAATCGTCAACATCAGTGTTGTGGTCCTGTAGTGGCTAGGAGTGGCCAAGCACACGAGTGTAGAGTTTTTCACTAAGGTGAGAGTCTCAAAGAAGCAACACAACTAGCAGAATCTATTTCCGTCAAAACAACTCAAGCGTATCTTCCTGGGACGCATGTGACCGTACAGGTCGGCGCAGCTGGCTGCTGCAAAAGTGCAGGTCAAAGCTTTGCTCACTACTAGATTCTTTTGACAAGAACGCCAAAAAGCGTCTGGCCCACTTTTTATTGCGATAGCAATTATATGGACCGTCCAGGCTGTTTTTTTGCCGTCGCCACCGTCCTTGACCATATATATGTATACGTATCTATCTATACGAACACAAAGAAAACCCGACCACGCTACGCGCCGAGCTCGTCGTGATACGGCGACGCGTGCTTATCTCTCACGTGTACTTTGCCCCATGGATAGATGCCTGTGCGTGCACGCTTATCCTTTGGTGGGGGAATCGTGTGCCTTTGGCTTTCACTGAAACGAAAGCGTTAGTTGCCGGGCCCACAAAGGTCACTTTGGTCTCTGCACAGGCCCCTTTTGCGAAAATGGTGCGCTTTTCACACACAGCGAGGTGTAACAACTGAAACACTTGTTAGTCTGTACTCATCTGTAACTGTGATTACGTATCGTACATTGCTTTTGTTTAAACAGCGCGTTACGTTTCGAGAGGTAAATGTTCTTAGTTCGCTCTTGTCCTGCGAGTATCGTTTTCGTGCGTCATTTGTGTGTGGGCAGCGCACTGCATTTTTTATCTGCTTGCCGTTCACAGCGTTACATTCCAAATTGTTGCTGTCACATCTGTTGCTTCGCCCTTGCAGTAACACTAACTTTTTTTTTTATTTTTACGTATTTACTGCCTTTAACCTACCGCTGCGTGCTATCAGAGCTCGTAGATCGCTATCGCGTCGCCGCGGTTTTGAGCGCGGCGGTTGCGGCAAACAGTAGTTCATTTTTACAATCCCCATGCACTTGGCTGTGCATGCGCCTTCGAAACTAAGTCGTTTTATGCCATCTACAATATCATCTGCCACAGTTTTGTCCTCAGAGTTTGCGGAAAGCAGCGTTGCTTTGACTGGTTGAGCACACATTTTCGGGGTTCTGATGATGTCAAGAGTGCCCGTAGTTTCATCCACAGCGGTTGTTGCAACGACAATCACACGCACTGTAGAAGACAGTGCGTGCGCCGGTCGCACGCACACCTCCGAAGCTCTGAGTAGGCTGCTCTCGGCCTTCGTTGCGACGGTTTCCGTACTAAAGTTCCTATCACCCGCCACGGTTAGGAAATGTGTTGAGAACATTTGAATTGAGGCCCAATGAACATAGTAAACTTTGGCTGGCGAATTTTAAGAATTCGTATCTGCCGCAGTTTCGCATCACTGAGATTATACTGTACGTTTACATGCACGCCTCTTAAACTGATTTATAATTAAAGTGGTAGGTTTGAAAAGCCTGGAGCGGATTGAGCTGCTTTTTTTGTCAATGCGGCCAGATCACGCACAGAAATTTCGATTTCCAAGAGATTTTCATGACGACCGTACAACCGGAAAAAAAGGTCAAAATTCAGGAGTCCCCCGGCCAATCCGGGAGACTTGGCAGGTATGCAGATACTTTAGGAATCAAACAAAAAACTAGGGTCAGCATCAGGAAAACTCTCATATCGAAGTTGTACAATCTAGCATAGAAATCTCTGCAATCTAACAGAATGAGTTTCTGAAATGCTTTTGTTGCAAGAGAAAGAACCATTAAATGTGAATGCTTGAAGGAAGCTTTGCACACAATATATAGAAAGAGCTTCAATGGGTAGGAAAATACCCTCTGGCAAAGCCATCATGATCTCCCAGTGCATTAAATGCAGCCTTTGAGCAAGCACATCAGTGACAAAAGTGGCTCCAGTTTGAACAAGTGTGATCATGATTCACTCAAAATTATATAAATGGCGATCATATGTGGTGATTTCTGCAGTTCTATCCCCTTCAATGAAAAAAGTGCAACCCTTGCACTTCTAGCCAAAAAGACAGATGGTTAACAGTGCTGCCTGGCAAGCAGGCGCATGCAAGAAATAGGCAGCTCTCGCATGCTAAAAATTTCAGAGTTCTTTTTTACACAGTGAAAGACAAATTATTGTTAGTGACTACCTTCTGTCATTGACTTGCAGACTATTACTGATTACATCATGCAGAAAAAGATTAAGAGTAACCTATGCTTTTCAAATGCAATACAGGCATGTACACATGAAGTTTAACTCAAATTTCCCCACTTCAATAATAACAATAATATATGAGGTTTAATGTCCCAAAACTATATCATATGATCATCAGACACGCCATAGTGAAGGGCTCTGGAAATTTGGACCACCTACGGTTCTTCAACATGCACTTAAACCTAAGTACATAAAACATTTTCGCCTCCATCGAAAATGTAGCCGGATCTTCGGGTTAGCACCAGAGCGCCGTAACCACTAGACCACCGCGGCGGGGTCCATTCACGAGAGTACACAAAACGGCCAGCATTTGTGTACTCATGGTGCAATGGAGAGCCACGGTTCATCCTAGCTCACGATTCCAAATCGTTTCCACGCCGTCCATGGTGCAATCATCGTCTGTAAGATGAGCTAAGCTCTGTGTGTGCAGACTGCAACTGAACCAAGCTACAAATTGTTACCTCACAATATGTAGCAATTGATGCAGTCACAGTCAAAAAATATTCACAGCAATAATACATGTCTACCTTGGGATATGAGACTCCACACAAGCGACCGCCACGTATTTTCACACATTACTCGAGTCGCACGGCACTTACGGTCTGCAAATCCTTCCTGTAGTACTGGTGTCCCTTCACCCAATTCTTGATAGAGGACATCGTGCGGCGGGCTCCCTTCTTCAGGGGCACGCGGTCAATCAACTTCGCCGGCTTCTTGCGGTCTAAACGGCAAAACGAGGATCACAATCAGTATGGCTCTACCACGTGCACCCTATTAGATTCAATTCTTCATGCGCTGTGCGGATACTCACTAGCTTGCTTCTTGTAGACCAACGTGACGCCTTTGCCGCTGCTGTGAGGTTCGATAGTGAGTGCCTTGTCCCTCACGGTGCCACTGTAGCGCTTGGCGTGCGTTCCCTTAGGGTTCAGGGGGTCCTGCATTACACCCGGACAAAATGACAGCGCTAACCACACTGAAGGCGCGAGAACAAAAAAAAAAAATCTGAAATCATTATCGACGCAGACGGCGACACTTACAATGCTGAACCACGTTTTGATCATCCGCTTCTTGACCAGGAAGCTGGACCGGTCTTTGACGATCATCCACTGCAGTTCGGCCGACATGGTTACTGCAAGAGAGATCAGTTAGGCCTCGCAGAATTCCACAACACGGGACTGGACAACTCGCGGCGCACGAAAGAGCTCAACAATGAGCTGGGGCCTGGTAATACGATATTATTTACCTACGAACACACTTAATACGAATTAATTACGAACATGTCTACGCCAACTGGGACAATCGGGAACACGTGTACGAACCTTGCGATGTGAGGCAGCAAAAGAAATAAGCCGGCTGATGGCGCCCGAGTTGGCGGCGACATTGATGACCATGTCTACTCGACTGATGCAATCTAAAAGTGTCTTGCTTCTTTTTTTTTAGTAAACAAGAGCCATTATCATTATTTCATTACGCAGTCCTAATAACTTTGCCTTTACTATTAGGCAATTTTTAAACTCAAACTTTGTGCGAATTTTTTTAGTTACAACTTTTGTAGGCAATTTGTGTGTGTGTGTGTGTGTGTGTGTGTGTGTGTGTGTGTGTGTGTGTGTGTGTGTGTGTGTGTGTGTGTGTGTGTGTGTGTGTGTGTGTGTGTGTGTGTGTGTGTGCTGAATTCAAAGTTTGAAGCACCACCAGCTCTACTTATGACCTGCCCCGGAGAGCTCCTCTCCAGAAACTCTATGCTCTCCAGCACCCACGTTCTAGTTCATACCTTCTGCCGCTAGGCCTGTAACCTAGGAGTAGCGTGGCGCTAGTCAGCACCTGCTCGCTGACTTCACCTTCAGCGTTTGTGGTCATATTTTGGCCAAGGGAGCACTTAAAGTACGTAATTATTATGCACAAATAAAAAATAATTAAAAATAAATAGACAAAAGGTTGTTTAGAATTTTTTAGCATATAAATGAACGCGACAATACATAGGCTCTGTAACATAGGCTGTCCTACATCATGTAAGTTTACGGTACCCACGCTTGTCAACCAGTAAATCGTTAAAAGAGCACTGCCATCAAATTTACTCATGCCAAGATTTTTGCCTCAGCGAGTAGCTACAGAGCCCGTAGCGGCGATTCGCGACCCAAAACGCAACTCTAGGGATGAATAACTATCACTTTTATTGATGTATACTGGGACCTAGCCCTATTAAAAAATGACCGGCAATCCCGCCATTTTTAGCGCTGGGAGCACTAGCAGTGGCGCTACCTCGCGGTCACCTCCAGACATGGAGGAAGGAAGTTGCTTCATCGACACCACGGAGGAAGGAAAAAAAAAAAAACCGTGATCGACCGTCACCCCCGGAAAATCTTTGAAAAGCTTCCGGGGGTGACGGATCGACACACTAACCCGTGACGTCGTTGTCACGTGACGCGCCATCCTCGCCTCTCCTCCGCGGATTTTTCCCTCGTGTGAATGCCGCTTTGATTGATTGATATGTGGGATTTAACGTCCCAAAACCACCATATGATTATGAGAGACGCCGTAGTGGAGGGCTCCAGAAATTTCGACCACCTGGGGTTCTTTAACGTGCACCCAAATCTGAGCACACGGGCCTACAACATTTCCGCCTCCATCGGAAATGCAGCCGCCGCAGCTGGGATTCCATCCCGCAGCCTGCGGGTCAGTAGCCTCGTACCTTAGCCACTAGACCACCGCGGAGGGGCTGTGAATCCCACTTTAAATACCACAAATCAACGATGGTGTCAATGCTTTTTCACATCAATATCTCATATAATCAGTGCTCTTCTTGGTGCCGTTTGGCATAGTATATCTACGAAAATGAGTTCTGGGCGCTTTTAAACAAGTAAGCTAGGTTATTTTTCTTGGAAGAGATGAAAGCATAAGATACAATCATCAAGGAATTTCTTAGAAGAGTTGGCGGGGAGAGGTCAAGGCAACCCCCCCCCCCTAATTCATGCCTCTAATTAATAAAATTGAATATTGAAACGATGTATGAACGACACTGCTTTCGAATACCTGTGAGTAGACGTGAATATGATCGTGAATCCAGCTGAGGCTTAGGATGACTACATAGTACCTTGGGTTGCCAAAAGAAAATGTAAGTCACTCAAGAAATAAGGCGTTTTTTTTTTTTTTCTAAAAGAGCCAAAAGCAGAAACCGAAACTACCTAGGCTAAATTTCAGTGGAACGTAAAGCACGCCTAAGTATCTTCAATTTCTAGAACAGTTTTAATACAAATGGGGCAATTTTTCAATGTAACATGAGCTCGGAAATGCAGTTTCTAATAAAAAAATGAGTCAAGTACTCCAACTGTTTCCATCAAAGTGAGCCATATTCATTAAACCAGCTCTGCGCCATCAAACATGATCAAAATAACCAACATGGTCCCACCCAAAATGTTTCATTTGTGCCTTAGTTGCTTTGTTATCATGTTTACGTTCCACAATTAGGTTTTCTAGCACGAGTTGGCACTTATTGAAGGACATGATGTTGATGACAAAACTCGATAGTTAAGAGTGAGAGGCTGATTTGCCTGCTTATTTTTGCATCTCATTGATTCTTTTCGACTTTAGCGCAACAGTATCTTGCCATCAGTTGGCTCCAACACGGTATATTTGAAATAAAATAGGTATGAAATAAAGACATCGGGCGTCTATCTATTTCATAAACAGTAGAAGTGGTCAGAAAAGGCACGACCTAAAACTAACTGGAACACTTTTCAAGGCCTTCATTTGATGCCATGAAGAAGAAAACACTGATGACAGTCCAGAATAGTGCTTTTTTTTTTTTTTGCCAGAAGGGCCACTTGCTCTCCAAATCTTGTAATCGCGAAATACTGCTATACCATACATTCCAACCGTTTTACACTTATTTCGCTAGCTGATTCATGTCGAAATGAAATGTTTCAACCTATATGAGCCAAATGCAAACTTCACTCCCCAATACTGGCGATATTTGGTTATGTAGATTTTAGCCACATAATAGATTTGTGGCATTTAGGGGAGAGGAACATCCTGGCTAAAAGTTATTGGAGCAGGCCCAACCACATTTCAAGCAGAAAAAAAGTGTGCTTTTCTCGGTTTTATTTAAAGTGCATTTAACTCTTCTAGAAAAAAAAACGTCTCAAATGTATTTGAAAATAAAAACGTCTCAAATGTATGTACTCGCTCGAACTCGCCAAACTTTTCCTGAGCCGAACTCATTCGGAATCACACTCACGAAAATTTCGTTCCATCATCTCAGTGAGTCGACTCATGAGGGAATTCGTCCACCTATGTCGTGTTGTGAGCGGGGGATTTCGCATATATTCAAACACAATGTTCAAGTGCGTGAGGGAACGAGATATCACGTTAGGGAGATGGAAAGGCGTAAAAAAATCCAGAAAACTACGAGCGCATTTCATTTTCAGAGTAAGAAATGGTTTACTATTGTCATTCGCTATATTGAACGTGGGATGGTGTCTCTGTAACAGATAAGCAAATAAATAAGTTTACGGGTAATCCGCATGAAAACAAATGGACGGATAATTCGTGATGCTATGATGTGTAGAAAATAATTGTACGTGACAAAAGATGTGTCTTAACACCACTTGCAGCATAACAACAAGCATGTGTTCGTAGGTGTATGCCGCTTGAATGAAGAAATGACCACTCGCACGATTTTAACTATCTCATAGTAACTACATTTGTTACTGCAGCTAAACCACAGAACACCTGCCAGGCTAAACTGCATAGCTCTTTGATGTATTATTATGCAGCAATCTGTGAGAAAAGGGCACCGCGAGTGCTGGGCGGAACACGCAAGAAGCGGCGGAACCAGCAAGAATGCTCGTACGGCGACTCGACCGCGAAGTCTATGCAGCCGGCCGCGGTGATCCCACAATAATGTGGCCACAATTGTTTGCGTGAACCACGATTGAGCTACGAGACTATCATTTGTTTAGACAAGGCGGGTAACACTTAAGAGTACGTATGGTACTCCACTATGGGAGAGCGCTGAGCCGTCCCGCAAACAGACCTGTGAACAGACCAGGGCTTACAGAGAAAGCGCGAGTACGAAACCACCTAGTGAGAGTTCCTAGAATGCAACGACGGAATGCACACTGCGCTGACACGAGTACAAAAATGCGGCCATCAAATGTGCTTGGGTCGCTTGCGAACTTTTACGCGCTTTTTTTTTTTCAAAAATTAATGTTTTCAATTGAAAATTCATCAATTATGAGCCAGTTTTGATACGCTAACCTGACCTTTTAGTGAGATAATTGCCATTCTTTGTAGTTGCCCGTAAAAACCATATTTTCCTTAGCCTTGTTGAACACTCGGCTTAGGGTGCATAGAAAGGGGAGGTGTGCGGAGCGCCGCGCCTTTCCCTTGCCTGAGAAGGCTCCTCTGCGCACCGATGCCGGGGCCATTTTCGAGGTCACCGAGGATCTGGAAATCTCGGAACCAGCATGGTATTTGCAGTTCAGGCTGCAAGCTAAAGCCAAATTGGTTGTGGCTGCATCTTGCGAGGACAAGCGGAGCCCCGGGATATGTGCAGCTAAGCTACAGCTTCTAGCAAACAACCAGGAATGGAATTTGGGGGTGAAGAAAAAGATAATGCACTATCTTCTGCAGCCCTTGCCCGAGCCCGCCTTGGCGACGAGAGATTAGTTGACTATTCCTCCTTCCCACCCTTTCTCCATAGGATCAGCTGAATGGGGTGGCATATTTTGAATATATGCTGGCCCACCACTACATTGTCCTACCCAAACAGTCAGGCAAGTTTGACACGTGTACTGGCAGCCGGTTTTTCGAACCTCACCCAGCTGCCAGAATAATCTTGGAAACCAAAATCATCGGACGTGCGCGAAACTTGGTGACGTGTGCGAAAACGTCGGTGCAGTGCTTTGGTGACCATATTTGGACATCGTGTGGACTGTGCCCTCTCCGAATGCATTGTGTGGTGTCTTTCCTCTCCTTCGTGGGTGGAGCACCTAGACCATGGAGCGCCCTATTGGCGGAAGCCGCGGACAATGTGCCCAGGGTTGGCAACGAGGCGCTATATAAGCCGAAGACTTTCGTGTAGTTGAAGTTCTACAGTTCAACAGCTCTCCTGTACAGTTCTGATCACTTGATCACCTCCTTTCTCTCCTATCTTTCATCATGGCTTCTTCTCTCACTATTGCTACCTTTAATTGTCGGGGTATTACTAGAGCAGCGAAACAAGCTGAGGTCATTCATTTAGCTCGGTCTCGAAAAATAGACATTCTCCTTTTGCAGGAAACTTTTGTGTCTAGATTGCAACAGATTAAGAACTTTGACAGAACGTTTGGCACCAAATCCTACTGGAATTATGGTGGCACACATTGCCGGGGAGTTGCTGTCATTTTAATGCCACGATTCACCGGTTCTGTGCTACGCTACGCCAGGGATTCGGACGGCCGTGTTCTGTCAGTGGATCTTGACTCTGGCGTTAGAATTGTGAATGTGTATGCTCCAGCGCAGCGCGGACAGCAAAAAGATTTCTTTAACTCCCTAGATTCTTATCTAGTTGGCCCTTCCCGTGTCATTTTAGTAGGCGATTTCAACTGTGTTTTAGAACAAGCGGATCGCGTTTCCATCAAAGGAACCCCAAAGTATAGAGGCCGAAACGGCGACCTAGAGTTGCGGGAGCTTGTTAAAGAGCTGGGGCTTGTCGATGCTTGGCGGTCCCTCCGTCCTCTCCAGTCAGACATGACTTGGACGGGGAGGGGGAGCCGGTCGAGGATCGATCGTTTTTATGTCTCGCCCTCGCTTGCTCCTAGCATGCACTCTAGCTGGCTGTGTTCTTCCGCATTGAGTGACCATAGCCTCCTTGCACTGAGATTTGCCGACTCTAGTTTGGTGCCATGGGGCAAGCGACCGTGGCGTTTAAATCCACGGCTCCTTAAAGATAAGGACGCCACAAAAGATGTGGCGACCTACCTCATAGGTTCACTCCTTGGCGACCAGAACTTAGGTGGTAGCGATTGGGACACGGTGAAAGCCGGAGTCGCGGAGCGCTTTCGGGATTGGGGCAAGAGGCGGGCGCGGGAGGAGCGCGCCGAGATCAAAGCGGTCTCTGACGCGATCCTCCTGCTCTCAAAGCCATTGTCCTGCGGCCCGGGGGTAACCGCGGCTCTTACTTCACTGCGCAAAGAATACAGAGTCCTGCTCCAGCGACGCTGGGACCGCTTGCGGGCCACAGCACGCGCAGAGCAGTGGGAAATGGAGGCTTGGTGCAGCAGAAATGTCCTTCGCAGACACTTGGCTAGGAAGAGCTCAGCGATAACCTCTTTGGTCGATCCTAACACAGGCGGTTTAGTGGAAACGCAGGACGAAGTATTAGAGGTGGCAAGACAGTTCTACAAGAACCTTTACGCCGAACCACCTCCCACTCCGTACTCGTTTCCTTTCACCAAAACTTACGAGGACTTTGATATTTGTGACACTCCTTTCGTCGAAGAGGAGGTGTTTTCGTCGAAGAGGAGGTGTTTGCAGCCCTTAAATCCATGAACCATAATCGCAGCCCAGGTTCAGATGGTTTGACATTCGAGTTTTATGTCAAGTTTTGGAGGGTTTTGGGGGGGCCTTTTACCACATTGGCAAACAGGCTTCTCCGTGAGGGGACCCTGTCAGCAACTCAAAGAGAGGGGCGGATCACTCTCCTGTGCAAGGATGAGACGAGACGCACCGACCTGAGAGCCTGGCGGCCCATCACCCTCTTGAACTGCGATTACAAGCTCATAGCTAAGTGCCTGTCCGTTCGACTCACTCCAGTGCTCAGTACTGTTTTGGGTCCATACCAGGCGTGTTGTGTCCAAAATAGGTCGTGCCAACTTCATGGTTTTGCTATCAGGGACCTCATAGAATGGTCGAATTCTCGCAACCTAAGTGGAATCCTTTGTTCTTTTGATCAAGAAAAGGCTTTTGATATTATCAGTCACAAGTACATCTTTAAAGTTTTAAAGCAGGCGGGCTTCAGTTCAAAGTTCATCAGCATGGTCAGGGCTCTCTACTTTCGTCCTATTTCTGCTGTTGTCATACAAGATCGCGTCTCGGAGTCGTTCGGTGTGTGCCGTGGAATCCGACAGGGTGACCCACTGTCGCCCGCTCTCTACGTGCTCGCATTCGAGCCGCTCTTGCAGAGGCTTTCTAAAGACACCAGCATAGGTAGATTTCCCCTTCCGCCAGGTTCCCCCCCGGTGGCAATGTTTGCCTATGCAGATGACCTCTCTATTGTCGTCCCGGACGAAGCAACTGTTTGCACCGTCTTGGACGTTATGGAGGGGTACTGCTCGGCGAGCGGCGCCAGAATAAATAAGTCGAAGAGCGCAGTCATGTATCTGAACTGCGCTCCCTCCAGTCCACGTCCTGTACATGGCCTCCCCATACAGAAGCGCCTACGTATATTAGGTTTCCATTTCGAGCCAGATGGCCTGACTACCGAGAACTGGCGGTTAGCAAGGCAAAAGCTGACTGATAGGATTAAGGAACTCGGTGCCTTGTCTTTTCCGCTTACAGCTAGGGCAACGATAATTAAATCACTGTTGTTCAGTTTCCTTTCGTACATAGGTTCGGTTATGCCAGTTAAACCCCACAACAAAGTTATCTTGGAAAAGAAAGTTTTCGAATTCTTTTGGGGTCGTGCCTCTCCTTTTGTGGCGCGCCCCGTGTTGAAGTTGCGCAGCGACGAAGGAGGACTAGGTATTCCCGACCTTAGCGTTGTGACCACGGCATTACATGTTAAATGGACACGGGTAGCTCTTGATTCAGATATGCTCCTTACTAGAAGCTTCGCATCGTATTTCCTGAGCACCAGGCTGAGGTTGTTCTCGCCTGGGGCATTTTCGAATTCCGTGCCTCGGGCGGGAACGCCTTCTGCCTTCTATGCAGGGGCCGCTTCTACTTTGGCCCGTCTCCAAGAGGTCGACCCCGAGATAGATTTAGTTTCAATCGAACTCCGCGAGTTAGTCGATAGATTCGCTCCCGAGTTACCTGAACGCTATAGAGAACACGACCTGTCCGAATACAGTCCTAACTGGCGGTTAATTACTGCCAGTTTCCTGGACGCCAAGCGCGCTACATTCATGTATCGCCTGGCCAGAGATCGCCTGCCTCTAAGGTTCAGGCCCTTCGCAAGAATTGCTCAACGAGTAGTGTGCCCTTTTTGTGGCACTATGGAGGACCTGGTTCACGTGTTCTCTCAGTGCGCACTACCAGCTGCCCTCCATCGAAGGATAGCTAGCTTGTTTGGCCACCCAGGTGTTCCTTTCAACACCGTTCGTTTTCTTCATCCCCTGTCGCGACAAGCGGCTAAGCAATACGTGCTTCTGCTTGTTGAGTGCTCCTACCAAGTGTGGGTGACACGGTGCTGTGCCGTCTTTGACGGCAAGCGACCCGGGCTTCACGAAGTGCTTGCAAAAGTACGGAAGGAGGTCTGGTTCGTTCTCCACCGAGAGTGGCAGCGCCTAGGTGCAAAGAAGTTTTATGAGACATGGCACCGTCCGGCAGTGATCTTCAGTGAGGCAGGAGGGCAGATAACCATCAACTTTTAATGATGGCTTTCTCTAAGGCTCCATGACTAGGCCTAGTGAGCCAGTCGCCCCTGAGTTTGGTCTGTATGGTCTTTCACCCGAGTTTTGCATGTGCTAAGGTGATCCTGCCACCTTGTCGGGCTTTACCCGCAAGGTCCGTGTTGGCCCCTTCTGTAGGCTCGGCTACTTTACTCGTCGAGGCGGAAGGTGGTTCCCTCCTTCGAGAAGGACTAAGTCGGCTTTCAGCCGTGCCGGTTTCCGTGGGTACGTTTGGTTTGCGTGCAGCAGCACTGGCCTCTGCACCAAAAAGTAGTCCCGTAGACCCCACAGGACGGATTGTGTCTCACTGCGCCCTTGTGGTGAGGAGACGGGCCATGACCGCAAAGCGCCTCGTGCCGAGCGATAGCCCATCCGCCCTGAGGGGGTGTTGTCGCAGGCTCTCAGCCGCGCGACAGTGTGAGGACACGGGCACTTTGGTTGTGGTGACTGAAATTACCGCAACCAAAGGCAGCACCGCTGCCACGTTTTTGGGTACGTCCGCTTTGCGTGTGGTGGCGAGAGCTACCGTGCCGAAGGGTAGCCCCTGTGTCAAGTCTCGCTGGGCCCTATCGGTCAGGAGACGGGCCATGACCGCAGCGCACCCTACGCGCTGCGATAGCCCACCTTGCCGGGGTACGTTCACTTTGCGCGCTGCGACTGAAGTTGCTCCGCCAGAGGGTAGTCCCTTTGTCGGGCCTCCCTGGCTTGTATGCCGGGAGGCAGGCCGCGTCTGTTGGGCGCCTGGCGCCGAACGGTGGCCCCCTTGCCAGGGCATGGCCGTCTGCCCGAAACAAATCTTCCCCCACACAACCCTGGGGGGAGGTGGAGCCGGGACAGACGTAGGATGATGATGGGTTGATGAGTTAAGTGTGACTCTGGGACAAAGCGTTTCGGCGCCGCGTCTCCTTCCTATCTGACAACGGCTCCTTTCTGATTCTCAGTTACTAACCATGTAAATAAATTGTTGTCGTTATTACGAGCGCCTCATCTGACTTGTTCGACGATGGGTCCTTGGACGGGGGCCCGCTACCAAACTGAGACCCGCAGGACCCGGAGTCACAACAACGGCTAATATGTCAGCGTTTAAAAGGTGATAATTGTTTTGGGGGTTTGACGGGGCAAAACAGTGATAATATTTGGCGATGCTGCAGTGGATTACTTGTGACCGTCATCGGGGTTAATTGTGACCGCCTCGTTATTTTGATAGGCCGATCTCGTTAATATTTGCAGCAATTTACTAACTTTGTTGCAATTGTCTATTACAACGCGTGTAGCACTTGCTAACGCTTTGTAGACTTGTACTTCTCCATTTCGACGATATCAGAATGACGTTTTCATATCTCGGTTGCATAATTTGAAACAAAATTTATTCGCTTGATCTATAGATATCTTCTGCGTCATTTTTCTGTTTAATGAAGTACGTCGAGACGATTCTTTTCATAAACTATCATAATAGGGATTGCACACTATTTTGGACCAGATAGTCTACAGCCTGGTAGCAAAATTGTAGTAACAGGACAATAAAGGTAGTAACGGGTGCAGTTACTGGCTATTTCATTCCAGTTACTAACTTTTTACTAACGTAGGTAGTAAACAGGTCGAAAAAATAATAATTGATTTGTGGGGTTTAACGTCCCAAAACCACCATTTGATTATGAGAGACACCGTAGTGGAGGGCTCCGGAAATTTTGACCACCTGGGGTTCTTTAACGTGCACCCAAATCTGAGCACACGGGACTACAACATTTCCGCCTCCATAGGAAATGCAGCCGGGAATCGAACCCGCGACCTGTGGGTCAGCAGCCGAGTACCTTAGCCACTAGACCACCGGGGCGGGGCATGGTCGCAAAAAAATAAGTAACGGTTGCAGCTAGTAACCGTTTACTAACGTAGGTAGTAAACAGGTTGCATAATGGTAGTAACGATCCAAGAAAGGTGGTAACCGCTGCAGTTACTACCTATTTGCTTGCAGTTGCTACGTTTTTACTAACTTTTTTTTTTAAGAGTGCAGAACACACGGTAGCGCGAACAGCGGGAGTCATACTTCATAGAGAAATTCAGATCAATTACCCACGGAATCAACGAGAGCCCTGGGCGACTGACGTGCCTTCGAGAGTTTCGTGAAACACAGCCTTAATCACTCAATTAATTTATTTATACATTTGTTAAGTCACACACATAGGATATATAGCGCGTAAAAATAAACGAATTTGATGCTATGTGCACCAACCGGCGCGTGTTAGTATTATTAGATTTTATTTTATTTTTAAATACTTTTTATTGATTATTATTATTATTATTTTATTTTGGTTGACGTTTTTGTTTGTTAATCTTTTAAAGAATATCCATTCATTTATTTTGAGTTTGACTGGTTGTACACTTTTCTGCAAGAGAGGGCGGGTAAGGGGAGGGAGAGAGGGCACATTAGCTTTCCATCGTGGCCAATATTAGCGGGTCGTATGCTTCTTGTGTGTGTGATCGCTTACTCGATCCATGTGTGGGATGCGAGTAAGCGGCAATATGTTTCACTTTTTCCCGTTTCCTTGGTCGCCTCTGCTGGCGGTGCGTCTTATCTATCCCTATAGTAACATTGCAAGGATTACCTGACGGCTTTCAGTCATTCTTACTTCTTCTTCTTCTTCTTGTCTGTCGCTGCCTCGTTCACCCGTTTGTCTCGTTTTGTTCTCTCTCTCTTTTTTCTTTTTTTTTCATTTTGGGGGTCTTCAAACTGTGAGGGCGGTCCTCTGCTACGGGAACTTGTATCATTTCGCTTAGATCCTCCGAAGATTTTGGCCAACTGTAAACCTTCGGCGCAAGGCTAGCACCCAGCATTTTTTTTTGTTGTTGTTGTTGCTGGAAGGGGGGAGGAGGCTGCAGCAGAACGGATAACTGGCAATTGTTGGTCGCTGTGAATGCGTGTAAAAATTTTGGTATACCCTAAAAAGTCAAATTGAGAAAAAAAATTTCGTGGTGTAGGGGGTTCAGGTTCCCTTCCACTCCCCTCTCTGCTAACGGCCTCCTGGTCCTACGTGCATTTGAAACGGTATTTTTTTTAATCCCACAGCTTTCTGGGCGCAGCTAACTTCCGAAAAATCGGCTCAGTTATTCTTAATATTGTAGACGCCTATCCAACGAAGAAAGAGTTAAGACAGAAGAAATCAGTGTAAGACACGCCCTTTCTGAATTATTTTCTATCTCTCACAAGGGTTTTTATGAAGCTCAAATTCAGTAGATTAACGTGTCATACTTCAAGGGCTATGGCATCATGTGCTTGACAAGAATGATGGGCAGGTACGAAGAAATCTTCATCAAGAAAGCGCGACGGATGAGCCGAAGAGCATATCAGTTTCTGCACGCGACGCGCGGCTCTTTCATTGATTGATTGATTGATTGATTGGTTGATGTGGCTGCACCCATTAGATCGGGCGGCGGCTAACGCCACTTAGCCGTAATACTTAGTGAACCAACAACTAGATGTATCTTTTTTTTTTCTTTAAATAGTGAAATATAGGACTGGTACTTTGCTGTGAATGGTTTAATTTTCACTCGTGCCTTGACTTTCGCCACCAATCAGATAACCTCCTTTTAGTTGATTCTACCCGCTTAAAGTCTATTTCGCCCTCCCTGTCCCTAAACCCCAGTGCTTTGAAAAACTCTACGCCGTCAACCTGAACTACAGGGTGAAGCCCTGTACAGAACATTATCAAGTGTTCGGCAGTTTCTTCTTCCTCTCCACACGCACTGCATATCGTGTCTACCTCTTCGTATTTGACCCGATATGTCTTGGTTCTCAATACTCCTGTCCTGGTCTCAAACAGTAGAGAACTAACCCGAGTATTATCATAGATCGTTTCCTTGGCTATTTCCTGCTTAAAAGTTGAATAGAGCTCTAGTGCGAACTGCTTAGTCATGCCAATTCTCCACATGTCAGTCTCTATTTCCTTCACCTTATTTTTAACCGATAGTTATTTTTGGTTTGGCCCCCTGCTGTTTTCTAAGTATTTACCCGTCAATTTTTTTGTTCGCTTCCTCCATTTTGTATCGACATTCTTCATGTACAAGTAGCTGAATACCTTCGTAGCCCAACGCTCCTCCCCCATTTCTCTCAATCGCTTCTCAAATTTTATCTTGCTGCTAGGTTCCCTGTCCTCTATTGATGTCCATCCCATATCACCTTGTGCTCCCTGATTCGGTGTATTCCCGTGAGCTCCTAAAACAAGCCTACCTATTCCACGTTGCTTGATTTCTAAACTTGCTTGAACTTCTGATCTCATGCACAAGACCGCATTGCCGAACGTCAGATCAGGAACCAGGACCCCTTTCCATATTCCTATCACAACATCATACCCATTGTAATTCCATAGTGCCCTATTTTTCACCACTGCTGCATTCCTGTTACCTTTAGTCGTCACGTATATTTCGTGTTCCCTTAGGTACACGGTCCCATTGCTTATCCATATGCCCAGATATTTGTATTTATCTGTTATCTCTAGCGTGACCTCCTGTATTCTAAGCTCACTACCTTCGTCATTATTAAAAATCATGACTGCTGATTTTTCCTTGCTGAATCTAAAATCTAACCTATCTCCCTTATTACCGCAGATGTCCATCAATCTTTGCAAATCTTCCTTGTTGTCGGCCATTAGCACTATATTATCTGCGTACATCAATGCTGGTAGTGCCTGTTCAATGAGTTTTCCTTGTTTGATAAAAGAGAGGCTGAAGACAAGACCACTTCCCTCTAATTTGTCCTCTAATCTTTGTACGTGCATCATTAATAACAAGGGAGACAGAGGACACCCCTGCCTAAGCCACCATTTTATCTATGTGGGCTTAGATACCTGTTTTTCCCACTTTATAACTACCTTGTTCCTTTATATATATTCTTTAAAAGATTGGTGACTCCATCTTCCACACCTATTGTTTCCAGTATTCCCCACAAGTCCTCTTGAACCACGCTATCGTACGCTCTCTTGATATCCAAAAATGCTAGCCACAGGGGCCTGTGTTCCTTTTCTGCTATTTCGATGCACTGCGTCAGTGAGAACAGGTTGTCTTCCAACCTCCTGTGTTTCCGAAACCCATTCTGCAGTTCTCCTAGCAACCCCTCATCCTCTAT
Organism: Rhipicephalus microplus; assembly: GCF_043290135.1. NCBI lineage: Eukaryota > Metazoa > Arthropoda > Arachnida > Ixodida > Ixodidae > Rhipicephalus > Rhipicephalus microplus. The sequence continues at coordinate 329,922,977 of NC_134710.1, read as the reverse complement.
CCATGCCTGCAGTCTTTCCTTTATAATCTGCATCGCCAGCCTGTAGACCACTGATGTCACTGTTATAGGATGGTAGTTGTTTATGTCAGCTTTGTCCCCCTTTCCTTTATAGATCATGCTCATCCTGCTAAGTTTCCATCCATCGGGGACTTCACCATCGATTATTGTTTTGCTCACTGCCTCTCTCACAGTCTACTTTGACTTCGGACCCAATGTCTTTATCAGCATAAATGTAATGCCATCTGGGCCTGTTGATGTTCTACTAGGAACTATTCGACTGCAGCGCCGCCGCTACTGGCAACGCGGAAAAGACCAGGTGGGTGTTCTGTGATCAGGCGGCGAGGCGCGGTCACGCCACTCAACACTTCTAGTACACTCTAGCATGGAGGAAAGAAAAGTGAGGAGGACTCGCTCGCTAAATTCCGTGCCGATCGGTTGTGCCCTCGCGATCTCCGACGATAGCGCAGCTCTGGCCGATTGGGTTCGTCCTACGACACCTCCTGCCGCCGGTCCCCTACGACGACGTCAGCGCAGCTCTGGCCGACTGGATTAGCCCTACGCCATCTCCTGTCGCCGACAAGAGCTCTCGCAAGTGGTGTCCCGTCCTCGGACTCCTGTGACCGTGTTTCCATTTTTCCTATCTCTCCTATTCCACTTATGTCGTCGCTCGCTGTCCTAGCGCATCTCTCTTTCTCTCTAAACCTTTAATCCTATCCTTTTAATCCCTCCTCACCCCCATCCCTTGTGAGCTACTGTTGAGGTGTCGCACGCTGATGCAGACAGTTACGGGGCTCACTTTTATCTTCTTTTCCCTCTTATAACCACAATCTCTCTCAAACTGAGGAGAGGCCCTCGCTATCATGGAGGAAGGTCCTCCGTGCCTCCAGATCACGCCACAACTAACCACTTCTTCACAGAAAAGAGTGACGTCAGGCTCAGCTGCTCCGCAAACATTTCGTCTGCTAGGCGGACACATTCAGTCATATTTTGTCACTTGCATTGCTGTCATCGCCGTACAAAGTGTCGACTCAGGTTCAGTACGATAGTCTGGAGCTTGGAATCTCCGCGGTTCACGACTTCGCGAATTATTTTTGCTTCGATCGACCTTTTGCAGAACAGTGATTCCGGAATGAACGCCGTTCCAAGCAGCACTGCAGAAGTGCTCGAGTACGTATGCACGTTTCAGCCATGTTCACTCGTGTGCCTCAGTTAGCTATATTGGTGTGTTTTGGCGTGCAAAACATTCAGGTATACGCAGAGGGGTCAATGCAATATCGCTATCGCGAATGAGCATCAGCGGAGAAATAGAATACGTTTCCTGCTTGTCAGGTTCTGTTTTTCGCCTTCAAATGGCCCTACCTATCCAGCCTCTCGCGGTTGACACGGTATTGGTAGTGTATAGGTAAGGTAAGGTATGGTATGTAGGTACGGTAAGGTAGTGTATAGGAGTTCTATGGTATTACCACTTTTACGTGGACGCAAAGTCTACAGATGAACTAAAATTCAACGATATCTACATGTTACTTGTTAGCGATAATATCTGACTACACGCTCGTCCACTTTTAATAGCTTGTGGTCGTGTTGATGTGTAATACATACGTAATATGAAAAGACACCCTTATTGCGCTTTTTTTATCCTTCGAACTAGACGACTGCAACTCACCTGCAACTCACAACGATTCCCCGACAAGCTGACCGACAAGTACACGTTAATCATGCTCTTTTATTTCGCCGTTCTTCTAAAGATGGTTTTTATTTTGATAATTTAACGAAATCATTCAAACCGGTGCGACGAAGATAAGACGCGACGAGCGAGTGCGTTTCTGCGCTTCGGCACCACGATAAGAACACTCGGATCGTACTCATCATCGCTACTAAGGCATCGTCACTCAGGATGGTATTTGTGGAATGTATCACAGCGAACACGTAGCACTAGGGTCGATGTCGCAGGGGGGTCTATTTTCCGTTTTTTCTCTTTAGCTTTTCTACGCTGTTTGACATAGAAATAAAATAACTTCCACGTCATGGATGCCGTTCAAATTTGGCCAAGAAGGCATATGCATACCAAGCGATCGAATGATGGGCACATCTCGATCTTGAAATTTGATTTCAGTGCTCCTTTAAGCGCACAAAACAGATTACTTGACCAGCCATCTAAGTGAATAGTCACATATATGCCAGCAGTTTACCCCAAAATGCAGGCATTCTTACCCCAGTGTTGTAAAAACAACCTTAAAGTAGCAGACGAACAGGTTGCGTCACCAATGGTGAGCGGTTGAACGAGAGCGGGGACATGCGCTTTCATAGGAACCCTGCTATCTGGGCAGGTCAGGGGTACAGTAGGTGTGGTTTGGAGTAAGAAACGCATTACTATAACGTAAACATTTTTTTTAATTTTGCTTTAGCAGCTATCTGTGGTCTAAGATCCGTGCATTTAAAAATTTATTTTTATTGCATGTTTGATTGCATATAGTTTCATACAATAATACGTAGAGGGGAATCTGGCGTTGCGATCGTGTACCCCCCATGGGAATTTCATGGCCGCTGGTGCGCTCTTTCATCCAGCGACGTGGGAATTTAGACACGTGCGCTCTTTCATCCAGTGGACGTGGGAATTTAGACAGCGGAACGATCGTCCGCGGAAGAAATTTGTGCGGATATGTCCGTCGTGTGGATACACGCTTATAACTGCCATATACAGGGTGTTTCAATGAATCGTTCAAAAATCCTCAAGAGGACACTAAAGAGAAATAATAAATTGGTTATATTGACCTCTCAGAGCTCTAATGGCATATGCTCCACTATCATCGGTTCATCATGAGCGGAGAAAATCAAGGTTAAAGTTTCGTTTTTTTTTTTAATTTCACGTTCAAATCTTCATATGCGACGTAGAACATTTCAAAAAGTATTTTTCGTATTTTCGCGATAGTCGTTCGATGAAGTTTTCTGATACTTCGTATTCTAGGTCTATGGCACCCACAGAAGGTATACCTAGGACCCAGTAGACACCTTCAAGATTATGACGTCACGGTGTTTATAGTGCGGCAATGTCAAGGTGGCGTCTCCACCCACATTTTCTTTTCAAGCGTTTTCTCGTTTACTAGTGTCGTGTCGCAGTAAGAGTGGTGTTATTGCGGCTAACATGATGCCACAGATACAGCCACTGTACAACAGAGGGAGAGAGAGAGAATAAAACATTTATTTGCGACCGAGGAAGGAGTGTCGGTGAGTGGGCTCCTTAGTCCGGGATCCCATTGGCAAGGGCCGCTGTCCTCGCTCGTCTCACGAGGGCCTACACAGATATTCTAGAACATCAAAGACTCGAAAGACGGAAACTTCCGCCCCCGGGGCCAAAGCTCAGTAAAGAATCTCAGGTAGCGTGGCGTCACCTGCAGACCTTGTCTTACCCGAATCCATACATACTGTCCAAGATAGATCCCGACACATACACACCACAGTGCAAGTTTTGCTTAACTGAAACAGCCACCCTGTACCACATGGTATGGGAATGCCCACACAATCCACCTCTACAGCCTAGAGCACAACACAACACTGTAGGGTAGGAGGCAGCTCTGTCCAGCTCGGATCCGAAGACTGTACCACAGAGCAGAGTGAACAACAGACCAGCCATCTAACGGTGCTTTAGCGTAGCGCGTGTACATTATCTCGCCAGTGGGAGATACTTGGATGATACACTCAGCTTCTGAGCGTGAGGTCGTAGGTTCGAAACATGCAGCTGCTACCCACGCGCTGCTACCAACGTTTTTTGAAGAGCTGAACTATAGTGACTAGAATATATACTTCTAGGCATTAAAGCTGTACGTGGTTGATTGATTTGTGGGGTTTAACGTCCCAAAACCACCATATGATTATGAGAGACGCGAAAGCTGTACGTGGTGGCCACTGCTACACTGTTCAAGGGTAAACATGCAAAGGCTGCACAGAGCTAGTGTTCGCAGTTTTTATATGGCGCTCGGAATGGGAAGGCAGTCTCGGTTTGGCGCACCTATTTGTGACCAGAACTTGTCACTAATAATGCCCGTGGCGTTGCGTGGCTATCTCAAGGAAGTGACAGACAGTGTGCGTTTTTTATCTGTTCGTTTTTCGTGGGACTATCTAGCAAGCGTTAGAAGAAAAGAATTGTACAGAGATGTATGTGTTATGATTTTGCCAGTAACATTGTACAGGGTCATAAACCGTGAAAGACCAGGACTGAATGTTCTGAAGCGGGTGAAAACATGCAGGTACCTAGCTGCAGGGGTGAAGACATTTTTCTTTGAGTTACACACAGGAACACTATCGGTAAAGACATTCACCGAGTAACGGGGCTTTTTTACACCATGGGGGTCACACTGCTTGATAAGAAACCATGGAGAAACAATAAAGCATGTTTTTTTTTGCATTGTTGGGAAGGTGTATATGTATACATTTGTATACATTTTGGGACAAAATGTATACATTTTGGGACAAAATGTATACATTTTGGGACAAAAATGTATACATTTTGGGGACATATTGCAGAGGACAATAAAGAAGGATTTTCCACTAGATCCACATGGGATAAGGTATCTTGCAGTATGCAATGATGGGGTCCCACTTGATGTAGTGATGTACGTTGACCAGTCTTCGCTGTATATGGCGTGCACGAATGGCCGGATATCACTTTGACCCGGATGCAGAGCCAGCAGTAGTTTATTTCAGGCAAAGTATGTCCGTATTATTTGAGTGTAGCAATATACAGGATATCGTGTTAGAATGGTTGTCAAGGTTAGAACCTCTGGCAACCTTTAATATATTTTAAGTGGACAACATCAGTCCAAATGGGACTGATGGCAATGTGTGTTCCTTCTTACTATATATAATGTGAGTGTGCAATGATTGCCCTGTACATTGTCCAAGCCAGGCAAAAAAAAAAAGTACGTGGTGGCCGCGTCTGGTGCAGCACGTCAAGAGCGTACTGGACAAGGAGGCCCCCTGCAGCAAGCCCAAAATGCCAAGCGGGCCTGAGGTGTGCTTTTTTTCTTCTTTTTTTTTCAAGCATTGGTACCGTCTGTGTGGATTTATTATGCTTTACACATCAGTTATATTTACAGCAACTATCGAGGTGAACTTAGAAATCATTAACACATTTTTTATAGCGCCACGCAGCACCTGCTGGTGGCCCGGTGCGTCATTGCATGAGGTAATCACACATGATTTGGCACCGCAACAATAGAAAGCTGATTTATATGTGGGGTTTAACGCGTCCTAATTGTGATTATTAGAGACGCTGTAGTGGAGGGCTCCGGATATTTCGACCACCTTGGGGTTCTTTAACGTGCACCCAAATCTGAGCACACGGGCCTACAGCATTTTTGCCTCCATCGAAAATGCAGCTGCCGCAGCTGGGATTCGATCCTGCGACCTGCGGGTCAGCAGCCGATGAACCACTAGACCTTCGCGGCGGGGCAACAATGAAAAGCTTGGTTAGTGGTGGTGGTGGTAATGGTTAGAAGATGAGAAAATGCATCTAATTTCTGCAACACAGAAGTGTGGCAGCTTGGGCTAGTTGGTATGGCATGATGATAGTTATACTCTGTGTCGTCGTTTTGTTCTCGCGCTATAACTATCATCGTTCTGCAACCCGGTCGAGAGCACGGCGCAGTGCCTAAGGTTAGTAGGGTTTGCAATTTGAGCACGAGCGCACCCAAGTGTTCGTGTATGACGCGTGCGCGGGGGCAACAAACGCAAAGCTTTGGGCACCTAATGAGAATTCGGGTGATGGTACCAAAGAAAACCTATATACTGTCTGGTCTGTATGCACACATACTTCAGGCTGTGTAGAAAATCAAAACGCACGTCGACTCACAGCACAGCCGATAACTGCTGGTCTGCTAGTTAATTTGGCAACACTGAGCACCCCAAACCCGCCAACGCCAACAGACGCTGCATCGTTTTGTCGTCTGCGCTTCTTCCACCTTACTTTCACTCAGTGCATAAGTATTATCCTGCACTTCATTCCGCACACAATGACTTCACTAAGTCGTCGAGGGGTTCAGCTGCTCGCCGCAGCCGTTGCAGGTTGGGGTAGTTGCCGTGCGTACGACCACTTCTCCGCAAAAGGTCATGTGCACGCTGCCACCCTTCTGCCAAGCTCTCCTGCCATCGTTCCTGTAGAGCCTGTTGAAAGTGCCAGCCGCCAAACGCAGATCATGCGTTTCGGCTTTCCCGGAACCGACACCCTCCGATTTTTGGACGACTACGTCCTCTCTTACGACCGCAGGAACAGAACTGCGCACTGGGTCTTTGAGCACCTGACAAGGGAAAAGCTGTTGAAGAACGACAAAGTAGACAGGTCAAAGTGCGAGTTTCACGAAGACACACAGATACACCCGTACTTTCGGTCCCTCAACTCCGACTACTACAAAAGCGGCTTTGACCGTGGTCATTTGGCGGCCGCGGGTAATCACCGGCGGTGTCAAAGCGACGTGGATCAAACCTTTCTGCTCAGTAATATGGCACCCCAGGTGAGTTCGGCTTATTCACGTTTTCCTAAAGTCAAGCAGGATTAGTAACATCCGAAGGTAAATGAAGTACCAAACGCATGATCAAACTTCTTGAAAACGAACAAGCTTGGTTTAGCATTGCCACTGAAGGTAATGCGAGTCTGCACGCATGCCGGAATGCTTTTTTTTAAGAGAACCATTGCTTTACATTGCTTAATTGGCATCTTTGTTTAAACATTCATCATGTTAACAGTGAGTCTTTAAAAGCCCATACCAGCTGGGACGTCGCGGCCGCATTTCGATAAGGGTGAAATACGCGAAATACAAATGCGCTCATGTACTTGAAATTCGGTGCACGTAAAATAACTCAGAGTGATCAAAATTAATCCGTAGCTCTACGATAATGGTGCGTGCTGCATCATTACCTACTATCCAAAATTCTCAGTGCTTCGTTTGTCATTTTCGTATGGTTAGCTCGGGATACAAGCCTGAAATGAAAGAATCGTGGTAGTACCCTTTTAAACAGATTCGTGTACTTTTAGAGCGACTTCAAAAACAAATAATTAAAGGACCAGTCAACAGGCTCGCCCCGCAGCGGTGGTCTAGTGGCTAAGGTACTCGGCTGCTCACCCGCAGGTCGCGGGATCGAATCCCGGCTGCGGCGGCTGCATTTCCGATGGAGGCGGAAATGTTGTAGGCCCATGGTCTCAAATTTAGGTGCACGTTAAAGAATCCCAGGTGGTCAAAATTTCCGAAAACCTCCACTACGGCACCTCTCATAGTCATATGGTGGTTTCGGGACGTTAAAGCCCACATATCAATCAATCAATAATTAACTTTTCAACCTACCTACCCGCCCCGGTTGTCGGAAACTTTGAAACTTTATTCAGTCCAACATTCCATCATTTGAGATGCTGAGGGCCGGGGTCAAAAAGCCTCTTCACGGGCTTGATTAGGGCCACGACCCCGTACAAAATGGCATGGACAGGGAAGTGTACAGGGCAATACAATAATGTATGGATTGAAAAACAACATATCAAGTTCAAATTTTATCACGTGTAAATCACGCATAAACAGCAAAAACAGCTCAGTGAATTTAAAGAAAGAAAAGAATGCGCAACACTGCTACTGCCGTAACTTGAGTGAAATTGTTATGGTATAACATAAACCAGGCAACACTATGCCGCTCAATCAGAACTTTAAGCAATACTGTAAGGGAAAGGGAATACATAAATATATACATATGCATATATATATATATATATATATATATATATATATATATATATATATATATATATATATATATATATATATACACAGATAATATAAGTGAATCAAAGCAATAAATAAACCTGTAAGACAATGTACTAACCTTAACCTCAAAAATTGCATAAAAGATCCATGAGACCGTACGAACGAAAAAAACATGCAAGATAACAAAAAGTATCATTAGCATTATTTTCATACTGTTAGTTAATTCAGATGAGAAAGTGCGAGAAATCGCAGCAGCTTCTTGCCGTAGTTAATTTGTGAGCGTGTGTGGAAGAAACCACGTGTGAACATGATGAGTGTTGTTAAAAAAAGGATCCGCTGGTTTACTCGAGCAAGTGTGCCCAAAAAGTTATCACTATTTAGTCCTATGTATAATAGTGTTTCATGAGGCTTGTGTGGTAGTAATCTGGTAGGGTTAATAGATTCATTTCATCAAAAAAGCGGTGAAGTGTGACTTCCATACGGAACATCTGCAATGGTGCAAACTGCCCTTTTCTGTATTACATGTAATTTGTGAGTGTTGGTTAAAGTAGTTGTGCCCCAAACCAGATGTCAATAGTTTATGTGCAATAAGAACAATGATTTATAGATCAGAAGTTTAACTTTTTTAGGAAGCTAGAAACGCACCCTAGACGAGATTCCGGTTATCCTGAATACACTCGAAGACAGCTTGGAAAGATCCAAGTCTAGTGTTTATGGTGCTCGGCTGCTGACCAAAAGTTGCGGGATCGAATCGCAGAAACCGCGGCCGCATTTTCAGTAGAGGCGAAAATACTTGAGGCCTGTGTACTTAGGTCTAGATCCACATTAAAGAATCCCAGGTGGTCGAAATTTCTGCAGCTCTCCACAACGGAGTCCCTTATAATCGTATTGCGGTTTTGGGATTTCAAACCCCAAAAACTTTTGAACCTACTTAAGAGAAGTAATGGAGGTCAATTCACATAACCTACGTAAAAGATCCAAGTGCATATTCACCGAAATGAATGAATTTTGTTGAAGTATTATATAATTACTTTATAACACTTATTAGAATTTACAAATTGCAGCCATTGCACTAACAAGTCATATCCACTTGGAAGTAATCTTGAGAGTGATGGTGACTGTTTGTAGAGGTCAAAGTTCAATATACTTCTTATAAATAACCCACACTGTGTTGGCTTGTTTTGTTTTACAACATTTTGCTGAACTTCATATACATTTGACCATCATAAATTTTAGTTACATTTTGGACCTTTCGTTTTTTTACACAAAATGTTTTTCTTTTTTTTTCTAATGATATGCTTTTTTAAGACGCTAATTCATGTCTGTGAAAATTTTGTGTTTCAAAAAGTATGGATGCACTACGTACTTTTTTTTTGATGAACAAGTTTCTTAATGCAAGAAATGTACATTTTATATGTTGCCCCAGCCACATGGCGCAATCTTTTCTTTTTTTGCACTCTTGATGCCCAACACCCCAAGAACTCCATTTGAGGCCCACAGCTTTGAAAAATTTGACCGCTGCTTTAGGCAATATTCTTATCCAGAAGCCATATGACTGGCCATATGATCATATCCAGTTAGTTTATGTGCTATGTGGACCCAATGGGTGTCCCTGCAGCCATTGCATACTGGGCACTTGAAACGTTACTAACCTAAGTTTTCTCTCATAGGTTGGCAAAGGATTCAACAGAGACTCTTGGAACAGGCTAGAGAAGCATGTTCGAGGTCTAACAAAGCACTACAAGAATGTCTACGTTTGCACTGGCCCTCTCTACTTGCCAAGGTAGTGCTTCGTATGCTTTTCTCAGGTTTTATTAGACATTTTCACAAAGCAAATAATTTATTTCATTGTAATTAGCAGTACTCATTCCACATCTACCCTTCAGATACATCCTTTAGCTTGTGCGTATGGCGTCCAGTCACTGCATGTTGCTGTGCTCGTCGTGTGCTTTCAGCTTGGTACACTGCGATCACTGGCTGCATCGAGGGAATCTCTTTTCATGCATGATACTTCAGTTTCAGTGGCCGGTGCCTGCCTGCTGCATAATGTCCAATGATGCCTGATGTAATGTGCTTTCTATGAGCTTCTTTCCCTTCAACAGTGGCTTTAAACAAGTGCTGCCATTTGAGACTACTACATGATTCATATCACACATGAGTGATCAGTACCTGTGTTGGCGTGATACTTAATCATAATAATGCTAGTGGTCCTTGTACTGTATGATGTCAGCGCAATTTAAGAAACATCAGATGGTTGAAATTTCTTGAGTCCTCCTCAATGGTGTCCCTCAAAATCATATTGTGGAATCAGGACATTAAGGGCGCCGAGTAGACCCTATACATCCCTGGCATTTTTGGTCAATTTGAGGTACCGTTTTCGCAGTGACTAAAGGAAATATCCACATAATCCATACATCATTTCTTTCAAATTTCCTGCCCTTTCAACTGAAGCAGATATATTAAAATATAGATATTCAGATGTTAGTGAATTTTTTACCACTAGGGCCTAACCTTTAAGTTAATTGGCATCTATACAAAGGTGTAATACAAAAACCGTAAAGTGCATAACTTCAATACTGCTTCAGTAGTTATATGCATTTATGCAGGATACAAGAAAAAATAATCAACTGGTTATCTTGAAATGCATACAAAATAATGACACCCAAGTAATAAAAACATGGTTTTGAAATAATAGAGTTTAAAATTTGAAAACTGCTGGAAAGCGATCACAGTTTGTCACAAACACTGTTCAACTACTCTATTCAGTAGCTACAAGCTTGGTTATCATTGCTAAAGAAAATGTTTTGCTTTGGAGCATCTCATAATGCTTGTCTTGCTTCTTTTGTGAGATGTCACACAGCCCAACTGTAATGTATCGTCGAGTGTGGTCAATGATTTACAGCAATTAGACTGTAGTTAGGCCATGCTTCAATCCTAACTATTTCATAATTTAGGCTCATGTGATACTACCATCATTAAATGCAAGAACAATATCCAATGATGCAATTCTTAATACTCTGAACCTAAACAAAGACGGCAAAGACTCGGCGGGCGACTCAATTCCCATTAACTTAACTTTTACTGCAGGCTGTTCTCATGTCTAATCGCATCACAAATAATAGTCATGTCCATTAGACCATACTCGTCACCGTGCATGTGATTTGCCTCGAATGATGCTGAAAAGGCTGAGAGGTTCAACAATGAAGAGCTTGCTGGTTCAGTATTCACCGCCTCAATATGTCATTGGCATTTATATACATTAACAAGAGAACTGTATAGGTTGCCACGAAATTCACACTTGCTGAAGACCTTCTTTTACCCTCAGCATCTAAGCTTATCAACAAGCATGACAAACATGGTGTAATGAATCTAGGAGTTGATAGCATTTGAACTGATGCACTCCAAAGATGAAGAGCGAATATAAAGGAGCACAGCGTCTTCTGAGTGCTTAGAAGTTACCTGACAATTTCCTGTACACAGCTGACTCTAGACAAGCATTTGGACTTTGGTACATGAAGTTTTTTAGAAAAATAGGCTTTAAACACAGCGCATTTTCACTTTCTACTTGTTTTAGGAAAAATTGGTTTTGAGCCACAAAAGATGCTATTTAAGAAAAGCACAAATGTGGAAAATATGTACAAAGGGCCACCCTTCCTGAGTAGCGAAGAAAACAAAAAGGTTTTTTTTTTCTTCAAATTTTGTCCTATCCTGTGCCCTTAAAGGGGTACTGACACAAAATTTTGTGGCCAAGGTAGCCTGTGGGATTGATTCCCGTGAACATGTGTATAATGCGCAAAATATTAACAGCGAATACAGCTTCCAAAGTATTTTTACAGCAATTTTCAAGTTCGTATTTTAAAGGTATTGACACCATTAATGACCCGTGGGGACCCCCTTACTTCCCTCGCGTCACCATGCTGCAGTGAATAAAAAAAGTTATGAGGACATCATAGCCACCTTTTTCTTTTGCCGCATTTAATCCAGCAGTCTATACTTTTCGGCGCCTGCTCGCGAGTCCGTATATGCAGTGCACACATTGAAAGTTTTGCATTTGGCAACACTGCTGTCTCGTTTCCTGTTCGAAAGGACTTCTTGATGCAGACCGTGCAGAAGTGCGTCACAGTTCTGTGTGTTGATGTGACCGAGAGCTGCACTCGCTAGGTTGTGATAATTGCACCTGGCGGCTTGTCAATTTTTGAGCTCTCTCAAACTGAAACTGGTCGATAATGTACTTTATTATCTGTCGCATGCTGTAGCAGATAATGTGCCGTGTTATAACTAGCAGGCCCCCAGCAATATATTCCAGCAAGAAAACGTGAGGTCGAAATTTTTGTGTCAGTGCCCCTTTTTACCTTTTAAGACGCTGTGTACACCATTGTATACACCACTCTTTTTTGCTATTTGCATCAAGTAGAGGCTAAAAAAGAGCAAAATATGTCGTACTTTGGATGAATTGAACCTCCCACATAATAAATACATCTTCATTTAACTTCATTTTGCAGTGTACCGATACATGTGACCACTTTTCTGAAGGCACTACCAGGTTTGACGAGTCGTGCAACATGCGGCTTCCTGCAAGCAATGCGAAAAGTAGAATTTTTCTTTGCTCAAGATTGACATAACCAAAAATGAATTTGCACCATAGTCCTAGCTTGAGATTTGATTCTGTTAATGCCAAAAGTAAGCATCAAAGACTTCAGGATCAAGAGATATTAAATTACAGCTTAATTAGAATGAGTTTCTATAGAACACATATATTCAACAATTATCTCATTATTCCTGTTACAATCGAATATTGAGTGCCTTGAAGTAACATTGTAGTGATTTCACACATTTACAGACAGTTCTTCATAGGTAGCATCTGAAATGAAAATATCCCAAACTCCTCATGTGGCCAAAATGTTGAGTTCGTCAGTATGTTGAGAAATTCATGAGCATTTTTTTGTCTTGTTTAAACACCACTTAATTTTTTTAGTTTCCCTTAAACTGGGCAGTGCTATATGGTTTTTTAATTGTTTTTATAATTTAACAGCTTGCAATGGAGCAAACAGATATTATGTGCAAAAAATACATAAAAAGTGAAATAACAAAAAGTGGCTGAGCTGCATTTAGTAGCACCATTTCATTTTACTTTTATAGGAACCTGGCACTTATGTGTAGTTTGCAGACATGCTCAGTCCTATAGATTGCTTCATATTGCTTTGTAAAACTCTGGTACATACATATTTTTCTACACTTCCAAACATGGTGCTGTAACCATTTCAAGCATACAGCACATGTATGCTATCAGAAGGAACATGTTTATTAAAAGAATTTTTATGTGGTTGCACAAGCATTATTTGCAAACATAATCTGCGATACATTAACGCTGCCTTTATGAAACCATAAGTACTGTGATTGTACCTTTTTTCCAGAATGGAGAGTGATGGAAAAAAGTATGTCAAGTATCAAGTGATTGGTGCCAACCATGTAGCTGTGCCAACACATTTCTTCAAAGTTGTTGTGGGAGAAACTGAGAATGCAGAATTTGACTTGGAATCATATGTCATGCCCAATGCTGTCATACCTGATGACACGCTACTTCGGTCATTTCTGGTAAGCCAGAAGCTATTTATTTTTACATCTCAGCATGTGGTATTCATACGAGTGCCATCTGGGAAAAGTACCTGGGCCAGTAGTTTGTGGCGATGCATTATGCTTGATTATGTGCTAGTCTTATCATGCACCACTCACAATCAGCCGATCCTATCATCAACAGACCACTGTTCGAACCATTTCTGCTAGGCATGCAAAAAGGTGTTAACACCCAAAGGCATCATCATCATTTATTAACCCTTAAAGGCCTGTACAAGGCATTACATAAGGGGGACAATATCAGTGACATGTCATGACACAAATGCAGTGTTTGAATAGTATGTAAAAAGCAAAGTAATTATACAGCAGATAAACAAAAAGGCAGAGTAAATTAGAATAGTGAAAGAACTGATATGTGTTGTAGGTAGTTGGATGCAAACACCAATGAATACCTTAAAAAAAAAACAAAAAAAACTTTATTGTTGAAAAGAAGCTAATTGACAAGCTGGCTGGCGGGAGAGTCAGCTAAAAACAGAAAACAACAAGACTTTGAATTTCGCTGGGTCACGCTCCTGAACAACAAATTCCGAACGACTGTTCCAGTGTTCAATTGCTGAAGGCAGGAATGATTTGATAAAGGCTCGAGTAGAGCCATGGAGGCATCGAACACTTTTAGAGTTGAACAATCTAGGAGTAGGTGGAATGAGTAGAGTGCCATGCAGATGACAAAAGTTGTGGTACAGTTTATGAAACAGGCTGATCTGCGTGGTTTTTCTGCGATAAGCTAAAAGAGTAAGCTCAAGAAATAATTTGATCTGAGTGACGCTTACATGTTTACTGTGCCGAGATGATATGAACCAGGCGGCCCAATTCAGAACTGACTCAAGGGAAGAGACGAGGTAATCTTGATGGGAGCTCCAAATGGCAGAAGGAAATTCTAGTTTGGTCCTTACGAACGTTTGGTACACAAGTTTTCTTTTTGCAAAAGGCGAGGGACACAGAGATTGTTTGAGGAATCCAGTGGTCCTGGACGCATCTGCTGCAAGTTTGATGATGTGGTCCGACTAGGTAAGGGTACTGTTTATGAGGACACCCAGGTAGCGGTAGGAATCCTCTTGAGATATCACAGTGGAGTAAAGTGTACTGAAAAGGAAGGTTGCACTTTTTGCGAGAAATGAGCAGGTGTTTGCATTTGGAGATATTTGATTCCATGAGCCAGCGTGAGCACCATGCATCGACGATATTTACGCGAGTGCACTGGTGGACCAAAACGATGATAAGGGGATTTGGTGGACACCAGGTAGTGGAGCTCTGGCTGATCAAAGATAAAGAAGGTGATCTTGCTGTTTGGCTGCTGAGAGTCGCTGTGTCAATGTTTACCTGCCTTTGGTTCGCACTGTACCGCGACAATATTAAGGTCTTGCTGAAGTGATGATTGATCCGTACTTTTGGTTATCCTGCTATACACAACACAGTCATTGACGAAAAGACGAATGGACGAGGTAATGTGAGATGGCACGCGTCATTGACGAATATCAGGAACAAAAGAGGAAGAAGGACCGATCCTTGAGGAACCCCGGAAAGTACATCTGTTTTGGCGGAAGAGTCCCCGCCGATGGAAGTGAATTGTGAACGAGGTGTAAAAAAACTTACTAACCATGACAGTGCAAGTGGGTCGAGATTTAGTGTGCAGAGCTTAGTTATGAGACGACGATGGGCTACGTGGTCGAAAGCTTTTGAGAAGTCGATGAACATGGCATCAGTCTGATAGGATGAATCAAGGTTTAAGTGCAGGTCAGCTGCGAGTTTGGCCAATTGCGTTTAACATGATAAGGTTAGACGAAAACTGTGCTGCTTGCTTGCTGTAAAAGAAAGGTATCTTCAAGGTGACGGTCAATATTGGAAAATATTATATGCTCTAATATTTTGCATGATACCCATGTCAGTGATATGGGGCGGTAATCGAATAGATCAGAGCAGTTACCTTTTTTAATACTAGCATGTCTTTGGCCATCATCCAATCCTCATGAATTGGGCCCTCTAAGAGTGACTGGGTGAAAATAATGTGAAAAAAGCTGCCCGAGACAACTTTCGTACTTTTTAGAAATTTGGATGGGATGTTGTCGAGTCCTGGGGCACTTGATGTTGTTAAGCTGTCGATGAGTTTAGACTCCGAGCTGATATAACGATTGATGCCATACCGCTGAAACATTGATGGGGAAGTTGTGCATTCTTGGAGGACTCGAGGGTCAAAACAGAAGAAAAATAAATAAGAGTTCATAACATTTGCTCTCTGAGCAAGTGGCACGTCAGCGCCATTTGGGAAGACAAGCGTGATGTTGTGCGACTGGTTTTTAGGTTTCAAAATTTTTCAAATTTTTTTTGGATTACACTGGAAAATGTTCTTAAAGTCTTTATGGTAGAACTTTGTTTTCGATTTTAACAAAAGGTCAGTGTATTCATGCATGCATATTAAATATTTGTTCCTCCGCACTGCCAAAGGCAAAGTGCGAGCACCACGAAAGTTTTTTTTTTTTTACATTATAAGTTTTCTCAATGCTTTAGAATACCACTGCTTATCTGCATCACCACAAATGCGTACTGTGGGGACATGTTTATCGATTAGATGTTTGAACAGCAGTCTCGAAGGTGCTGACTGGCAAAAGTGCTCATAAAATAATTCTAGGTCAAAGTTAATGGCGGAAAAGTCAGCCTTGTTATAGTCTCGAATGCTTTTTTTGTAGGTTGATTTTTTTTATGTGGGTACAGACAGGAGAAATGTGATCAACTTTGTGGTCACTTAGCTCAATGGGAAGTGCGATCACCTGAACAAGAACAGGGTTAGAGACAAGAACTAAGTCAAGTATGCTACTTTCTTGTGTGGGTAGATGAACAGTCTGAACCAGGTTGAACAGTAGGGTAAGCTAGAGGAAATTGCTAGAAAGTCTAGAAGATATTGTCAATTTCGTCCTGTCATTATCGGAAGTCACTACAAAGTAGGTATTTGGCGTTTGGGAACTGCGAGGTAAGGTGAGTGAGTACCAAGTGAAGGTCGTAAGTGAAAGATGGGTCACTGTTAGGGGGAGGGCAACATGCAATAAGGATGACTGTAGAGCCAGTTTCAAGTGGCAACTTGATGCATACAATTTCTTGAGTGCTCTTGATGGCTATCTGGCATGAGGTGAAACAGGACCGGATAAATACCAGCACACAACCTCCCTTACTGTGTACACTTATAGATAAAGAAGCTGGATGCATCATGCAAAAGAGCTAAGCCATGATTCTGTGAAGATTGTGATGTAACCGTGATTATCAGAAACGAACCCCTCAACGATATCTTTTTTTTTTTTTTTGCAAGAAACTGCGAATGTTGAAAAGAACAATGGATAAGCGATGATGGTTCGACTTCGTAGGTGCAGGCAAATCATTAGAAACCTGTGTTGAAAGGAGGCATGTAGGGGGATGCAGTGATGGCTAAGACTGCAGTTCGATCACAACATCGGCATCTGAATTGTAGGTATATTGCTTGTTTCCAACAATGAGCTTGTCGAACCTGATTTTGAAAGATGAGCTCCTCTCTTGCGCCTATTGGTACAGCTTACGCCTGGCTAGGAGCACACGTGCGGAATAATCTTCCCGTATAGCAAAGGAAGTGCTTTTGAGTTTGCCGCTGCGAGAAATATCAGCCGATTGATCTTTTAAATGCGAGAATTTCACAATAATGGGCCGGCTTTTGTCAGCATGGAAGCAGCCCAGTCTATGTACATGCTCGATATTTTTGGAGTCCAGTTTTACGCATTGTATACACCACTGAAAAAAAAAAAAAAAGGCTGCCATTATGCATCACTGCAGAAGAACAGCCCTGCTTTATGCACACATTTCATAAGCACCAGAGCTCTGCTCTGGGAAAATACCTCGAATTGTGAGGAATAATAAAGCAAGAGAAAAGCTGTATACCAGGATATCAGTGCACTAAGTTATTCACATTCCCATGGATAAAGTCCATTCACTGAATGTTTAAAAAGAGAACAAAAGTTGGTGGAAAAAAGCTAAACATTTTGGATCATACTCCAGACTTACATTCCAAACAGAATATTTCTAAATGTGCATAACTAAATCTAATGAGCCATTTAAGCACACTTCAAGGTATACTCATTCAATAAAACTACAAATAATGTGCTCATCACATACAGCTCAAGTGCACCAAATTCTGAAAAAAATGTTTCATTCAAGTTGCATAGAATAGTTAACTGGTGGAATGAGCAAACGAGTAGTCAACTGAATAGCACTTGAAAGAACCTTACATAGCTATTAAGTAGTTCCCTGTTACTGCAATTGAGAAGTTACTGCAATCGAGTTGCCATATGAAATTCAAGGAAAACTTCTTTCAGCTGCGTAGCATCAGTATCCTGCAGCCATTCTATTATACTACATCCAGTGAAAAAAACAGTACTATACAGTTTACTGCAGCAATTTTCCAGCACAAGACAGCTCTTTTCTGCGAAAGCAAAAAATACCTCCATGACCCTCCTTGCACAAGGCACTTGCCTAAACAGGTGGAAAGAAAGCAGTTGTTTAAAATACCTCGTTATATGTCTAAACATATAACATAAAATACTTCGTTGTAAATGTCTGCACAACACAGCCAACATTGGCTGCCAAGTAGTGACACTAGTGCATACACCTGCCACCGAATGCAACAGAAGCAAATGTAGGATGTGCTTGATATGATATAGGTCAATCGATTGGCTTAAAATTGTTATGTGAACGTGCCAGCAAGGCAGTGCAGTCCCCTCATTCTGTACAATGAATGAGAGAAATGACTGTTCACTGAAGAAGAATCAGTTGCATTGTCCAGGTATTTAGTGATCAACATTTTACAAGGTCAAATGTTCGCAGCACTTTTTCAAGTAACACCAATAGACAAAATAAAGGCCGAGAACATAAAAATACCTGCCTTATAGCAGACTTGGTTTAACCACATATTATACCGTAACCCACACAAGTTGACTGCTTGTGTTTTATTTTGGCATGATACTACATGGCACTCAAGTGGAACAGTGTGTGACAGCAACACTTCATTGTGGATTGAAGCAGCTGCTCCATGGCATTTTATATATTTGGCACTTGGTGTCTAAATTATTTGTAAAATGTAATCCACCCAATGTTTGAGTCTGTGGTGAAAGACTCGGCAGTGTAGCCTCTTTGGCACGCTGTCAGGTCGTTGAAAAGTCACAAAAATATTGAAGTGGCACGTAGCACAAGTCACTGTCAGCATGATATGCAGATATATCATTTATACTCCATCTAACCACTACAGTTCAGCACTGCCAAAGCTATGGGGTGTAAACAAGCCACATGCTTGCGTATAAAAAACATGGTTCCAGATATATTTGCCTTGCAGTTGGCACGGTTGTGACATTTGCCCCTGTTTAGCATCTGTTCTTGCACATTGATTAGTATTAATATGCTAATTATTCAACTAATTTATGCCTTATTTCTTTAATTGTTGGATCAGTAACCGCTGATTACTGGGGATAAAAATCAAAATGGCAGTGCCTGTGCAGATGAGACCACCCACTTCGATTCAAACTTGCCCTTGATGCTGGCGTTCACACTCGCAGCTACAAATGAATGGTGTAACGATCTATCACTTTATGCCATTTCATGATCAAGACAAAGCATCAGATAGGCTCTGCCATTATTACAAGATAAACTATTTCTTTGACCATGACTGTCAAGCCCAATGTGTTGAGTTGACAGCGGGTTATGGAAATGCTGCATTGTAGTCAGGAATACATTGCTGCCAAAGTGCCAAGACATAAATCTAAAGCAAGCACAAGCGTCAGTTTGGAACTTAAGGGCCACAGAGTGCATCACGTCGACGTGATAAACTCGAGGTGGAGGGCACCAGCGTCAATGGGTGCAGTCATGTGCTTTTTCTGTGTTTCAGTCTGCTCGCTGAACGTGTGGGCACAGAGGCCAGGGAGACGCTTAGTAGCCAAGGTGGCACAGATTAATGTATGTGGAGGGGCTAATCGCCCTTCAAATTGGCAAAGGGGCCTTGTAGCATCCACAGTACTGAAGGAAACTTTCGAGATGGAGTATAGTTGCCTTCATTTGTTTATAAGCTACTTCATTACAGCCTAAGATCAACTTAACAGTTCTTTGCAGTGGAAATGTGATAATTTGCCAGTATGGTGGCCGCTGCTTTTTCACACTGCCATTCAGGCTTGGCCTTCACAACCAGTTTCTGGAACGAGAAGAAAAGCTGCCTAAAGTTCCCCTCTATTTTTTAAACGTGCAAAGTGCTCAGTTCAAGCATCTGGACTGATAACGTAATGAAAATGTAATAAGTGATAACGAGACAAAAGTTATCACTTTTCACATTTATGGCTTCTTGCGTTCGAGGCATTGTTGGTTTATTGTCGGCAGTCGTCGATAACGAGAACGGCATCAGAAAAGTTTGCTGTGCGAAAGCTGACCTCAATTTTCTATGCTGCCTCCTATTTCTTCTTTTGGTTTTCATTCCCCTCACTTCCCGTTTGCCTGTGAAGAAACGTCTAGAAAGTGAACCACCTTGCTCGCAGCATCCAAAATATGCGTGCGATGCTTGCCACATTCTGTGATATCTTCCGTCGCAAGCAAACTGCAGTGGTGCACACGCGAGCACGCCTATCACATGCTTCTGAATGCCTGTTAAAACATTTTTTTTTTCGCTTCGTATGCGCTGTATTTTTACCGTGACCACGTCGCAAGTGTTCGTTCTAAAAGTAGGAGGCGCTGAAAAGCGTTCGCTGTATCAGGACTGAGTTTCAAAGGGTAGCATTGGAAAATCGTAAGTGCACCGAAGTGTGGTCATTATAACCGATACATTGTTATATCTGGGATCGTTATAAGTGGTTTGTACTATATTGAGAAATGATCGACACTAAATAACCAGCACTGCAGATGCAATCAGTTGAAAGGAAATAAACATTTCACTGTAGTTTTGTTTTTATTGACACTGTGTGCCACAACAAAATGACATAGGTGCACCACACAGCAGTGGTTCCCTGCCATCACACCTGGTGGTGGAATCTGAACTATTCACAAGGTGGCTACTGCTGTATCACCAGCATAACACATCGGGAGTTGCCGACCAATAAAATCTGTACTCAGAAGTCCTGTGTGTTATATTCGCAAGATAGTGAGCAACATTGCTCTATAAATGCCCTCCCTTCTTCCTAATAAAGGTGTGTATTTTTGGCACACTCATTAGATGGTCCATATTTTCGTATCGGCGCTTTTTTGGGATGACATCAATGCAATGTAAATAGCACAAGACAAACTCCTAGCGGCGCAGTCTGAAACATGTTGCCTCATCACATTGCCAGAAATGCTGCCGCTCATCAATGCATTCTGTGTTACTCATGCAAAAAGAAAAGCACCTTCGAAAGTGATCATCCAGGAATTCAGTAAAAGTTTATATATAAACTCCATGCTGCAGCACACACACTTAGGAGGAGACCGACTTGGAAGAGCAGACACATATATATTTACAGCCAGTTAAGTGAGCGGCGCCAGCAATACAGATCAGCTTGTGCCAATCTATCTTCTTTGTCCTCTTCATCTTCATGCCGCTGGTACGTAGCAATATCTGCGTGGCTGCAACATTGTAGCGATAAGTATTCTTACATTATACCTCTTCATGCTTTCTTATGGTTAGTCAGTGCTCTGCCCGCATTACACACAAGATCACTAGGCCATGAACAGTGGCACCAAGCGAGCAGCATCGCAACACACTAATTGTGGCCCATATCTCGACCACTATCATGCCATTGATACAAATAAAGAGTGCATGCAGTGCATCTTCCCTGAATTTATAGCAGTAAAAGCCTGCCATAGACATCAAGAGTAGAACTGGTGCCATGTGAGGGATACCCCATGTTGCCCATGATCGTATGACAAATTGTAAACTTAGGGTCTGGACATTGTCAATGGCTACTAATATACTGAAGTATTGCACAGCACACTGTATTTTGTCTATCCTTATGGATTAGTCAATGAGGTGGACTGTTTGAGTAATCAGTGATGTCTAAACGACTATTGGTAGGGGACTGTACAGTACCGATCACTATCAGCATCTTATTCATATACAGTGCAGTCCACTTATAACGATACCACATATAACGATATATCGGTTATAACGATGGGTCGACTTAACAGTCTCATTTTATGCATTGGGGCTATGGGGAAAAAAACCATATATAACAATATGTTATCCACCGCATATCGGATACAACGATGAAAAGTTTGCCGTGGACGGCATGTTTCATTCAGAATAATCGTAACATTTAGAATGATAAGTTCTTCTGAAACGAACTATGCCGAGACAAGACGAAAAGTTAGCGTAGGCGAGTACGTATCTGCCGCCACTGCAGGACAGCGCCGGCAGCACGTCCCGGCCGTTCAAAAAGCCGAGGAGAGCATCGCGAGTTGGCGCGACGCGCTACAGATGGCGCCAGCTGTGTCACGTTTTGCGCCTCGCCGCGCGTCGACCGCGGAGAGGCTGAGAGAATTTAAAAAAAAAAATGCGAAAAGCAAAGCGCCGCGCTCCGCGGCTCCCCGCCTTCTACAACGGCAAGCCGGCAAGCTACTCGTAGCTTGCCGAACGAAAGCGAGAAAGAGAGAGAAAATAAAAAAGCGAAAAGCAAAGCGGCGCGGCGGCATGGGGGCGGGGCCTCGTTGGCATTCCGGCTGTGTACCTCTGGCTGTGCTTTCTTCCTCCCACTGCTCCCACCCCGCCGTCGGTCAGTCTCTCTTCCTCAGCGAACCCGTGATGCGTTCTTCGGAGTAAGAAATAAAGTCTTGCTTTTGACATCCTACTATCTACAATATTTATTAATTGGTGAAAATAGCAAAATGAAGCCTGGAGCTACAAAAGGTACGTCCGGCGACGATTTTTTGGCGGCAGTCCAGATATAACGATCACCGGTTATAACGATCATATTTTTAGGTTTTCTCGATATCGTTATAAGTGGACTGCACTGTATATTGCACTGCATAATCACACACTCTGTTTCAGGTTCCATTAGATACCATAGAGAGGGCAGCGGGGCTGCTGTTTTTCGACAAGATCGACAAAAAAAAGTTTCGTCGCATCAACAGGAGATGACATGCATGTATGTGCCAGGATCACACACCAAATGAGTGAAGCATTTCCTCAGGAGGAATCCAGAGCACCATCGCCACTCTGTGCAGCCACAATCTTGGGTCGCAAGGCCGAGAGGGAAATGAGGATAGCCTCCTGCATGATAATTAAACATTAATGGTGCTAGTCAAACCCACTTACAATACCAGTTTTTACAACTTATATTCCATAGTATGACAATAAGCAGCCCCTGCACTGTAAGCTCTTGTGAATTTTCTATGCTGAAATAATAAACAACCTACTACATTCCCATGTCACATTATCAGTTGTAACTATGGCTCTATGGCAAGAAAAAAAAACAATGTTTGAAATGCTAGTAAAGTAAAGAAAGAAAAAAAGACGCCAGCTGCTACATCTGCCTGTGTGTCACATTCATATTATATAGCCAGCTTCTTTGCAAACCTCATGTGTCTTGTTTTTTTTTTTTTCTTTTTCCTCACTTTAAGAAAAAAATGGAGTGTTCGGGGAGTAGTTCTGCTACACAACAATAATCCTCATCTGACTTGCTCGCATTTCCCTTCTTGAAAACCCAGCACTGGCCACTTTCCTGTCGGGAATGATATGTCACACTGATAACGCGCGCGCCGTTTGCAGTAACGCGAACTACCGGAACCGTGGTGATAGCACTGGGAAAGTAATTGAAGCAGATGACTATTATTGTTGTGTAGCAGAAACACTCCCCAACTACTAGACTTATTTTCAGAGTGCTTTGAAACTCGGTTATAACAATGTAATTTGCATAGAACTACAGTGCTGCTATAAATATGCTTGACCATATGACGTGTACATGCATATATACAGGGTGTTTCAAGAAATGTGTTCAAATTTTTTTTTTTTTAATCAGTAAAAGGTGCTATTTGCTCGCTGTCTTCACAGTTGCTTTTTCTGCGGTAAGACCGAAACATTAAAAGCACAACTGCCATATTCGTCCGAAATGAGGGAGCGTTGTTATATAAACCATCAACCAACTTCGTAGTGTGGGTGTGTGCTGCGCTTGCAATTACAGCACGCATGACGCACATACGTTAACGAAATGGGAAGAACTGCAGCCCCGTAACCGCTGTTTTGAACAGTGACGTCATTGTAGTTGTCTGCTTGTTGCGCTCATCGGACATTTGGTTTCGGTTTCGCCACAGTATTTGGGAGAATTTCCTTAATTTGCAATTATTGCTAGAGGCCGCTTTTACAAAATCTGAAAGCGGCAATGGGTTCCTCGCGTGAATGACTTCAATTGTCCCATTAGACTTAGCTACCTAACTCTTCTAATTGAAAAGTCAATTAATTTAACATTTATAATTACTTCTTTAAGTGATGTCTTCAACCAACCCAAGATGCCCGCCGCTACAGAAAAAGCAACTGTGAGAACAGCGAGCAAATAGCACCTTTTGCTGATTTTTAAAGAATATTAGACATTTCTTGAAACACCCTGTATAAACAGAGGCATTGACCTAACACTTATTAAATTTATCCTGCACCAACTGTTTTCATCAGGCATGTGTGAATACCAAGTAGTAGTAGATTTCAATTTGAATACTACAGGTTTTCCCACTCACTTTAATCCAAGTGCCAGCTTAAGGGGGGACGCGCCCTTTGAAAACCGAAAAATCGCGAAAAAGTCGATTTTTTGAAAACCACATACTCGGGCAGTATGACTCATAAACTGCCTCTACTGTAAATATCAATGTCTAATTCATCGCGAAAGTACGTCAAATAAATTTTATAACATGCCGCGGCAGCCGGCAAGCGGCGAGCGAGCGGCAAAAATACCCCAACTTCGCGCGCTCGCCATTTCCCAACCGCTCGGCCGATCGCCGCCATCT
Organism: Rhipicephalus microplus; assembly: GCF_043290135.1. Taxonomy (NCBI): domain Eukaryota; kingdom Metazoa; phylum Arthropoda; class Arachnida; order Ixodida; family Ixodidae; genus Rhipicephalus; species Rhipicephalus microplus. The sequence goes on along the minus strand of NC_134710.1, from coordinate 329,898,648 downwards.
TGATGTTGTTTTGCTCGTGAATTCTTGCGCTTTTTTTTTCGCCACCCGCGGCAGGGGCGGTGGCGCTCCGAGGCGGGAGTCGCTCACGATTGGGGGGCTCGCGGAAGCTTTCGAATGTCCCGCTGCCTGGATGCGAAGCCGCGATTGGACAAAACGCGCGCCTCTCGAGGGAATGGGGGAACGCGCGGCTCCTATTGGCTGCTGCGCGCGATGACGTAGCTGCTTCTCCGGCATGCGCCAGCTCGTCGTCTGCACCGGCGCTTGCAATGCCGGCGTTCTTTGTGTGCCCCGTTTGCTATCATTCCGATCGGTCGTCACACGTGCTCCTCTATCTTTCACCAGTTTCCTGGACGCCAAGCACGCTACATTCATGTATCGCCTGGCCAGAGATCGCCTGCCTCTAAGGTTCAGGCCCTTCACAAGAATTGCTCAACGAGGAGCGTGCCCTTTTTGTGGCACTATGGAGGACCTGGTTCACGTGTTCTCTCAGTGTGCACTACCAGCTGCCCTCCATCGAAGGATAGCTAGCTTGTTTGGCCACCCAGGTGTTCCTTTCAACACCGTTCGTTTTCTCCATCCCCTGTCGCGACAAGCGGCTAAGCAATACGTGCTTCTGCTTGTTGAGTGCTCGTACCAAGTGTGGGTTGCACGGTGCTGTGCCGTCTTTGACGGCAAGCGACCCGAGCTTCACGAAGTGCTTGCAAAAGTACGGAAGGAGGTCTGGTTCGTTCTCCACCGAGAGTGGCAGCGCCTTGGTGCAAAGAAGTTTTACGAGACGTGGCACCGTCCGGCAGTGATTTTCAGTGAGGCAGGAGGGCAGATAACCATCAACTTTTAATGATGGCTTTCTCTAAGGCTCCACGACTAGGCCTAGTGAGCCAGTCACCCCAGAGTTTGGTCTGCATGGTCTTTCACCCGAGCTTCGCATGTGCTAAGGTGATCCTGTCACCTTGTCGGGCTTTACCCGCAAGGTCCGAGTTGGCCCCTTCTGTAGGCTCGGCAACTCTACTCGTCGAGGCGGAAGGTGGCTCCCTTCTTCGCGAAGGACTAAGCCGGCTTTCAGTCGTGCCGGTTTCCGTGGGTACGTTTGGTTTGCGTGCAGCGGCACTGGCCTCTGCATCAAATAGTAGTCCCGTAGACCCGACAGGACGGATTGTGTCTCGCTGCGCCCTTGTGGTGAGGAGACGGGCCATGACCGCAAAGCGGCTCGCGCCGAGCGATAGCCCATCCGCCCTGAAGGGGTGTCGTCGCAGGCTCTCAGCCGCGCGACAGTGTGAGGGCACGGGCACTTTGGTTGTGGTGACTGAAGTTACCGCAACCGAGGGCTGTCCAGCTGCCATGTTTTTGGGTACGTCCACTTTGCGTGTGGTGGCGAGAGCTACCGTGCCAAAGGGTAGCCCCTGTGTCGAGTCTCGCTGGGCCCTAGCGGTCAGGAGACGGGCCATGACCGCAGCGCACCCTACGCGCTGCGATAGCCCACCCTGCCAGGGTACGTTCACTTTGCGCGTTGCGACTGAAGTTGCTTCGCCGGAGGGTAGTCCCTTTGTCGGGCCTCCCTGGCTTGTATGCCGGGAGGCAGGCCGCGTCTGTTTGGTGCCTGGCGCCGAACGGTGGCCCCCTTGCCAGGGCATAGCCGTCTGCCCGAAACAAATCTTCCCCCCACACAACCCTGGGGGGAGGCGGTTCCGGGACAGACGTAGGATGATGATGGGTTGATGAGTTAAGTGTGACTCTGGGACAAAGCGTTTCGGCGCCGTGTCTCCTTCCTATCTGACAACGGCACCGTCTCCACGAGACGATCTTCTACCGTCTTTACGAGACGATCTTCCGCTGTGTTCACGGGACGGGGATTGTTGCGCTGACGGTCACGATGGGCATTTCGAAGTTCAAGACTCGGCACGCGTTCAGTTCAAGAAAGCGTCAGCTGAAGCTCGTACGCATGGCGAAGCTCATCTGCACGCCCACGCGCGGCGACAGTTGCACCGATGCTTCCGCTTCATCTTTTCAAGACGATTGCGTCGACGCTTCTAGCGACGAGACTTCTACACCATCGGCACAAGGATCCGTCGTGACGAGCGAGGCTGGTGTTTCGTGCTCAAGTGCGCCTGGTGTGTCGCGCTCGCCAACCGCATTGATTCCGTCCCCGAACAGTGAGACCGCGTCGTCGACTGTGCACATCCAAACACGTTTTCGGACGTGCGAGGAGTTGGCGACGGCGGAGAGAGAGCGTGCTGCTGTGCAACGAAAGCTTGGCGCTATGCCAGCGACCGAGAGGAAGTTTCAAGCGATGATGCCTGAACCCGAAGCTGCCACCGCTACGACCGAAGGCGAGAGATATTTCCTCGTGCAAGGGGATGCCCTTAGCGACATGCTGTCCAAGACCCCGTGCCCGCGCTGCCTCGCGACCGGGATGAAAGTTCAAGGAGGCACCCAGCTTGAAATTGCCACGAAGCTTGAGCTGGTATGTCCACATTGTGGAATAGTTTCAAGTTCGTGGAGCTCTGCTCGTCAGAACGAGTCAAGGGCCTTCGACGTGAATATAAGAGCCATTACGGCCATGAAACAAATAGGGAAGGGACAGACAGCCCTCAACGACTTTTGGGCAACTATGAATGTTTCCCACCGTGGCCTGCACCACAGAACTTTCCAGAGGCACCTGAAGCAATTCAGAGAACCACAGCAACAGACCCTGGATAAATTCTATGAAGAATCGGCTTCTGCTGTGAAAAAGGTGTACAAGGAGATGGACCCATCTTTCTGCAAGGACATTACAGTGAACTATGATGGCACGTGGCATAAGCGCGGACATACATCTCCCATTGGAGTTGGTGCAATCATCGAGTATCACACAGGCCTCATCTTGGATGCTGTAGTTTTATCGAATCAGTGTCTCGGCTGCCAGGTAGGACCGAAGTCTGAAGACGAGGGCTATGCAAGCTGGTTGAAGCACCATGTGTGCCAAAAAAACACTGATGCCAAGTCTGGGAGGATGGAGGTTGAAGCAGCTGTAACTCTGTTCTCACGTTCACTGTCCAAGCACAATTCCGGTATACAACCATTGTATCTGATGGGGACAGCGCCACATTCTCTGCCCTTCAACAAGACAATGTTTATGGGCTAGTCCCTATTGTGAAAGAAGAATGCTTGAACCATGTCCGGAAGAGGATGGGCACAGCCCTACGTAATCTTGTGCAGAAAAGCGAACAGGCTCTGGGAGGGAAGGGCAGATTGATAAAAGCCCTTATTGATAAACTCACAGACTATTATGGCTGGGCACTGTGGAACAATTCAAACAATGTGGCTGCAATGCAGCGTGCAGTGATGGCGTCATATTATCACGTCACCTCAACTGACGAGGATCCTCACCATGACTTGTGCCCGGAAGGTGCAGACTCGTGGTGCCGTCATAATGCCTGCAAGGGGAATGGCGTGCCACCTCCAAAGCACAAATACAATCTTCTGGGCTACGTTGCAGAAGCGCTGCTGCCAGTCTACTAGCGCCTTTCGCAGGCTTCTCTACTGCAACGCTACCTGGGAGCAAAGACGCAAAATGCATCGGAGTCATTCCATTCTGTCCTATGGTCCTTGATGCCCAAGGAGCAACATGCATCATTGATTGCTGTCGAGACAGCACTGCATGACGCAGTTTTGCGGTGTAATGCCGGCTGCTACAGGGCCACTCAAGAGTTCTCGTCATCAGTGGGACTCACACCTGGCCACCTAACCATTCAACGAGCTGCAGAGAAAGACTCTCTGCGTCTGAGAAAGGCTCAGAAACGGATGAATGAGAAGCAGGAAAAGCGGCAAAAAAAAAAGAGAGCCTAAGGACACATCTAGCTACTCTGCAGGGTCATTTTAGACCATAATAAATGTTTGAAACTTTCGAAGTCAATTTTCTCAGAATGACTTTTTTGGCCAGTGAGGCTGCTTAGTCAGGTGATCTCTCTGGAACTGCTGGTCTGATTTCTATCAGGTTTTTTTTATTATGCACCTTAATAAATTGCCCAGGGCAAGACAAGCCCGCTTTTTCAATTTATTGTGTCTGTAATTTGTAATAATTAACTAAAACTTCATTGATGAGAGCCAAATTGTGAACACTAAATTCAGTGCTCTGCTAACATTTTTTGGCAAGGAAATTTAAAAAAAGGGCTCTGTCTTGCCCTAAAGCACCTATCCAGGAATCATCATAGTGAATTTCACAGTGCTAGCACATTTTTCAAATTCTCCAGACCCTGACTAAGGGACCCATGTGGACTACCCTGATAAATGGCTGTAACTTGGGAACCAGTGAACATAACTGCATGAAACTTTGTGGTTATTCAAATGGCTTTGCTATTAGTGTACCCTGAAAATTTCATTAAGATATCTCAACAAACAAAAAAGTTGCCCTTCAAAGGTAGCCTCCCCCCTTAAATAATCTGCTCGCCAGTGAAATAATCTGAGCGCCGAGCTATTTATTTCATGTGCGAAGCATTTAAAACAAGTGCCAATGAGTTTAATCCAAGTGTCACCATGTTTAATCTAATTGCCAATGACTAATTCAGGTGCCAGACAGTTTAATTCATGCACAAAAAGCGGAATACGGGGCGTAAAAATGGAACTGCAATTGAAATGCAGTTCCTACAATATAAAGACAATAGTCGCAAGGTAAAATAAATCATTATTATTGGTATTCGCCACTATTATTAGTTAGAAAAAAAAATTACCACTGCGGTTCGCTTGAGCTGTTTTTGGAGCGCTTATACTTTGCTATGTGCAAGTTTGTAGATGAGTGCTTAGCCCGAGTGGAGTAATTTTAATGGCAACGAAAGGAAAAGCAGTAACATGTTAACAAATATTTCATGTTCATTATGAAAGCTCATAATTGGATTTGTATAGCATTATATGACCGGGCCAGGCCATGTAATGCGAGAAACATAGTATGTTTATTGGAGTGCTGGAATGCACACCAAGATATGGTAAACCTGGCCATGGGCAGTGATGAGTCAAAAGCAGGTACACAGGTACGTGCTCAGTAAATTAGGGGGCCCTCACAGGACAGAGGGAATTAGAAATAATTTGAAGACATTTTCGTCCTGCAGTGCACATAAGACGTAAACTCATGATCCTGATGTAAAAAACGGAAGTCATATTTTACATTCATATTAGCTGCTACCTTTTATTCAAGCTCGGGAACACTGTTTCGGAACATAAATGTTCATTTCATCATAAACAAAGTTATGTGTATTCGATAAACGCGTGCTTCAAGCAACAGCAACACTAGCGTCATCTTTTACATGAAAACAGGAGTATCTCTGGTGATGCTTATATAAAAAACTTAATTTTACATGAACCGAAATAAATGGAAGTTCAGTTTTGAATGGTTATTTCTGATTTCAAGAATAAATGAATATCATCAGTCTGCTGCCATTGTTTTCACCGGACTGAGCAGACGATCGCGAATGCCTCAGCGAATAAGTAGCCAAATTCTGTTTGCCGAGCAAACGGCACGAATCCATGCATATGCGATGGTGTACATAGTTAGCTGGAATAATGCAGCAGCGACGAAACATAGACTAACATGAACTCTTTGAGCAAATACATTTAGTACCCATAAATGCAATTAGTAAACATTTTTTTTTAAATTTTGAAGCTATAACACCAAAATGTTAGGGGGAAATACCACTGTGCACTTTATTTCATAAGCGCTAGCATGTATAGGCGAGGGAAAAGTTTCTTCCTGTGAGTCCATGTTTACATTATTCTGACATTTATACTATATAAAATAACCAACTATATGTGTTTGTGGTGCATGAATTAAACTGACTGGTACCTGAATTAAAGTCATTGGCAATTGGATTAAACACGGTGGCACTTGGATTAAACTCACTGGCACGCGGCCTCATTGAGTTGGCGCTTGGATTAAATATGTTGGTGCTTGGATTAAATAGCTCGGCTTTCAGATTATTTAAATGGCATACAGATTATTTAAGCTGGCACTTGGATTTAATGTGAGCGGGAAAATCTGTGGTACTATATAATGTTGACAACATGGCATGAAAAAAGAAGTTCTACTTGACTGATACTTTAAGATCTGTTATCTGTTCAAGTTGACAAGGGCTGGAGTATTAAAAAAAATTAATAGCAGGAAGTATTCAATTTGTGAATCAAGCATTTCAATTCAGGTAACAAGGTCAAACATATACTATGTCTGAATTGATAGTCTCACCATCACTGCTTCAACCCTTGCTTTTATGACCATATTCACTGCCACAAGCACACAATTAAAACATGAACACATTTCATAAACCAGCACAATTCTTATTCCTCTGCAACAATCCCTACATATTATAGCTGCATGTCCTAGACAAGCACACAAACTTATCCCAAAGATTTGATTGAGTGGATTCGACTTTCTATTTATCCATAATAGCAGTTGGAGATAAAGATTACTCAAACTACAGACATACCTCTGTCCTAATAGTTCTTGATCCTTGGCTAGGACATGTGTTTAGATAATAGTTGAATAAGAATTCAGGATCGTCAACATCCAGAGCTTCATCTGCTTCAAGGGCTGCCTCCAAGCCTTTGAGGCCTCCAAACACAACAAGTACGTGTTCGAACCTGCAACAAAGGAAACAACTTACTGTCGTTACACGAATCTACTATAGCCATACAGGTACTAGATAATCAGCAGAATAAAGAAAAAACAACAGTGGTTTATAAACCATTCTCTGAAATTCTATGCTTACTTGGAATCAAACTGAAAGCTATTACATGCAGCTTTAAAAAAAAACTGGTCAAAGAATTTGAGGCTATGTGACTTTTTAACCAAAGTAGTTAGGCAAATTAAGCAGTGCCTGATAAATTTTTGGAAGTTGCAGAGTTCAAGGCAGCCATTTGTTAGAACAGTTACTGGATACCGATGAAAAAAATTGTTGAATTTGCATGACACATGCTATGGATACATCCGCGCGATGCTCTCGCCAGTCAGGTCCTATACTGCGCTTCACAAGCTGTTGGCAGCATTGTGGACGGTACGGGCACTTCAAACAAATCATGATAGAGCGCTCTTCATAAGTGTGTTCTGTTGCGGACTGGGTCTACCCGACGCATCCCCGTTGACATGGGTTGCTGAGACGTCAGGGTTTCATCGGACCTGAACTACTCCGGTAGCGTGGAGCAACTCCAGGTAGAAGGAATAATGCTTACAAGTTGGGGATTCGAAAAACTAACAGGTCTACTGGCACTATTTACAATTATTTACAGCATAAGAGGTTAGAGTTCCGCAAACCACGAGTGTGGTGGTGAACCATTACACCACGCTTCAGAGCAACGTACAGAACTTTGCAGCGTCGTTTTGAGCCCTCTCGGGCTACTCCTCCTTGATTGAAACACCAATCACACACATGATGCCACCCACCATGGCATCAGCCAACAACACACGGCTGCCGAATAGTCATTGCACCTCCTGACACAATGCTCCTCCGGTCAGTTTCACTGAAGAGATGGAGTGGGGTCCTTTACGAAACAAGTTGGCAGATGAGTGCTTCCTGCCGTCTTTCCCTGGAACGGCAGCAAAGGATCAGAGACTTTAATCGCTTAGACACGACGTGCGCAGTCGGTATGGCTCGCTGCCACTCCAAACAAGTCATCATAGAGGAGATGCCTGTAGGGATATTGGCTCACGGACCGCCAAAGTCGCCACATTATCATCCCTTTGTTGCTTCCTGCCGCTTGACGCTCATTGCGAGAAAAATGCACTGGAGTTTCAGGACATGGGAACACAGCCCGGCTATGCTTCTCATGGCCAGCATGGCGCCCATGGACGAGAGTCACAACAGTTCCTACGCACATGTCACATCTGTTAATTCGTCAGGTGGCCCCATCTGTGGGGAAGTAGGTGTACTATACTATCTTTTGATTTTCATAGCAGATGATGTTTGGTACCTTTTTGATCTGTTTTGCTTATTTTCAGACGCGACAACCAGCATTGCAATGAACTAGCTTGACCTTTTCTATTGTTATCTTTACCAGTTCTTATGAGCCATAATTGAACAAATGATTGAATTGATCAATCTGAAGCTTTATTTTCACTTCTCAGCGGTCACTTGCTTTATTCCTTGCCGCAGCTAAGTATCAACGTCTTAAAGCTTGAACATGCTGTTTGCTGCAGCTACGGAGCCCTTAACGTCACTCCAAACGAACTCTATGGGGTTCAGCAGTGGTAGGGAGGTAGGCGCACAACGAGGTGACCAGCAGCCTTTGCATTGCAGTCCACACAATCTTCACATGCGTGTGCGTTCTTGACAAGCTTCATAAGCTCCGCCTCTACCTTGTCGCTGCTCCACACAACACCCTTTCGGAAAGCCAGGCTTGTATGTCCTTTTTTTTTTTGAGGCTACCCATGCATGCCACTTTTTTCTGCTTCACAGAATGATATGGCGCATTCAGCAATGGAAGCAGCATCTGCGCTTTCGGTCTTTTCCATGCAATAAATGAACTGGATTGATGTGTGGGGTTTAACGTCCCGAAACCACCATATGATTATGATAGACGCCGTAGTGGGGAGCTCCGGAAATTTTGACCACCTAGGGTTCTTTAACGTGCACTCAAATCTGAGAACACAGGCCTACAGCATTTTCGCCTCATTCGAAAATGCATAAATGCAGAACATGGCAAAACACATGGAAAATGCAGAACATGGAAAATGCAGAACATGGCACAGAAGATGTTAATGTTCATGTGAGGAAGCACTCAGTTGCCTCACATGCGAGTGCTGCCCCACACTCGGTGTACTCCACACCTGCTTTTTCAGACACCGTAACCTCGAGTCAGTCACTTGTCTCGTATAAAACCAATACTGAGTAGAATGTTTACTAGCACATGGTTACTCAAAAATTTGTCACAATAATGTCATCTACAAAACTACCAGTACACTTGCCAGTGCATGCTAGCTCTGTTTCTTGACATGCTGCTTTTACCAAAGCAGCCCCTACCTTCCTCATTTCAACAGTGTATTGTGAAAGCTAGTTTATTAAAGGTTGACCTCTCTTTCATACTCAACACTACATGCAGAACTTTGCCTACCACCATTCATAAATCGCTGATTACAGTGGTAGAAACGCACTCTCTCATCAAAGGCCACACACAGAAACAGCTCTTTCAAAAGCTGCAATCGCTGCTGTCTTGGCTCATACAGTCTCTCTAACCACTACAGACTAGCACGCTAGGTTCGCTTCTAGAGCACGCTGACAATCCCTAACGCCATGTAAGCTGTTTTTATTACAATGCTCTATCACAATGTGCAAACTATAATGTAATCTTTACACAATTTTCTGTGCCAGCACAGAAATATAATTCCTGAAGAGAACTATAATTGTTTGTATTGCACCGACATATTTTCACCGACACCATAACCTTGGGATGTATTATTTTTAACAGTTGGCAGTTATATGCAGCCTAAGTGTTGTGAGCATAATACAAAACCAGCTCGTATGTACTGTAGTGTAGAATTGCATGTTTTAAGACCTCATAAAAACAAGTGTCACTAGTACAAACTTGCTCTTAGAACGGTTACAATTTTATGGTACTGCCTAAAATGAATATTTACCGATGAGGCAATTCAAGCTCATCAACAGGTGTCCCTCGTTCTGAAGTGCCCAGGGTGATGTCATAGCCACTTGGAAAAGGGCACTCGGCCAGGACTGCCCCAAGACTACGAGCTACCCTGACATCATAGCCCCAATAGAGGCCTGCTTCTGTTCGGGGACACGATGGTGACACAGCAGTGCCTCGCAGCTTCTTGCCAGGGACCCCTTCTTTCATTTTCACTGTAACTCGCACTCCTGGTTGCAAACAGCGGTCTATCTTCACCTGCAGCAGAATAACATAAAGTGATGAGTGTGTGCTATGCTGGGAGTAGAAGCATGGCCCAATGAAAGTTCAAACACCAAAACGCTATGTAGAGCTTATGCATTGCCCTTCATTAGGTCACAAGTGAAACTACAGGAGAGATGTAATGCACACACCTTTTGAAACTCCACAGGACATTATTTTAAAACAGGACATACTCAGTGATTGAACAACTGTTTCACGTTTTTGCACCGCTCTCGCTGCAAGTAAAAAAAACAAACAACTGGGGCGTATTATGAACAATTGATAGTTTAAACTCGCAATTATTAATGATATGCATCCATTATGTTGGCAAGACCCTCGGTAGCCTCGAAATTGCTCAAAACATGAACAGTGAAGTACGGCCGTGCCTGCAACAGCGTAATGAGCCGACCGGATTAAAGCTTGACATGCGTTTAAGAGCCGTGAAGAACATGCTGCGGGACCTACGGGAAAAAGCGGGTCCTGATGCTAGCGACGCTGCGGCAAGCAAATACGTCGTATGTGCAGTCCGCCTACGCAATTTGCCCAAGACTGTTTACTCACGGTATCAGTAGTTCGGAAACAACCCAAAAGCAATCTGATTCACAAAACACACCACACACACAGCTGCTCTCAGTACAGGCGCTACCGGCGAATCCGTGGCGGCCTTGACTGCTGGCGCGGCTTCAGAAAAATAAAACCGCAAAAATTCTAACTGAACGCGGAAATGACGTTCGTGGTGGCTGCTCCCAATGAGCATCGTAGCAGACGACATGGGCGTCTCCCTTCTCTCTCGCGCGTTCTCTAGCATACGGTTGTCAAACACGCGCAATAAAGTAGTTAGAAATTAACGATTTCTTTAAAAGTTCTTATCGGCAGTAAATGGCCAATAAAATTATAGACTTCACACCTATCCTTTTTTTTACTACGTGCAGTTAAGGGTTAAAGACACCTACCAAATTTTACAGTGTGATAAAGTCCATGCCTAATCATGTGTGGCGTCACCTCACCCACAGTCATCTATCTGAGAACTTCTGATAATTCAAACCTCTTGAAAACTGAAACAAAATTCAGAGGTTTCTTCGAGTTTGCATTAACGAAAGTCAACTGTACTGTCGAAACACGAAAAACACGAAGGTGGCTGTAAAACCGTGAATATAAGCAAAAAATTGTTCAAATTCCGGCTAATTGCCAAATGCTAACTGCCTTGCTAGCACAAAAAAATGGCAACACTTGCGTCAATTTGCGTGCCTGCGATAAGAATCATTCAGCATCTTGCATTTAAAGCGCACCAACAACAGCTCCGGAGATATGCATGACTCACAAGTCGTGTCGACGAGTCTACGAAGCACGCGCACGGAAAATAACGTGGTGGGCATGCGAGCGTATCTGCATACTGAAATTTTTTCCCTAGATACAAGCGCGCACATCTTATATACACTATATAACGTTAGCAGTCTACCGTTGCTGTTGCTGCAGTACCATCTGGTGAACCTTTCCTTATGCTTTGCTAGAGGGTCTTTCACTCAATATAATGATAGAAACATATTGCGAGTTTCTTGAAATTATGTGCAGGATATACCGATGAAGCAAAGTGCTAGAGGTATTGTACTTTCCGTTTTTAGTGCATGCTAATGCACTCCAGGTAGTCTAAGTTAGCTGAAGCCTTCAACCACAGCATCATAGGTAACCTCGGTCGCTTCAGGATGTTAAACCCCACAAAGCAACAAAACCTAACAGCGTAGACACGCCATTATATCAATATAAAGGGGGTTTCATGTGTCGAATATTATTTAAATATTATAGAAAGGAGGCATCTGCGCCTTACCTGCGGCATTCCGTTTACTTTAGCAGAAGGCATCTTCCTATGTGTAGAAAGATTAATTATAGCAGTAATTATAGAAATAAAAACAATTAAAATTTTCACCAATAAAAATAGACGGTCGAGTCAAATGGGCGAATCAAAGTTCTTCCTACGAATAGTCTACAGCCACTTAGTCTACAGCCATTTAGTGTGTTTTCACTTCGAAAACACACTAAATGAAAAGTTATTGTTTTAAATTGTTTAAAATTTGTTGATTGTTTTAATTTCTTTAATTACAGTCATAATTAATATTTGTACAGATCTGAAGATGCCATCTGCCAAAAGTAAAGGGAACGCCGCACGTGGCACGCATATGCTTCCTTCCTGTAAGTTTTAAATAACATCGGACGCATTTCTTGAAACACCATGTATATGTGACCCGGGCCTAATACTGGCCTGACTCAAGCCCAGGCCCTACCTCGCCGCGGTGGTCTAGTGGCTAAGGTACTCGGCTGCTGACCCGCAGGTCGCGAGGTCGAATCCTGTCTGCAGCGGCTGCATTTTCGATCGAGGCGAAAATGCTGTAGGCCTGTGTGCTATGATTTGGGTGCATCTTAAAAAACCCCAAATGGTCGAAAGTTCCGGAGCCCTCCACCACGGCGTCTCTCATAATCATATGGTGATTTTGTGACCTTAAACCCCACATATAAATCAAATCAAGTCAAGCCCGAGCCCGAAAATCATGGGCCCGAGCCCGGCTTGATCCAACAATGCCTTACCAGGCCCGCGGGCTGGGCTCGTGCAGTGCTGTAGTTGGTGTATATAAGGATGAACATCTTAGTTATACATAAATTGCTTCCCATACATAAGATTGTCATGAATGAAAGCAGGCCACATCAATGTAAGTGCATTTACAACTGCTGAATCAGATATGTGAACTCTATCCAAGCCTGAGAAATTAGCTTTTCTCACAGATATTGTACATTCATGTTCTCTTTTGTTTCTGGTTGTCCAAATCATCAATTTTGTCATTTTTTTCCTTTGGCCCTCAATTTCAGAAAGAGCGTCTCAGCCAGAGCTTTTGGTCTCGTTGCCATTGCTTTCGTAGTAAAAAAAAAAAGAATAAAAAAAAACTTGAGGGCCTTCTACATAGTAAAATGCTGCTTTTTGAAGCAATAATGACTATCAAACTTGAAAAAACAGTTACGTGTGCATGTTATGTAGTTAGGCTAAGCAAGAAATTGCTTCATATTTCATTCAATCGCACTTCTAACACTATTTTTGGCCGATTTAAAGCTCCAATTAAAAAAACTACCCTATTTACTCGCGTAATCCTCGCACTCGCATAATTCTCGCACCCCCCACATCGCCCCCCAAAAATATGATTTTTTTCCCTCGAGTAATTATCGCACCCCCGAAAACTGCCGCAATAATGTCGTCTGCTCGTTACAGCCATTGATGATGATAGCGCACACTATCTGGCGCCATCTCTTAAGCATCAAACGTATTGCACGGAGATCCAATCAAAGCCAACCCGAAGTGGCCAGTGCGCGTTGCGGCGTGTTTTGTGTGCTGTGTCGGTAATCTTGGCACGTTATGGGGCGATCTGAAGCCACATGGCTGCTTCAAGTTGCAAGCGATAGATCATGCGCTAAACAACGGCAACAGCGCCGCCGGTAGGCCCTTCGGAGCTTACGAGTTTAGTGTTCGCTACTGGTGACGGCAGCTAAAAGCCACCAAGACGCGTTGGGCCTGCCATGTGCCTAAAACTGGGATTGATGGTAAACTTTATTTCTTCAGAAGGGAACTGCGGACGATTCTGTTAAATAGCCATCAGCCCAATACTGACGTCCTACGCTTACTTTTTGAGGGCTCCTTTTGAGTGCCGGCCGTTATCTCTACGCCTGCAACGCCCACAAGCTTCGCGTATGGTATTCTAATTCTCGACCATTTGCTTCCATTTTCATGTCTCAAATAAATCTTGCCTTGTGTTGAACCTCTGCTTTTATTGTTGAGGTAAGTTCTAATTAGTACTTCTTAAAGCTTGCTGTAAGGTGCTTTTGTGAGAATTCCGATATGCAGCCATTTCGTTTTCTTTTTCGCTCTCTGAGTTTTCGTAGAAAGTTTTCCCCGCGTAATTCTCGCACCCCCCAACTTTGCATCCGTTTTCTGGCAAAAAAGTGCGAGGATTATGCGAGTAAATACGGTATACTTGCATGCTAAAATTACTTCTCTCAAGATCCAGAGGAGAAAAAAAAATACTATAACTTTAGAACTGACGGCAGTTTTAAAAGAAATTCAACAGAACGATGAATTTAAACTCAAAATCACAAATACCATGCATCGCAAATGTGCCAAATATGTTTTCATGTTTTCCTAAATGTTTCTGATACACTGAAGCAAAAAAAAAAGCATATAGTTGACGGCAACAGGAAGCAGTCGACAAATCTTTACTGAAGTAGAAAAAGCGGGACAAATTCATCCCATTATCCCTAAAATGATTGAAGGATACCTCTTGAATGAGGGTGAGAGTATTTTACATTCTACTTAATTGATTATGTTGAATCAGGAAAATATGTATTAGTATCCGTCTTAAGACTAACCACATTTTTCTTACATGATAGTGGCATTCAAAAACAACCAGTGTAGTTTTTTACAACAATATATCTCCTCCGTGGAACTTTTTTTTGTATTTAAAGAAAGCCCATAAAGTGCAAAAGCACGCAAAAATAAGTGTGGCTGCATTTGTGCAATGCTGTATTGCAACCCTCTCAAACATGTTTATTGAGGTTCAAGCGCACATGTTTGTTTTTCCAATTTAACACGTGACGAATTCACTATGAGTTCAACCCTGTTTGCACTAACATTTGCAGTAATGCACTTGACCGTACCATAGAGATTTTAGCAGCATATCTAACTTTATTGTCAGTAGGATGTCCAGATGAATTAACAAGATTGGATCAACAGCCTGTTAAAAATAATGATAAAGAGACTAGCTGGCTGTTGCTGTATAGCCGGGTTTTTTTTCCCTTGCTAAACCTTGTACCAATGAATCTGCTAAGTGAACAGAGCACTGACACTCAGTAAATGACCCCAAATACAAGTCAGTATGACAGTACCTCTTTGTTGAGGCCACAGTTGACGTATGACCCACTGCCTCCTTTAACAGGCAGCCGAGCCACAATTCCTTCACGGTATGGACTCTCCTCAGTGGCACGTAGGTGGTGTGGGCAGTCCAGTGGGTTCAGCAATCCTGCAAACTGCAGGTCACGATGCAAGGGGAAAAGGTGCTTGCGCAGGTACTGCGGGCACTCAAGGTACTGCAGCACACGCGCCAACTGCACCACACCCTGACCAGACTTAGCAAGGCCACTGAATTCTCCATCCACAGCAGTCCCGCTTGTACCACTGCAAACAATACCAGTACAGCTGGGGTTTTTCCTACATTACCAATCCAAACACACACTGCATATACCACCATAGAATTTGTCCCACAGTATTTATAAGACCAATGGTTTTCTTGCTGAAGCAGCGATAAAATGAGGCACGTGTGAGTGCATGATAGTACATTTAATAATGCTGACGAGCAAACTGTAGACCACTCAAGAGCTTGAAATGAGTGTGTAATGTTTAAACACACTTTAGATTGCTTAATATAAACTAAAGCTCCTTCAGTGTGCAGATGAACAAGCAAGCATCATCTGCCTTGGACCCGTAAATCTATCGCACCCTTCTCACAGGAAAATGTCAAATAATGCTGAACCCTAGATTCTGACCACAATTTCTCACGTCATTTTCTAGTGTCCATCAAAACAAGGATACTAGATGAGTCTCTTCAGTAACAGGCATAATGCATGCTAAATTTAATCATTGAAGATCATTTCAAGTATATGTATATTGGTGACATCCAAACTGGTGCAAACATACCGTGTAGTTGAGCCATCATCGTCAAAGACAACAATTTCATCCACACAAAAAACAACTGCAGCCCTTGCAATCTGAAAGGAGAGAGGAAGAGCTCCTGAAGAAAATAAATTTTATAATTACTAAACCTAGATTAACTAATGAACATGACTGACATCATAAACTTTAAAAGCACGGTGTAAGGCTCGCAAGGCATGAATATCACAAGCTTTCATATGCTAGTACAGTTTCAGTATATTCTTAATTTGAAGCACGACAGATGAAAAAGTTGTAGCTTAATGAAATAAGTGCTAACATTAAAAATAATAACATATAGTACACCAACTGTGACACTCCTACTACCCCAGCAACACAGGTAGCTTAAATGAATAAATCCAACATATAATTCTACCGTGTAATAAAGAAGAAAAGCCATCAACTACTGCCACAGTAATTCCTGAATACATAGGCAGCATGGGAGTAACTCTGGGACATTTACTTCTGTGAAGTCTTGACCAGATCATCAGGTTCCCTGTTACAATGTCATTGAATTAAATGCCTTGACATATTATGTTTTCAAAACATAATATGTCAAAGTGGCACAAACACAATATTTCACTGCTACAAGAGCCAGCGAAATCAATTACTCTGAACACGCATATATCTACTGAACTTTTTGTCAGCTGTCTTGCATGTTTCGCTTTGTCTACACAATCAAAAAGATTGCTTTCTGCAACAATATTTTCTAACAACCCCCCCCCCCCCCCTTTTTTTTTTTACAGAAGGCTTTTCTCACTATAAGTGCGTTCACCACACCACATTTTAGCACAAGCACAAGAGCACCACAAAAGCTTTTCAAAAATTACTGCTGGAATTTCAGACCTCATAGTTACGCTGCACCCCACACATGTTGAATGAAGAACCTATCGGAGGTTAACTCCGTAGTGTGCAGGGAGAAAAGAAGAGTGGTGAATGGTGAGAAAGGAAGGAGTGATGAATGAAAAATATAGTTTGTTCTGCTAGTCTGCAGTGAATGTTGTTTGGTGGCAAAATATATTTGCTTGACAACGCGCCCTGAACATCTCAACTCACCCAAGCAACACCCATGCTTACGCCAGTTCTCGCAGGCTGGCACCTGGCAGAGCCACATAAAAGTAAGAAAAGTAAAGCGGGCAAAACGTATTTACTACTACTGCTTCCTTGTCTTCTGGAAAATCTGAATCAATACGTGGGCATGCGAACAAAAGCTAGGATCTACATGCTGTCGTCCTTGATGTGATGTCGTCACTGCTGTTGCACAATGTGTAAGATTCGAGGGGCCTCAAAAGCCACAAAAGAAAGCAAGCAACCTTGCAGGACTGTAGTTTCATTCTCTTACTTTATGCACTGGTAATTTTTCAGATCCCAGCAGAATTGTCCACATTTCAGAAAATTCTTTGTACCGTGTTAGAGAGTTCAAGCTCCGCTTTAACAAAAAAAGCCATTAGTTAACTTCTCAATTTTTATGTTTACAAAGTAAAGGAGAGACAGGACTGGGACGTTTGGAGGAGTGGGAACTATCATCAACACATCAGTTTTGGTACTGTCTACATCTGGCACTGTGTAGTGGCAGTTCCACGGGGTATTAAAAAAAATGTGTATTTTGCAACAATAAATGTTTCTGTGATCCTGTTTTCTTGATGCTAAAGCCAGGACAACAGGTCAAGCTGAAAAAAACAAGATGATGTGAGAAATTGTATTTTCAGAGTCCGATTTCACATATAATTGATTGCCTACTGATTGACAGTTCTGTTGTTTCCTATGCTGGCATTTTGAAATTAAGTTTTTGATGCTTTCTTCTGAGTAAAACTGTTAAATTTTCATTGTTCGCGATAAAACTACTAGCCCGTGTTTGCTTTTCTGTTACTTTATGACTGCACATGCATAAAAAATACGAAAAGAAACAACACAGCATCTCCTAAATACATATAAAAAATTATCTGAAACTACTTCACCTAGCTTGGGTGAACATTAAAGAACCCCAGGTGGTCAAAATTTCCGGAGCCCTCCAGTACGGCGTACCTCATAATCATATGATGGTTTTAGGATGTTAAACCCCACATATCAATCAATCAACTTCACTTAACTTACAGAAGAATAATGTTAAAAATATGACAAAAAAACACTCAACAGACCTAAAGCCTTAGACAGATTGAGATTTAAATCTGGGTAGCTAGTGTGCTAGAAAATACGCAGTTAGCCTTCAATGCATATCTAACCACCTTCAATGGCAAAAAAAAAATTCTCACAGTTTTGCCACAACTGTTCCTATCCTTCTGCAGGGTAAATGTGGAGCACGAGCAACAATTATTAGGTTTACATTTTGGAAAATTTTCTAAGATATGTTGGAATAAGTATTTTTGGTAGTTTGTTATGTTATGTAACCCTCACTTCATACTCGCGTCACTTGAACTTGGTTCAATTTTCATTTTGATAGGTGCCAAACAAAAAAAAAAGACCTGTACATGCATTTTTTGCAAGTTAAAGAACCTAGTCTCCAACTATGATTAATCCGGTGCACAAAACAAGGAACTAGTCTAAATAATGGCCCCAATATGCGAGTGGTACTGAGGCAATCTTTTTGAGAGTGAACACGGGGGCATATTACTTTCCATGCTCCCAGCACTGTTCAGCGACAGCAGCGAGAAGCATTGCTCAAGTGCAGTGCGTCCGGCATGCAATAAATCTGCTTGCTTGACATTGCGTCAAGCAAGCAAGAGCATGTAATCTGCTCCATGTGTACTGCAGTAAGAATACCGTGTCCTTCAAAGTGGTAAAACTTGCAATTAAATTCGACTGATTCACGAATAAATCCAATGCGATTTTGTGCTTTAGCATGACCTGGCACCGGTATACACTGCAAAAGTTGTGGAAGAGCCGATAGAAAATCATAGGATTGCTGCACTCTTCTGACTGGCATAAACATTTGTGAAAATGTAAGGCAATGTATATAAAAGCAGCCACGGTGCCATACCCTGTTTACGCAGCAACTGCAGATGAACTCTAGGTAGTCATTCACAAAGAGAGCATTCAAGTGCATCATAGTGCCAGCACTATACTCGTCAATATCCTCTAGAATGGCAGGTGTTTTTTTAAAAATGGGGACAAGACAAAATACTAATATTAAGCAAAATTATTCCAGTTTCCTGATGCTACTTCTGTAAGCTTATCAATCTTCCATGAAAAGTGTGCCAAATAACAGTTCGCATTTTTGTTTTTTGGCCTGTACATTACATGCCTTAAATAACACAAGAGGAAGAAAAACGTGAAAAATGGGTTACACGCAAAGCACACGAAACACACCATTTAAAATAAGAGAATTTGAACTTTAGTTGCCATCATAATATGATAACCACAGAGGACAAAAAATTGGCCCCTATCTGTGTGGTTCACTGGAAAAGACGTCGAAAGATGATTGTCTTTGGTCTGGAAACGCTGCATGACATATGGACGCCATGTGGCAGTAATGCCAAGAAATGAAAGCTTTCTAGAGCGCAGAGCAGCTGGTGGGTTTAGCAAAGTGTAAGTAACACTCGCTTTTTCATTCATCGGGCTCTTGTAGTGATCTGAATACACCTCTGTAATATAAGAGCTCCAACCACCATCACTGCCACCAGAGTCATGACAGTGAGCATAGAGCAGCTGCTTACAAATGGCTAGGTAGGAGTTGGGTGGAAGAAAAGAGTGACAGCTACCACCTGTGGTATCTGTCTCCCTGGTTTACTCCCCCGCTTGTTGTTGCAATAACAATAAGCATATATGCAGTTTAAAAATAAAGTAACACACTATATAATACTCATGTGTTGAGGTTGCACTTATACTGTTCACTAGTATGAACACAACCAGGAGATCGAGATAGGTGGTAGCTCAGCAAGTGATTAAACTTTCACTCTGGTAGCTGAATCGAGTGACAGACAGACCACAATTTCCACATCAAGTATCCCAAGAAAGACTATGGTCTTTAAAGCAGCTAGAAGATGGCACAAGAACACTCTGGTGATGTGATACGTGAAACGGAAAACAACCCTCCCAGTGCACGCACAAACATATGTGACGTGTTGCCTAATGGTGCTAGTAATAAGGCCACGCACTCCTGTGTTCACTCTAAAAAGATTGCAACTGTACAGCACCAAATTTTTAATCTTAAATGTACGAGCGTCGACCACCCAGTCGATAAGTGGCGTTTAATGGTACACGCCGGTGAAATGAATGATGATATGTGCATGCCTGCGATGAAAAGTCCTGTGCAGTTGTCTTCTGCTAGGCTGTTCTGGGAATCGAACACCAGAGTGCCCGGAACAGGCACTTACAGACTCGGCGGTCGATGCTTGCGCGTTCAAGTTTAAAAAATGGGCGGCTCTACATATACAAATTCCAGCCAGGGTAGCATCACAGTGTTTCATTCCCATGTGCCACTTGTTCACAACTTGATTATGTGTCTCCTCACCTGGCCAGCTAAGTAAGTTCGCAGTTCTGCATTCTGAGCATTGTCCATTATGGAACCTGGAACTGCTATGCTGAGGGTGTACTTCCGGCCTTTCGATTGAGAATCCATGGACGAGGCCTGCTGTTCTTCGGATTCCTTCGCTTTCTTTTCCTTCTCGAGCTTTTTGATCAACCTTTCTTCCCTCCACTTGAGAAGCTGCTGTTTTCCTGGGGCAAAATACGAAATTAAGTCAAGTTGCTCTCGTGCGAACGTGATGGTTGGTTCTAAGAACATCATCCGGGCTGATAGCATATTTGCAGAAATGCTGTAATTAATGCGAAGCGAGCGGCCACGCAGAAACCAAGTGAACGGTTCGGCCGGCATACAGTCGCTGTGCGAAAGAAAACTAGAACAACACTGACTTGGACACCGTACTGGTTAAACCAGACGATGCGATGCAACTAGCTCACCAAAATACCGTGTCAAGGAAACGATTCCCCTAAAACAAAAGCGCAAGTATGCATGCGCTATTTCGCAAGGCAGCACGTCGATTAACACTACAAAAACTACAGTGCTGCCAGTTATTCTGGTCTCGAAAATGCTAGTTCACATAGAAGATGGATGCTTCCAAACCATGTCGTTGCTTGCGGACTGTTTCAGCTGTCGCAGATCTCCGTGCGACAGCGTCACGAAGGCAAGAACGGACAGTGAAGCATTAGCGTAGTACTTACTTTCTGCACGCCATTTTTTCCAGTTGCAGGGCTGGAAAGTAAAAGAAGCACATTGTTTAGAACAAACCAAACTTGCGCGCAGTGTGCTACACACGAAGCTTCTAACATTTGGCGACACGTGTACAGTCTTTTGGTTACCAGTCGTCAAGAGGTAAAAAAAAAAAAACCGCAAAACGCAAATTCACCCACACCGTACCTCATCTTCATTTGCCTGAATCCTATTGTCAGAGCTCTGTCGTTTCATTTTTCTTGACAACACACAAAACAACAGCTACACACAGAATTGAAGATCGGGCTCAATGTCAATGCACGACGATCCCGAAGCAAACACGAGCGATACACGCGCTGATGGATATGGCTAATTGTTGGATTGGATTTTAAAACTTGTTCAACTGGATGGATAGATGGATGAATAAATGGATGGATATGGCTGTACCCTTTAGATCAGGCGGTGGCTAGCGTCATCAAGCCGTAATACTTAACGAACCAAAAACTAGATTTTTTTTCCTTAAATAGTGAGGTTGAGGATTCGTACTTTGCAACAAAAGGTTCAATTTTCACTCGTGCCTTGACTTTAGCCACCAATCAGATAACCTCCTTTTAGGTAATTCTACCCGCTTAAAGTCTATTTCGCCCTCACTGTCCCTAAACCCCAGTGCTTTGAAAAACTCTGCGCCATCAACCTGAACTACAGGGTGAAGCCCTTTACAGAACATTATCAAGTGTTTGGCAGTTTCTTCTTCCTCTCCCCATGCACTGCATACCGTGTCTACCCCTTCGTATTTGGCCCGATATGTCTTTGTTCGCAATACTCCCGTCCTGGCCTCAAACAGTAGAGAACTACCCCGAGTATTATCATAGATCATTTCCTTGGCTAGTTCCTGCTTAAAAGTTCGATAGATCTCTAGTGCGGACTTCTTAATCATGCCAATTCTCCACATATCGGTCTCAGCTTCCTTAACCTTCTTAACCGATAATTCTCGATAAGGCTCGAGTAAAGCAACGCCTCCTAGGAGGCGTTGAATAAAGTTTAGACGGTTCTGTGGTTTACCTGCTAAGCTGACTAAAGACAGAGTGAAAAGGCCATAGAACAAAAAATAATAGACATCTCATTATTGCATGACTCATATTGAATAAAAGTGATTTTGGTGCACAACTTCTCCGTTGTCAGGAAAACCAAACTCAAGACGCTTGGATGCTTCCAAATCATGTCGTTGCTTGCGGACTGTTTCGGCTGTCGCATATCTCCGTGCGACAGCGTCACGAAGGCAAGAAAGTGTTCTCTGCGAAGGTGTTCTCTGCTAGGACCACGGAGGAAGTCCTTCCTCCATGGCTAGGACTAGGAGAACAGTGTACTACTACACTGTAACTAGGAGGTGACAACTTTTCTTGGCATTGGTAGGCACCATAGCATCGGAGCGAAGGCTACAGAGCCAAATCACCTGCATATCCTACCACCATTGAATGTACAATACACCCATGTTTTCAACGTGAAATACAAAAGTTTCTCTTTTATTTTTTTACGTGGAACTATTTGAGACAGGGTACGTGCAGCTGACACCTGTAAGGTATTCTTATTTATTTTAATTTATTCGTTGCGACTTCGCGTTTTTGAACGCGCGAGAAAGTCCTGTCTTTTTGCGTGTACCGCAAACACTAAGCGGCACTGCGGACACCGCTCGCTGGATTCCGTGCCGACCGGTGGTGCCCTCGCGATCTCCGACGACAGCACAGCTCTGGCCGACTGGGTTGGTCCTACGCCACCTCCTGCCGCCGGTCCCCGACGACGACGTCAGCGCAGCTCTGGCCGACTGGATTAGCCCTGTGCCATCTCCTGTCGCCGAAGAGCTCTCGCAAGTGGTGCCCCATCCTCGGACTCCTGTGACCATGTTTCCATCTTTCCTATCTCTCATATCCCTCATATGTCGTTGCTCGCTGTCCTAGCGCATTTCTCTTTCTCAATTCTATCCTTTCAATCCCTCCTCACCACCATCCCTTGTGAGCTACTGTTGAGGTGTCGCACGCTGATGCAGACAGTTACGGGGCTCACTTTTATCTTCTTTTCCCTCTTATAACCACAATGTGCGTCATGAAACGCTGAAGGCGCACCCGTCACTTTCCACAGCGTTACGAGACGCGCGCCGAAACAGACTACTTCGCGTGGTGCTACATGTGCAGAAGCTCCGCCCCCGCAGCTTTCCCTTGGGATACCCGGGATATGGTGGAGTAACCAAGCGCGTCGTCCTAGTCTTAATTATATATAATTTAACGAGAGTCGCTGCACTATGTCTACAAGATAAGCACTCTGTCACCAACAAGACGCGAACGTATCGGCAAGGTATCGGCAGCGAACTTGTAGCGTGAGAGACCTTGGCTTGAGCCAAGGTCGCTACAATGTTGTGTCAAGCATGTCGTTTGTCGTACCTCACGAGCGATTGGCAGTGCGCACACTAACCGTTCCGGATTATGCAGGACCGACCCCACATGCAACGCGCGCCTCCCTACGGAACATGAATTTCGCACGAATCGCACGCACGAACTAGGGGCGTAGCCAAAAATTCATTTCGGGATGAGCTAGGAGGGGGTGCAACCCTTTGTTAAGTTGATGTTTTCTTGTTTTTGTATTATTGCGATGGGAATTAATTGGGCTATTAAAGAAATAGAGAGAAAGGCTTACGGAGAGTATTGAGAAGACAGTAAACAAATGTTTGTTTCATGAAAAAACATTCATTGTTTTGATGCGTACTTCCCGTACTTATTTGTACGAGAGCCGTACGAATACCGCAATTTTCATCATCCTGCGACTTCTTTGTCAATGCGCGCCCACGGCGCAAGATTTATACTTGTTACTGGCCCATATTATCCGTATTTTAGAAACATGAGAGGAAAAGTAGTGTAGATATCAACAGTTCCCTGTGAAATAGCTGCAAGACAGGCCGGCCAAGAGTCCGGGGCTAAGCCAAGCTCTTAAAAAATAATAACCAAATCTACATTGGGAATTGCCCTTATGTGAAGCATGCGAAGGGAGGGTGACCGTGTTGTGATTTTTGTTTATTGAGTGACACATTATAAAGTCATGACGGGGACCAGCACATGCCATATATTACATCGAAAGCTGGCATGAGATCACAAGATCGGTCACGGGCGGCTTTCGTTGTCCGCCGCCGCTGGTGTCCTTAATCACGAAATAAGAAAAAAAAAGACTGCAAAATTTCCGGTATTATACCGCTGGGCCACGCTAATATATTTTTATTTTCCTTTATTGCAGTGCTTTAAGAATTTTCAACAGAACAAATTATCTACAATTGTTTTATTGATTGATTGACATGTGTGGTTTAACGTCCCAAAACCACCATATGATTATGAGAGACGCCGTCGTGGAGGGCTCCGGAAATTTTCACCACCTGGGGTTCTTTAAGTTAACGTGCACCAAAACCTGAGCACACGGGCGTATGCAGCATTTTCGTCCCCATCGAAAATGCAGCTGCCGCAGCCGGGATTCGATCCCGCCACCTTCGGGTCAGCAGCCGAGTACCTTATAACCACTAGACCACCGCGACGGGACGCACAATTATTTCAGTACAATAGTGATTTCACGTGTGGTACCCAATCGGGCATATCATTTTGCATTTTTTTGCAGTTCCAGAAACGAAGTTAAGGACTGTCTAAAGTATTCTATAGCTTGTCAAGCATTTACATCAGCATGACGCATGGCCATGCGTGACCTCCAAATACTATGCAGAGCCATAGCATGATGATGTTATACGAAAATCCATTCTCATTATCAATGACGAAGTATCTTAATTTTTCCCTGTGCGTCTAGCGGAAAATCTTTCTTGAATGTCCTTTGTAAGACATCCCAGAAGAACACCGCGCCCCAACAATCAAGAAAAAACATGCTCGATTGTTTCGGGATTCTGACACAAAAAGCAGTGATCACCTCACAGAACGAATACACCTCTGTCAGACATCCACGTCTTAACTGGCAAGACACCGGCATGTAGCTTGAAGCGCTTTAGCACTTTGCTCCATGTTCCAGCAGACTGAGTGCGGTACAGTGGAACTGGAAGAGCTACATCGCATAAATCTTTATACAGTTTTCAAAAAATGTACCTTCAGGAAGCGAAAAGACTCCATGATTTTCTTAAGGTAGCCTTATGGTCTACCTTCCAGTTTAACAGAAGACACAACAGACTTGGGCAAAGCACTTGTCAATCGCATTTGAGAGACAGTACGCGAAAAAAAAAAGGGGGGGGGGGTCCTTAACATTGCGAAGGTACAAGAAACGGTTTACAATCTGTCGCAGAAGCAGGTGCGACAAATTTAGTCCACCATCACGCACACGTCGAAACAGGTTCGTCCGGCTTGTTTTCTCCCACAGAAACCCCATATAAAGACCGCAAAAACACGATGAAACTTCTACACACTCGTTCGAGAGCAGTGCAATACTTGCAAAACATAACACAACTTCGTAATGAACAGGTAGCAAATGGTTGTGCGAGCAAAAATGAATAAATCCCTATATATACTTTTGTATTTGTCTGTCTTCTTCACAAATTTCAACTGCCTGCCTGCGCCAGTAAGAATCACTGTCCCTGTAGCTTGCCAAGGGCACGCCCAAGTATTTTTCCCGTTGTTGTCACCCATTGAACGTTCATGAAATATTTTGGTGTCAGTTTTCAATTACCATGCCAAAAACTGAGATACTTTGCCTAGTTAACTGCACTTCCACTAACCTCACAAAAACGTATGTTAACTGCCTCTGCGATACTCTCGAGGTTTGTATGAAAAATAGCTATGTCGTCCGCCAGCAGGCGCACTTCACATGCATAATGTCGGAACCCTTTATTATTGTTGCTGCGTAGTATACTTAGACAGAAGCATTGAATGTAAATGCAAAAAAATAAGATCTAGGAGAGAGCGGGCACCCTTGGCGCACGCATCGCTGCAGCTCTATCAATTTACTTAAATCTTTGTTAACAATAGTCAGACGAGTAGTATATACATCCCGTGTACGTAATCTTAACGGCTTCAATTATTACTGTCTAATACGGCTATAAGCAAATCGTGGGGCACGCAATCGAAGGCTTTCTTCAAGTCAATCTGAAGCATAGTGACTGCACGCAGAGCCCATATGATATCAGTACATTCTAATACGCATTCGCTGCATGAATGTTCGTAAATATTCTCCTTCCCTCTATTGCGCATGTTTAATGTGGGTCTACTATTTATTTCGTTACGCTCTGCAACCTATATACCAGCCATAATCTTCAACAGGATCTTGTAGTCTACATTGGCCAGACTGATAGGCTGAGACCTGTAGAAGTTTCCTTGAATCATTTGTTTTAGGTATACCAAAATAGTACGGGAGGACAGAAATGGTGGAGGGAGGGATTTCACTTCCAAAGCTTCATTAAAAAGATATATATGGGAGATAATTCCGGCTTAAACTTCTTGTAGAAAGCAGCACTTAGGCCATTCGAATCTGGGGATCCGGACCTGGGGATGCTTGGGACTCGTTTGCGAACTTGCCTTAGGCAGGCTTGATGTCGGGAAAGGAATCGCGTTCATATGAATAATAAAGCGTTTAAGAACATCAAAGGAACAACCAGGCGTCACACAATGCGAACCACTAAACGAGTGGGTCGTCCAAGGCCCCAACACAATACAAAAGCTTGTTTTTGATCACCTATTACCTGTGGCATATACCCACTTCAAGCGTAATTCATCATCGTCAGCCACTGAATGCAACACAAAATTTGTTGCAAGTGCACGTTTAGCGGATTCCACACTTCTCCAAAGAATGACGAAGGAATGCCACCCTACTATACAGAAATTATGAATATTTATGGCGTGGTGCTTCTATCATTTATCCAAAGAGTGTTTAGGGAAAGCTCTGAAAGGCCGCTCTTCATGCTTCCTCTGTGACTGCGCTGCACGTTCTGCGCAGGCCTAGCAATTATTTTGTGGATTTAAATGCAACAGGAGGGCCAGAGGCGTAGCTGAGGGAGGGGGGGTCGTCACCCCCCAAAAAATATTTTGCGCATCCTCCCCCCCCCCCCTCACACACAGTACTTATTCACCTTTTTATTTCGTCGCTTCGCGCTGACATGATTTAGAAATTAATTAAGCAATATGATTCCTGGGCGCTCTTACAGTAATGTCTGCACACGGAAAAACGTGTCGCGGTGTTTGTCAAGGCTTTAGCATCCTGTGAGATTTCAAGCAGAAACCTCGGCTTAAGTTGGCTCGGTGACGAGATTAATTCTGCAGCAATGGTCATACTTGTGCACGTCGGAACAAGTCTCGCCGGAGTCGATCACATACGATCATTTCCAATATAGGCATAGATTCGTATTAATGGTTGTGATGGTTAAGGACGTTCGTCACTATGTTTGCTTATAACGGACGAGAAAGGATTAACATGAGCAATTTAAGCGAACAAAATAAGCTTTATATTGTATACTAGAGAAGGAAATGGCAGAAGAAAATAAACCTATATATATATATATATATATATATATATATATATATATATATATATATATATATATATATATATATATATATATATATATATATATATATATATATATATATATATATATATATATATATATATATATATATATATATATATTCAACCCTATACGCCAAGCATCACGCAACATGCACGAGAGTCAGACCGCCATTAATCTGCGCAGAGTTCGCGGCTACGCCAACTCAGTGTCCAGCGCGTATAGTTCTCGGTTCGTAAGAAGAAACCGCTGTCTCACAGTTTGGGTCCCCGTCGTCCCGACATGATGCGGTCATCGACGTGCGCGAGGGCAAAGGTGGCACGGCTGGAACGGCTGACAGCACACGGATGCGCTACCATGTGCAGCGCCGTTGAGTCGGACGTCGCGGCTAACCCAGCAGTCAGCGTCGACACTCCTGAGGTCCAGGATCAGGCCACGGCTCACGAGGACCACACCCGGTAGGCCTCGCCCACGAACCTGCTCCCGGCCACTGCACCCAGGCAGGAGCCGTTCAGCAGGCCCCGTCCTTGGACCTTGTACAGGCCGACGGACTCGACCTCGAACAAACACACCGGAGCTCGACCTGGCCGACACGTACGGGTCCCACGTCCGGCTAAGGAACGCTGCCAGGAACTTGTCCTCTCGAGCGGCGCACCGCTTCCTCTGCCTTCGTGGCCTCAACCCTCGAGCTCTCTTTTCCGCACGTTCCTCCAAACTGAGGACCAGATCGGCGGTACGACAGACGCCGATGAGGTGCAGGGCAGGAGGCGGTGGAAAGGCGCTGTAGAATGCGCTCACTTGCCGATGTGCGACGCTCTGGTGATGACGGCATTTGACGGCGTGGGTGCGACTACGGAGCAGTCAACCCGCATCGGAGACGCGATGCTCCATGCGTGTAAATGGCCAGCCCGTCCAGCGAACAGCTTGCGTCGAGACGCGATGATCGGCGCAACCATGACCATTAGCCAGGCCACGTACGTTGCTGTGCCGAACATCTGACCACGGAGACGCCTCGCCGAGATCTGCGATGTCCTCGTCAAGGAAGAGAACAGCAGGCCAGGCCACGCCCCGAGATGCAGTACTCGTGCCGGCAACGTCACTCCAGCTGGTAGTTGGACGGCAGTAGCGTGGACACCCGCGTTCCCTGGCCGGAACCTAGATCGCCTGCGTCCGATGCTTCGGCCCGCTGTCTCCCGTCTGCCGCTGCTTCGGCTCATCCCCAGCCACAAAGCCTACAGCCACGTAATGGTCACACGTGGCCCAATCATGGCCCGCCACCTCTATGGGCCACCACAGGTCATCAGCTGATTGGCTGACCTCACGCGCACATTACACGCGCCTTGCCCCGCACTTCCGTCGTTGTCGTTTTCTTCACTCATCACAATGGTAAAAGCCAGGGTCCTAGGCCGCGTTCAAACACGTTACAGTGCGATTATTCCTGCGTTAAGACATACTCAAGCCCGAGAATAACATTTCTATTGAGCTGCATGTTCTCATAACACACACACACACACACACACACACACACACACACACACACACACACACACACACACACACACACACACACACACACACACACACACACACACACACACACACACACTGCTTGCACGTGCGCGCGACAGAATATTCAGTTTATCCACCGAACTTCGCTTGTATGCGAGTGTAAAATATATTGATACATATCTGTACTATGCCCTAACGGCTATAGGCACGAAACGTCTAATGATGAAGGTGCAACACAGGCAATTGAACGGGCAGGCCAATCACAACCATAGTAAGACCATATTCATCATCATACATCATGTAAGTTAAGCTGATAAATAAAAAATATAACTTAAAGCAGCGTAACGAAAAATCTAGTGTGAGCAGCTGTAGTGAGCCCAACTTTTATTGTTCAGCAGTCTGCCAAACACAGCTAGGCTAAGAAACATAAAGCTGAAAGATACGCGACAAATAAAAATATATAAATTGATTCGCTTTATCTGTTCATTCCCTTGCATTGGCATGACTATAGGAGGGCACACCGAGCGATTTCTGCAACTAGTGACATAACGTACAAATGGAAATGCACAGAATGAAGAAATATGGGTGGACATGCTATTGTGGCGACGTGACGGCGTCCAACGTACTCGTGCCGTCGTCACTGGTTTAATGAGCAGACGAAGACATACAATTGAGGACAGAAGCGAGCTGCCGAAGTAGAGCGGCGGTCGTAGCGTGCAGCCAGCCAGAAGCATATATATTGTGAAGAAGAAAATGCATCGTTGGCAAGCAACATCGCCACCGCTTGGGTACTGGGTGCTGGGCTTCTCTCGCTCGGCTCGTGCTGATCAACGCCGGCATCTGCTTGACCGTTGCTCTTTCCAGATCGTGTTTCATCGTAGGACCACCGTCGCAACAGTCGCCAATAAACCCCTTCTCAATTGGTGGAGGGTGCTGACATTCCCCGTCGCCTGAACCTGGGTGCTGCCATTCGCCGTTGCCTAAACCTGGAGCTGCGTAACCAAACGCTACCTCCCATCATGGCTACCAACAACGCGCAACCTGGCTCTTCCACTCCATCCCCCAGCAACCCCGGCGTTCTTCATTTGCGAGAGCCCAAGGTCTTTAGCGGAGCTGATGAGACCGACGTGGAAGACTGGTTCGCTAACTACGAACTGGTGAGCACAAACAACAAGTGGGATGACGCGGACAAATTGACTAACGTCATCGTTTACCTCATTGACGTGGCCGAAATGTAGTTTAACAACCACAAAAACAACATTACGACGTGGTCCATCTTCAAAACGTCGTTTGCTGACGTTTTCAGTCGACCCGCTGTTCGCAAGTCCAGAGCCGAACAACGCTTGCGGACTCGCGCACAGAAGCCATCTGAATCGTTCACCAGTTACATCGAAGACATTATTGGTCTTTGCAACCGTGTGAACACCGCCATGCCCGAGTCGGAGAAGATTCAACGTATCCTCAAAGGGATAAATGACGGCGCATTTCAGATGCTCCTGGCGCGCAATCCTGCCACCGTTGCGGAACTTGTGACTTTATGTCAAAGTTTCGACGAGTTGAGGAAGCAGCGCGCCCTGACGCGGCGATTTTCCTCACACGCTGACTCACTATCTAGTCTTACTTCTGTTCCTGATTACTCAACAACCCCGCAAGAGATCAAAGACTTTGTGCGTGAAGAAGTAGCTCGGCAACTGTCGTTGATTCCCTTCACGCAGCAGCCGCCGTCCTCTCGTCTGCCCTCCCCACTCCGCGACGTTATTGCCGAAGAGGTAGCTCAGGCTGTTCCCGTCGCAGCCCACCAGCAGCCTGTGTCCATGCCTGTTCCCCATGCGCCGGCTATGCAGCACGTGGCCGCGCCTCTTACTTATGCCCAGTTGGTACGCAGCAGACCCCGCCAGCAGCATTTGTCCCCTATGTTTGCACTTGCTCCCCACTCTACCCCTCTTTCGACACCTTGGGCCGCACCGTGAGTCAGCAATTCCTGGCGCACTGCTGACAATCAACCAATCTGCTACGCCTGCGGTACTCCAGGACACGTGGCACGATATTGTCGTCGTCGCTTCCAATCGCAACACAACGCTACTTGGCCGTTACCGTATGACCCGCAGCCCACGCACCTACCTGCTCCCTACCCCTCACCGCAGTATGGTTACACTAACCTTTCCGAGTCTCAGTCACGCCAGCCCCCATCTCCGACTCACTCACCCCCCTCGCCGTCTCCTCACAGGCGATCTCTGTCCCCAATGCGTCCCCGACCCGCTTCCTTCAACCGGGAAAACTGAACGCCACAGTTCCAGAGGCAAGAACTGCGCCGTCGTCGACATGCCCAAGTCCTCGCACTTCACCTGCTAACGTCGTCGCCATATCTGTCGATGGTGTTTCTACCTTTGCCCTCATCAACACAGGTGCTGCCGTTTTTGTTATAGCCGCCCAGCTCTGCCGCTCCCTACGCAAAATGACCACGCCGCTCTCTGGACTATCGCTTCGTACGGCTAGCACACAACCAGTTCGACCTCTCGGCACCTGTGCAGCCCACATATTCATCCAAGGCTCTATGTACGTTGTCGAGTTCATCGTCCTTTCGGTGTGCTCGCATGACGTTATCCTCGGGTGGGACTTCCTGTCACATCATCATGCCGTCATCGACTGCGCACGCGCTGAAGTTCAACTTTCGCACCGGTCTGACGAACCTTTGCACGAAACTCTTGAGCGTTTCCCAAAGCTTGTCGTGCGTGAAGACACTGAAATTCCGCCAGCCTCTCTTGCCGTTGTCCCTGTTTGCTGCGATGACCATAACGATGCTACAGTAATGTTTACACCTTCCGACATTTTCATGAGCCGCAGAGCCGTTTCCTTGCCTTTCGCTACACTTGACGTCACTGCTGGCCGAAGCAATATTTTCGTCCACAACAACCTTTCTGCACATCTTACGCTACTTGCCGGCGAATGTCTCGGTCGAGTGGAGTACCTCGATTCCTCTTTATTCCTTAACATGCCAGACGAATCGTGCAGTAGCGGCTCGACCGAACTTCATGCCCTTTCCCCACTGGAATGCTCGTCGAGTGACATCTTCTCGAGTTCCATCGCCGACATCTTAAGTGCCCATGAACGCGCCGAGCTTCTTAATCTCCTCCAGCACTTCGCGAATTCATTCGACATTTCTCAGCCGCAATTGGGTCGGACTTCCGCAGTGCACCACTACATTGAAACCGGTTCGCACCAGCCATTGCGTCAAAGACCGTACCATGTCTCTGCTGCAGAACGTGACGTCATCAACGACCAGGTCGAAGAGATGCTACGCCGTCGCGTCATTCAACCATCGCACAGTCCTTGGGCATATCCTGTCGTTCTAGTTCGAAAGAAGGATGGATCGATTCGATTTTGCGTCGACTACCAGCGATTAAACAAGGTGACGTGGAAAGACGTCTATCCATTACCGCGCATCGACGACGCCCTTGACAGCTGTTGTGTTCTGGGGTTTTGGTTTCGGTTTCGGAATGACATGCGAGGATGCCAGGGGGCGCCGCTCTGGCATCTAGGATTAAGGCCCCTGTATTTTTCAAAGGTAGCGCAAACTCCCTTGCCCACGCCGTTTCCTCCTCGCCCGCCACTCTCAGCCGCCATGAAGGAGCGACTCGGAGCGCGCCGCCGGACGGTTTCGTTTTGTCGCGCGGCGCGTTGAAGTAAGGCCCCTGGGGACCTTACGTTAAAAAGTTAATATGACTGCTCTTAGAGCTCGAGTTTGTACAGGAACAACAGAGCCCTACTGAAATTTGGGACATGCATGCCTGCTTCCATAATGGGACGTGTGTAAACGATTCATCCATAAAATACCACAAACGTTTAGTGGGATGAAGGTAGATTTTATTGAGTGCGCAAATAAAATGCG
Organism: Rhipicephalus microplus; assembly: GCF_043290135.1. Classification (NCBI taxonomy): domain Eukaryota; kingdom Metazoa; phylum Arthropoda; class Arachnida; order Ixodida; family Ixodidae; genus Rhipicephalus; species Rhipicephalus microplus. Next base: position 329,865,974 of record NC_134710.1, on the reverse strand, counting down.
GGAAGCATTGAATGCTCACGAACGCTGCAAAGCATTCCAGTAGAGCGACGACAGGGCGAAACAATTTCGCTATCAAATCAGATAGCCTCTAATTTGATGCTTCTGATCAGAGATAGCCTCTGATTTGATGCATGATGCAATTCATGCTTACAGCTGCCAGGAGGCAGCTGTAAGCATGAATTGTAAATACACAGTCTAAAGGCGCGAACATTTTTCATCACAGCGCAGTCAACTCACAAAATAAACTGCCCACTGGTTCAGCGTCCGGGGCCCTCCCCACTGACGTTTCTGGCTCATCCAAGGATACTGCTGTAAGCAAGGGTTGAGCAAGTACAGTGTAGGGGTGGGGATGTTTGCTGCCACAGTAAGACAGAATTGGATGCCGAATTAATCAGGTTCACAGGTCATAACGATGAATGCAGCAACTATGCTATCTGCCAGCGATCTAAACACACTGTATTGTCATATAAACCCCAAAACATAATCACATTCACAACACAAGAGAGGAATAGAAACTACAAAGGGGCCTCACCAGGAACCGTTTCATTCCCCCTTTTGCGGGGTGGCTTGCGCTCTTTCGGAAGAGGCCGATGCGCAAATATAGAAGGAACCGCACTTGGCTTGAGTTTCTTGATTCCCGTTTGTGCCAGAATAGCTGGCTCATACTGATCCATCGTGAAGTGTTTCTGAAAAATACCAACATCCTCTATCGCATTTTTGCAGCTTGGCGGATGTGATATTGCCGAAGCAAAATATTTTGCTTCTTACGTTAAAAATGCAAACAGCCACAAAAGCCAGATGATTTTCTTGCATTTAGTAGGTGCCTTTCTCTTTGTTAATAGAAAGTGTACAACTTCGCAAGTATGTTCGAAATTTGAACGAAAGTATCTATGCATTTCACAAATAAACAACTATACAACATTATATTTACCATACACTCTCTTATATTAGCTGTACACGCATGAACAAAATTCGGTCATGGAAGTGCGCAAAAGTGAGATAAATATGAAAGAATACAAACTGAGAACACAATAAACCACAATAAAACAATAAACGCCGAAATTTTGCCTACAGGTAATCAAAGTTCAAGCGAAAAAAAAGGAAAAACGATCAAAGACGTGGTTGATCTCTGGAGAAGCATAATTGCTTCCGCTGCAAATGGTTCCATTTAGAAAGCAAATCGCGAACGCCAAACATTCAACAGTAATTATGTTGTGGCCGTATTCGAACATTCGAGCAAGCTAAAAACGATCGAGCTGTCATCGTGGTTGAAATCGTGCGAGAAAGCGTCGACGAAAACTTCAAGCGGCTTTTGTTTAACATGAACCTGAACCAAGGATGAGCTTTATCTGAAAGCCTTCCGGAGGCATGTCTACGCGAAGAAGTCTGTAGTGAGTACTTACCTCGCAAAGCCTCCCTCGGTGACAATCGAAGTTTTTCTTGCCGATGCGATGCAGCCGTACCGCTTTCCGCTCCTCATTATTTTTCCCTCGTGGAACCACAAAAAGCTTGTCGCCTTTTGCAATGCTGCTGGAGCAGCCAACGGCACAGCAGGTCGGCATTGCGCTGCATCCGAGGCCGCCTTGCTAAAGGCAACACACGTGGGAGCGAGATGCAGTGCGCTCACTCATGGCGTCGCTGCCCGGCGGAGCCGAGGGGTCAACAAGGTTCATTGGTCTAGTGTCGCGCCTGGTCCAATAGGGTAGCGAAAACGTGCGCCGGAGTGAGGAGAGACGTAGAGGGCGGGGAGGAAATTCTCCTCCGCTTTTTGCACAATGGTTTGCGCTACCTTTGAAAAATAGAGGGGCCTTAATCTAGGATAAGGTCCCTAGGGTTTCAAGGTGACTGTAAAATAAAATGAGTGTGCGTTGGGTAACCATGGAGTGCGGTTGTTGTTCTTCTCTTCGGCGCTTCGCGCCAACCCACGTGTTCGGGCTGGTCGGCTTCCCCACCGGCCGCGTGCGTCTCCGTCGGCCGTCTTCTTCTGCTTCGTCGGGACCAGCCAGCACCCAACACATCAATGGCGACGAGGATGGGATTGCATACGGACTGAAAATGTCCGATTTTTCCGCACGCAAGACAAGTGCGGTTTCTCGCGGGACACTGCGCAAAATTGGCTAAATGCCGAGCCAATCCGCAACGAAAGCAATGCACGGTTGCGCTTGGAGAAGAAAATTGCGAACGCGAGTTAGGAGCTCGGTGCTGTTCCTGAAAACCAGAATTTGGCGGAATGGGGTCGCCATATTGCCGGCTTCCTCGCCCCCGCGACGCAGAGGGGCCGCCATGTTGGCCGCCACGGAAGGACTGTGCAGGCGGGCGTCCATGTTGGCCGCCGCGCCGAGACGAAGATGAAGGGCCGCCATGTTGACGCGCCCCTTGAAACAAAGAGCCGCCGCCTTGGCCCCCCGCCGCAGAAAGTTGCTGCACTGAATGCGGAGCGAATTGCTCCAACTGGGAGCGAATAAGCTCGTCCTCTCGCGCAATCGAGAGGGCTTGGAATAATGAAATCGAGGAGCCTTTTTGAAGCATGCGGCAGCGGACGTTTTGCGAGGCTACCCCGGTGAAAAGCTGATGGCGGATCATATCGTCCTCGAGCGCGCCGAAGCCGCACGACGCGGCGAGCGTTCGAAGAGAAATAATGAACTCGGCGACTGGCTCACCAGGCAATTATCGCCTTTCTTGGAATTTTACGCGTGCGAGATAATCGCACGAGACATCTTTAAAATGCTCATCGAAAAGAGCAGCAGCATTCTTGAAGGCATCGCCCGACGCTGGCGTCGGCGATGGTGACGGCGACGTGGCGTCGACGGCGACGGTGTGCCGTGCTCTGAATTTTCATGTGTTCTAATGTACATACCTTGTAAAATATGTTGGTATCGATCATGTATAAATATAAACAGTGTATAGGTGAACTTTTTTTCGAGGAGGGGATGGTTGTTGTGTTCTGGGGTTTTGGTTTCGGAATTACATGCGAGGATGCCAGGGGGCGCCGCTCTGGCATCTAGGATTTCAAGGCGACTGTAAAATAAAATGAGTGTGCGTTGGGTAACCGCAGAGTGCGGTTGTTGTTCTTCTCTTCGGCGCTTCGCGCCAACCCGCGTGTTCGGGCTGGTCGGCGTCCCCACCGGCCGCGTGCGTCTCCGTCGGCCGTCTTCTTCTGCTTCGTCGGGACCAGCCAGCCCTCAACACAGCAACAGCCTCCAAGGAGCTGAATTCTTCTCCTCCTTAGACTTACGATCGGGATACTGGCAGGTTCCTATGGCAGAAGCTGATCGCCAGAAAACTGCGTTCATTACAGCAGATGGCCTGTACGAATTTAACGTAATGCCATTTGGGCTTTGTAATGCTCCTGCCACGTTTGAACGACTCATGGACAACACACTGCGTGGACTGAAGTGGTCTGTGTGTCTATGCTACCTCGACGACATTGTCGTTTTCGCTCCCGATTTTCCTACACATCTGCTTCGGCCCCAACTGGTTCTGCCGTGTTTAACTAACGCTGGGCTCCAACTGAACCTTAAAAAGTGCCGCTTCGCCGCGCGAGAGCTGTCCATCTTGGGACACATCGTGTCCAAGCATGGTGTTTTACCCGACCCTGCAAAACTGCGAGCAGTCGCTGAGTTCCCGAAACCTACTACACGGAAAGAATTACGCAGTTTTGTTGGACTATGCTCGTACTTCCGGCGCTTCGTGCGAAATTTTGCGTCGATCATGTCACCACTGACCAAGCTCCTACGCGGTGACGCAGACCTTTCATCCTGGTCTCCTGACTGCGACGTTGCGTTTGCCACGCTCCGTAATCTTGCTTACATATCCTCCAATTCTTCGGCATTTCGACCCAACAACTGCAACGGAAGTTCACACAGACGCTAGCGGGGTTGGTCTTGGCGCTGTCCTCGCCCAACGCAAGCCGGGCTACTCCGAATACGTCGTCGCTTATGCGAGTCGCATGCTTACTAAAGCTGAGGCCAATTACAGCGTCACTGAAAAGGAGTGCTTGGCGCTAGTGTGGGCGCTTCGCAAGTTCTGCCCTTATTTGTACGGTCGCCCATTCGACCTGGTAACGGACCACCATGCACTTTGTTGGCTCGCCACATTGAAGGATCCTTCTGGCCGCCTAGCTCGGTGGGCACTGCAAATCCAGGAGTACGACATTCACGTCATCTATCGCAGCGGACGCAAGCATTCTGACGCCGACGCCCTGTCGTGTTCGCCTTTACCTCCCGACTCGGCCTGCGGAACCACTGGTACCAACTCCGTCGCATTTCTCGACCTCGACTCCTTTGCCAGTGAACAACACAAGGACCCGTGGGTTGCTTCCCTTTTTGACTGTATCTCTGAATCGTCAACCACTGTGGTACCACGATCTCTCCGACGTCAAGCTGCCCATTTCGCCATACGTGATTGGCTGCTACACCGACGCAACTACATCCCTGAAGGTCGTAAGTGGCTCTTGGTTGTCCCGCGCAGCTTGGAATCACAAATCTGCGCCTCCTTTCACGACGATCCCTAATGTGGTCATGCCGGAGTTTTCAAAACTTACAAACGCATTCGCCATCGCTTCTACTGGCGCGGAATGTATAATTTTGTTCGAAAATTCGTTATGGGCTGCCCTGACTGCCAACGCCGCAAGTCACCGCCTTCCCACTCGTCCGGTGCGCTTCAACCACTTCCGTGCCCTGCCAAACCTTTCGATCGGATCGGAATTGATCTATATGGCCCTCTACCGACAACATCAGATGAAAATCGGTGGATCATAGTTGTGTGGACCATTTAACACGCTACGCTGAGACCGCCGCTCTTCCAAGTGCCACTGCGCGGGACGTAGCATCCTTCGTCCTTCATCGCTTCATACTACGACATGGTGCACCTCGAGAACTACTAAGTGACCGAGGTCGAGCTTTCCTATCAGAAGTCGTCACGTCTCTGCTTTCTGAATGCCATGTTGTTCATCGCAAGACCACGGCATACCACCCGCAGACTAACGGACTCACGGAGAGATTTAACCGCGCCCTTGGAGATATGCTCGCGATGTATGTGACATCCGATCATACTAACTGGGATCGCATTCTTCCATTCATCACGTTCGCATATAACACCGCGGCACAGTCTACCACTGGATTCTCACCTTTTTTTCTTCTTTATGGACGCGAACCATTCCACACCATCGACACTCTCCTTCCATACCGTCCTGACGCATCCGAATGCCCAACTGTGTCCGAAGCTGCCCGAAATGCGGAAGAGTGCCGTGAACTCGCACCTTTACGTCACAAGAACAGCAGCGCCAGAAAGAAAACAACGCTGACTCTTCACAAAGCCACAGCTATTCTCCGGGATCACTTGTATGGCTGGCTGTTCCTTACCGAACCCCCGGCCTTTCCTCAAAACTCGTTCCAAAGTACGAGGGCCCATACCGCGTTTTGGAGCAAACCTCGCCAGTGAATTTTCTCATTGAACCACTTTCCCCATCTGACGACATGCGCCGGCGTGGACGTGACATCGTCCACGTCGCCCGCCTTAAGCCATATTATAGCCCTCTGCCTCCAGACTCTTAGGTCGCCAGGATGGCTCTTTTTCGGCGGGGGCAAATTGTAAACAAGAAAACTCATCGTTGGCAAGCAACATCGCCACCGCTTGGGTACTGGGTGCTGGGCTTCTCTCGCTCGGCTTGTGCTGATCATCGCCGGCATCTGCTTGACCGTTGCTCTTTCCCGACCGTGTTTCATCGTAGGACCACCGTCGCAACAGTCGCCGCCTTTCCACTCGTCCGGTGGCATTCTAGGCGCCATAACATTCTAGGCGCCACGAGTCATCAGCGCTCGTTGTCTTTTTCTCTGGCCGGCTGGCCGCCACTATATAGCGCCGCACCAGAGGTCACATTACACTGGCTACCCGCCTAGCGTGTTACGTGATAGAGAAATGTAACAGAGGTAGGAACAACATATTGATACAAAACAGACGGCTGCATGAAAGAGGAGGACGAAGTGAGTTTTTCCGTTGGATGCTGGTCTGGCGCCATCTTACTCGTCGAGTTCTGTGCGCTGTAAATAGATCATTAAACAAGTTACTCGTAACATTATTGGTGGAGGTGGACGACCTCTGTACCTCGATGGAGACGCGCAGCGGTCGCACCATCGGCGAGCTTTCGACTGCTTCGACTGCTGGCACTTCCTCTACGCTGCCCTCGTCAGTCCAAGCCACCACCTACGTCACACTCCCGCACCTCCGGGATCCCGGCACTTTCTCCGGTGATGGTACGATCGATCTCGACACTTGGCTGAAGCGGTACGAGCGCGTCAGTGCAACTCACCGCTGGGATCCCACGCTCATGCTCGCCAACGTGCTTTTCTTCCTGGACGGCACTCCCCGAACATGGTTTGAAAGCCACGAAGCCGACATAACGAGCTGGGATCTCTTTAAAGAAAAGATACGTCACCTGTTTGGCGATTCATCTGGTCGTCAGCTCGCTGCGAAGAAGACTCTTGCCACACGGGCCCAGTCTTCTACCGAATCGTACGTCTCCTACATTCTTGACGTTTTGGCCCTTTGTTCCAAGGCCGACCAGTCCATGTCCGAAGACGAAAAGGTTAACCACGTCTTGAAAGGCATTGCCGACGATGCTTTCAACCTGCTGGTTTTTAACATCTCGAGCATCGACGACATCCTTAAAGAATGCCGACGTCTCGAACAAGCTAAAGCCTGCCGTGTAGCCCAAAACATCGTGCGCCTTCCGAACACAGCGGCCACCTCTTCATGTGACGACGTCTTCCACCAGGCCCCTCCATGTGACAACCTCACACGCATCATTCGTCGAGAGGTCGAGGCAGCACAACCGGTAGCCACGCCACTACCGACGCCTACGCCTTCCCCGACCACGATTTCTTTGATACAAGCCGTCGTTCGTCAAGAGCTATCGAATGTCGGCCTACATCCTGTACCTGCCGTATACTCTGCTGCGCCTTCCTTTCGTCCCCCTTCTGCTCCTCGCATACAACGCAATCCGTCCGAATGGCGTACCCTTGATGACAGGCCCATATGTTTCAACTGTCGACGCGTTGGTCATATCGCACGTCACTGCCGCAGCCGCTGGTCTCCACCGTCCCATTATGCACCTCAGTATTACACCACTTCTGCTCGCGAATCGTCCCCATCTCTTTCTCCATCAACGCCGACCACATTTTCCGCTCCTACAGCACCTCTCAGCAGACCTCGCTACGACCGGTCACCGTCCCCTGCTCGTCGTCAGTCCCAGTCGCCCCCACAACGCCTTGCTGCCTCCCCGACCTATTCGCAGCATCTCCGACCGGAAAACTAGGCCGTGCAGCTTCTGGAGGTGGAGCTGCGTTGACAACCTTCGCAAGAAATCCTCGATTAACATTAACAACGAACCGGAACCTTTTGGACGTTACTGTCGACAATGTTCGTGTCAGTGCGTTGATAGATACTGGCGCGCATGTGTCCATTATGAGTGCTAACCTTCGCCGCCGACTTAGAAAAGTTGTCACGCCCGCCCTCAACCGAGCTGTACGAGTCGCCGATGGAGGAACTGCCGCAATTCTTGGCATGTGCTCTGCGCGAGTGTCTATTGGGGAGAGAAGCACTGTCGTTCTTTTCGCCGTTATCGAACATTGCCCTCATGAACTCATTCTCGGTATGGATTTTCTAGCCACGCACTCTGCCCTCATAGACTGTTCAGCTGGCTCTCTCCATCTCGATTTACCTCTCTTTTCCGACCCACCTAGCCCACCGCAAACCAGCCTCTGCTGCATTGATTTCACGCGTCTCCCTCCTAACTCCGTCACACATGTCAACTTATCATCCACGCCGCCAGTATCTGATGGTGATTACATGGTGGCCCCGATTCCTGCAGTGATGCTTACGCATGGGGTTGCTGTGCCGCATATGATTCTGACGATTAAGAGAAACCGCACCTTCCTTCCACTGGTCAACTTTTCACTCACCACCCAAGTTCTGCCACAGGGTATCTCCCTGGCCAAAATTACTGCTCTCCAAGATGACCATGTCGAGCTCTTCAGAGTTGACGATTGCTGCAGCTCAGTCAGTGGTTCCACTCCATCACGTTCTTGGGGCGCCGACATTGAGCGAATGGTGTCATCGGACCTCACGTCTGAGCAAGCTTCAGCGCTTTGCCACGTCCTTGAGGGCTATCGTAGCATTTTCAACTTTGCCAGCAACTCTTTAGGCCAAACGACCATTGTCACCCACCGCATAAATACTGGCCATGCAACCCCCATTCACCGACGCCCCTACCGTGTGTCGGCGTCGGAGCGTGCAATATTACAACATGAAGTCGGCAAAATGCTTGCGAAAAACATTATCGAGCCTTCATGCAGCCCCTGGGCTTCTCCAGTCGTCCTTGTTAAAAAGAAAGATGGAACATGGCGCTTTTGTGTCGATTACCGTCACCTTAACAAAATTACCAAAAAAGACGTTTATTCTTTACCTCGCATCGACGACGCCCTCGACTGCCTGTACGGTGCCACCTATTTTTCAACTATTGACCTTCGGTCAGGGTACTGGCAGATAGCCGTCGACGAGATGGACCGCGAGAAGACCGCATTCATCACTCCTGATGGTCTTTATCAGTTTAAGGTGATGCCCTTTGGACTCTACAATGCACCAGCCACATTTGAAAGAATGATCGACTCATTGCTCCAAGGGTTGAAATGGTCCACCTGCTTGTGTTACCTTGACGATGTTATTGTTTTTTCGCCCACATTCGACTCGCATCTTGATCGTTTGTCAGCTATTTTGGACGTTTTTCGTCGAGCCGGACTCCAGCTTAACGCCTCCAAGTGCCACTTCGCACGTCGCCAAATTTCCGTGCTTGGTCACCTTGTCGGTGCCCAAGGCGTACGTCCAGACCCAGAGAAAATTCGCGCAGTCACAAACTTTCCCGTTCCGAGGACCACAAAGGATGTCCGCAGTTTTGTGGGGTTGTGCTCGTATTTCAGACGCTTTGTTAAGGACTTTGCGACCATTGCACGCCCACTCACAGACCTCTTGAAGAAAGACGCCTCGTTTACTTGGGGCCATGATCAAGCGTCATCGTTTTCGCAACTTACGACACTGCTTACAGCGCCACCAATCTTGGCTCACTTTGATCCATTAGCCCCAACCGAGGTTCACACGGACGCCAGCGGACACGGCATAGGAGCTGTGCTATTGCAGCAACAACGCGGACACGACCGTGTTATAGCCTACGCAAGTCGACTACTATCTCCAGCCGAGCGCAACTATTCCATCACGGAGCGCGAGTGCCTCGCCCTTATATGGGCAGTCGCCAAGTTTCGCCCATACCTGTACGGGCGCTCATTCCGTGTTGTCACGGATCATCACGCGCTGTGCTGGCTAGCCTCCCTGAAGGACCCCACGGGACGTCTCGCTCGTTGGGCTCTACGCCTTCAAGAGTACACGTTCTCTGTAATGTACAAAACAGGGCGATTACATCAGGATGCGGATTGTTTATCCCGCTACCCTGTTGACGAAGCAACCGATACCGACGCTATCACGGACGTTTTTTCCGTGTCGCAGCTGTTAAACATTGGCGAAGAGCAACGTCGGGATGCTTCTTTACGAGCCATTATTGACAAACTGGAGTCAACGCCACGCGACCCGTCCCTACGAATGTTTTTGGTGAAAGACGGGATCCTATATCGCCGAAACCTTGATTCCTTCGGATCAGACTTACTTCCTGTCATCCCAGCGCACCTGCGTTCCTCTGTCCTGCATCAACTCCATGACGCTCCCATAACGGGCCATTTGGGCGTTTCTCGCACGTACGATCGAGTACGACGTCGGTTTTTTTTGGCCTGGACTTGCCCGCTCTGTTCGACGCTATGTCGCCGCTTGTGAGCCCTGTCAGCGTCGCAAAACGCCGTCTGCCCTCCCAGCCGGCCACCTTCTGCCGATCGACGTTCCCAACGAGCCTTTCTTTCGAGTTGGTGTCGACCTGTTGGGCCCTTTTCCACTCTCCACAGCTGGAAATAAATGGATTGCTGTTGCCACGGACTACGCGACGCGGTACGCAATCACACGAGCACTCCCGACCAGCTGCGCTACCGACGTTGCGGACTTTCTGCTGTACGACATAATATTAGTGCACGGTGCTCCCCGTCAACTTCTCACCGACCATGGCCACACGTTCTTATCAGCTGTCGTTCATGAAATCCTGAGGTCTTGTCATACCAAGCACAAATTTACTACGTCGTACCATCCCCAGTCAAATGGCCTCACGGAGCGCCTTAACAGGACCCTAACCGATATGCTTGCCAAATACGTTGCGCCAGACCACCACGATTGGGACATTCATTTGCCGTATGTGACGTTCGCCTACAACTCATCTCGTCACAACACTGCCGGATATTCGCCCTTTTATCTACTATATGGCCGGGACCCAACTCTACCTTTAGACACGTTACTACCTGCGGCCACTGAATATGCTGGTGAAGCCATTGCCCGCGCCGACCACGCGCGCCAAGTCGCCCGTAACCGTCTACAGGCTTCACAGGCGTGCCAACAACAGCTCTACAATTCTCACCATAGGAACGTGCACTTTTCTCCGGGTTCTCTCGTGCTCCTCTGGTCACCTACTCGGCGTGTGGGACTGTCGGAAAAACTGTTGTCGCCCTACACTGGACCATTCCGTATCGTTCGCCAAGTGACAGACGTCACGTACGAGATTGTTCCAACTGATCCAACAAAGTCATCGTCAGCTCCGAGCGACATTGTTCACGTGGCTCGGCTAAAGCCCTATTACCCCCCTTCGACATCATCTGCGTAAATTTAGCACTGGGACGGTGCTTCTACCGCCGGGGGTTATGATACAAAACAGCCGCTAAACACGGCTGCATGAAAGAGGAGGACGAAGTGAGTTTTTCCGTTGGATGGTGGTCTGGCGCCATCTTACTCGTCGAGTTCTGTGCGCTGTAAATAGATCATTAAACAAGTTACTCGTAACAATATAAACACTATGTACATGTGCGACAGTTCTTGGAGTGTCCACTGAGAAGTCCGAAGCGAGCAAAGCAGAGGGACGGGTTGGAAATGGTGGTGGTGGAAGTGGGGTGAATGCCATTGTCGACGCCTCTCCAAGCGTCGCGCGTTGCAGCTTCTTGAGTGCCTACAATGGTGCGTCCCTTGACAGCGCAATATATGTTCCAGAGAGACCACAGGTCACGCACTGCTAATACTACCGGTACAGCCTCCCATGAAACAACTACAATATGATAGGCAATGGGTAATGGCTGTCCACGGTATAGACATGGTACTTCGTTTGTGCATCATGCGGCGTGGCTCCTCAAAAATTAGAGTAAGTCCTCTTATGCAGGTCCACGACCGTATAGAGGAGGTCGTGGGCAGGTCTGAGAAGCCCTGGCTGTTACTTGAGATGCAGGTGAAGAAGTCGTGATTGGTCTGTTACATCGTGCGTAATGAATAGCACAGCATAAACGGAGACATCTTGTTTATTTCATCTTCCTCCTTCTCCCCCGTGGCGGCCACCGAGCGCGTGCCACCGCACAGCGCTGTAGTCGGTAGCGACGCCTTATACCACATATCCCCTCTTGCAAAAAAAAAAAATAAAATAAAATAAAAATAAATGGTAGAAACACACAAAACTGTTTTTGTCTACTTCCTAACGAAGTCCTTCAATTTCTTTGGGGTCTTCTTTTTACGCTTGCTTTTCCTTGCAGGCGCATTAAATCCTGGACTGGTCAAAGCTTGCGTGCCGTCTGGTGGAGATGATACGGGGTCTGCCCTTTCATGACCATCCGCTCTTGATGTGTCCCATTGGGGCGTACTAGATGACCGATCAGATGCAGGGGACCAGTTCATAAGGGCAGCGGTTTCAGGCTGTAATGCATGAGAAGACCGATTAAATGCAGGTGTCCAGTTCATAACAGCAGGGGTGCCCGATTTCATTTTGTTGACCGCTCCGGAGTGAACTGCGATTAACTTAGATGCGTTCCACACACGCCCATCGTCCAAAAGGTACGAGGCCGGTCCCCGTTTTCCAATGATCTTCTTGGGCGCGGAAAATTGTGAAGACAGCTTACCGTGAGCTGCAGTTGTCTTAACGCGCACGTAATCACCAACGACGAAACTGGGTTCCTTGGCTCCACGTTTTTCATCGGTGTAGCTCTTCGAGATCATTTGCTTCTTTTTGACATGCTCTCGTAGCTGTTCAATCGCCCTCGACGGGTCCGTGCTGAAGCATCTGTCGGGCAATCCCAATATGTCAAGTCTGGTGCGAGGTTGGCGTCGATGAAGAAGAACAGCGGGTGTCGCACCAGTAGTCGCGTGAGGCGTACAGCGATATACTTGCAGGTAATCAAGCATGGCTGTTCGTACGTCACGACGTTCAAGCAGGGCTAGTTGAATGTACGACTTCAGCACCCTATTGAATCTCTCCACCAAGCCGTTAGCTTGTGGGTAATACACGGAAGAGTTGTAGTGCGTTATTCCACGCTCCGTGAGAAACTCGTCAAAGCTTGCTGAAGAGAACTGTGGTCCATGATCGGATACAATACTACGTGGGTAGCCTTCTCGCGCAAAAAGTTCAAGTAAAAACTTCTTCACTGTAGACGTGGTCGCATCTCGCACGAACGCCACTTCAGGCCACTTGCTATAATAGTCAATAACAGTAATCGCAAAACGGCAGTCGGCCGAAGCTTGCGTGAAAGGTCCCACAATGTCGATGGCAATTTTTTCCCACGCCGCGTCAGGAAGAGGAACAGGTTGCAGTGGCGCTGGAAAGGTACGTGCGGACTTGTCACAAGACTGGCAAATCACGCATGTGCGCACCAGTTCTTCAATGTGACTATCCATGCATGGCCACCAATAGGACTCTCTCAGGCGAGCTTTGGTACGACTAATGCCTGGATGTGACTCGTGGGCCAGATCCATAAGGCGGCGTGTCAACGTTGCAGGCACGACAATCCTGTCACCCCGGCATAGGATATCACTTACAACAGAGAGTTCAGCCTTCACGTAAAAGTAAGGTAGCAATTCTTTTGACAGTGATTTCTTGTCAGGCCAAGAAGTAGTCGTGAAGTGCTTAACTTCACAGATAATCTGATCATTGGCACTTGCTTCTTGAAGTTCTGGCATGGTAACTACGGGAGACAACAAACAGATAAATTCCTCTTCTGGTGCATCGCGGATTAAACTCTGGACGGGTAGCCTGGAGAGAGCGTCAGCCACGACGTTTTCGCTACCTTTCCTGTATTCGACGGTATAGTTGTAGCAGAGCAACCGTGAGGACCAGCGCGCAATCCTTAATGGTCGGTGACCGGTGCCTTTCGTCGAAAGAAGCGTAACCAGCGCTGCGTGATCCGTTCGTAAGATGAAAGGTCGTCCCCATAGATAAACGTGCCAGTGTTCGCAAGCCCAAACACAGGCAAGGGCCTCACGTTCGCCGACTGAGTATTTCCGCTCATGCGGTTGAAGTGTGCGGGAGGCGAATGCGACAGTTTGCAGTGAGGTCCCGTTGTCTTGCTGAAGTACTGCACCTAATCCATATCCTGAAGCATCAGTTGTAACGAACACAGGCAAGTGAGGATCGAAAAGATGAAGCACTTCGCAAGATGTGAGCAGAGATTTCAGGCGCTCCAAACTGCTCTGTGCTGCCGCACTCCAAACGAAAGAGGCTTGTCCTCGTAGCAAGGCGCGCATTGGCTCGACAACATCCGAAAAATGAGGAATGAACTTGGAATAGAAGCCTGCAAGCCCCAGTAGCGAGCGGAGTTCGTTAATATTTGTAGGTGATGGTGCCTTTGTTATCGCCTCAATGGATGACATCAACGGAAATAATCCTTTGGCGCTCACAACGTGACCTAGAAAAGTCAACTCTGCCACGTCAAAGACACACTTGTTGTTGAGCCGGAGGCCAGCATCAGAAAGACGTTGCAATACAGCGCGCAAGTTTCCCAAATGGTCCTCTCGGGATCGCCCATACACGATGATGTCATCAATGTAAAATAGGACACATTTGCACCCTTTCAAGATCATGTGCATCATTTTCTGGAACGCTGATGGCGCCGACGCCAGTCCGAAGCAAACCCTCTTGAAGCGAAATAGTCCATCGTGAGTGATGAACGTGGTAAGGTCACGGCTCTCTAAACTGAGCGGTAACTGGTGATATGCAGAAGCTAAGTCTAGCTTCGAGAAACGCTGTGCCCCAGCCAGGCTGTTCAGGAGCTCCTCAGTTTGTGGCAAAGGAAAACTGTCTACTACCACAGCTTTGTTTGGCTCCCGTAAGTCAACACACATGCGAATCGAGCCGTCTTTTTTTCTGGCTACGACAATAGGGGAGACCCACTCAGAAGAGTCGACACGCTCAATGATGCCCTGAGCTTCTAATTTCTGAACTTCTGCCGAGACTTGCTCGCGAATGACAAGTGGCAGTCGTCTCAGTTTGCTGGCCACCGGTTGTACAGACGCGCGAACTCTGACCTTGTGAGTGAAACCTCTCACAGTTCCCAGCTCTTTTGCAAATAGGTGCTCAAACTCAGAACGTAATTCTGGAGGTAGCACCGGAGTTTCTTGCGTCATTAGAAGACACCTGAGCGGTGACCCTTGGATCTTCATATCCAGAGCAGCGATGCCGTCTAATCCCAGAATGGTCGTTCCCCCAGGCACAACGTATAGTAGAACAGAAGTGCATCGGCCGTGAAATGAGGCAGTAGCAATGAAGCATCCTTGTATAGAAATTGCTGCCTTTGAATAATCGAGAAGCTGGACGGATGTAGACTTCAGTGGATACGCTTTAGAAAAATAGCGTTGGTAAAGTTCTTCGGCCAGGATCGAAACCGATGATCCTGTATCGATCAAAAATGGTACAGAAATTCCTTCTATTTCCAACGCTGCGTAAATTCCCTTCTTACGGCTCCAGATCTGACAAACACTTAAATGGTCGTCTGGATCAGCTGTATCGTTACCTTCCGCTACATGCTGAACATTCTTCTCAAACTTCCGCAATGACTTGCACACCTTTTCAAGATGGCCAATTTTCTCACATTGTCGACACCTATGTGCTTTGGCCTTGCACAGAGAGCTATTTGCAAGGTGTGCCGTAGAACCACAACGATAACATACTTGCTCTTTCGGAGATATGCGACTTTGACCGTGCATGTTATAGCAAGTACATGTGCTACAATGCCGTTCTCTGTGATTTGAAGTATCTTTTACACGATGAACTTGCAAGTCATTTTGTGCAAGTTCTCTTGCTTCATTAGTCGCTTGATCATGCTGTTTGGCAATGGTAAGAGCCTTAGAAAGCGTGAGAGACTCTTCCAGCAGAAGGCGTTCACGTAAGTATCCACTTGTGGTTTTCTCTATGAGCTGGTCGCGTATCATGTCGTCCGTTAGATCACCGAAATTGCATGCTCCTACAAGACTTCTCAGCGCGGTGACGTAATCAGCCGCAGTCTCACCTGGGGCCTGCGTACGTTGACGGAAACGGTGACGCGCTGCAGTGACGTTCAACGTGGTTTTGAAGTGACCTTCCAGCGTCGCGATGGCGCGGTCGAACACATCAGGACTAGGGGACGTCAGTGTACCTGCCGCAGCGCTCGCAGGCACGAGGCACGGGTCGTCAGTAGTCGTCAGAGTCTGGAAGATACGTTGTCCTTCCAAGCCCAAGCAGTTGAGCAGGATCGCCTTCCGACGAATGGCAGGTAGGTCGAAGGCGCCCGAAGCAACCATGTAATTCTTGAAAGCCTGGATCCATTGCTCCCATGGAATGTCCGGGTGTCCAGGTGACGACAGGAACGGAGGTGGCGGCTGTAGCCCCGAAATACTCATCGTAGAAGATGGTAGGCAATAAACGAGGGCACAGATGAGGTTCAGGCCGGTAGCACATGGGCTGGTGAATCCTCGTCGCCAAAATATGTTACATCGTGCGTAATGAATAGCACAGCATAAACGGAGACATCTTGTTTATTTCATCTTCCTCCTTCTCCCCCGTGGCGGCCACCGAGCGCGTGCCACCGCACAGCGCTGTAGTCGGTAGCGACGCCTTATACCACATAGTCAGGAGATACCGCGGTGTTTTGAGAAAACTGATGGAGTGCAGCGCGACTGCGGGCTCTGGCTCCATGGTGTGCGTGGCTTTCACAGGTGTTTGGACGAGCGTAAACTCTGTGATCGTCGAATCATCCGGAGCAGACAGTGTAGCTGACCAGGTTTCTGCAGGGAATCAGACGGGTCAGTGACTGCGGCGTCGAAACTGTGACGGAGAGAACTAGGTGGCATTGCCTTTGTTGGCAGAACCGGCACATTGGAGGCAAGATCCGCAAACTCTAGGGTCGTGGGTTTCTCGGTCAACGCCAGGAGGGTGGTCTCCATCACTTGCATAGCCGGTGGTTGGCAGGGCGATGGTATCGAGTGGCCATGGTGTGGGAGGCGTCATGGAAGACGATGAGCTATAGGTGCCGCGTTGTCGCTTGTAGGAAAAACATCACGTTTGATGCCGTATAACTTGAGCTCAGCGTCTCGCAGATCACTACTGGACGTGGGCGAGGGCTCCAGGAAAAATATGTGAGGCGGCGTTTGAGGTCATGTCGAAGATGGTATTCCAATACCTCATACATGAACTCTTGAATCCAGATGTTGTCACGATCCAAGGCCACCGCCAACACCTCGAACCATGACTCTAGGCGAGATTTCAGGAATGGTACGTGGCACTGGCGGGTAGAATTGCGGCTGCCAGGCTTGCGCTGGCTGGAACATGGCTGCGGAGCTCGGTTGCAGTTGTGCAGCACCGGTTGCTTTTCAGTGTGTGCATGGTCACCAATTTGTAGCGACGTGACAGCGTACAACGTAGATGTGCCGTCGTCGCTGGTTTAATGAGCAGACGAAGACATACACTTTAGGACGCGTAAGCGAGCTCCCGAAGTAGAGCAGTGGCCGTGGCGTCCAGAAGCATACGAACATTATTTGTTTGTTTGTCCCCTAAAAGATCTTGGCTCATGATGATGATGATGATGATGATGATGATGAGCCTTCAGCTTTGCTGGCACTCGCCCGCAAAGGGGGATCGGCCAAGAACCGGGCGGCAGGATCATCAAGTGTGCTAAGTCGAGCATTCAGGTAGTCTCGTAGCCGTAGATAATAACAATAGGCTGACAGGGTAATCCTTTTGTTGCCCTTATGTACTCGCACACAACAGAGAAAACTTCCCTGCGGCTATAACCTAATGTAATCTCTCCGAAGGATAAAATTAGTTCCACGTTTATTTTCGAACCTAGCTTCTCAATTGGTTCGACCAGGTATCTTTTACTTTGATAAGCATAACGTTGACAGGATAAAAAGAAATGATCTATTGATTCCGATTCCTTGCAAAAGAGACACAACGGAGATGCTGTTAGTCCAGCTTTATGTAGGAAGTAATTCAGATGCGGAATTCTGCATCGTAATCTGGTGATTGTAATTTCTAACTGCCGAGATACACACCACTGTTTGTTCCAGCAAAATCTTAGATGTACGAAGTCTCTGACTTTACCCAATGATAATTTTTCTATTTCCTTGTGCAAACAAGATCTTGGCTCATACGAGCATTCTAGGCGCCTCGCGCCACGAGCCACCAGCGCGTGTTCTCTTTTTCTCTGGCCGGCTGGCCGCCATAGCGCCGCACTACAGTCTCATGTAAAATTGAAAACATTGTACACAGTAACCATTATTTTTTGAGAGAAATGAAATAAACTTTGTGCAAGCAACGTTTCACGCAGCAAAGAGACACATGACACACCGGAATAGTTCTGATGATCTTTTTCAATTTTTGAGCGCGTTCTTCCAACGCGTGAACGGAAAAATTCCATGCCACCAAAAACTTGGCGAGTCTCCTTGCCTGAACTTTCTTTTCTACTGAAAGGCGCACACGTCTTGCATAGAGCTCTCTCTCCTGATATTTGGAATACACCAGCCAGGAAAACATTTCTTACCAGAGAGGTTGGAACTTCAGTGTGCGATTACTAACTGAGGGAAAGCTATAGTTAGCGCCTGGTTTCCATAGCGTCATTAGCAAACGTTGTCCTGAGAAATTTATTATGCTGCTCTATGCTCCGAAGAAGACCGCAGTTCACTCCTTCATCATTAGTGAACTCGAGTTTTTCTGTGGTACGAGGCTGCATGCTCCTGTTTTCGCCGGCGTAATTAAGTACTGGAAACAGGAATGGACGTACTATAGTTAGAACAGTGTATACATGGCAGGGGCGTAGCCAGGGGTGGAACACCAGGCACGTGCGTTCACCCCGAAATTTGTTTTCCGACATGGCATAGACAGCGAAAATTGACCATTTTAGTTGGGCGCCCCTCCCGAAATCAAGGTGCCCCCCCCCCCCCCCCCGAAAAAAGTTTCCGGCTACGCGTCTGATACATGGCATGTATCTATGCTGCGCGGTGAAATATTTTGTACAGTTCGGAATCTGTTGACGTAAAAGGAAATGACGGCTGCGCGCGTGCAAACGAAGGAAGCCACCTTGCCGCAACGCTATCGTTTCAGGGAGTAGATCGACGAAATCTACGAAAACAAAACGAGAGCATAACGCATTTTGGCGCGTATTTAAGTTTTATAGCGAACAAGCTATTTCTATATTAGTAGGTGTAGTGGTTAAAGAACGTTCGTCACTATGTTTGTTGATAGCGGACGAAAAAGGATTAACATGAACTTTTTATTTCATGGCATGGGTGGAACGGCTGGCGGCGCACGGATACGCTACCGTGTGCAGCGCCGTTGAGTCGGACGTCGCGGCTAACCAAGCAGTCAGGGTCGCAACTCCGGAGGTCCAGGATCAGGCCACGGCTTACGAGGACCACACCCGGTAGGCCTCGCCCACGAACCTGCTCGCGGCCACTGCAGCCAGGCAGGAGCCGTTCAGCTGGCCCCGTCCTTGGACCTTGTACAGGCCGACGGACTCGACCTCGAACCGACACACCGGAGCTCGACCTGGCCGACACGTACGGGTCCCACGTCCGGCTCAGGAACGCTGCCAGGAACTCGTCCTCTCGAGCGGCGCACCGCTTCCTCTGCCTTCGTGGCCTCCACCCTCGAGCTCTTTTTCGCACGTTTCTCGGTACGGCTCGGCACCGCTGGCGATCCTCGATTCAGTCAGCAACTCCCCTGGCACCTGGATCCTCGGCCACCCTGGACCTCGCCCGGCTCCGTGGTCCTCCGTGCACACGCCCGCGTCTCGCCCAGCAGAACGTCTCGCTCGTCCCTTGCCGATGTGCGACACTCTGGTGACACCGGTGCTTGATGGCATGGGTGCGACTACTGAGCAGTCAACCCGCATCGGAGACGCGATGCTCCATGCGGGGAATGGCCAGCCCGTCCAGCGAAGAGCGTGCGCCGAGACGCGATGCTCGACGCAACCGTGACCATTAGCCAGGCCACGTTCATCGCTGTGTCGAACGGCTGACCGTGGAGACGCCTCGCCGAGATCCGCGATGCCCTCGGCAAGGAAGAGAACAGCAGGCCAGGCCGCGCCCCGAGATGCAGTACTAGTCCCGGCAATGCCGCCCCAGCTGGTGGTTGGACGGCAGCAGCGTGGACGGCCGCGTTCCCTGGCCGGAACCTGGATCGCCTGCGTCCGACGCTTCGGCCCGCTGTCTCCCGTCTACCGCTGCTTCGGCTAGTCCCCAGTCACAAAGCTTACCGCCACGTAATGGTCACACGTGGCCCAATCGTGGCACGCCACCTCTATGGGCCGCCACAGGTCATCAGCTGATTCGCTGACACTCACGCGCACATTACACGCGCCTTGCCCCGCACTTCCGTCGTTGTCGTTTTCTTCACTCATCACAGTAGGTATAGTCTGGTACCAGGTGCATTTTTGATTGAGACGAACTGAACATTTCGCAACAATGATTACGTTGCCTTCGCAGATTGCACGATAAAACCTCTACAATTAGAGCACTTTATTGCTATCAAAAGTCACAGTGCAACTGTAATGTAAACTATGATTGCGAGAAAGTCTGTCCGAAAAATAACGCGTGCGAAATCGTGTTGCCAACATGCAGCATAGCTTAGAAAAAAAAAAAAAACTTACTGCATATCGCAAGCATGCTTAGATGCGCGCAGTAAAGTAAAAAAAGTGTTAACAAAAAACTATCACTGCGTCAGGGCTGCTTGACTTAAGAGCTTAACATAAAAATCATTCCCGTAGGCATGCAGTCACAAACATCGACGGTAGGAAAATATTCGCTCAGCAAAAGTAAGCAAAAGAGAAATGCAATTACGAATGTACAAAAACGTGCTCATTCCTCGTTGTAAGCGGAGCCGTCCTTGACTTGTGAAACGCACTTCGCCACGACGAGGACTACGCCATGTACGCTTACCAGAGATGAACGATTAACGATGTCTTCTCCGATCGGGCAGGTCATCGCAGTGATGCGTTTTCGAAGACTAGTCCATTCAGTGGTGCGTCTAGAGCCCGTTGCTCCAAACGGTCACTCTACCTGTCCTTCAGTACCGCGATTACTTCACTTTTTTTTACTTACGCAAGGGAGGGGGGGGGGGGGGGTGTCATGACTTTGATATACACGTACACAATCTGCTCAAACTACCACCGATAGTCACGTCATAAAGGAAAGCTGATGCCTGTGCCACCCCTCTCCGTCGGGTCTGTATGCCCCCCCCCCCCCCCCCCCCAATGAAAAAAGTTTCTGGCTACGCCTGGAGAGGAAGCAATGCAGGAGCATGACGCCGTTGACAGAAAAGGAAATGGCCTTCCTTGGGCAAAACACTACAACTGGGGTGAGGGAGTAGCTGATGCACGCGCACCTGTGACATAGGTGTTTTAGTTTGTCATACTTAGATTCAGTTGGAATAAGTTTTCATCCGCCCACGTCTGTTTCGTCTGTTGTCAAAAGAATTTGCGCAAAGGGTAGTTTAGAAGAAAGGGAGATCCGCAATGGATGCAAAAATGAAAATGAAGCGATGACGTGCTTCTCGCAAAGGCCTAGGCTATTGGTCTCCGACACAGGCGTGCGCACTGGTGGGATATGGCTTCATGATTAATTGAGTCAAAAGAAGAATGCAAAAAAAAAAAGAAAAGAAAGAAAATGAAGCAATGACGTGCTTTTCATAATGGTCCGCCTTTGGTCCCTGGCTTTGCTGGTGCAAAAAAAAAAAAAAAAAAACGGGATATTGACAGTTCTTGGGACGCATGCAGTATCAGTTATCAGGGGCCTTCGGCCGCCATTATTGTCAAAACCCTGAGTATAGCCATAACTGAGTAGAGTAAACGCATGGGGCATACTTCGCGCCCCTCCCTCACTGGTCGATTAAGGGGAGTGTGGGCTTGCCCCTGTTGTGCGCACGCCTATGAGTGCCATATATGGGGAATTCGTGGTGTTATCGACGAGTGAACATCGACTTAATAGTGTTGATAGTGTCGTGAAAACGGGCTTCTCCATTGATGGAAGGGTACCGTTGTTATTCGTGGAGTAAATGTTCTATAATAAATTCAATTGGGAGTTTGCGCAATCGGAAACATTAGTCGAGCGTGAGTGAAGGGCTGGGGGTGTTAGACCCCCTTCAGAAATAAATTTCAGGCGGGCTCCCTCAAAGAGTTCGCCTCTTGCAGACAGCAGGCTACAATATGCGGGGAGTTTCAAATAGAAATGCAACTAAGTCTCAATCCCGATCCGAGCCCGAAGCAATTCCGCGCCCCGAATCGACAACTTATTATGCAGCTAGCATGCCGGGCTGGAGCTAGGATTTTGGGCCAGCCCTGCCCCGTGCAGTGCCCAACCAGGGTACACCGACTTTGGGATTTTGTAAAAGGCGCCAGCCATGACGTCAGACAGCTGAGGTGGCAGCGGCTGTAGCGGTGGAAACGCGAACCAATTGCAACAACAACAATAATGGTGGATAGTGGGTGTCGGAATTAATGAATCAAAGTGTGGACTGTGAGCGGAATGTGTACACTGAATCAACGCCGGATTTGAGCCGTGAGGAACTGAAAGGTAACATATTAGTCCTTGCTTGTCCCACGATCGGTTTGTGAGTGCAACGGGGCCACTGGTTGAGAGTGCTACGTGTGATTCATCGAACGGTTCGAGGCACGAAGTCGGCCCGCTGCAGGATTGCGCGATTTTGTCGTAATGAACACACAATAATGTTTGGCGCTTTGCATCTGGGTAATTGGTATTCTCGTCGATAAATGTTACTGATGGCGTGAAGGCCAAAGGTACCTGACTTCTCGTTTTGCCCTTCCGTAACGCCACCTTTCTATTTCGAACGTGTTACGCCCGGATGGAATTCGTATAATTTCCCTATTGACCTGCATTCCTGGTTGTCATGTTCATGTCATCTTTCACGTGATCAGCCACTGACACCCCGATTATCTTGGATTCTCCGATCGCATTGCTAGACATTTAATGGTGACAGAAAAAAAATTACGAAAAGGAAAACTTAGCACAGCGTATGTTGATGTTTTCTCCCTCTCGTTTCCTTATCCTTTGCTTTCTTTTTCATTTTTTAATAGCGGTTGTGTTTCTCATCGGGAGAGAAATTCTCGTCGTCAAGTCGTTCGTACGGTTCGTTCAAGCGAGGACGTTCGATGCTAACGCCGGTAACCAGTGCCGTTGTAGGTGTGTGAGAGGCACGTCGCAAGCACGATCGATTTCGTTACGCTGAATGAAACCTCCCCCGTTACCGTGATGTGAGGCAGTTGCGCTCGGCTCCATATGTTAGTCTCGTGATTTGGGTCCTCTGATAGTCGGATTGCTAATTTCCGGGCTGCCACGGCGATCGGAAGGCTTCCATTTGCTGAAGTTTGATAATTCCTCCGTCGTGTGGTTGCAGGTTCCCGTTGACAGTTGGAATCTTGGCACACATTGAGATGGCAATTAATCTTGCTTGTGCGAATTTATTTATGTATGCTAATATTTTTAATTAGGCTGTCATGGCGCCTGAAGGTAAACAATGACTGCGTGGCATTTGCAAAAAAAATTCGGTGCTACTTCTGAAGCAGTCTCGTTCTCTCACTCACACTTGTGTGTAACGCGGCATTTATTTTTTGCGTTGCTCGACGGGCTTGCATAAGCATTTTTGCTTTCATTTGCATTATAAAGGACAATAATTAAAAGCATTCACATTCAAGGATCTCGTTGTGCGCTTTGAACGTCTTGCAAAATAACTAATCTAGGAAGTGCACCATTTCATTAATATACTTTGAACACTATTGGATGGCGCACCATATTTAAAGCTTGTCATGTCAACCTTTTGACAGTTTTCTGTCATAAAGTTTCATTTGAGATTTTTGTGCTTGCTTTTTTCATTTCTTCCTTTTCTTTTCATTAAAGCATCTCTCTCTCTGTGTTTTCTGCTTGAAATTTTTTTTCGTGATTTTAAAATGCAATTCGAAAATCCAAGTCCTATTCAAATCACAAAAAGAATACTTGATTCTGACGCTATAATTCAGTCTTTCCTCATTCTACAGTGACTTGTGACACATTCTGGCCAGTTGTCAATCCCTTTGAAATAACTGGCAATTCAGCCTCTATTTTAAGGTATAAGTTGATGGAGAACACTGATGTCTTGGTAGGCAAGTTGAAGGTCAGAATTTGGTGGAGTCACGTGCATAGTGCTCTGTTGTGTCGCTCCTAATGCAATGATAATAGGAGAGCCTCTGTTTTTCCTGCACTATCATCGGTATTACCCGTAATTTATAGGCTGCACATGCCCGTGGGAACAACTTTAGATTGCACTTTCTCGTAAGCTAAGAACATTTACCAATATTAAAAGTGAGAGTAATTTGGCAACACAGTCTTTAAAAATAATAAAACTTTAATAAATAGGGTGTATCCCTAGCAGCTCTTGTTGATATAGTGTTCTTGACATTTTGATGATCTTATCCTTGAAGGTGTGGTACTTCTGGATTGGTATCTAAACCAGGTACCTTTTCTTTTGAAGGGATTTTTGCTTTTCATAGTCTTTGGGGGCTAACGAAAACAGATAGGAGTGCCCTCTGTCAAGAGTTCCAGGTTGCTGCTGTTGTCTTTAGCTCTTGGAACATGACAGACTCTGTGTTAGAAACTGCTGCCATTTAAAAAAAAATTCACATCTTCATCACAGTAGTGATGCTAAGAACACTGTGATGCCACAAAGAATTTGCCACAAAGAATTTTCCTGTGACAAAAAATGTCCCTGCTTATGTTTATATAATTACCGACAGTTGACCTTTTTCCGCGTGCTAAGAGTAGCTAAAGTTGCCTGCCGCTAGGCACTTGACTGTCTCGGGTGTTTGGTATTTTTGGGGAAAATTTCCAAACCTGCAATGCCAGGCGCCGCTCAATTTGCTGCCATCACTATGGTGTAAACCCTCGAAAAACATGATGCACATCTCATCACTGCCACACATGCGCAGGCTGCCCTCTTGAAAAATGGTCCATTGGATGCTTTACAATACATAATTGAGAAATTTTAAACTAGCATCGCAGAGTCCCAAAGAATGCTCAGTTATTAAGGTCAGATTATACTGGAGAGCGTTTTCTAAACATTTTTATTTTAGGGGGTAAAATTAGAGTGCAGTTGTCCCTTGCTAGGAGAACTGTGTATACAGCTTCATTCAGCACCAAAACATCCCCTCATGCCTGAATTTCGACATATGAAAAAAAAAATGGTGTGTCCCAAAGTACATTGAAATCTATCCAGGGTTATTAATAAGCTGTACAGTGAAATAGAATAGTAAATGTGCAGTAAGTGTTTGTAAAACTCTTAAAAACTAAAAATGTCCACAGAGGCATTTTGCAAGCCTATATTCTGAGGTAATAGGCTGTAACATGAAATTTTAAATGTGCAGTAATCATATTGCATGTTTTATATTTAAAATTAATAGCCAGCAAGGTTTCAAGACATAATGTTGAATGAATAAAACATTATCATTGTTGCTGCAGCACAAACACGAGAAAATTAGCATTTTTAGAAAAACAAGGATAAAAAAAATAGTTGATGCTTTGAAATCTACACATTAGTAAAATGCCGTAGGGCTTCAGGCTTGTAGCAGAGTTTTCCATGAGCTTCTGCCTTGCTGTGTTTTAGCTGTGTATCGGCCGTTCATTTTTTTCTTCTGCCTTTCTCGGCTCATCTATCATCAGAGGAATGGCAGCATGCCTTCTTGAAACCATTATGGTTCCTTACATGTTAATCTTTAAGAGCGTATAAACCACGTTCATTTCCATTTTGCTGTGAAACAGTGAAGGTTGTGCATTACACTTGTAGACAGCATCTGATAGGCTGAACTGTGAACAGCCCCCAACACTTTTAAAAGCACCTATTTTTTATTTGTGGTTTGTATAGACTGATGGCAAGGGATAATTTTATCGTGGGTTGAAGCACTGATGTAAATAGGTTTATTATTCTTGATCACGCAAAGAAATCTCTAAGTTGCTGTCGGCCCCATCGATGCATGGTAGCACTTGCCAAAACTATTGCTGGTGGAAGTGATGGGGAAGAGGGCAGACCTTTGAATAGATAAATCTAATGTTTGAAGAAATCGAAGGTACGTAGTAAACAAAAAGGATCCATTTGATTATGCATGATTTTTTGCTGAATGTTAGCCGCCATTGCAACGAAAATAAGAAATACAGGCTGTGCAACTTGAAAACGCTGTAGGGGCACTGCCTGCTTTTTGTGCTGTGGCCTCTAAGCATAGGAAAATGTGCTCATGAGGTTTGCCGTTCTGTGCAAGTTTTTCTTCTTGCTGGTGTTCCACCTTAGCAGCCTTATTTTGTATGTGTTATGCACTCATGAATGTTATGGCATTCAAAAAGTGAATGTTGTTCTGCTCGATACATTGTTATTGGTTTCACACTTTCGCTCAGGGTGTGGGTCACCACATTGTTTGTTACTGTGGTAATGGTGCGATTGCTACACCAGATGCAATAGGCAACAATGGTGTGCAAGCTTTTCTCAAGTAGGCTCTTTCAGCTTGTTCCATTGGTGGTGCATTTCAAACTCAGTGGCAAGTGAACTCTGATATTTTAACCTACAAAAAGTAAGTTCAGGGTTGGCATTTTTTTCCCCTTATTTTGAATTTTCTAGACCGAATGGCTTCAAAATGCTTGCTTGCTGCAGTAATCTTTTTTTGCTTCAGTCTATGGAACCCGCAAGTACAAAAATAGCTTGAATGGTGTTGGAAGAGCCCTATAAGTGTCATGAGGCTCTTGGAGTGCTTTGCAAAATCAGAGCACTGTTAGACCTTTAAGCAAAATATAAGTGAAATGTTATACAATAACGTGTTTTTCACAATGTAATAATGATGCATGCAATAATATATTAAGATGACATGTCACTAATATTAAACAAGGAAGAAAGAAAAAATCTATTAAATTTTACCCCCGCCTTGGTTTCTGCATGATTTATTCTTTGGATCAGCCTGTAACTATAAAATGGCTCGAGGCAGAGAGGTGAATATTTTTGGGACAGTTAAGTGTCTGAGGTTGTACGAAACAAAACTGGTAAATTTTTTTTGGGAAGGGGGAGGGGTGGGAAGAAAATTTTTATTTCAATGGTGCCCTCATGCCTTAAGATATCGTGGGTGACTGGTGAAAAGCAGATTATATACCCCTCCTTTGTTTTGTCCACTTCATTCAAGTATAAAACTGAAGGGTAACCTGTTTGTCTAAAAATGTATTGCTCATTATATAACAAACTGCCTTAATACATTCTTCAATCGTTCCAGTGTCAAGCCCGAGATTACTCGGGCTACACCACTCGCACAAGCTCTGCCAATCCCCAGTGTACTTATTCGCCTTTTTTAAGTCTCTCCCTGCCACTCGCTGGGCTACCTTTTCAAAAAAAAAAAAAATAATATATATATATATATATATATATATATATATATATATATATATTGGGCTTGAATGTAAACATTTGACAGAAGTCTGTCTGGTTGGGTATGAAACTGGTGTCTCCCATATTTTGGGCATGTCCTGCCATCTATAGAGATCACAAGTAAACAAATGTAAATTGCAGTTTGACCACAGATGGCACACATTTTTCTACTCCCACGCCGAGTTGCTTCTTTCCATCAGGGTCCCGCCAGCTGAGCCATGGCAAATTCAAGCTCCGATATATTGTCGCAAGCAAAAACAAGACCTGCAGCCAGGGGTTCACCCGAACCAGAACTAGAGCAAGGAAAACGTTCTCTTCTTCTTCGTAGCCCAAAACGGGTATGAGCCACAGCGGCTCCTTCATCAATGGTGGCATTACCCCCTCTCCCAAGAAGCATCGTCTCGATGCTCTACATGAAGGCAAAAAAAAGAAAATGAGATGAAAATTACCATGCAAGCAAAATGAATGGCGTAAGGCGGAATAATATAGTTGGTTGTGGATCCAAGAGTTAAATGAGAAATAAGAAAAATAGGAAAAAATGTAAGGGAGAGACGAATAAAGTCATTTACTCACTGGCGATTCACAGCGCGAAAAGTATGGTTTCAGCTGTGAAACGGGAACGACTTCAGTTCGCGGGCTGAAACGGGAACGTCTCGAAGTGCCTTCTGGGAGAACCTCGTATGTGACGTCGCTGAGACGTCGTACGACCTTGTAAGGGCCGAAGTAGCGGCGAAGAAGCTTTTCTGAACGGCCGCGTTGTGGGATAGGGGTCCACACCCAGACTTCATCACCGGGCTTGAAAATAACTTCACAGTGACGAAGATTGTAGCGGCTTGCGTCTGCGGTTTGGTGATGTTGAATACGGTGACGAGCAATTTGACGGGCCTCTTCTGCACACTGCGCGAATTTGGCGGCATCGGTGCGGTATATTCCGAAGTTGTCGGGCAGGAGCATGGCGTCGAGCATCGTCGTGACCTCGCGACCGTGGACTAAGCGAAAAGGTGTGAAACCGGTACTTTCTTGAACGGCAGTATTATACGCAAAAGTTACGTAGGGAAGTATGGCGTCCCAGTTCTTGTGATTGATGTCCACATTCATTGACACCACGTCTGCAATTGTCTTATTGAGTCATTCAGTCAGCCCGTTTGCTTGCGGGTGGTAAGCCGTTGTTTTACGATGTTCCGTGCCACTTAATTGCAAGACTTCCTGCAGCATCTCTGCGGTGAAAGCTGTCCCACGATCAGTTATGATGACAGCTGGAGCACCGTGACGTAGGACGATGCTGTTCACAAAAAATTGGGCGACATCTGCTGCGGTTGCTTTTGGAAGCGCCTTCGTTTCACAGTAGCGTGTTAAGTAGTCAGTAGCGACCACAATCCACCGGTTTCCAGACGAAAACGTGGGGAATGACCCCAGCAAGTCCATGCCAATCTGATGAAAGGGCGCCTTTGGTGGGCCTATTGGTTGCAGTAGTCCCGCTGGTCGTAAAGGTGGAACTTTACGTCGCTGACAGTCGCGACATGTGCGAACGTAATGCTTCACAGTCTTTGCGAGACGTGGCCAGTAGTAGGAGCGTTGAATTCATTGCAGCGTGCGCGTATAGCCGAGGTGTCCGGACGATGGCTCATCATGACACGCACGTAAAATGTCACCACGAAGTGTAGTTGGCGCAACAAACAGATACATAGCTTGTGTAGGATGAAAGTTCTTTTTGTAAAGCACTCCCTCGCGGAAACAAAAGGAGGATAGCGAGCGTGCAAAGCTTCGAGGAGGGTGGGAATTGCGTCCTTCGAGGTAGTCAATGAGCGGAATGAGCTCCGAGTCGTGACGCTGTTGCTCAGCTAAGCGGGTTGCTGATACGGCAGAAAGAAAAGTGTCGTCGTCTTCAAGGTCAGTGTTGGCATTTTCGACCGGTGCACGTGAGAGACAGTTGGCGTCGGTGTGTTTCAGCCCAGATTTGTGGACGATGGTGACATCGAAATCTTGTAGCCGAAGGCTCCATCGTGCTAGACGACCTGAGGGATCTTTGAGATTTGCGAGCCAACAAAGGGAATGGTGGTCGCTAGCTACCCTGAATGGGCGGCCATACAAGTATGGGCGGAGCTTTGTTATGGCCCAGACAACAGCGAGGCATTCCTTCTCGGTTGCAGAATAGTTTTTCTCCGCTGGGGATAACGTTCTGCTCGCATAAGCGATCACGCGCTCTACGCCATTATGCCACTGAACTAATACCGCTCCTAGTCCAACGTTGCTGGCGTCAGTGTGTAATTCCGTGTCAGCACTTTCGTCAATTTGACCCAGTACAGGCGGAGCCTGGAGGAGGTTTCGGAGGGTGTCGAACGCATGACACTGATCGGGACCCCAAACAAACGAGACACCGTCTTTTGTAAGCTTGTTGAGGGGTTCAGCAATCTTCGAAAAGTTTTTGACAAAGCGCCTGTAATACGCACAGAGCTCCAGAAATCGGCGTAGGTCGCGCTTATTTGTGGGCACGGGAAAGGCGGCAACAGCACGGGTTTTCTCCGGATCTGGGCGGATGCTGGCATGGCTCACAACGTGACCAAGGAACTTCAGTTCTTCATATCCAAAATGACATTTCTCGGGTTTGAGAGAAAGCCCCGCTGTTCTGATTGCCTGAAGTACTGCATGAAGGCGTTGGACGTGTTGTTCAAACGTGTCTGCAAAGACCACGACGTCATCAAGGTAAACAAGACATGATTGCCATTTGAGCCCTGTGAGAACCGTATCCATCATTCTTTGGAAAGTAGCTGGCGCTGAGCATAGACTGAAAGGCAACACTCTAAACTCGTACAGGCCGTCGAGAGTAATAAATGCCGTCTTTTCGCGGTCGCGCTCATGCACTGCGATTTGCCAGTAGCCGCTACGTAAATCCATGGAAGAAAAATATTTAGCGTTGCGTATACGGTCCAACGAGTCATCTATCCGGGGTAGAACGTCCTTTTTGGTGACCTTGTTCAGTTTACGGTAATCAACGCAAAAACGCAACGTACTGTCCTTCTTCTTTACTAGCACAACTGGCGAAGCCCAGGGACTGGTTGATGGCTGGATGACGTCGTCCTGAAGCATCTGCTGGACTTGGTCACGTATAGCATCTTGCTCTTTTTGCGACACCCTATAGGCGTGTTGTCGGATGGGTCTCTCGGTGGGTCACGGGATGATACGGTGCTGAGCAAGTGGTGTCTGTTTAACCTTTGACGTAGTGGCAAAGTAGTCTTGAAATGAGCCGAGTAATTGCAAAAGGCTTTCTCGTTGAGACGAAGGTAGTCTCTCGTTCACGTCGAGAGTGCTCGCGAACGCCTCGTCAGGGTGGCCATTCGATGAGAATAAAGCTAACGTGGGCGAACCATCGGCATCGGCAAGTTCTTTACAATATGCAATGGCAGTGTGTCTCGTTAGGTGGCGATATTCGTCGCTGAAGTTCGTGACCAGCAGGTGAACATGCCTACTGCTAGGCTGAATGATTCCTCGGGCAACACAGATTTGTCGTGAAATAAGGAGAGACAAATTGGCCTCTGCAATTACCGCGTCAGACATGTCCTGTCCCAATTCTACTTCGACAAAGAGGCTGCTTCGAGGTGGGAGAGTCAGAGAATCGTTGGTAACATGAAGTGCTCTTTTCCAGAATTGTGCACTGTCAGTTGCAGCGCAAAAAGGATCCTCGAACGACACAAGTAATTCACGGAGGTCGATGACGGCGCCGTATTCACGAAGGAAGTCCATTCCTAGAATGACTGGCCGAGAGCACACGCGCAATACGAGGAAAGAGCCTGCAAATGTCGACGTACGTATACGAATGCGTGCCGTGCACATACCGGTAGGCATCACCAGATGGCCCCCTGCCGTGCGCAACTGGGGTCCTTGCCATGGTGTGGTAATCTTTTACAGTTCAGATGCCAGTGCGGCGCTCATTACGGAATAGTCGGCGCCAGTGTCAACGAGGGCGTTGACAGCATGATTGTCTACGAAGACGGCGATTTCGGCAGAAACGATCTTTCTGCTGTCAGAGAACACTGCAAAACCGGAATGGTCCTCGTCTGGTCGTTGCATCGAATGAGGGTCTTTTGCAGTTCGCCGGGCCGCGACTTCACCCCCAGAAGTCGCCATTCCTAGTTTCCCCTGCGGGGACTTGGTGACCGGCTTCTGAAAGGAGCGGAAGACGATGAGGGCAAACTGGGTGACGTAGACCGGCGAGGCGACGGTGATCTCGACTGGTGGTGCTGAACAGTCGAAGGTGTTCGCTGGCCCGTGAGATAGGCTTCGATTTCGCGGGGGCGATCACCGTAGCACGGGCGTCGAGCATCAGGATGGAAGCCGCGGAGACCTAGTTGCCGGTATTGACAGTTCCTGTATACGTGACCCGCTTCGCCGCAGTGATAGCAGAGCGGACGGTTATCCGAGGTGCGCCACGTGCTTGCCTTGCTACCACTTTGTCTTGAGGTAGACTGCAGATAGGTGGGTGCGCTCGGGAACCTTGAGCCGTGAGGCGGGCTCGAAGCAGTGGCGTGGAATGACTGCATAGCCTGGTACCTGGGCCACATAGCAGGATCTGTAGCCGGTGGCGCAGGGGATCGCAATGCCGCTGCGTATGTCAGGACTGGCGCCTCGGGAATCGGTGGTGTGATTGGGGTCAGGGGTGTGACGGCCTGCCGGACTTCTTGTCTGATTATATCCGCGAGGGCAGACACAGGTTGATGGGATCCCACCGCCTGAAGCTGTCGCAGTTCGTCTCGAACAATACTTCGAATGAAGTCTGCGAGGGCCTGTCTCTCGCTGTCAGAGCCGATAGAGCATGCGGTGGCTGGGATCTGGCGTTCGTATTGTGATGAACGCTGCTGCAGCGTACGTTCCATAGTGGTCGCCTCACTGATGAACTGGGCGACTGTCGTTGGTGGATTGCGCACGAGCCCAGCGAAAAAGCTGTTCTTTTACTCCGCGCATCAAATGCCTCACCTTCTTTTCCTCGGGCATGGCAGGGTCCGCGCGCTTGAAGAGCCGAAGCATGTCCTCGACAAACATGGATACTCGTTCGTTCGGCCTCTGGTTTCTGCAGAATATGGCTTGTTCGGCCCTCTCCTTCCTCTCGGTGTCCTGAAAGGCGTCACGGAGCTGACGGCTAAACTCTTGCCAGGTTGCAAAGGAGCCCTCGTGGTTCTCGTACCACGTCTTCGCAGAATCCTCCAAGTAAAAGTAAACTCGGCGCAGCTTGCGAACATCGTCCCATTTGTTGATACAGGCAACCCGATCAAAGTGGTCGAGCCAGTCATCAACATCCTCGAAGATATCTCCATGGAACGGCTTTGGTGTCTGTGGTGCCTGAAAAACATGGGCGAGAAGAGAACCATGGGCATCGCTGGTTTGGACCGCCTGGCTTGTCATCGGAGTTGCCATCTTTCTGGGTGTCGATGTCAAGGGACCAAATTCAGGGGGTAACCCACGCAGGCGGCGGCTGCTTCTTGCTCTGGGAGATGTAGCTGTCTCCACGATGGCCGACACAGCCGAAGTACACGTACCCAGCACCTCCACCAGTAATGTCGCGAGCAAAAACAAGACCTGCAGCCAGGAGTTCACTGAACCAGAGCAACGAAAACGTTCTCTTCTTCTTCGTAGCCCAAAACGGGTATGAGCCACAGCGGCTCGTTCATCAATGGTGGCAATATGTTCTAGCTGCCAGGTGTCCCCTCGTGTGGTCCCCTCTCTTGAAGAATACCACACTACAATGACATTCTGAACACTTTGGCATTCTACTTGGTGGCTAATTAGTTTGCTAGTTTATTAACTCCTAAACTGCTTGTAATGAGGTAAGCTCTTTATTTGATCATGTAATTTTCAATAAATCATTTCAGATGTTCTGAAGAGTATTCTAGTGTACTGCTAACAAAAAATTTTTATGCAACATGCAAAAAAAAAAAAAAAAATCATGCCATGGAGTGTGTCGCATTGCCCGGAACAACTGGTAGTAAAAGGGTTAAGGTAAACGAGAAAGCTCATTTGTTCTAAAGTTACAGTCACTATGATGTATTTTATCACCAAACGTGACACAGACTGAGTACATGTGCAAGGTACTTATTGTTTGCGATTCTGTTGAGCTTGGAGAACTTGGACTGGATATGTCATATATGACACAACTTGCCTTAAAAAGTTATCAATGAGGCAGTTCACTTTTGCCAAATGCATTTTATAGCTTGTGTGCAGTATCTATTCGTTTTGTAATGTGCCAAATTTTATTTGTTTCAGATTAAAGTGTGGCCATGGGGCTGAAGAGGGGCAGCGCAGGCAATTCTGGCCTGCGTGCAGAGCTCCTCCAGTTGGCTTCACGGCTTCGTCGGGAACATCTGTTTGTGAACTCGGAAAAGCGAGAGCTTCAGCGGTTGAACGAGCATGTGCAGCGCTCTGTTGAACGCCTACAGCATCTCTCATGGATCTCACGGCAGCAGCGCAACGCATTGGAAGCCCTCGTCCTCGGTCGTGATGGCAGCCCTGCCTCATGCTGCCAGCGCCTGAATGCCCTCGAGGATGCATGCTTTGTGGATTCGTACCGCATGTTGGGCATGAATGACAACGCATATGCAACATTGCTTCGTGGCTTGCGTCAAGATCCCTGTCTGGTGGCTGTGTGCCTTGTGCGTGGCCCTACAAGTCAGCTCCAGGCGGTCGTAGATATTTTAGTATCATGTGTGTACGGCTGTGGGACCCTCTCGGAAGACCAGACACTGATGCTGCAACTCTTGCGCGAGTTGATGGTGCTGCAGCTGGAAGGCTGCGAGAATGTGCGGCGTCTTCTGCAGCATGGCTCTTGTGCCTTCAGTCGCTTCTACAAAGCCTTCACTGAGGGTCTTCCTGGTGCACAGCTGTTCCTGACTTCAGCCCTGCACACAGCACTGATACAGGTAAAACCATCAATGCAGCATCACTTCCTTGGAAAGGGGAAGTTGTGGCAGTACTACTGATTCTTATGAGCACTTTAGTTGCTTTTCTTATTTTGTTCTTGCACGGGCAGAAAAACAAAGTAAGATCCAGAAACCATATTCAAGCAGTTGTCATCTTTTCCCCATACCTATTATGCGGCGAAGGAGAAGCCGCTGGCCAGCACACATGTTTCTCCATTATTATTGACTAATTGTACCTTTGGTTGAAACTAAAGTTTTTTGAGTTTGTTAAGAAGCAGTGCTAGTAATAAGTTGTGCGACTCGAGAATGCGTGTTGTACGTTATAAATTATTGTGAAAATGTGGAATGAGCGCATACTCTTCGGCATATAATGGTGATGAAAATTTTAATTGTCTCATGCTCAGCGAACTACACTAAGGCATTCCTCAAATACAAGGAATCTGCTGAAAAGTAGAGACTGGGTACTATGAGTGCCTCAAATGAATTTTATAATAATCCTCTTATACTACAACACAGGATTCTTTCTGCTGTAGCAAAATGGCAACAGCACTTGACCGGGTGTGTTATGCAATGCTGGTGTGCCTATCCGAAGTATTGGCAAAGGCATTTTCCCAATTTTTCAACAAAATATGAGAGTCTGGGAAAATACCTGAAGATGGCAAAAAATGCAATTTTCATGCCTTCCCTGAAGCCTGTTTAACCCCCAACATCCCTGAGTAACTACAGGCCCATTGCATTAACAAGTTGTCTCACAAAAACATATGAGAGCATTATAAACACAAGACTCACGATCATTCTTGAATCAAGGCACCTGATAGTCTTACATGAGGGCGGATATGAAAAGGGCTGCTCTACCACTGACCATCTCCTCAGACCAGAATACGAAACATAAGGTGCATTTTTATATAACCAGTACAGTCACTCTGTTTTCTTTGACTCAGAGAAAGTGTACGGTATGACGGGACGATATTGGATCTTGAAAGACTTAGCTGACTTGGGGATGCATGTACGAATGCTAAGCTGCTTATGTGACTTTCTGCTGAATAGGACATTTCTGTTGTAGGCCCGTGTGCTCAGATTTGGGTGCTCGTTAAAGAACCCCAGGTGGTCTAAATTTCCGGAGCCCTCCACTACGGCGTGTCTCATAATCATATAGTGGTTTTGGGACGTTAAACCCCACATATCAATCAATCAATGAATAGGACATTTCTTGTACATCTCAGCCCTGTACTCTTACAAAGATTTGAACAAGAAAATGGTGTACCACAAGGTTGCATTCTCAGCACAACTCTCTTCATTGTCAAAATAAACTTCATTAACAAGGTCATTCTAGTCATAGTCATGCACTCTGTCATTGTTGATGTTTTTCAATTGTGCCTCAAAACTATCAACCTGTGAATGGCAACCCCAAATAACAATCAATAAGCTCATGTAATGTGCTGACTAGAATGGTTTTTGCTACTTGAAACAAACAACTGCGACTGTTCTCTTTATGCAATGGCAAGGATTATACCCAGACTCAGTGTTATGATTAAGCAATGTCATGATAGCGGTAAGTCAAGAGCATATATTTTTAGCAGTTGCATTCAAACAAACACTAAACTTAGTTTCCCACATAAACACACTAAAAATTAAGCCAGATGGAGTACTTAATCTTCTTAAAGTGTCATAAGCACTGGCGTTCCAACTGGCTGTGCCTGCTACATATCTACCGTTCCATTGTGTGTGGTATTTTAGATGATGATTGGGTTGTCTGCGGCTTGGTTCGTGTGTTCTGCATTCGGTGTGTTGACCCTGTCCACAATCTATGCCTACGTCTGTCCAGTGGTGCCTACTGAACATTGCTGGTAAATAGTTTATATGTAGATTGTAATGAAGCTTGTCTGTATCAGCAAAAGAATATTAACAATGTGCTATGTTTTGGCAATTAAGTCATCACCATAACACATAATACCACAACATTGTCACAAAATGTGACTCATGTTTACTCTGCTTAATCAAACCACTGATTTTATGGTTTGATGAATACTTTTGCACATATGTTGTACCTGAATTGGGCACTCAATGCAACCACCAAATCTTCCACCATGGTTTGACCTGGCACTGCTTTGTGATTTTTCCCTAGCCCACCTGAAAAAAAAAGGCACCCCAGGACACGCAATTTAGGAATTTTATGCACTTCAATGTAAATATAAAACTAGCATCGTATGTTACATCGGCTGCTCAAAAATGAAAAATCATGTGGATATTGGGATTGTGACAGGGAAATGTGCTGACAATGTGGGGACAGGAAATGTGCTGACACTGCCTCAGTACTTGTCCATATTCAAAAAAATCTATGCCTTATACAAGTGGTACAAAATATCATTGCTGGAAAATGCTAGAACGCAATGATATACACTGACTTGTTGACTGCACTGAAAGTTCTACATCTGAAGTCTGAGCATGAACCCTTAGTTGGCTAAATTTTAAACATGATAGTTTTGAATAGTGAGGCCGTTACTATTAATTTCTGCAAAGTCTCCAGCCAATTTGGGATATCTAGTAAAGAAAAAGCACTTAGTAGATGTGCTTTTTTGGCAGTGCATTAATGGGTTAAAAAAATTGATATTCCCATAAAGAACAGCCAGCAAACAATTTGTATAGAATTGTTAGCTAGATGGCAGAAACAGTGGTACTCGTGCCCAAATAGTAAGCTCTGTCCAGTGAAGCCCATACTTTTAGAATGGAAGACTCATTGACACCTAGGACGATTTGTTGAAGTTGTATTATGACACTCCAAATGGGGCACACACACCTGAGGCACAACTTTTTACTCACAAACAGGGAGCAATCAACATGTGCAAAATGTCAAGAACTGCTAACAGCATAACTATAATGGTACACATTCTAATCACATGTCCCCTTGTTACTATGCAAAGATAAAGATATTTTTATGACCTATACAAACAACACACATCTATGCACCCTACTCTGCTTCTTGGAGATAATTTTCCTGTAACCTTATCGGATGTGCTGAAAATGAATTTGGCTTTTTAAACGGCATCATTTCACTGGTCGCGCGGAGTTATCATTATGTGTGAGGAAGGGTGCCAAGTGTTGTCAGAGTCTAGGAATTCAAGCTGACGCTTGTGGTAAGTGATGTGAACACGACATTGCTTTTTTACAAACTTTTTTTCATTTCGCCGCTTTCTAGAACTAGAAATAATTTGCTCCTTACTATCCCTCATTTATTTAATGTTATTAGGCTAACCATTGATGTAATTACTAATATGTATAGCTGACTCCCATGTGAGGGCCACTGTCTTCTTCTATGTCTATTTACCAGAATGTTTTTTTTTATTTACTACTCCAAAACGTCTGCAAAATAGCATACAGCCTTAAAAGTCGTGCCTGTCTATTCTTTAGCAGCTAGAAACTGTTCGCGTTTAATTTTCATGCACTCCAACCGCCCACGAAGTATACGCTCAACGTAAGAATCGCGTGGAAGTAGCCGATTAGTTGAAAAACAGGTGTGTGCAACTCGTCAGTTTACAGGAAACATCAAAGTAGGAGTGCGACACTCAAAATCAGAAAAACTGTGACATTGCGGACACTTTAAAACCCACAATGTCAATATTGAGCGTGACAGGAAGAAGTTAAGAGAGAACAAATGCTTGGAAAGAAGGTTCATTCAGGGCACTAATGCGGAACAAGCCCATAAGGTCGAAAGTTCGAAACCACACAAGGTGTTTTTTTTTAAATAAAGAAATTAGATTTTCAGACAACTAGAAAAAAAAAAAGGTGAAACGAGCTACGAGCCAGGTGAAGTTGGGAGCTCATAGGCGGTCAGGTGGTTTTCTACATTGCTAATAAAGTGCAACAGACCATCTACTTACAGATAGCGCAGCAGCCAAGCATGCCATGACAATATTTGGTTCGACTAGAGATGTCGAACCATTCCCGATTGTATATCTACTTAAAATGCGTGAGCAAGGAATCATTTAAAAAAAAAAAAAAATTGGCTCCGTATCTGCATGTAATCTGCAAATGACGTCGAAAGACTGTAGTCTTGCGTGTGGAAAGATTTAACAAAACATATATTTGATGTTTTGCGCAAGAAAATCGGTGAATGGTATTCCGGAGGCGCTGCATTAGAGTGCCTCGAACGTGCAGCGGAGGCGAACGAGCGCATCAAGTCACGTCACACGTGAGACATGAGCGCCATCTGGCAGTTTCTTTTGGAAAACAAAGCGCGAGGTCGTGCACGCCCATCTCAGAGGTAATAGGGTGTAGAACGCGAGGCGACGGGTAGGTGCCACCACCATCTCGTCTTAGCAAAGCGTTGGAAACACTCCCTGTTCCGTGCAAGCGTTGCATGGTAAGCGCAACGTGATAAGGGCTACGATCCTGAAAATTACTTATGTATGCATTTTCTAGTAAGAGATGCATATGCAGAATATATGCGTGTTCTTATGGTGCCCTAGATATGCGCAATAATTGCTTTTTGGTTGACAATTGCACAAGCATGAACGCTCAACCTTCAGCAACATTGGTGGTCGCTGAAAATGGGGTCGGCCGTTTCAAGTACCCAATGCCGGTAAGAGTGGACAAACAGACAAATGTACAGACAGACAGACCGACCAAAATTTTTGCGTCGAAGGTCCCCAAGAAAGACTACCATCTTTAAAAAAAAAGAGAGCACTGGCGACTATCTGCTGGTAATGCACTCCCTCACCAGAGCAGGATTGGCCGCCCTGATGCAGTACCTGGCCACAACCTCCCATGAACACAGCAATTAACCCTTGGCCCTCAGTCCCCAGCAGCTGCGAAACAACTGTTCAAAGCGGCAGTCAGACCTGTGACGCGGCGGAGGGTGCTCAGAATCCCTGGGTACGGACAGGCCGCCATTGGAATCTGAACATGGCTACTTTCAACACTAGAACACTATCTAGTGAGGCTAGTCTAGCTGTGCTATTCGAGGAATTAGAGGGTGTTAAATGGCATGTAATAGGGCTCAGCGAAGTTAGGAGGGCACGTGAGGCTTATACAGCACTGAAGAATGGACACGTCCTATGCTACCGTGGATTAGTTGACAGAAAAGATCTAAAAGTGGGGTTTCTCATGCACAAGAATATCGCTGGCAACATAGAAGAATACTATAGCATCAGTGAAAGGGTGGCAAGTATCATACTAATTAAGTTTAACAAAAGGTACAAGATGAAGGTGGTACAGGCCTACGC
Source organism: Rhipicephalus microplus (assembly GCF_043290135.1). NCBI lineage: Eukaryota > Metazoa > Arthropoda > Arachnida > Ixodida > Ixodidae > Rhipicephalus > Rhipicephalus microplus. Next base: position 329,826,981 of record NC_134710.1, on the reverse strand, counting down.
GCCTACATCGAGCCATCATGATCATTTGGTCGAATGCTTTTATAAAGACGTAGAGTCAGCCATTAATAAAGACACAGTATACTATTCTTATGGGGGACTTTAATGCCAAAGTAGGCAAAAAACAGGCCGGAGACCATGCAGTGGGGAATATGGCATCGGCTCTAGAAATGCCAGAGGAGAGTTATTAGTAGAGTTCACAGAACACAATAATTTACGGATTATGAATACCTGAAAAAATGGGCTAACCATAAGTGGACGTGGCGAAGTCCTAATGGCGAAACTAAAAATGAAATTGACTTCATTCTGTGTGCTCACTCAGACATTTTACAGGATGTAGAAGTAGTTGGCAAGATTAGATGCAGTGACCATAGAATGGTAAGAGCTCGTATACACCTAGGTTTCGTATACACCTAGATACACCTAGAGGAGGTATAACATGGAAAGAATTGAGCAGGCTCTAAAAAGCGGCAGAAGCCTAAAAGCTGCGAAGGCAGACTTGTGTATAGGCAAAAATCGAATGTATGCATTAAGAAACGAGGAAGGCAATGTCATAACTAATATGGAAAGAATAGTCGAAATGGCAGAGGAGTTCTACAGAGAGCTGTACAGAAGCCAAAAGAACCAGGATGGTATTGGGAGAAACTATAATAGTCCAAGAGAATTCAACATCCTAGCAGTAACAACAGGGGAAGTAAGAAAAGACCTAGAAGGAATGCAAAGAGGCAAAGCAGCTGGTGAGGATAAAGTAACAATGGACCTCCTGAGTGATGGCGGAGAAATTGTGTTAGAAAAATTAGCCACTATATATACAAAGTGTCTCTTGACGGGAAGGAAATCAGAATCTTGGAATAACGCCAACATCATCTTGATTCACAAGAATGGAGACGTCAAGGACTTGAAAAATTACAGGCCGATCAGCTTACTCTTTGTTCTCTACAAACTATTCACAAAAATAATAGCTAATAGAATTAAGACATTACAATTCAATCAGCCAAACCACCAAGCAGGATTTCGTACTGGCTACTCCACAATAGATCATATTTATACTATCAATCAGGTAATAGAGAAATGCGCTGAATACAACCAACCCCTGTACATAGCTTTTATAGATTACGAGAAGGCGTTTGACTCAGTCGAGACATCAGCAGTAATGCAGGCACTATAGAATCAGGGCATCAGAGAACCCTACATAAACATACTGGAAGAAATCTACAGAGGATCCACATTCACAATAGTTTTGCGTAAAGAAAGTGAAAGAATTCCAATAATGAAGGGTGTAAGGCACGGAGACACGATCTCTCTAATGCTATTCACCGCGTGTTTACAGGGGGTATTCAGGACCCTAGACTGGGAAGAGTTAGGGATCAGAGTTAATGGAGAGTACCTTAGTAGCCTGCGATTCGCTGATGACATTGCCTTGATGAGTAACTCAAGCGACAAATTAGAGTTCACGATTACTGAACTGGACACAGAAAGCAGAAAAGTAGGTCTGAAAATTAATATGCGCAAAAATAAAGTAATGTGCCACAATCTCGGCAGAAAACAGCACTTTGTGATACGTGGAAAGGCACTGGAAGTTGTAAAGAAATATGTCTACTTAGGACAAATGATAAGGGCGGAGCCAAACCACGAGGTTGAAGTAACTAGAAGAATAAGAATGGGGTGGAGAACATTTGGCAAGCACTCTCAAATCATGACTGGAAGATTACCACTCTCTCTCAAGAGGAAGGTATATAACAGTTGCATCTTACCAGTACTTATCTACACAGCAGAAACCTGGAGGCTTACAAAGAGGGTTCAGCTTAAATTGAGGACGACGCAGCGAGCGATGGAAAGGAAAATGGTAGGTGTAACCTTAAAGACAAGAAGAGAGCAGAGTGGGTCAGGGAACAAACCGGGGTTAAGGATATCATAGTTGAAACCAAGAAAAAGAAATGGACATGGGCCGGACATGCAGCACATAGGCAGGATAACCGGTGGTCAATAAATGTAACCGACTGGATTCCCAGAGAAGGCAAACGCACGAAGGGGAGACAGAGAGTTACATGGGCCGATGAGATTAAAAAGTTTGCGGGTATAATTTGGCAATGGAAAGCACAAGATCGGGTTGATTGGCGGATCACGGAAGAGGCTTTTGCCCTGCAGTGGGCGTAGTCAGGGTGATGATGATGATGATGATGATTTCACTGTTCAACACCTTGTGTCTGGTGCAGTATAGCCTTTGCTGCTTTTCAGCAGCAAAAAACTGAATGAACTAACTGTTTGACAAGAAGCAGTAAGCAGAAAGCTGTTTGTTTTTGACAGAGCCAAAGAAAGCTTTATTTATTATATTTTTTTTAAGTTTAAAACTCCTACAGGCACACACACCATGTGTTGTGCTGGCAAGCCTTTTGGGATTTAGGTATCAATCATAGTTTTACTGATTGTGCTTGGTATTTAATGCTCTTGTTTCAGTAAATACTGTATGTGTACTAATAAAATGGTAGGCTCGTATAAATGCCACTACGTCACTCCATAATTTTAACTTGTTCCATTGCAGGCCATGGTGATTGCATTTCGATTGAGGCGAAATGGTAGAGGCATGTGTATTGTGTGATTTCAGTGAATGTTAAAGAACACCAGATGGTCAAAATTTTCGGAGCCCTCCACTATGGCGTCTCTTATAATCATATCGTGGATTTCGGATCTAAAACCCCCATTATTATTATTATTATTATTATTATTATTATTATTATTATTATTATTATTATTATTATTATTATTATTATTATTATTATTATTATTATTATTAATGCACTGCATTGCCTGTTTTTTATGGAATTGCATTGGGTGGTAGGTATTTGTATATTTATTAATTTATTGCATAGAGGTGTGTACCTATTATGACTATTATGATTGCCATAACTAGGGACCTGAAAGCTGTTGGAGACTGAAGCTTCAAATTTACAAGTAGTTAGGAAGTGTCATGTTTTTTTTGAAATAATGTAATGCCGTCTTATTACATTTAGCCTGTATGTAATGTGTACACTTGTAACATGACTACAAGGGTTTTAAAAAAGACCTGCCAGCAGTTATGCTGTTTTTACTCTGAGGCCCTTGTATAATTTATTTCTCATGCAATACTGAGGCCACAGTTTTAAATGTGAAGCATTTCTTAGCGAGCCACAGGCACTTTGGTCATATTAGTGTTTCGTGGTCATCCCCTTCACATGGTAGATTTTGAAATTGACATAGGAGAACATAAGTGTATGGTGAACACGAGTCGCAGCTTGTGACATGAATAGAAGAAGCACATGTCTGTCATTAAAGTCATGAAACCTTTCGCATGGGATAGCGTTAACGTGTCTAAAGTTAACGGCATTGTGCTTCGAAACAGCGTCAAGATAAGACCTATAGCACATGCATTGCTTCAGAGCAATGCTGATTGTGCTTGTAGTGTGAGCTATCCACTTTTATTATCATGATATATGTACCTGTGTGATTCCAGAAGCTATAGTCAAACATTGCTTAAGTAACATTTACGACTGCTACATATGTACTATATGTCATCGAACAGTAGCATGCATTTTCTCAAGATAAAACTGACTTCTGTGCTATACCATGAGTTCCAACATGGCGTCTGACTATGAGCTGCCTTTTATATGTATACAACTACTCAATTACGGGTAGTTGTCTTCTTTCTCTTTCTTAACTACTCAATTGACTCAAAGGTGTCATTCAGCATGTCAAACGTGTCAAAGATGTCACTCAGCGCTTGGCTCGAAGCAAAAAATGTGGCATAGGCTGCTACTCTCTGATGGCTTCGCATGAAAACAATTGCCTACAGTGTGTGTGATCTGCCGCTATTTTCGTATTAATTCCTCCTGTTCAAATCGATATCACTCTTATAATTCACCATTTCCAACTGGATGATTTCATTGGCAACCGTGGGTAAAGCGTCACCCTGACACAGCATATTGTAAAATACCATTGAAATAGGCATTGTTATAAAATCATGAAGGTGTGTTTTAAGAACTTCAATTCCAGTTATTGGTACTGCACAGTGCCTGTCCAAATGTGAAATAATATAAGAAAAATGCACTCAAAACTTTTTATTTTTAGTGTAATTGACTGACCCAAGTGATTGACCCAACTCATTGGCTCAGTGGCTACAGTTTCCTGCCACTCAATGTTTTAATTACTGTGGCAGCATTCTAATGGGAGCAAAATAAAAAAGCATACATACTGTGCTCTATGTGTATGTTAAGTAACCTTATGTATTTGGAATTATTTTGTAGCCCCCCTCTGCTGCATCTCTCATAGCAGCTTTGTTGCTTTAACTTCATAGCTTCATGTGAAAGGGAAACATTTTGCAGCATAGATTGGGGATTTTTGTAGTTTACTGACTGTTTTTTGGGTCAATGCTAGGAGTCTCAAACTCACCTCATCTAACGGGCTATAGTCATGAAATTTTGTGCCACAAGGGCCATTTCAGTGCAGAAGGTTTACGCAATGAAGGCAGCTTGAACAAGATGTGAGCTAACATTGCCATTTCAAAGAATGGCTTTATAAAATCTTATATTGATCATTTTGGTAGCGGATTTGGTGTCATGATTCGAGAAACATATCTATACCAATCTCCAGAATGACTAAAATTTGATTGTTGATTCTAAGAATGAGTTTTTGTTCCACGGTTATTTTTCATAACATGGTGACCAGATGAGATGCTTCACTAAAAAAGTGTTGTAGATCAGTCATGTCTGTGTAGCTAATGAATGTACTTATAAAAAAATATAAAAAATAGACGAAGACATTCATGTGTAAGCCAGGGGCCACTAATGAAAGCGGCACGCAAGCTGCATTTTTGAGACCTCTGGTCAATTCCTGTACATATTTTTAGAAGTTCTGTTGTATAATACAATGTCCTCGTTCCTGAGTAACTTGGTCCTCATTATTACTTTGGTACCTTGTCAGTTTGTTTTTATATGGGCTAGCTCTGTCCCAACACAAAGCATACTTTCAGCTTCAAGAATCTATTCCCTCATTTATTGGCTATGGTGTACGTGAGCCAAAGCAGAAGTGCTTCACTGAAACTTGTTTCTTTTACCACCAGGTGCTAGTGGATGATGACTTGTACTTGGACATTGATCCAAGCAAAGCTGTTGTGCGATTCCCGGCTGACGAGAGGCTTCGTCACTTTGGTGCCAAGGATTCTCCCGACTATGCACGCCGTTTAGGGGCCTATCGAGCTTGGACAATTGATCGGCTGGCCCGGCTTGCTCAGGTGAGTGAGAACAAAGGGGCACATCAGTTTAGCTCGACCTGAGATGCGACACGTGTTAAAGAAGCCCCTAAACAACCTCCAATATTTCTTCAACCGTTTTAATTAAGCATGCACATTGTGTTCAGAATTACGTCACATTGAGCAGTGTTGTATGTGGCAGTGCTACAAGTCGTGAGCGCGCTACCAATTCCAAGGAACAATCTCTTTTCCCTTCTGGGCCTTTCCAGCTTCCCCAATGACGTGGGCGACATTAAAATGTTTCATATGCGATATTGTCAACAACCAATGCTGCAATTGGTCGAACAAGAACTCATGCCTTTCAGTTAGTCTGCAAGTAGCTGCCTGAGCTTCTTGCTATTCATCGCTGTGCTGCCCAGTGTGCGTGCTAGGGAATTGGCAACTCTGGCCTGTAACACAAGTGCTAAATCTTGAGCCTACCAACACAGTTATGCCTAGCGATCCGATGAGCTGCACAATTTGAATCGACAACGGCAAGTAGCTGAGGAGCGTGCAGTTGACGGAGTCGCGGTAACCGCAAGTGGACGCTGTTTCGAAAAGTGCATTGGCGATGATGCGTGCCACATAAGACTGGGAGGGGCACTTGTGAGGAGGGCAGAGTGGCATTAAGAGAGGAGACCAGCTGACAAACGGAGGGTAGCAAAGGAAAGGGCAAAATGGTTGAGAGCTGCATTTTGATTATCAAATGCGTCTAGCTCCGCTATTACAGCACCATCCTGAAAAATTCTCACAGCTATATGTTCGTTGTATACTCATGCACAACTAAAACAGCAAACCTAAATTTCGACCTCTGGATGGTTTAAGGGGCCCTTTAAAATAGTTATTACTTTGTACACTGGTTATTTGTTTAATTGAATATATAAATGGGTGGCTCAAGTGTGGTTTAAAAAGTACCCAAATTTTTAGCTAATGCAAAAAAGAATGCATTACATTTTGAATACTTTAAAATATTCTTTAAAACGTGTGGCTCCTTCAACTCCTGAGGTGCAAGCCTTCATGGTTATAAGCCTTGGCTGGTATAGATAATCTAATTATTATATTCACTCGATTATTTTTTTTAACCACGTTCATTCTGGCAACCGCCCAGACCGCTGAAAAAGCCTAAAATGAAAAATAATTGTAACATGTCTGTGAAATATGAATGTTCTTGATCAGTGGTCCTTAATCACATTTGTGCTGTTGGGACTCTGGTTAGCCACCTGTTGTGGCATTTCAGTTTCCATTGCACTCTGTCACTGAGTGTAAAGCGGTCACTGGTGCCATACTTTGATGGGTGTGGAATGCAAGCAGACGTACACGTATCTTGCCTTTTGTGTGGATGGTCACTAATAGAGACACGATTTTAGACAAATTCCTATTTTCTGTCGCCCCACTTTGATATATCAGCGTGAATTCACGGTAAAGAAGGGCTTTTGTAATGTCTCTATAGTGTCTCTAAATGTCTATTTTGAAAATCTGTGCCTATATGAACCCTATTTCGCGTCAAGTTTCGCTTTCAGGTGCACTTTGAGAACATTGTTCATGATACTAGGTGCATTGACTGTTTGTAACTCTATAGGGTTCAACTTAGTTTTTTAGTACAACCACTTCCTGGAAAACAACCCCTAGCAGCAGTGAAATTGAACGCACGGGCCAGGACATGCTGCCGCACTGACAAAGTGTGAGTGGTTGGTGAATGCATAACCGCAGAGAGCCAGCAGGACGAAGGAGATAGAAGAACGAAAGAAGAAAGAAAAATGTGATGAGCGCGGGGCTTTCGTTTTGTTTGTAAGGGTACAAATTGGCTCTGCACAATTCGAGCTGGCCAATAGGAGGCAGCCCTCCTGTCTAGTCTATTAGCGGTCTGGCTGTCTGCTTCTGCCCTGCCAATCTGGGTCATTCTGAAAAGACACCAAGGAGTGTGTTGATGTGCCAGTGGACACTTGACACACCATGCTACGGAATAAACAGAGAGACTGTGCTCTGCAAATCATGTGGGACAAAGGACAACAGCATGGCTATGTTCAGCTGTTGGCACCTTTTTGTCATCGACAACAGTAATTTTTTTTTTCCTATCGTAAGTACAGGTTGAGCACAGTCTTCGTTTTCAGTTATTTGTATATATTAAAAAATCTATTTTGCCTATATGTACAATATTGCAGGCCTAGAACATTCTCTTTCAATGCCTAATGATCAAGCCTCTAGTCATTAGGCTCTGTAGTTGAAAACTGCTGATTGTGTTTTGATGTGATGGATGCACAATCCTTAATGCTTCAAGTAAACGCTAATTGCAGGGGAGTGCTTTGTTTGCGAAAGAGCAGTAACCTTGCAGGCTAAAAATTGAATTGTATTTAGTCAGAAATGTTTTGGATGGGTTCCAGGTCAGAAGCTGTGATTTTAAAGGGCCACTCACCAGGTTTGACAGTTTTGAGCTGACAAGCGCAATGCGTACATGGGGCATTCATGATCACGTCTACCAAAATTTGCAACGCTGCGCGCCGAGCTAATTGGTCAAATTTCAAGATCAACGCTGCCCTCCCTTCCTTTCGCGGGTATGTATACACAGAATAAGGGCATGACGTACACGTAGGAATTGCCCTACATACACGGCAGTGCTGTGATCCTGGTCCTCTACGTAGACGACTGTGTTCTGACATTGCCAAGAGTAGCACGTGACATGAAGAAAATTATTTATTGTGACATGTATAGTTTATGTAATTTGTTGCTTGAATAGATAAATAATTAGACACAATAAAGGAATGTGCACATATTTTTTATTCCCCCCCCTTGTGAATTGAAACGAGATGCGGGGCTAATGTGCTTGCGTTTGGCATGCGTTCACGTCCCCGCGGTAAGCGCATTAAGCAGACCCCTGTCCTGGAAAAGAAATTAATGGTCCTGTGCGTTCGAATACTCATTATGCTCATCTAATCTACCGTGTCTAAGCCAACGTTTCTAAATCATCACGCAGAAACAGGCAGTAGGCCCTAAAATAGCGCTGATCAACAAAACAACGCTGCTCGCGTGCACGGGGGTTGGGCTTGTTCGGGCACGTCATGTGCACGTGACCTCTTGGTTAGATGCCGGAGAGGGTAGGGAAAAAATTTGGCTTGCAAAGGCTACGCAGGGGAGCGGGAAGGGTTTCGAGCTCGCCTCCTCTCATCCTTGTTTTACACCGCTTCAACAAAACAGTTTTCTCAGCTCGTAATGGACTGATTGAAAACATTTTTGTGGCATAATGCTCTTCATTGACACACAACAACTTCCACGGTCTAACTAAAATTTGTTATGGGCCCTGCTGAGTGGCCCTTTAAAAGACTCCTTGCCCACCAGGTTTGTACAACAGTAACATACAAGCACATGGCATAGATCTTTTGGTGGCATATGTGTCTTTAAAGTGTGTGGTGTGACAACAATAAGATTTAAAGCATGCTTTTTTCTTACTTTCCCAAATCTTGGCTCCATCGAATGTGCAGTCTATCAAAGCTAGTTCTGTTTAATGCAGAACTATCTTTATCGGACAAGATTTCGGGATGAATATAAAAGGGTTGTTTAATAAAGACTGAGGCAGTGTCTGGGGCTCTTTACTCTTATTTAATTTAGTCATCTCAATGCATAATTTGTTAAGGGAGCACTGACATCAAATTTCAAGATCGAGATGTGCCCATCATTCGACCGGTGGTATGCATAGGCCTTCTTGGCCAAATGTGAACGGCATCCATCGCGTTGAAGTTATTTTAATTCAATGTCAAACAATGTAGAAAAGCTAAGGAGAAAAAACGGAAAATAGACTATCCTGCGACATCGACACTAGTTCTGCGTGTTCGGTATGATACATTTCACAAATACCATTCTGAGTGACGATGCCCTAGTAGCGATCACGAGTACGATCCGGGTGTTCTTGTCGTGGCACCAACTGGCGCCAAAGCGCAGAAATGCACTCGCTCGTCACGTCTTATCTGCGTCGCACCGGTTTGAATGATTTCGTGAAATTATGAAAATAAAAACTACCCTTAGAAGAACCGCGAAATAAAAGGGCATGATTAAATGTGTGCTTGTCGGTCAGCTTGTCGGGGAATCGTTGTGAGTTGCAGGTGAGTTGCAGTCGTCTAGTTCGAAGCATAAAAAAGCGCAATGAGGGTGTCTTTTCATATCATGTATGTGTTACACATCAACACGACCACGAGCTATCAAAAGTGGAACAGCGTATAGTCAGATATCATTGCTAACAAGTAACATGCAGGTACCGTTGAATTTTAGTTCATCTGTAGAATTCGCATCCACGTAAAAGTGTTAATACCGTGTTAACCGCAAGAGGCTGGATAGGTGGGGCTATCTAGAGACACAAAAAGAGCCTGGCAAGCAGGAAACATATTCTATTTCTCCGTTGATGCTCATTCGCGATAGCTATATTGCATTGACCCCTCTGCATATACTTAAATGCTTTGCACACCAAAACACACCAATATAGCTGAGACACACGAGCGAACATGGCTGAAGCGTGCATCCTCGGGCACCTCTGCAGTGCTGCTTGGAACGGTGTCCATTTTGGAATCACTGCTCTGCAAAAGGTCGATCGAAGCAAAAAATAATTCCCGACGTCGCGAATCGCGGGGATTCCAAGCTCAGACTATTGTATAGAACCCGAGTCGACTCTTTGTACGGCGACGACAGCAATGCAAATGACTAGGCATGACTTAATGTGTCCGCCTAGCAGATGAAATGCTTGCGGAGCAGCTGAGCCTGACGTCACTCTTTTCTGTGAAGAAGTGGTCAGTTATGACATGATCTGGAGGTGACCACGAGGTAGCGCCACTGCTGGTGCTCCCAGTGCTAAAAATGGGGGATTGCCGGCCGTTTTGAATAGTGCTAGAGACCAGTGATATAAATCAATAAAAGTGATAGTTATTCATCCCTCAGTTGCGTTCTAGGTCACGAATCGCTGCTACGGGGTCCATAGCTACTCGCTGATGCAAAAATCTTGGCATAAGTAAATTTGATGTCAGTGCTCCTTTAAAGTTCCCACCATATGTCATATCATTTTTGCTTCAATGCAGCAGCAACAATATGGATCTAAAAATGAGCTTGCGTCTTGTATAGTCACCAAGATTTAGTCAGTAAAGGCTTGAGTAAATAAATTGGCAGACAAAGCAATGGCGATCACATTTTTTAACCATGAGGAAATGTTCTACACCCATTCAGGTCCCACGGACGAGGTGATAAATGCCGCATACTAGAGAATTTTAATGAGAACTAGCAGACAATAATGCTAGGGAAAGCACAGGAGAAGTTATTAGAAGTAATTTTAGGGTAAATGTAAAGAAAGAAAAGTGGACGAATAGATACCTTGCCACCGGTAGCATTCGAACTTGCGACCTTCGAAAAACATGTCCGATGCTCTACCACTGAGCTACCGTGGCGATCATCCCCCTGTCCACTTTATGATGTATACGAGGCCCCCTTTTTTTCACCCCCAAAAAGAGCCAAATGCAGTCACCTAAATTAGGCTAAATTTCACTGGAACGTAAAGCATGCTAAGTATATTCAACTTCTAGAACAATTCTAATAAAAATGGGGCAATTCCTTATTGTAACGCAAACCCAAAAAGGCAGTTTCTAATAAAAAATGAGTCAAATACTCCAACTGTTTCAATAAAACTGGGCCACATTCATTAAATCAGCACTGCGCCAACAATCATGACCAAAGCAACCAACATGGTCTCGCCAAAAATGTTTCATGTGTGTCATAGATGCTTTGCTATCATGTTTACGTTTGACCATTCGGTTTTCTACGGCGAGTTGGCACTTGCTGATGGGCATGATGTTCAGTGATGAAACTCAATTACAAAGAGCTAGAGGCTGACTTTCCTACTTCTTTATGCCTAATAAAAGTTCTTTTTGAGTTTAGTGCTACAGTATCATGTCTTCTATTCGCTCCAACACTGTATATTTGAAATGAAATACACACGAGATGAAGATATTGAGCATCTATCTATTGCCTGAAGAAGTGCTCTGAAACTGCATGGCATAAAACAAACTGGAGCACTTTTCAAGGCCTTCAATAGATGCGAAGAACAAGAAAACATTGCTGACAGTCCAGAATAGTGCGCCTTTTGCCAGGAAAGGCCCCTCGCTCTTCAGGTCTAGTAATCGCCATTACGCCCATGCGACGAAGCACGGCACCAACAGAACCACAAGTATGATGTTGATTCTATCACAAAATATTGCTATACCATACATTCGAATCATTTTACACTTATTTTACGAGCTAATTCATGCCCAAATGAAATATTATAATCTATATGAGCCAATTGCAAACTTTACTTCTGAGTCTCAATACTGATGAATTGGGCTATGTAGATTTTAGCCACATTATAGATTTGTGCTATTTAGGAGAGAGGAACATAATGGAAAACAGTTGTTTAGTCGGGCCCAACCATATTGTCACGGGGTTGAGATGTAGACGAATGGTGCACACTGCGAGTGGAATAATAAACTGTTTATTTTGGCGAACCTGTGCCCAGTATATGGAAAGTTGGACTACACTAGCAGTCTTGCACTCATAGCGATGAACGAAGCGTCGGCCGTGGATCAACTGACAAGCAGCGAAGCGTGTTGGCATTTATACCCTTGCTATAGAATATTCTAGCGTTATCGCTAGCGGCGACGTAGCTTTCAGAATAATCTGTAATGTTCACCAAGTTAGGGTAATCTTCACAAAATGACCTTCTACAGCCTCTAAGCTTCTCAAACAACGTAGGCGCGGTTTGCGCTGAACATAGTGTAGGGGGGCGATAACAAAGCTTGAGGAAAGGAATGTGGCAATATTGTGAGTAGAAAAAAGTGAGGTTTTTCAGTTTCAGTTAAAGTGCATTTGGCTCTTTTAGAAAAAAAAAAATCTCATATAGCTGCATTTGAATGTGTGAGCATCAATCAGTATCACTTGTTGCCATTATGGCGAGTGGGAAACACTTTTTTTTCGCCTATTTGCCGTCACATAGGATGTGATCTTATTACGAGATGGCAGCTGACCAATAATCCCTCGTATGCCTACTTACTTTCTCAAGGCATCAAGTCTGCCAGAACAAGACCCATGCTACAAATGAAGGAAAGTGTAAACTTAAGGGCTCGTTTACTTTGTTAGACATTATATTAATGAGATATAACAGACAATAATGCCAGGGTATGTATAGGGGATGTTATTAGAAGTTATTTATTTATTTATTTATTTATTTATTTATTAGTATACCCTCAAGACCCAGAGGGGGTTACAGAGTGGGTGGGCACAATATGGAAGTGGAATAAGTTATAATAACAGCATTGAACGAAATACAACAAATCACAATAGTGAAAAAATAGAAAAAAGACAAGCAGGCAAAGAACAGTAGCCTACAGTCACACCATATAGTGTTTTGAAACTGCTGACTTGAACAGCCCTTGATTGAAAAGTGGACAATAAGATAAAGAAAACAAGCCCTTATTACGCTTTCCTGCATACTAGGGAATTGTTTTATAAGTGGTCATATGAGAGCACATCTCTTGAAAAAGGTTTGAACTTGTGGGGAGTTAGAAACTTCTCCATGATAATGTAAGGGCTGAGGTTGCGATAATTGTAGTCCAGTTTTTCGCTAGGAAAAAATCTCAACAGTTTCTCAGCTGCCCTGTAGCTACTCTGTAGGGAACCAAGTAAGGACCTGACCCCCTACAACCTATTTTTGTATGACATGTCAAAAATGGGATGGAAGGGACATCATTTTGATAAGGCCCAGAAAGCAGTAAAATTTTTAGAAGGGAAACCGTTCACTTAGAAGAAAAAATTCACACTGGACGTAGAGAAGGGATGAAGACGAGCGCTACTTCAGACAAGCTTTGCAAGGAAATTTCTATTGGACGATGAGAAATGTCTTTATACTTGCTCAAAAATGTCTTTAGAGGCATTAGACTCATTACAAAGTGTTTTTACCCGTCAAGCATGAGATGTGGTGGTTCAGGACCCCTTTCATATCATTGCTGTCATACATGCCAGCAATGAACTTGGTGGCGTCTTGAACAATTACAGCCTTTTGGTTGCAGCATCCTTTCACCACCCATTTTTTCTCTCTTTCCATTTGTGTACTTTCTCTCCTTTCCTTTTTTTTTTTCATCAGGATAAAGCGTCATTTATTGTTAAACATCAATTCCTTTCCATTAAAAAAAATGCTTGTACTCATACCGAAAAGGGGATGCTGGCCTTAGAAATTGCTTTGTTTTCCTGTCAATTTTCCCGAAACTATGAACCATTATTCAACTTTTGACTAGTTTCAAATATGCAGTGGCTTTCTGTGTTGACAAATGATCAACATCGAACCCACTCTGAGCTGTTTACTTTGGTGTCATTTTTTGAAGATTACAAAGCTATGAAAACAATAGTTATTTGTAGCTTTATCTTGATATGCTTATTAGGTAAAGAAATTAATAAATGCCACCTTTGTAATATCGGGTTTGTACTGTCACATGCTTGAATATTTTTCATGTAATCTTCCTTTTTCATGATGCCATGGTAGATGCGCTTTTGCCCTAGCAGTAAGGTCGCGAAATGCCTCCTAATGTCTGAAGGCTTTTCCTCTGGCTCTACCAGTTGTCTCTTCCCAAGCAAAACAGCAGCGGGCAGCACAGAAAAATGAAAAGAGGCAAATTCCCTGACTTCTCCTTCACACTTCACTTAGTCGCGTCATCTGTTGGAGTGCATAAAAATTGATTTCATCAAAGCAAGCTGGGCAATTTCGTAACTTGACATGTTCGGCTAAATGTGGAGTGCGGCATAGGCAAAGGACAAAGAAACAGACAAAATGAGCATTGTGTCTATTTCTGGTCCTTCGTTTTCCTCATGTTGTGCATTTATCTCGACTAGTTTCCATCATTGGTTACCTCCATGCAAACAGTTTTAGGTCGACTCTAGCCCGGGCCAATTCGGTAAATGTTTTAGGTAATTTGTGAAAGTGCAGCATGTGAAATGTGCAGTGTAGCACAGTTTCATGCACAGATCAGCAATTACGCAATTTTCGTCAATTTCGCTGTGGCCTCAGTACTGTTTTCAGAGAGTCGCTTTGCAGAATGATCTGGACTGTTGCTGAACAAATGTAGTGAACTGTTTAAAGTTGAAATATTGCGTTCATTTTTTTACTTTTGTTTTTAATGAAGTATTTTATGTGTATTGTGGTGCAGGGCTTTGTGGATGGCCTGCGTAGCTCATGGCCGTGGCTCCCAGCACCGTTGGCATGGCTGGTGCGCCGTTTGCATGCGACACTTACGCATAATGGAGCTAGTGAGGACCCTCGTGCTGGAGTGGTTTGTGCCGACCTTGTCTTCGCCTTTTTCATCTGCCCTGCTGTGGTCAGTCCCGAGCTGCACGGCCTTGTTGACATACACATAACACCAATTGCACGATTCAACCTCATGCAGGTAAGGACAAGCGATTTTTTTTGGTTAGGTGGTTGTGATAATGAGAGACACATAAATGCTTTCAACATGTGCATTTTTTTGTCTGTGTGAAGGAAATAAGTGTAAATTTTAGGGCTCGTTTTTCTTTGTTAGACACAATATATTAATGGGAACTAACAGACAATGATGATGGAGGAAAGTATGGGGGATGTTATTAGAAGTACAGTCGAATCTAGATAATTCGAACTTGAAGGGACCAAAAATTTGTTCGAATGAAAAGAAGTTTGAAATAATGAAAGCTAAATAAACGGAGGGCTCTCCATGCAGTGGCGCATGTGCATTGAGCTAACACACGAGGGGGAACTTTCAGAAGACTTACATTTATTCACAAATCACAGGACATCTGTTATTAATTGAAGTAATCGGTGATGCTTGTCTGTACATTTTTGCCTTGCAGCGAGTCGATCAGTTTCGCACGCAGCTTGCAAACATTTCTACTTCGACTTTAGCATTCTACTGGCAAGAGAAGTTGCGCACGGAAATGTCCAGCGCCGACACTTTCTAAAGACGACGACAACGACTGCGCAGCGGAGCCTCTCACGCAGACGCAGCATGGCCAGCACATGACGAGAAAGGAAGAGCGTCTCCACACGGAGAGAAGATCGGCAATTGAGAGAAAACCAACACTCCACGGCAGCTTTTTTTTGCTCTCTTCGCATGTGTTTTTTAAAGGAGAAGAGTTACGTAGCAGGGACGGGAAAGGAGGAAGCGTGGAACCGGCGCGTGAGAGAACCCCCCCCTTCAAGGCACAAAGCCGTGCTCCGGCAAGGGTAAAGGGCTGCAGAAGATAGTAGTGCCTTTTCCCTTTCATTCAACCACACATTCATCAACCCTGCGACAGCTTTCTTTTTTTCCTCTCTTTGTTCGCGCGCTGCGTTGGAAGGAGAAGGGTCTTTACGTGGCAGGGACGGAAAAGGGAGAAGCGTGACAAGGGCGCATTGCAGATCGGCATTTGAGAAAGAGCAAACATTCCACCGCAGCTTTTTCTTTCCTTTTCATTTCCTTCGTGGGCAACATTGAGGTGTCGCAAGTGCTGCCGCGGGATCGGTGGGGTGCTGAGAGTATTTTCGGAGCGCGGTATCTTCGAATCAACCGTCGCAAGTGCTTGCGCGTTTGAATGACCGGGCATTTTTGCCCATTGGAATACACATAGCTTTGGCGGGACCTCATCGTGAGTTTGAATTAACAGAAGTTTGAATTAAGCATGTTTGAATTAATGAGATTCGACTGTAGTTCTGATGGAAGTGGGAAGGAAGAAAAGTGGACGAATAGATATGCCACCATCAGGGACTGAACCGGCAACCTTCGAATAACGCATCCGGTGCTCTATCGCTGATCTACGGTGGCGGTCATCCCTCAGTCCACTTTACAGGGTACATATATATGTACATTTAAACATCGGAGCGTCAGTCAGTGCAGCAAGTAGCCACCACGGTGAGTGTGGAACATCCTTCTTTTTTTTGACATCACGTAGCACATGATTTTATTATGAGCTAGCAGATGATGAATAATCCCTCGATACTACCTGAAGGAATCAATCAAGTCTACCAGAACGAGACCCTCGTGTGTGTTTTTTAAGCGTATAACCTTCATTCCTTTATAAAATGACAGCTTTTGTGCTGTCACTTCTGTGTTGTTAACACAAGTGCATCTAAAGATCAACCAAGGGATTATTGCAAAGCTTCAGGAACTTTCATGCACACAAATTATTGCCTACATGGGCATTTATCAAGCATCATATCTCCTTGCATTGTGATTTTTTTCTGGTTTTTAAGCTGCAGTTTAAAACTCGATGCAAGGACAAAATGAAAGAATCTGTTTCATGAAACTTTTGCTGGCACAGTTGTTATGTATTGATCTGCCATCGTAATGAGTCATGGCAGTGCAGATCATGATCGACGCAGCTCCCAAAACCAGCTCACTCGCTTCAAAGCTCACACAAAGAGTGAATTCAATCTTTTAAAGAAAAACACTCACAAAGAAATGAAGGCAAGAATAAAAGGAAAGGTTCCCGCTACACTTGTGAGATTACTCATGATATTTGCTGTTTTTTTTTTTACCGTTAGCCGCACTTGATCATATACAGTCGAATCTCATTAATTTGAACACACTTAATTCTAATTTCTAGTTAATTCGAACTCACGATGAGGTCCCGTCAAAGCTATGTGTATTGCAATGGGTGAAAACGCCGGGCAGCAATTCGAACGCACAAGCACTTGCGATGGTTAATTCAAACATACCGCACCGAAAATGCTCTCAGCACCCCGCCCAATCCTGCGGCGGCACCTGCGACACCTCAACGCTGCGAGCGAAAGAAATGAAAAGGAAAGAAAAGGCTGCAATAGAATGCTCTCTCTCAAATGTCGATCTGCGATGCACCCGTGTCGCGCTTCTCCCTTTTCTGTCCCTGCCACGTAAAGACCATTCTCCTTCCAACGCTGCTTGCGATGAGAAAGAGAAAAAAAAAAAAGAAAGCTGTCGCTGGGTTGAATGAATATGTGGTTGAAGGAAAGGAAAAAGGCACTATCTTCTGTAGCTCTTGCCGCTTGCGGAAGCACGGCTCTGCGCCTTGAGGCGGGGAGGGTCTCTCACACGCCAGTGCCACGCTTCCCCCTTTCCCGTCCCTTCCACGTAACCCTTCTCCTTTCAATGGAGTGCACAAAGAGAGCAAAAAAAAAAGTGCCATAGAGTGTTGGTTTTCTCTCAAATGCCGATCTGCTTCTCTCTGCTTGAAGACGTTCCTCTTTTCTCGTCACGTGCTGGCCATGCCGCGGCTGCGTAGAGGTGATACGCAGTCGTTGTTGTCGTCGTCTTTAGAGAGTATCGGCACTGGACATTTCCACGCGCTACTTCTCTTGCTAGGAGAATGCTGAAGCCGAAGTAGAAATGCTTCGCAAGCTGCGTGCGAAATTGCTCGACTCGCTGCAAGGCAAACGTGTGCAGAAGCGCATCACCGATTACTTCAATTAATAACGGATGTCCTGTGATTTGTGAATAAATCTAAGCCTTCTGAAACTTCCCCCTCGTGTGTTAGCTCAATGTACATGCGCCACTGCATGGAGAGCCCTTCGTTTATTTAGCTTTCATTAATTCAAACTTTTTTCATTTTGAACAAATTTTCGGGTCCTTTCGAGTTCGAACTATCAAAATTCGACTGTAGTTTTATTGTGCTTTGGTTTAGTTTGCTTGAAATGTTTATTCACAACCTACCGTGTGCATGTCTACAGGTAGCCCAAATCATCCAAGTGCTGGCATTGGCGCGCTGGGAGCGTCCAGATCCGCGCTTGTCGGACCTTTATGACCGTTTCCCAAGGGAGTGTATCTCATCCTTGTTGGACTCCCTGCTTTTGGGGGATGGGGTTGTCGGAAACCAGGGTTCCCAGGCAGTTGCCTCTGTGCCTACCACAGCTCCTCAGCTGGAAGAACTGGCACGTGCAGCATTCCTTGCATCAGAGGCACAACTAGCCACACTGGTGAGCAGTCCTGGTTCTTTATTTTGTGCTATTTTTTTCTGAATACAGATGTATTACTTTTTGATGAGTTGTTAATGAGTAAAACAGTATGTTCAAGGTATTCGTCAAAGTTCAAAACTTCCTTACAGAAATTAAATAGCCTAAATTACCAAGGAGCAATAGCATGTTCATGATAATTTAAAGTATGCTGAAGTTGCAGGTTGGAGCTTTGGCTTTCTCTGGTGGCAAGCTGTTGTTTTTCATCTAGTTTCATTTCTATTCATCATGTCATTGCTACACTTTAGTGAAGAACTACTAATATTGTTCCCTATGCTTTTCTTGGCTTTGCTATGGGTTGGCTTTATGTGGTTGTGTCTTGAAGAAACAGGCCCATTTCTCGATTCACCTCCTTGTTCAGTAACTTGCTGTTTGTAGTGGGCTCTTGAGATAGATGGGACAACATGGACTGGATGCAAGCAGCCATTTCAAGCGAGCGGTATTTTATTTATTTCAAAAAGACAAGTATGAAAACACTGTATGTCTGGCTAATACTAGAATGTCTATTCATCCACCTTGTTTACCAGAAATCATGGGAAAAAAAAGTGTGAAGTTTGGGCTGTATAGCTGTGACACACCAGAATGCAAAAAAAAAAAAAAAAAGAAAATAAGTTGGGGAACTTATGACTCAGAATGACTAAGTAAGTTTTAAAGGGCCAGTAAATAGCCCTGAGGTCCAAAAATTAAAAAAAAAAAAAGAGATATATGTGCAGTCTTTTTTTGTAAACATGTGCCGCAAGAATTTTGCGAATACGTGCTATATTAAGGAAGTTACAGGGGTTAGAACATCGGTCTAAGTTGGTTTTAAATTTTCGCGTGGCCTTGCCTTTCTCCCTTCCATGAAGGGGAAGGCGTAGCCCATCGTCGTGTCTCTGCCCACTTCAGCAACGTGACACCACGTCAGCGATTGATGTCATCGGCGAACTCGATCAGTCACAACGCATTTCGCTTGCTGCGAAGTTGAGCGAGGAGTGTACACATGCACACGACAACTGCGAGGCTGGTTCTTTCACCGCAGTGCCAAGAAACAAGGGGCAGTTTTGTAGCTGTGGGTGGGAACAGGAACTGATGTTGACTTCACTACTGATTTTCACTACTTGACTTCACTACTGATTTTCACACCTGATTTAGATCAATCGGCGAGCTGCTTCGGCGAGCTGCGTGCTATGTCACGTCGCCGATCGCCGAGTTGACATCACTGTACGTGCAAGGGGGTCGATCAGGCGTAGGAAAGATGCACGGGAATTGTTTTTCGAAATAGAGGCTCTGCGCGGTGCGCAGCGCTGTAATATTCAGGAAACGTGATCGCTGTGGTCGAATCTATGAATTTCCGAGCTTATATGGGGGTGTAAAAAAAAAAAAAAGTCGGAGCCTGTTTATTGGCCCTTTAAAAAGAATGCCTGATACAGGTATGTTTTTATGATTGAATTATAATGAACATAGTAATAATACACTCTAAAGCATGGCCAGAACAATCGCATAGAGTATACATTGTTGAAATAAATGTTTACTTGGTGTGGTGGTTTCCTTTGTGTAAGAGAAGGTCATCTGTAATTTATTACGTGCATAAATATATACACTATATTGTTTAAAAAGTGATTTGGCTAGCCTGTCTGCAAGGTCTGGATATTTACTCATTTTAGAACCATAAAAACCTTCATGCTTGACTTGCAGCTGAAGGTTTTTTTTTTATTCTGCCATACACATGCCTGAGGTGCCCAGGAATGACACGATGCACTTCTGTTGTCACTGTTCTGAGCATGCAAAATGTCTTTTTTTTAAATGACTTTTCTGATGTCGAATTCCAGTGGCGGAGTCAGATCAAGTTTTTCTGCTCCTTTTGGAGCAAGTGTGTTCTAATGACAGAGTGAGGGCGGGAGTGAAGTGTTCAAATGAGAGAGTCGGAGTGGACTCAGAGAGGATGACTTTGAGGAGCAGGAAAAGTTGCTCTACTGAAATCGGTGGAGTGGATCGGAACTGGGCGTGCCATACTTCCATGACGGTGACGAGACAGGGTGTTTGACCACTGTGTGAATGACCCCTAATCGCCCGCTTGGGGGTGCTGCCGCTGTCAAGTGTTTTTGCTGTAATGGTGGACGAAATGCCCGACTGGGCAAATCAGTTCGTTGCAGAGGGACAGCGACACTGAAACAACTGCGTACAAGCAGTAATTCAACAGAATTTGACAGTGGAATTAGCGGAATGGAATACTACACGCAAGGTATTCTGGGCAACTGAAGGATTCCACTTCTTCCTTGCTCCTTATATTTGCTCCGGCAGTGTGGATTGTGTTCCAATCGAGGATTTGGAGGTGTTGCTCTGCGCAAAAGTTGAGTGCTCGCTTGCAGAGTCCATCGGCTGCTCTAACTCCGCCATTGGAATTCAACATAAATAAAAATGGCTTGTCTTTATTAGTGCTTCTTTGAAAACTGATATGGAGTTCACAGGTTTCAGTTGAATACGCAATGAACCTTCCCTCATCCTATCTGAACCTATCGCAACATGGGCTATATTGCGATTATGTGATGGGAGATGACACTACATCGCCGATGTTAGGCTGTCGCTAATGCCGCGAACACAGTTTTATTGCCAATGCTATGAACACTTCCATGTTTTGTTTTAACTTTGTTAGCCAATAGCCAAGAATGCTCTAACAATCATGGAACTGAGTTCTCTTTACCTATCATGTCTTGTGATATAACAGGCAACTTTGACACACGATGCCACAATATTGTACAGAAATGATGCATAAGCTGAAAATTATTGAAGAAGTTGAAAACAGCATAAGGCTATGAAAAACCAGTTCGCCTAGGATTCCACAAATTTTGTTGGAAGACCATGCTGGTAAAGAAGGATAATTCAATGACTGGGAAAAACAGTCACCTTATGTGACACTGTCAGAGGAAATGGTGACAACAGTAAGGTTCAGAATCAGTATTTTCTGGTGGTCTATTTAGGAGATGGTACTTTAATGAGATGCTGCATGACGCATATAGCCAGCAGCTTGCTTGCTATCTTTGCACAAGACCGGAGTGCTGTTGGTGCACTGGGATGCATCAAATGTGAAGTCTCATAACGAGAAGCTACTGATATCAGGGCACATGAAAAGCATGTAAGAAGGTTGAACTGATAAGCCACTGGAAGGCACATATACTGTATGGTTTACAGATGTTTGTACATGCATTATAGAGAAGTTCGCATGAAATTTGTGCTATCACAAGAGCCTTTTACCAGTGCTGCTACTCATCCTGCATGAGACCAAACAAGACTTCTCATGCATCTATCGGCTCCCAGTCTTGTGTGGACTGTATGAGAAAATACTAGCAAGGAGGCGTCACCTCGTTGCAATTATACTGGCTGTTATCTCATATGAAAACAATGCCGTAGATACTGCCATGCCTGTGTCTACATTCACAAATGTGCTATGTAGCATCTACAACATTCGAAGAGTCGTCTGTAGGTGATGCTGTTGATGATCTCTTTGAAAGGAGCCTCTTTATGCTTGGCTCAAAAAATGTCTCTAAGAAACTCATTAATTTCTTTTTTTTTTTCAACTGAGAAAATAACACCTTAGCATATTGGGAGGTGTGGATTGCAGTACACAAAGTGTGCTAAATGTCACAAATAAAGCTTCATTGGCACTTACATTACACTGTTAATTTCGCATTCACTTTCTGCCACTTTTGGTTCCTGATCACTTGAAGGTATTGGCCTACAGTTTAAATATAGGCTCCTTACAATTATGCAAAAAGAAACGGTGCATTACAGATGCAATTTTCGTTGACTGGATTCTGAAATGCCCAGATTACTAATACGACACTTTAGGAGTTGTATGAAAGTGTTATACCTAGGGTCACACTGTATGTATATGTAGAATATCATAGGTATGCCATCTGTTTAACTTCTACATGCAGGAGTATTGATGAGGTGTGTATTTTGATTGTGACAGCTGAGGAGGCACTTGTTGTCATGAGCCTAGTTCTCCGCTAGCACTTCAGTATTCACTTTGCATTTTTGTATGGAATCATTGCTGTTTTCATGGGCTATTTGCATAATCTCTAAAATATATTTATTGGGAAGTTGGTAATTGTCTGGGATACATGAAACAGGGAGAGCTATTTTTATATTCCTGGGGCTGTTTTTGGAATTACATTGTAACA
The DNA here is from genome assembly GCF_043290135.1 of Rhipicephalus microplus. Taxonomy (NCBI): domain Eukaryota; kingdom Metazoa; phylum Arthropoda; class Arachnida; order Ixodida; family Ixodidae; genus Rhipicephalus; species Rhipicephalus microplus. Next base: position 329,804,573 of record NC_134710.1, on the reverse strand, counting down.
CTACACAACACTTTTGTGTACCATAGTGCACTCCAAAAATGTCACCAATGCACAGCAGTGAGCACTTACAAAAATCACTGCCTCATTGATTCTCTTTATTTCTTTTCTTTATTTAAAATATGGAAGACTGTTGCTAGTAAGCAGACCTGTGGTTCTCGTGTGCTCATACATGGACAGCTAGCAAGTGTAAATGGTAGTGTGTCTTCATACAATGTACACATCAAATAATAATTTGTTTTTACTTTTTATTCTATAGGTGTCATTTTTACGAAATGTAACATGGCCACTGTGTGAGAGCAATCATCAGAAAACCCTTAACTCTCTACTTGAGCCGCTACCATTGTCTACGGATTCATCCAAACAGACAGCAGCAAAAGGTAAGAAGACATGTGGCCCTTGGTAGGGGCACTCTTCAGGCTGTTTTCTAAAATTCATAGTTCTTGCTAAGCCCTGCCAAAAGTGGGCAGGTAATCCGTGTATTAACACTAGGGGTAGATAAGATGCACCGCCAGAGGAGGCGACCAACGAAAAAGGGAAAAGTGAAGAATAAATTGCCGCTTTCTTGCATGCCACATATGGATTGAGTTAAAGTTCAGGTGGTTCGGCGGTCGGCTCGCGATGCCCGGCCGTACACACACAAGAAGGTACATACAACCCGCTCCAGCTTTAGGAAAACATTGGCCATGATACAAAGCTAAATGTGCCCTCCCCCCTTTCTTCATCTCGTCTCCCCCTTCTTGCAGAAAATCGTATAACCAGTAATACTCGAAATAAATGAATGGGTATTCCTTAACAAATGGACAAATAAAAGCATAAACAAAAGGATAAAAAACATGAAAAAAAAAATAAAAACTAATAATACTGACATGCGCTGATTGTTGCACGTAGCATCGAATTCGTTTATTTTCATGCCCTAGATTGATCATGCTATGTGTGTGAATTCATGTATGCATAAATAAATAAATTGATTAATTCACTTTCTCTGTTCTATGAGACTTCGCGGAGGCACGTCGGTTGCCCAGGGCTCTCGTTGATTCTGTGGACAAGAGATCTGAATTTCTTTATGAAGTATGACTCCCGCTGTTCGCGCTCCCGTGTGTTCTGGAAGCCGGATTGTAGGAGTATGACACTTATGCGCTCGAAAGAGTGACGAGGCAGTTTGATGTATTTGGAGAACGGCAAATTAAGGAGGCCCTTTACGTGTGCCTTGTGGTTGTTGAAGCGCAAACGGAACGCAATTTCTGTCTGTCTAATATATTCCTGTTTGCACACTTCACAGCGAATTTTGTGTACTACATTGGCCGAGTCACAGTTAAGGTCGTCTTTTATTTTGCACACAAAGTTTTAACAAGATGCTTTGGCTGTATCGGTGGTCACCATGTGTGTGCACACCCTGCAGCGAGGTTTGCCGCACGGTCTACAGCCCTGATAGTGGTCGGATTTGTGTGTTTTCGTTCTGGCCAGTAAGTCTCTCAGGTTTTTATATCTTTGGTAAACCACCTTGGGTGGAGTCTAAAAAACGGCAGAGAGGTGACTACTCTGTTTAAGTAAGTTGAAATGGTGGTTTAGTATAGAGTTCACCTGGGGGGCGGCAGCGGAGTATGAGAGGATTAAATTTGCCGCTGACGTTATATCTTTATTTCAGTCTTTTTCTTTCTTTGTTACTTCTTGGTCCAAAGAGCGAGCGTGCTCAATGGCATTGTCAATTATCTTTTTCGGGGTACTTTTGACGCAAGAAGGCTGCTCTCAATTCCTGTGTGTGGGTGTCGAATTGAATAATTTCAGAGCAAATTCTTCTGGACCTGTGGGCTTGAGAGTGAAATATATATATTGTAACGAATCTGAATGACGGACGCTCTGCTGTCATCGAAGAAGACGATGATGATCAATGGCTGCAGTAGTAGCTCGCGCACGCCGCTCGCTGGTAGCCAGACCTGCCTCATAAAGCACCTTTCGCCAAGCTGCGTCTGAAGCTTTCTCGACGTACGACACCTATATTTTAAGTGGTGGAGGAGCCAGGGTTCTCATCAACCTGGAACTTCGCAATAGGACGCTACCCTCAGCATTCACCATGACTGCTCCTGGCCCTTCTCAAGCTGCCCCATCACCAACCGTATACTGTACTGGCGTGCCTCGGCAACGCGACCCACCAATTTTTCGCGGCAACGACGAACATGACGTCGAGGACTGGCTCAACGAGTACGAAATCGTAAGCGCTTCCAACAAATGGAACGCCTGCGACCAGCTTACGAACGTGCGCTTTTACCTCGCTGATGTGGCCAGCCTCTGGTTCAAAAACCACAAAGGCGAAATCACCAACTGGTCCACCTTCAAGACCACCATCGCCGCGGTCTTCGGTCGTCCCGCCGTGCACCGGCTTCGCACGGAACTGCGTCTGCGTAGTCGAGTCCAGCGCAGGAACGAGACTTATACAAGTTACATCGAAGATGTCTTGTCTCTTTGCAAGCACGTCGATGCATCTCTAACCGAACACGACAAAATCAAGCACATCATCAAAGGAGTTGACGACGATACCTTCCAGATGCTCGTCGCTGGGAACCCACAGACTGTCACCGACGTTGTCCAGCTCTGTCAGGAGTATGACGAGTTGCGTAAGCAGCGTGTCTCGATGCGCAGGGCCGCTGAAGATACAGCTGAAGTTTCTGCCCTCGCGCACGACGTGGCTACGGATCACACCGTCTTACTGCCCCACATGAAACAATTCATCCGTGAAGAAGTTGCGTGTCAACTTTCTCTTGTGGCCGAAGCATTCGAGCCAGTGACCTATTTTCGAAGACTCGATGTATCCAGACAAGCCATTTCTACCTACTTATGCCATTACTCCCACAACTGACGCCAATGACCCTATGGATGTATTCCGCAAGTCCAGTGATTGCCACCTCACGTCTGGGCAGTAGGAACAACTGATTAAGCTCCTCCAGCGTTTTCAAGCCCCCTTTGACCACAATCAGCCTTCCTTAGGTCGAGCGTCATCTGTTGTTCACCGCATAGATGCCGGTCAAAAGACACCATTACAACAGCCTCCATATCGTGTGTCAACTGCCGAACACCGTGTCATCAATGAACAGGTCAACGATATGCTGAAACGTGGCGTAATCGAACCGTCAAGCAGTCCCTCGGCCTCTCCAGTGGTACTGGTGAAAAAGAAGGACGGATCCATCAGGTTCTGCGTGGACTACCGATGCCTCAACCGAATCACATGCTAGGATGTGTATCTGCTCCCACACATTGACGATGCCTTGGATTGCCTACAGGGAGCCGAATTTTTCTCTTCTTTAGATCTGCAGTCTGGATACTGGCAGGTACCCATGGCAGAGGCCGATCGCGAGAAAACAGCTTTTATCACGCCTGACGGGCTGTACGAATTCACAGTCATGCCCTTCGGCCTCTGCAACACGCCAGCTACTTTCGAGCGAATGATGGATGCTATCTTTCGAGGCCTCAAATGGAACGTTTGCTTTTGCTATTTAGATGACATTGTCGTCTTTTCAACTGATTTCACAACCCATGTAACCCGCCTCGAGAAAGTCCTCGCTTGTCTCTCCGCCGCGAAGCTGCAACTGAACCTATAGAAGTGCCATTTCGCCGCTCGAAAGCTTACGATCCTTGGCCACGTGGTTTCAAAGGACGGAATTCTTCCTGACTTTGCCAAAGTTACAATTGTTTCAGCATTTCCCAAACCGACCACCATGAAACAGCTCCGAAGTTTCATAGGCCTTTGCTCCTATTTCCGGCGCTTCGTCCGCAATTTCGCGACGATCATCGCTCCTTCGACCAAGCTCCTCGCCGGCTCTAGGGACCTTTAAGTCTGGTCTGCCACCTGTGACGATTCTTTCAATGAATTGCGCTGCGTCCTCACGTCGCCGCTTATTCTGCGACACTACGATCCATCGGCACCCACAGAGATCCACACTGACGCTAGTGGTGTCGGGCTAGGCGCTATTCTTGTGCAGCAGAAAGACGGCTTCCAAGAGTACGTGGTTGCCTACGCAAGCCGAACTCTTAGCAAAGCCGAAACCAACTATTCCGTCACTGAAAAGGAATGCCTTGCGATTATTTGGGCGATAGAGAAATTTCGACCTTACGTGTACGGGCACCCTTTTGACGTCGTGGCTGACCACCACGCGCTCTGCTGGTTGTCGTCACTGAAGGATCCAAGTGGTCGCCTCGCCCGATAAGCGTTACGCCTTCAAGAATATGACATTCACGTGGTCTATCGCTCCGGTCGGAAACATTCGGACGCAGACGTCCTCTCCCGTTCGCCCCTACCCCCGGACCCTGCCTGCTGCATAAGTCTCATCTGTGATGCCACTCCCGTCACCATCGCCGACATGCCATCTGAGCAACACAAGGACCCTTGAGTTGCTTCGATTTTAGACATCCTGGCTGAGCGGACAGCTTCTCTCCCTACTTGCACGTTGCGCTGGCAAGTCGAACACTTCATCATTCGCGACGACATGCTGTACCAATGCAACTACGCTCCCGGTGGACGTCAGTGGCTACTCGTGATTCCACGTCATCTGCGATCCGAAATTTGTTCCACGTTTCATGACGATCCCAAATGTGGCCACGCAGGTTTCCTGAAGACTTACCCCCGAATGCAGAGATGTTACTTGGCTCGCGACTTCAACTTAACTTGAGCAAGTCGGCGCGAAGCAAGCAGCGGACTTCAAAACGCCCAAGTCAGCCTTCGCGTTTCATAGATGCTCAGGCTGTCTTGCTTGCTCAAGTCAAGAACGAGCTTTAAAGCAGAAACACGCTGCTCGTCTGCTAACGAGGGTAATAATGAAGTTGTTCGCGTAAGGCACGCATTACACCAAAAAAAGACCATACGTTTTGAAATAACTATAATAACGAAGGGCCACAAGCATATTCTTGCCATTTTACGGCTAACGATCGGCACGTGGTGCCTGCCACCACAGCGATGCGCAGTGTTGCTTCTGTAAAGCGTTCGTTTCCCGCTGGTTTTAGGGGCCACACAAATGCGGCGCGTTTCTCCACGGTTGCTTGTTTGGAGGCGAAACAAGCATCGCGTTGGGTTCTTTCGACTTTTTTTTTTTCTCAATCGAACACCATGGCATGTATTTGTTCTGACCTGGCTCACGAGGTGACGTGATTTTCACGGTATTTGCCTCTGTTCGCCTGTGTGCATGCCTGTAATGGGCTAGGTCGCAGTTATTATGAAAAAAAAAAAAAACAAGTTCTGGGAACAAATGTGATTCGTATCCTTTTGTTGAGCTTGGTAAACAAGAGAAAAAGCGGGGGTCAGGACATTGCCCTCAGCAGAATTCTGTCTCGCGGGGTGCAGCAATGTATCGCTGCATGATGGTGATGTGGATAAAAAAAACCCGTGATAGGGGCACCACTTTTTTATGTGTGTGTTATTTTACGTAGCGTTGTGCTACAAGCGATGCCTTTCTGAGCGAGAAACAGCGCCCTAGACGGGACGAAAGGATAGACGAGGCACACGGACACAGCACTGAGTCGATTTTTTTTTTTTTTACCGAAAGAGACGGAAAATGTCGTCGTGTTATATAAAAACAGAAATAGCCTTTGCGGTTACGGAACACTTCGGCGTTGTCGACACCGGGGCTATTAATACGCACGTGTGTGTAGTCGACACAACCTGTAACGCAAGGGAACTCAGCCACTTCATAACAGTCCGTCGACTGCGGAAAGCGCACCAGCATCGCGTACAGGTGCTTTGCGATGAGTAGCGTAACTTTTCCGACTGCACGGCACACTGTCGACTACGGAATGCGGACGAAATTTCCGGTGACTGGTTGGTATGTGCCAGCGCTGTAAAACCTGAGAGCCATCAGTAGCTGTAACACTGGATGCACGGGCTGTCTCCGGTTGTCCCCACTTTCACGGAGCGGCAACATAACGAGCAGCTGCCCCACGGCGTTTTTCATGAATCTGTACCTAGCGTGGAATTGTTGCTCGTCGTACAACTCCATCGGATTTCCTTGGTCACGTAAAGCGGTTCCAAGAATCTTCGGCAGGCAGTGCGCCTCAAAAAATGCTACGCTTATGGCGAGGCAAGCAAACTCAAAAGCGGCCACCTTTCACGCGACGTCCATTCGAGAGGCGGCCATGTTGGAATAACGCGTGAAGTCGCTTTCAAGCTAGCCCCGCAGCTGACTTGAAACTTGTCCTGACTTCGACCGAGCCAAGTCGCCTTCAAGTCATCCGCAAGTTCGAGAACGATTTATGGCGATCGGCAAGACTGTCTTGAGTCAAGAACGAGTCAAGTACGAGTCAAGTAACATCTCTGCATTCGGGGGTTATTCTCGCATACGGCTCTAATATTACTGGCGTGGCATGTACCGTTTTATTCGACTGTAGGTTCGGGCCTGCTCGGCGTGCCAGAGACAAAAGACTCCCCCTCATCACGCCAGCGGTACCTTATTACCTTTACCATGCCCCTCTTGACCGTTTGACCGTGTCGGCATTGATATCTATGGTCCCCTTCCCAACACTGCAGATGGTAACCGCTGGATCATAGTTGCCGTCGACCACCTCACGCGGTATCATCATTATCCCTTCCTTCATCTATAGCAAAAGGCGTTGCGACTTTCGTTCTTCACAACGTCACGGAGCACCTCGAGAGTTACTGAGTGATCGTGGTCGCGTATTCTTGTCAGACGTCATCACAGCATTGCTGCGTGAGTGCCCCGTCGTTCACCGCACTACAAGCACCTATTATCCCCAGACGAATGGAATGACGGAGCGCTTCAACCGCACCCTCGCTGACGTGCTGTCCATGTCAGACCACTCCAGTTGGGACCGAGTGCTCCCGTTTATCACAGTTGCCTATAATACCGCCATTCAAAGCACTACTGGGTTCTCTCCTTTTTTCCTCCTTTACGGATGCGAACCTTCTTGCACTATGGGCATCATTGTTTTGTGCCTGACTTCTCGGAGTCCACGACTCTGTCCGAAGCCGCTACATACGCTGAATAATGCCGCCAACTGGCAAGATCATTCACAACACAAGACCATGGACGCCAAAAGCACCACCATGACGCATCAATTAACACTACTTCCTACGATCCAAGTTCGCTCGTCTGGCTGCATGTCCCCTCTACTACACCTGGCCTTTCTACCAAGTGGGTCCCCAAGTATCGTGGTCCATATTGTATACTGCATAAAACGTCACGGGTCAATTACCTCATCGAGCCACTGGAATCATCTTCTGACGAACGTCGTCGTGGCCAGGAAATTGTCCACATCTCGAGACTTAAGCACTACTACGACCCTCCCGTGTTTACTTGTCCATAGGTCGCCAGGATAGCTCCTTATTTCGCGGGGAGTAATTGTAATGAATCTGAATGACAGACGCTCTGCTGCTATCGAAGAAGATGATGATAATCGGTGGCTGCAGTAGTAGCTCGCACACGTCGCTCGCTATTAGCCAGACCTGCCTCATAAAGCACCTTTCGCCAAGCTGCGTCTGAAGCTTTCTCGACGTACAACACCTCTATTTTAATATATATATATGTGTATATATATATATATATATATATATATATATATATACACACACACACACACACACACACACACACACACACACACACACACACACACACACACACACACACACACACACACACACACACACACACACACACACACACACACACACACACACACACACACACACACACACACACACACACACACACACACACACACACACACACACACACACACACACACACACACACACACACACACACACACACACACACACACACACACACACACACACACACACACACACACACACACACACACACACACACACACACACACACACACACACACACACACACACACACACACACACACACACCTAGTTGGTTTTAAGCAAAAGTTCGTTTTATGTGAGGCCGTTATATATGGGCTCTACTGTATTCCCACACCACCACCAATAACTGCTAGTATTTATAGTTCATTAGAACTGATACTTCTACGTGACTGTTGGAGCAAGCACACAGTTATTTCTGGTAACTGCAGTTCTGTGGCATTAACCCTTGAAGGCCGAAAGATAAAGTGAATGCATCAAGTACATGTTTGTAAGAAAATTCGTGATGAGACCAGCTTGTCCACTACTGGTTGTTCACGCGGGCCTGAAGATGATTTGAACATTTGTTCATGCTTTACTCTTTTTCCAGATGGTGCATGTGTGTGTTCTGCTTGTTTGAATATAACAGCAGATATCGTTAGGAGTTGAGTAAATTTGAGAGCAGCGATTTAATCTTATTGCTAGCAACCTATGTACAGTCGGATCTCATTAATTCAAGCACGCTTAATTTGAACTTCCAGTTAATTCGAACTCGCGCTGTGGTTTAGTCAAAGCTATGTGTATTCCAATGGGCGAAAATTCCCTGTAATTCGAACATACCACACTCCAAAAATGCTCTCAGTACCACACCCAATCTCGCGACAGCACCTCCGACATCTCAACGCTGCGCAGGAAGGAGGAAAAGAAGAAAAGGAAAGAAAAGGCTGCGGCGGTGTGTTTGCTCTCCCTCAAATGTCGATCTGCGATGCGCCTGTGTCACGCTTCTTTTTTTTTTCTCTCCCTGCCACTTAGAGACCCTTCTCCTCTCAATGCCATGCACGAAGAGAGAGAGAGAGAGAGAGAGAAAAAGAAAGAAAGCTGTCGCGGAGTGTTGGCTCTCTCTCTAAAATGCCGATCTGCATTGGGCCGGTGCCACGTTTCCCCTTTCTCGTCCCTGCCATGTAACATAGAGACCCTTGTCCTTCCAACGCCGCGTGCAAGGAGAGAAAAAAAAAAAAAAAAAAATGCCACGGAGTGTTCGTTCTCTCTCAAATGCCGATCTGCTCCTCCCCCGCGAGGAGACGCTGCTCCTTCCGTGTCATGTGCTGGCCACGCTCCGGCTGCGAAGCAGAGTGTAGCAGCAGAGACGCAGTCATTGCCGTCGTCTTTAGAAAGTGTTGGCGCTGTACTTACCCGTGCGCTACTTCTGCCAGGAGAACGCTGAAGCCGAAGTTAAAATGCTTTGCAAACTGCGTGCGAAATCGATTGATTCGCTGCAAGGCAAACATGTCCCTATGTGCATTACCGATTACTTCAATTAATGACTGATGTCCTGTGATTTGTCAATAAATGTAAGTCTTCTGAAGCTTCCCTCTCGTGTGTTAGCTCAACGCACATGCGCCAACGGCATGGTGAGCCCTCTGTTCATTTAGCTTCCATTAACTTGAACTTCTTTTAATTCGAACAAATTTTCGGGCCCCTTCATGTTCGAATCATTGAGATTCGACTGTATCTAGGTTGTCTCTAGCTGTTACTTTGTTACATGGAGGTCGCAAATACATGTGCTTCTATGGAGCAATGGCGGGGAATAGAAAAAGAATAACAGCATATTCATGGGGTGAATGATGGAGAGCGGGGCAAGAGCGTGCCATTAGCCGTGCTGAAATGAGATGAAGTGGGGTGAACCTGAGAGTTCAGCCTCTTTGACTGCTAGTGATTTTGTACTGGCTTTCGGCAAAACTGGAAAGCTTACCTATTTGCAGAGAAACACAACCTTATTATGGTAAAAAATTATTTTTAATATTGAACAGCAGTTTCTGTAAGTATTTCTGGGTGGAATGGTAAAGAAAAAATGGCAGTTTTGAGACTTTGTTTTTTTAATGTGCGAGTTACCTTCAACTGCCATCGAATGGTAATTGTTTCCAATAAACCCTCTTTTTATTTACTGTCAAAATATTTTTTTTAGTAAACACCACTTTGCTGTGTGAGATCTTGAAGTGGCGAGCGCCACGCTTTCGGAGTGAACGGACACGGCAGATGCGGTCGGTACAAATAAAACAACACATATTTATTTACCTACTTTTAGAACGACGATATCGTCAGCCAAATTATTATATATAAATCAATTGTAATCAACCCGGTAAAACAGCCTTACACAAAATTACACAGCAGGTAACAACACAACAAACACAAGAGCATGCAAAAGGCGCCGTCGCCAACGCTTGACTCACCACGCGGGCCTCGGCAGACGGCCTGCGGTGCCGTGCACCGGGGACACACCGCGAGAGACAACCGTTCGCGCCAAACGCCACGTCCAGAAGAGACTCGCTCAACTCCCTCTGCTACCTGGGGTCATTGCCGGCGCTGCCGATCTAACAACCATGATGATGATAGCGGTGATCTACGCTCGCGAACACAATGCCACCTACCGCTCAATAGTTGTGACCCCGAAATACGGCTTCTGTGTGAGACACGTGTGCCACACGGCCCAAACTACTTTACGAGGGGTGTCAGCACCCCCACAACTGGCAAACTTTTCACCTGTTATTCTCCAATATTATCATCAAAATCGTTTAAATGCACACCTAAAAAAATTCTAGCTGTTTATTGAAAGTTCTCACAAATTTTTATATTGTAGTGGAGGGTTAAGGTGCTTTTTCTTATTGTATGTCTGGGTTCATTTAACACTGCACATGTTAGCCAGCTGCCCCGCCGTGGTGGTCTAGTGGCTAAGGTACTCGGCTGCTGACCCGCAGGTCGCGGGTTCGAATCTTGGCTGCGGCGGCTGAATTTCCAATGGAGGCGGAAACGTTGTAGGCCCGTGTGCTCAGATTTGGGTGCACGTCGAAGAACCCCAGGTGGTCGAAATTTCCGGAGCCCTCCACTACGGCGTCTCTCATAATCATATGGTGGTTTTGGGACTTTAAACCCCACATATCAATCAATCAATCAATCAATCAATCAACATGTTAGCCAGCTATGTGAATTAATGACTGAATGACTTAAATTGTATATGAGACATTACTAAAGCAGTGCTGCAAAGTACTAGCTTGTCTTTGCATCAGGAATCTGATTCCTTAAGTTTTTAATGAGACTGCTCTTACAACGTACTTGTCTTCTCTCATCAGCTACAGCACCTAAAAAGAGTGCAGATGTTGAAGATGATTCAGCGGCCTCCGACTCTTTGCCTGAAGAGGTCCTTGTGATACCGATGCCAGACTTTACACCTGAGTGTCCTGGCATGCTTAGCGAAGAAAAGGTGAGGCTCATGAAAGTTTTTCTTTGTGGTTTTTACAAGGACTGCTAGCTCCTTTTGACCCAGAAGAGACATCGCGGGCGATTGCCAAGATGCAGTGGAAGGGTGCTGTTTTTGTTACAGCAGCAAGTTCTGTACATTTATCAGTGAACTGGAATGTGTTGAAGTATTGAGGGTGTTATATGTAGTTTTAATATCACTGTCATGAGCAAGAGCTCATAGGAAGAAAGAAGATAAGGAGGAGCAGACAAGATTTGAAGTGGCACAAGCGGGCGCACCGTACCGCGAGACCCGAGGCGTGTGACCCGAGCTGGGATCGGCGCGTGAGCAGCGGTTTGCTGGCATTGTGGTTTAAGAGGGGATGAAAGAATGCTCACAGATGTTTTATCAAGAAAGTTTAGTGTGCCTGATTTTGACGGCCAGTGCTTCAGTTGATAAGATGCGTAGTGGGCACAGGACTTGTGTACATGGTAACAGTTTTTAGGACAAGGAATGCAAGGCAAAGGAGTTGCATGTTGCATGCGGTTTCAAAAAGGCAACAGTTAGCGAAGGGAATGCGAATGAAAAGTGCGGGGAGGAAGCGAACGAGACTTGTATAGGTAGCCTAGAACAGGGTGCGTACAGGTCTTTGAAATCCTTGAAAACCCTTGAATTTAAAAAATGCGTTCTCAAGACCCTTGAAAGTTCTGGAATTTTTCTCTGTCCTTGAAAATCCTTAAGTTTCCTTAGTAGTGCCCACTCATATTTACATTGCAACCTCACTAATGTGGTAGGCCGGTGAGTCGACATGACAAGCTCCCCATTTAAAAAGCAGTAATTCGACCTGAGCCCTCATGATTCCATTTACAAAGCTACACTGCAAAAAAGTCAGTTTTGTGATGAAGGCGAAGCATTCAATGCAATAGCAACAAATTAGAATGTGACATAAAGGATGCAAGCAAATCGATACTTCCAGTAAGCGTGCCTCTCAATAATAAAAAGTGCACGAAAAGAACACACACAATAATCAACTGTCAGCTGGACGCTTGCAACACGCTGCTTAAGTGCAAAGAAGAACGCTTGTGATATCGAAATGTCCTCGCAGCAGTCGCACAGGATGCCAGCACCATATTTATGCCAGGTAACCACTCAAACGCTCAGTTTAAGTAGCATGAACGCATTACAAGGGAATGAAGTTCAGTGCCTGCTGAAAAGGAGTGCTGAGTGAACTGACCAAGCTCTTCACTCGGCAACATTCATGCTTTATGTTCGCGACGTCACTGCCACCAGGTCCGACACGACCAGACCGACCTACAGCGAAGCAAAATATGTGCTTACCTAGCTTTGCAGCCTCTCAAGCACAGTGCTTTGCACTCCCCTGATGGCTTCCCATGTTTTCCTTCCAAACTACATTAAAAACATTCATGAACGTGTTTAGTTTTTTGCTTGTATAATTCGAAAGCGAGAAGGTCGTCATTTTGCAGGTCCGCGCACTCGCCGCGGACTTGCAAAATTGTGACTTCGTCATTAGCGCTCTTCGCAGATGAGATCAAGTGTATAAATTGCACAAAGATTTATTTATCTTTGTGCAAGTAAAATAGCATTACGTTGAATGTTCTGTACATGTTGGTGAACATCATTAAGCTTATACTGGAGAAATTTAACTGCTGTTTTAAAAGTTCATTATGTATATGAGCTTTTTTGTAGAGTTTAAGACTTGCAAGGTGATCCAAGCTAATCATTATCATTGTGATATACATTTACTTATCTTTATATATGTTAAATAACACTGCAATGGGCACTCTGAATATACTTGAACTTCTAGCCTATACTGGTGCAATGTCAACCACTTTTGTAAACGTTCATTCTGGTGATCTTGAGAAGTTATCAAGACCGTATTTTTTTTTTACAATTGTGATGTACTATTATTGATTTAAAGGGCAAAAAAATTGGTCAGTGTTTAAATTATAGAGTAAAAAAAAATACATTTTAGTGCCATGCACTTAAGTCTTTGAGAAACGTGCAATAGGTCTTGGAAAGTCGTTGGACGTCCTTGATTTTTTTCTTGGGAAAGCTGTACGAATCCTGGGAATGTCCCCCCCCCCCCCCTTCGAAATTTTTTTCGGCATTGCATATAATAACACAAGATGACCATTTGCCTGCCCCTCCCCCCCCAAAAAAAAATAAAATTTAGAAAAAGTTTTTGCCTACGCCTCTGGCGACTGCAAAAACCAGTCAGTGCAGAGAGTTTCAGAAATAATTATTTGCTTCAGACGCTGGATGACAGTCGTGTGGAAATAGAACAGAATGAGACAGTTCCAAAGGCACAGAGAATTGTTCATAATTATCAGGATGCAAGGAGGGTTGTGAAAGGTGGCAGCGGTAGGTGCGGGAGATGAAAGAACAAGACCACTTTGAAAGTGCTGTGGCGAGGAACCAGAGACGTAACCAGAGGTCAGGCGCTACCTAGGAAAGCGGTTCTGAAGAGGCATCGGAGGGGTAATAGCAAAAGAAGAGGCAGCAGCTGTATTGAGCGTCTTAGACGGTGGGTCACGAATAGGCGTAAAAAGAAGTTGAAGAAGACGTGTAATGTCAAAAAGCACTGTTTGAAGAATACCTTATGAAGCTGGTGGCTCCTGCGTAAAAATGTTTGTAGAGTGGAATAAATTTTTAGTGTTGAAGACTTCCGTTGAAGTGGAGTGTTGTACACACAGTTTGGGAACATTCTTCAAAAGTGAGTGTTGTGTATCGCTTGTAGTCATTCTTTTTGTGAGTGTAGTCATGTAAAGTTGCGGTTTATTAACTCTTGGACACTAAGCAAATTAGTGTAAGGTGTCATGATGTGGGTGCTTGAAAGTGTGTTGTGATGACCAGTGCGAGTTGAACAGAAGAGGGAGTAGAAGACAGCCGAGTACAAAAAGTTACAGATCAAGATTATGGCATCAAAAAGACGCTGGCAAGAAGTTTTTTGAGAAAAAGCTCTTGAAAAGGGTGCGTATATTACGAGCAAGAGCCCATAGGAAAAAAGAAGACGAGGAGGAGCGGACAAGATTCGAAATAGCACGAGCACACGCACTGTACCAAGAGGCTGGAGGTGCATGGCCTGAGCTACGATCGGCGCGAGCAGTGATCTGCTGGCATTGTCAACGTGGACTTGCAAGGAGAAGGTCGCATCGCCAGCAAGTGCACTGGCGACGGGAGTGTCAGGACAGTGACTCGGCAACCTGTGACGTGGGCGTCCCGAGAAGTAGATGGAGACCTCCGCCTGCTTCAAAGGAGGCTGCTCGGGATGCAGCAGCTGTGCACATTAAGCGTCGAGGTTCCTGCCGCAAGCCGACGACGACAGTCCCCGGGTGGCCACGTCAGTGTGCAGCAGCCGGTATCGCTTGCTGCCACTAGGTCTAACCTTGATGGCCTCCGCCACGTCAGCAACGACGTAAGGTGACGACGACTACTGGTAACCACGTCGGCAGCGACAAAGACGATGACTTTCGTTAAGATCTTCAAGAGCCACGACAAATCAGGACATTCACAAGAAGCACGTCTGCTTTGACAAGTAAGGTTGATGAGAAGCATTAAGGCTATAGAGTTCATGGACTATTTCATTCATGGACTATAGAGTTCAAGGACAGTTTAGTTGGTTTGAGGGTTTGTTGTAATTTAGTTTGGAGTTATTATTAGAGGTTTTGTACATTTTCTGTATGTTTTTGTCATGAGTGTATATTAAATAGATTTTCTTGTTAACCGAGTTTTGTATCAGTCCATCATGTGCCGTAGCCGCCCGTAATTCGTGAAAATCACCCTATCCCAAATAAAGGTGGACCAGTCTGAGGCACCTGTATTGAATTGCATATGCCAAGACATTTGAGATATTTAGTTTGAAACAGTGCTATGCTTGTGCAGCAGCTTCTCCCACTTGCTTTGCTCTTCCACCTTGGGGATTTTGCCTCAAGTCACCTTGATCATTCTTTAAGTGAAACCTTGAAACATCTTCTTTGCAGAGTCTAAAAATGTTGATTTGTTAGGGCTTCTATGGACTTGCATGTAAGGGTTGGCAAATATCAAATTTTCTACTGCGAAGTCAATTCAAATAAAAGCCCATAGTGAGTGAAATAACTTTTAAATATTTTTTTAATATAGATAGCATAACTGCAGACGTGCTAAAAAATTTCTCTCATCAACACGTCGTAATCTGGTGCTTTGCATGCAAAAACTAAGATATAAAACAGTAATTTTGTTGTACACCAAATAATGTACAGGAAAATCATATAATATACAGTGCTGTAGCTTTACAGTACCTCATACTTAGTTACCGTATTTACTAGCATAATTTGCGCACTTTTTTCGCGATTTTGGGGGCCCAAGAAGGGGGTGCGCATATTCGCGGGAATTTCGTGAGCCCATACAAAATATCGTGTCACAGACCTAACGAGCGGTATATATGTAAAAAAAAAGAAAAAAAATTGGAGAACAAAGTGTACTTGTTAATTTAAAAGAACTATCACGTACTTTACCTAGTCAGATCCGGTCATGTGTGGCTTAGTGGGAATCACTGATCGCAAAGTCCAATTGAGAATTATTGTCCCGGCCGCTGCCACAGCCCTCCCAAAGTGCAACGTCCTCGATTCTGTCGAACGCGTTCGAATGCCCCATTTTCGTAGAGCTCTTCTCGACAATGCTGGGAGAAACTAGGTCCCACGACACGGCGATGCCGGAAGGTATAAGCATCCGCACTTAACTGGAAAGGCCTTCTTCAGTGGCAGGAAACTTGCATTAGGAAGCGCGCTCTCTTCTGCTTTCTCGCCAACCGACCGCACCGATCGTCACACGATCACCGTGTAGTGCTTTGCAGCAGTACAGTTTCAGTTTTCTTCTGCAAGATTTACGAAAGCGAGCTTCATTTTTGCCGTATATATAATTACGTAGCACATTGCAAGAAAACCGTAAAAGCGCGTCAGCCAGATGGTGAAACCTAAACTTCGAAATTCGACCAAGCATGCGTTGCAGCGCGGACGCAGAGAACGTGGAAAACAGTTTGCAACGGGCCTTCGCACGGCTCCGATGCAGAAAGTTGTCCGGGCCGTGACGCGAGCGTGCATTCTTGTAGTGGTAGAGATGGGGAAATAGAGATATTCTAGGGACCCTAGTTATCGGGAAGCTTCCTTGGAAGAAGGGACTTACCCCGTTTGACAGCTTTTCTGCTGGGCGAGGCGGGCGCCCATCTGAAGCATCGAAAGATCCGAAGTCTCTTGGTGCGCGCGCCGGCGAGCTGGCTAGGGCGGGTTGGGGAGTGCAAAATATGTGGGTAAATATTTTTTTTTAGCAATGCTGGTAAAATATTATGGTTGCACAAATTATTTGAGTAAATACAGTATGGAATGTTTCCATGAAGGATAGACTGCTGCTTGGTATATTGTTCGGGAAGCAGCAACATCATTTTGCACGTCACTATTTCTCCAGATAATGAAAACAGCCACTCACTTGAGACACTATTGTTAATAATATATTAATCTTTTCATCATATTTTAATCCTCGGAATGTCTTTTCTAAATTGGGAGGAATGATGATAACTGACCAACGTGATGTTCATTGAAAGTGTGTCATCTTATGTTTACCCTGAATTACCTCTTGAGACACTAATTATGATGCATTGTCTACAAGAGTAGGTCAAAATCATACACCATAATTTCATGGCACTTAATATTACATTTCAAGAAAAAAAATGAAGTACTGTGTTGTTTTCTACAAGTTTCAGTATTAACAGTGGTTAGCATGTAATTAAGTACTCGATGATTCAATAGGCAGTCGTGTTTTATTTTGACATGGAAAGAATGGAATCATGGGCTCCAAATGTGTATGCAATCAGTTTTTGGTTGTATTAATTTCGAGAAAAGAAAGTTAAAGTTAATGCTTTTGATGTTGACTCTGGAAAACGGCACGCTGAACGTCCCGTCGTACATTGTAGTGCCTTCACCAAAACGATTGACTACAGTCATGTGCAGCACACTGAGGTCAAGTCAAAACATAGTGACTAGGAAGAAGGTTCAATTAATCTAATGAGCATTGTATGTTGTGTTCTTTTTGCCACAAGTGGGCTCAATTAGCATAAACAAGTTGTGTAAAGAGGCATAGCCACCACTGCTCAAAGGGATAATGCTCGTTTCCTTATGAAACGAATGTTTCAATGGATAAAAGATTATATAACTGGCAGGGGTTTCTTTGTACAAACATATGAGGGTACAACTGCCCAACATTACACCTACTGCGGAGTACCTCAGGGAGGTGTTTTAAGCCCCACATTGTTCAATGTAAGCCTCATTGGTCTGGTGAAGGTTCTGCCAAAGTCGGTGTGCCTATCCATATACGCCGATGATATTTGCCTCTGGAGTGCTGCAGTTACTCGCCCTCAGGTGCGTGCACGAATACAGCGGGCAGCAACCCTCACAACAGCCTACCTTCAGAAACAAGGCCTAAATATATCAACTGTGAAGTGCGCGTTGATGGCGTTTACACGCAAACCAATGACGCCATACCCTGTTTACATCAATGGGCAGAGTGTCAAATATGCACGGACGCATCGTTTCCTGGGCATAATAATCGACAGAAGTCTTTCGTGGAGCCCACATTGTGCGTACTTGAAGAAGAGACTGCTATCTATTGTGCATATCATGAAATTCTTGTGCGGTAAAGCATGGGGAACTTCTGTGGCCTCCATGCTACAGCTGTACAGGGCCCTATTTCTGGGTCTATTGCGCTACAGCTTGCCGGTACTGACTAACACTTGCAAATCGAATACTCATTCATTGGGAAGTTTGCAGGGTCAGGCACTGCGTATCTGCCTAGGACTGCCCCGATGCGCTTCTACTTATGCCACAATCATGCTTGCCAAAGACCATCCGGTCAGGACATATATAGTTGTGGATTGCCTCAGAGCGCACATTCGACATGCTAGCCGTGTCCCTGACCACCACTTGGCCCTTCTACCTTCCGGTAGACCACATGCTACGTTTTCAGACGTCATAGCCAAGCACCTAAACAGCATTCCATCAGGATATACGCCAGCTGCGAGAACGGCATGCCCTTTGTGTGCCTCGACCAGCCGCAAGTACGTCTAGAAATTCCGGGAATCAAAAAGAAAAGCAGTCACTCCAGACTAGCATTGAAGCAAGCAACACTGCTATTATTACATGAGTTGTACTTAGACCGAATGCAGATATACACTGATGGGTCCGTCTCATCCAGCAGCTCATCAGGTGCCGCTGTAATTCCGGCTGCAGAAATGACAATCAAGTTTAAGTTGTCGCATATGACTACATCTACGGCATCAGAGCTTGCTGCTATAAGGGCTGCTTTACAATATCTGGTTCAAGAACGTCCAGGAAAATGGGTCATATTCTGTGATTCGAAGGCAGCGCTTCAGAGTTTGCAGTCTGCCATGCGTAGGAGGAGCCATGACCAACTGGTACAAGAAATAAGACATTGCCATCATGAAGCTCTAGCACGAGGGCATGATATTATATATCAATGGCTGCCTGGACATATCGGTATTACCAGAAATCAATTAGCCGATGATGCAGCCCGCTCAGCCCATGAAGAAACCCGTGTAGTCCCGATTCCTCTATCAAGGAATGATGCAGCAAGACAACTTTACCTGCTGGCTCGAGATCTCACACGCACGTTCTGGTTGTCTACCAGCTTCCAAAGGTGTCAATTTTATGAACTGGATCCTTCGCTCAAGCTAAAGCTACCATCACAACTTTCCCGCTCCGATGCGACACTGTTATGCCGCCTTTGGTTGGGTGTTGCATTTACAAAGGTGTACTCCTTTCGCATTGGTATGGCAGACACTCCTACATGCGACTACTGCGGAGCTGAAGAGACTATCGAACATGTCCTGTGCAGCTGCGCTTGCTACGACACACAGCGATGCCAGCTCCGGATGGTTTTGAATCGACTTGACCCCGGACCATTTTGTGTGCAGAAGATACTAGGACCTTGGGCATCTGCCTCAGTTGCGCAGAAAGCAACTAAAGCACTGCTACTTTACCTTAAGTCAACAAACCTGAGCGACCGCCTGTAGACTGTGTGTGCTCCCCGAGTGTGCTCGTGATTGTGTGTACCTTCTCATCTTTCTGCAACCTCTTTTCTCCCCTTTATCCCTTCCCCAGTGCAGGGTAGCTAACCCGATGTGCGTCTGGTTAACCTCCCTGCCTTTCCTTGCATCTTTATCTCTCTCTCTCTCTCCTTATTTTTTAGACATTTCTTCTTTCTTAATGGCTACGGTCCCTTACTTGTTTCTGTAGTTTTGCTCGGTATAACTTTATCACTCTATTGCATCAGCATGCTCGGCCTCATACCCAGTGCCGTGCTCAGGCCGCTACTCTAAAATACTGGCACAACATTTGCAAAAGTGTAAGGTAGAGAGGGGCAAAGTGAGAAATTAAACTAACGGGTGTATTTTTGGGTCAAGTATCACGAAATTTGGCTGATGTATATGTACCCCAGTGTTGTACAACTCTGGGAGACATCAAAACTTAGGTTAACGAGCCAGAGGGATGAGATGGGCACGAAAGCTTTGCTTACAGGGATTACCGAAGTGCATTGGGCCTGCATTGGATTTGCGATGTCAAACTATATTTGCGTTCACTGAATTTCAGATTCAACAAAATCAATAGTTTTTGTTATTTGGTAACATTTTTTCTGAACTGTCCTATTTAGACTTTTTTTGTTCAGCCACTCTTCTGTAATATAAGGTTAAACTGGAAGGCTGAATTTCCGTGCAATGTAGTGTTGATATTAGCCCATTTTAGCTACTTCATTTTGGCACAGAGGACTGTGGTGTGTTTCTATTATAGAATGACAAGGATAGTGATGTGATGATAGAAGAAACAAAGACAAAAACATGACCCATGTATGGCTTTCATTATGCATTTCCATTGGAGCGCTATATGTTCTTTCTGCGATCAGATTTCTATGGTCGCTGTTCTTATTTTTTTAATAAGGCACCAGATATATATGTCAAGCTTTTTTTTTTAATTGCACTGTTTGCTATATGGCATGATATTGTTACCTAAACACCTGAGTGCAATCCTTCTTCATAAAGAAGCTGTATAACTGTCCTATGGGTATTAGGGCCATGTCTGTCTGTATTCCTACACGTCTAAGCAAGTTTTTTCTTGTGACACAGCCACAGCCAATGGACTTTGGGTTGTTATTTTTTGGAGTCGGGTGTTACGTTACAAAAAGCATTTTGTTCTTTAGTCAAGAAAGTTATTGCACATGGTATTTAAGTTCTGACTCAAGCCATTGTGGCTGAATTTTGCTGGAGGCAGAATGTCAAAAATTTATGCATTTAGCCGTGACTGTATGTTAAAAAACCCTCTGAGCTCATAATTATTGCAAAGTCCATTGTGGCACTCCTCCCAAGTGACTGTAATTTTTGGAGGGTCTTAAGCATCACAAATTATTGTCCGGCAGGGTAATATGTTTGGCATGTTTTTTTACTTATATCTATTGACAGATATGTTGCTGATTTGCAGAATACACATAAAGTAGACTCTCGGTAAACAGAAATCTGTTAAATGGAACTGCTGCTTAAATGGAACTAGTGCTTCTGACAAGATTTGTTTCATGCTTGTATTCTTCAACCTTATTCATTTCTCAGTAAACAAAACTCCTGTTAAACAGAACATATTTTCATGGTCCCTTGAGTCCGTTTAGTGGGAGTCCACCTATTTTATTTTCATAATTGGTGAATTGTTGTCTGTTGCCTGATCTGAATAGCATCTACAAAATAAAGAAGCCACTGTTAACTTTTCTGCAACAAAATTAAAAGGATAAAAATGTGGCAGAATCATCAGAAATTTTTTTTACGATAAAATTCTCCCACATCAATGGCGTTTCTTTATTTTTTTCACTAATTGCCTAGAAATAGGTAACTTTAAGGTGGCTTCACTGCATGGCAGTACAATGAAAAATGGCAATAAAATGAAAGCCGGGCACAAATGTCTGAACATAGACAAGTGTAGTTATCTGGCATCAAGAAACACAAGTATGGCAAGCATAGTCTTGATTGGTTTCGTGCGTGACCAAGTTTTGCTAATGAGTACAGTCGTTGCTACGGGTCATTTTGTTAGAAAATCTCATCACGACTAAACTTGTCAATGGTCACAAAACGGTTGAAGGAGAACAATTTGGAAAGCTATATTGTACTTTGCTGCTTAAGAGCATCAAGCTGTCTCTGGGCACAAGGGCAAACTTTTTAAAAGGGGCCATTTAAGGGCATTATAAAGGTCACTGTACAAGCGAGTGCTGATTGAACACCTCTGCTTGCCGATTTCAGGTCTTGAGCATGGAACAGCAGAAAAGGCAGACACGTGTGCGAATGAATGTGGAACGAGCAGTAGCTGATGCTTGTGATGGTGCTGCTGTTGAGACAATTGAAAAGCGGACCAGGTTTTCACTTTCCCAGGATCAAGAGTCAATAGGTGACTGAGTTTTAAAAGTCTTGTTATCTAGGGGCATCTGCCTATCTTTTTACATACGGTGTTGTTAAAAACTGGCAGGACTTATGTTCTGTTTAACTTTAGTACATTTTTAAAATGTAGTATACCTCACTGAAGGCACCAGTAAAAAAATATAGCGCATTGTTTGAAAAATTGTAAGCACTTATTTTTTCCCTACATTAAAGTGAACTATGTATTTGTGACTTCTTATTTTTAATGGAACTTTACAAACATTTATCTGCTGACGTATAAATTCAGTTGTTATGTAGGTATAAAAGAGGCTAGGCAAAAAGGTTGTTGAGAGAAGATCGTTGTTCTTGTTAGCTGAAAAATTGAAAAGGCAGTCGTCTTTTCAGTCCTAGATACAGGGGTGCAACAGTTGCACCAATTGCGCCAATTTGATACAATTTCCGATCGTTGCACCGAGCTGTGCCAAAACCGGGAAATTAGCTTAAATTGTGCCACACTGCGCGAAAATGCCTTGACAGCCTCAAAATTTTCTCCGGTGCGCTAATTTCGGCGAGAAATGCAAGCCACGTCGGCCACCTGCAGTTTGCACCATTAGTCAATATACTTAAAATATTTGAATCACCTGCCCTACGCTTACGAGATGCGATCGACCAAATAAAGTAATGACACTGCGTGCCCATCGGTCCACTGACCACAGCGGATACCTATCGGCGGGACTTCGGAGCTTCAAGGCAAAAATGCGTTGCTGTAGCCACCAGCGCTTCGCAAGAAATGTAAATTTCCTAACCTGAAAACACGGCTATGGCTTGTTTGGAACTAAAGCTGTAAGCGTATGCTGCATTTTCCTTGCGCGAACAATCACGACGTACTGCGAATGATAGCGTTGCCAGCGACCACGTTGATTTCCTTAGCAGTGGCTCACAAAACATTTTATTTGCATTGAAGTTGCGTCGTCCGAGCCACGGCCCTGGCGATAGATATCCGGTACCGTCACCGGGCTAACGAGCACGCGCCATCATTACTTTAGCTGGTCAAACATGCCTTGAAAGGGAGCCAAAGCCGCACCTAACCCTATGGTGAAAGGGAAAAAATGAAAGTTTGGGGGGGGGGGGTTGGGTCTCAGCAAAAAATTTCTCAGCTTTAATTCAAATGCTGCTTAAGCCACCTTCGCCGCAATACAGTGGTGCCTTGCAAAAAAGTGTGATAAGATTTGGAAGGGGTTTCGTAGCATTAGTCACGGGACACTGCACATTTTTTTCAGTTACTCATGTATTTGTATGCCACATAATTCTGAGTACCATTATAATCACTGACATCTAAATAAGCTACTGGCAATCATTTGAAGCAGTGTATGACATTTCTGCTTCCCTAAAAAAAAAAAAACAAACTAAAATGTGTGCCAGTTTTTTTTTGTTTTTTTTTTTGCCACCCCTACTTCTCAGTTTTACGAATCTCCTAAATTTCAAGGTCGTGAGCTTGGCAAATTCATATTTAAACTCGCAGAGTCTGTCAAATGATGTGACAGGCGCAGTAAATGCTAATATGGACTTCATCAATGTTTGCTCAGTGGGGTGGTTTAAAATACTACTTTCATTGAAATATCAGTGCTCATGTTCACACTGCACAATTTAGGTGATGTCGAATGATTTATACATATTTTTTTTTTCTAAGTGTAACCTGCTCCAAATTTGGAATTTAGTGCTCCAAAAGTAACATTTTGTTGCTCCAAAAATCACTCCAAATTGTATTTCAGCTGTTGCACCCCTGCTAAATACTTAAGTGCTATAGTCTTCTACTGCATTTCCGATGGAGGCGGAAATGGTGTAGGCCCGTGTGCTCAGATTTGGGCGCACGTTAAAGAACCCCAGGTGGTCTAAATTTCCGGAGCCCTCCACTACGGCGTCTCTCATAATCATATAGTGGTTTTGGGACGTTAAACCCCACATATCAATCAATCAAATCAATTATAGTCTTCTACTGATTAGGTTTGAAAATTTTTCGCATGTAATAAGATAACAGCAATTGTAAATGGTCATTCTTTTGGTGACTAAAACTGAGCAGCAATTTCTCAAAAAAATAGCTGTAGAGCATGTCATATACGTAATGTGCACTGCACAAATGTGCTTAGGTATGAGCTCATGAGACTAAAAGAAATCTTATGCTCTGTACTTGCATTTTGACCTTGAGACATCTTTATACACACATATGAGACCGTATGTTCATTAACCTTAAGTGTAGTTTGTCCATTTCCAGAGCCCAGGGGCTATGATATCCATGCTCCTTCAAGAATGAATATTCATGGGCCATGCACACTGCCTGGACAACCTTTGAAATTCTTTAGCATGCGCTGCAGTGCAAAAACATGAAGCCGTTTTTTAATTGTTTTGATAAATAGCTGCTTTTTGAAATCATATGCCCATTTACATTATTGCTTTTTACTTGTTTCTAAAAATAAGTTTTGATATAACAAGCTACTTACAGTAAAACCTCATTTTTAAAAGTCTCTGAGTCTGTGAAAGATTTTAGAATTAAGCGGGCTTGCGAATTTAATGAAACATACAAAACCAGGATGAAAAGAAATTTAAATTACTGAAAATAATCAGAGATGATCATCTGCTGTGCCTGCTAACTTGTGGCTCCAAGGGTTGCATTATCGAACAATACCTGGTTTTAGTTTTGCGGCAAACCTGGGGAAAATGCAAGCATCGCTGCTGCTAGTGAAAAAATAAATTAATAAAAGTCTTGTGACTTGCTAAAATGTGCATCTGCGAAAAAGACGTGCTCCACTGCAATACAGTAGTGACTTGTAAGCAGCATGTCACCTGCTCCCTGCAGCGTCAACGCGTCATGATGGGACCATTTGCCCACTCTTTCTGGTAAAACCAACAATTTAACATTTCCTACTGAATTCACGATTTGTTCTGGCTTGAAAACATCATCATAGAAGTTTTCGAACTGAGTTTTTGGAGTAGGCATTGCAGGCAAAAACACCACCAGCAGTTCAAATTCGCAGATTTCTGATGCAACTGCCAATCGGAGGTTTTCATATGTTGCAAATTCTGTCAAATTGTCCTTTATTATTTTTTCTTTTCCTGGGAAGAATAGCATTATTATGATGCGCTGACATTGCAAAAAGCATTCATCATGCTGCCTGTGTGTCATTGCTGTATTGCAGGAAAACACATTCTTTTTGCAGGTGCACATTTCAGTTGAATACGAGACTGCTTTTGCTTTTTGTTTCTTTTTTGCTTTAAGCAGAGACACTGGAGTGCTTCAGCTGTTTTATTGGTATCTTTACGAGTGCATTGCCTTATGACTCCTAAGGGTCGTCGTTTCGGCAAATAGCGACAAACTCGAAATCGAGTATTGGCACATTGCACCCAAAGTTTCTGAAATAAATGGGCTGATGCTGACTGCTGCTTGAAATAATCCACTTAAATTTGCATTGTACATTGCACGGGACCACATAAATCTTTTGAATTAAGCGGGATTTTGAAATAATCTAGTTTGAACTAACTTTTCCGTTACCACACATATTATAATCGATCACCATTTATCAAAGCTTTGGATCATTAAATTTGGCATGATGAAATTGTTTCTCATGCACACAGGACTGTCTAGTAGTAAGTTGAGCCACTCAACTTTCAGAATCAATTTGAATTTGCCCGTTTTGGCAACATAGTGATTTGTGACAGACTTTTGCATGAACCAATGTGCGCATGTTGTTGGGAAGTGCACTTGGCTGGCGAACTTGACAAAAGTGCATGCCTGTCGTGGTTATGCTACTGTAACATCAAAGTTCTGTAATCAAAAGAACTTTTGCAAGTCAAATATCAAATTAAGGTGTTAGCCTCGCAATCTGAGAGTGTTTGGCAGTAATAATTGCGAGAAATTTATGCTAGCTATCTATTAGAGAGCTGTTGCTAAGAATTAGGGACATTTTATTCTACAAAAAGTATTTACAAAGGTCTGCCACATGTATAAAGTGTGAAGGTAGCCTTCTCAGCCAGTTTCCAGCAGCTTTGGTTTTGATTATATCGTTATATCACATACATGGCCTCATCTTGTGCTACTAGTTGCTCCTATAGCGTTGTTGTCATGTACTGATGGGTGCGCCCCTGCTCCGAAAAAAACACACACTGCTCGAAGCTGTGAAAACGCACTTTCATTGAGTGAGGACAAGCTCAGAGTCTGAGGATGACAGCACCTCAGCTTCAACTTTTCTGGCGACGATGCTTTGCGTCAGCCTGAGACATCCACAGCCATTTTTGCATGGTAACTAAAGAATTAATGAGGTTTTTACTGTATATAATAGCTGCCTTTTATAAAATTATCATATTCGTGAAACTGGGTGCAATTTTATGCAGTGTTTAAATAAGT
The DNA here is from genome assembly GCF_043290135.1 of Rhipicephalus microplus. Taxonomy (NCBI): domain Eukaryota; kingdom Metazoa; phylum Arthropoda; class Arachnida; order Ixodida; family Ixodidae; genus Rhipicephalus; species Rhipicephalus microplus. The sequence goes on along the minus strand of NC_134710.1, from coordinate 329,778,670 downwards.
CTGCTGTTCTTTGTTTCATGTCAAAATGTGTTGAAATAGGCTGGTGTTTTCTTCTTCTCAGGTACAAGTGACAATCTTGAAGCAGTCTCGGAAGCGGCATCTAATCACTCTGTTGCATCATCTCTTGAATTAGAAAATGAAAACGACAACTATTCTGATATGGTTTCTGCAAATGTGAGGTATGTAACTTATAATGTTCTATAATTTATGTCACATGCTGTCACAGTTTCTAGTTGCAGCACTTGGCTGTTGAACATAAGGTAGGGACTTTATTCTGAGGGAGAGAAGTGAAATACCACTATGGAAAGAATGCAAGTCAAATTGGCTTTTTGTTTTGTCCATTGATATGCATAATCATGGTCAATATTGAGGGGGACACATTAATAGGTTGTGCTGATGCAGTTGTGTCTTGCCCATGAACACACTTTTTCTGCCGCACTGACCCCATGTACTCTCTTTTGCAACTTGCTGGCAGACTTGCTTGCCTGCACTATTATGATTATGAAGAAATGGCGAAGTTGTACACTGCTTTAGCCAACATGTTGTGTGCATCTATTTGCCAAGAAAAGGGTATTTCATTTCGCTTCCTTTTTTTTTTTTTGCATCTTTAATGGCAGCGGACATGGAACTCCAAATGTCAGTGGCAGGGACACACCTTCATCTCAAGTAGAAGAAGAAGAGCCAATGGAGCGACCTCCAACAAATCAAAACCAAGCTGACATAGAAGACAAGTTTGGCAAATTTGAAATTAGCCCAGCTGCTCCTGTGCAAGGTATTTCATTCTTACTTAACATTATTCTCATTTGTACGCATACTTAAGGGTCTTGTATTTGTATGCATTGTATGTATGCACTGTATGTATTTGTATGCATTCATAATCTTACTCAAGGGTCCTTGTATTTTAATGAATTTAGCATACTTTATGTTACGATGTCGTTGTGTCAATGTTACGTTTTCCAAGATAGACAGTGTCAGGGAAGGTTTCATGATCATGTGAGCATGACAGCTCAGCAAAATCACAAGCGATGCATGTTGGGCTTCTTCCCACTTTGCTACTTCAATGCAGTTAGAAAAGTAAAAAGGGGCGTCAAGGTCACTAGGGTATGGCAATTTACAGTATTTCATTGTCAAAAGCTTTGTTAATAGAGTATTTCATTGTCAAAAGCTTTGTTATTACAATTATATTCAAAAGGTAAGTCAGATAAGATTTTTGAGGAGAAGACCTTTAACACCCCCATACATTCCATGCTTGGAGCAGCGCTAAACTGCATCTTTAGCGCTTTTTCTGCCACTATGCAGTAGAATCTTGATGATACGAATTCGAAGGGAGCGCGTAAAATATTCGTATCATCCCGAATTCGTATGAACCAAAAACGAGCTAAAGCTGATCATGAGGGTGAACAAGAACTTTATTGGGGTCAAGTATATTTTGTTGAAAAAAGTCCATAATGTTCTTTTGAATTTTTCTGCCTTCACCGCCTCTCAATAAAGTGCCACGGTTTCCTCACTCGTTCTGCTGGTGCTTAAAGTGCGTTCACACTTGGCATCAAAGGGAGAGAAAGCTGCATAATCTATTGGAAATTCGCTCGCTTCGCCGCTGAAGCAGCTGGAAAGATGCGCCGCGATGTCGGCGCGAAAAAATCTGTCACACATGAGGATTCAAGTAAAAATGCCAGAGCGGCTGCAAAACCATGTCCGCGCCCATAAAAAATGTTTACATTCATTTTGCCTACTGCTGCTGTCGTCACCGCTTGAGATTTCATTCCATTCTGCTCGTTTCCTGAGCATTAAAATTCGTACCGAGCTCTAGTTATGCATGCAAAACACTGAAAAGAAACAGTTTACACTTGTACAAATGTTGTACTGGGAGATACACCTTCAGAAATGACGCGAGTGATCGCGCCGGCAGCGGCGGCAACAGATTCAGATGGCAGTGCAAAAGCGAAACACGTTAGGTCAGGCCGACTCACTCCGGCTGCTGCATTTTCTACTTCCTCTGTTCACAGTGATTGTAATCTAAACAAGGCTCGCGATGAACACGTCCTTGTCAAGGTCATGCTGTGCGTATAGTTCGTGATTGCGCCTACGTGAGAAACTGCTAACGCCTTTGCTGCCATGTTGTATTTGCAGCTCCTTGTTTATATCACGCGGTTTGAGAGCTAGTGCAACCGGTGTAGCCAAAGCCGTGAAGCAAAAAGGTGATCTGCTATACCGTGGTGGAAAAATTGGTCTTGGGCCAATTTTTTCACGTCAGCCTTGTGGCGTGGTTTTTCGGCCACTTAGGCAGCAAAGCGAGAGAAATTCCTGTGAGTTTTGCCGCGTTCACTCCATTTGAGACACAGTGTGAAGGGGCCTTCCTCCCACAGACAAGCTGCAATGCGCCGTTTGTGTGCAGCGGTCAATCACGCATTCGAATCATCCACGGTGGCTGGGGAAACCGTTCGTATGACACTGAATCACGGCATATTTTATATAATGTAGTCTATCTGAAACAACCTAAAAGTTTGTATCATCATGAAATTCGCATCAACCTAATCGTATCATCGAAATTCTACTGTATATACTATTTGTCATAAAGCTCTCTTGCTTCCATGCAGTGCAACATTAAATGATAATTAGTATCAAGCATGACTTCTTGCACAAGAAATTGTGTGCAAGCTGGTGCAAATGTGTTGTTTCGTGACAGCTTACCACATCAAAGCTCACTTCATTGCACCTTTATTTGATCTTTAGGATGATGACTAAACAGTGGGCCTCTTTGGTTTCCCCCTTTCTGACTATAACAATTTTTTTTTTTTCGGGTTCCTCGTCTGCTCTGTGACATACTTGCTGTGCATGTTTGTTTTTCTGTGAGTACGGTTTGTGTGACCCACAGAGCTGTGCTGTATGGTGCCAGATTAAAATCATCATGGCAGCTGTCAGGAAGTTTTGTAGTTGGCACACAGCAAAAAGAGACTATGAGTGCTCATCGCTATCATCATTGGGACTCGACAAATTGTAGCACAGGCACCTGAGGACTTCACCTTCGTTTGTCTTGATACCTGATGTTATCTTTAAAAAGCCTCTTCTGCCTATTGGGAAGGTTTGATTATAAGAGGCAGCATCGTTCGAGGCTCCTTTCTATCGCCTTCTTTTTTTTTATGGGTAGTTTTTTTTTCCCTGTCTCTTGAAGTTTCCCGTGAACAGCATCATTCACTCATGCCTCCTGTTGGCATTTTGTCTCGAAAGCTGTGCACACATTTGTACACACACATTGTGGCACATTTCAGGTTCTTTTCTGTGGTGGCACCTGTTTTTATACCTTTCATGCTTATGCAGTGGTATTTGCTTTTAGTGTGGTTAGGAAAGATGGTTAATTGTGGTTGTAATTAACTAGTCATCATGTTGAACTGGATCTTTCAGCATTGTACTGGGTGATTCCTCATAAAATCAAACAAACCATGGCTGGTCGATTCTTTAAATTTATCTCAAAATTTTATATAATGTTGCTTGATCAGTGGAAAGAAGAGATCCGCAATTGGTTTTGCCGGAAAAACTTTTTTAGCACAGTAAATCAATAATAGTGAGGAGGTGGAGTGCCACACTTACCTGCTCTGCTGTACTTCCCGACTTCGATGATGAATTATGTAAAATATATTAGAGTTACGCATCTCAAATTTGTTTAGCTTAATATATCAATGTTTTTCTTGCTTTCAGTTATTGTTCGCTTCTCTGGGTAGTGTACATATTTTTATTAAAAAACCTGAAAATCGACTCAAAAACATTTCTTTGCCTATTTTACAGGCCTTTATTTCAAAAAGGGTGTACAATAGTGTGGCAAATATTCTGCATTAAGTTGTGAGCATGTTTATTTACCACATTCATACTATCAATCAGGTAATAGAAAAATGCTCAGAATATAACCAACCACTATACATAGCCTTCATAGATTACGAGAAGGCGTTTGATTCAGTAGAAATATCATCCATCATGCAGACAATGCGGAATCAGGGCGTCGATGAAGTATATATAAACATCCTGGAAGAAATCTACAGGGGATCAACTGCTGCTATAGTGCTTCATAAAGAAAGCAACAGAATACCAATCAAGAAGGGTGTAAGGCAGGGGGACACAATCTCCCCAATGCTATTTACCGCGTGCTTACAGGAGGTTTTCAGAAGCCTAGAATGGGAACAGTTAGGGATAAGAGTTAATGGAGAGTACCTTAGTAACCTGCGCTTCGCCGATGACATTGCATTGCTGAGTAACTCAGGGGACGAATTGCAACTCATGATTATGGAGTTAGACAAGGAGAGCAGAAAGGTAGGTCTTAAAATGAATCTGCAGAAAACGAAAGTAATGTACAACAATCTCGGAAGAGAGCAGCGCTTCGAGATAGGTAATAGTGCACTTCAAGTTGTAAGAGACTATGTCTACTTAGGGCAGGTAATAACCGCGGAGCCGTACCACGAGATTGAAGTAACTAGAAGAATAAGAATGGGGTACAGCACATTTGGCAAGCTCGCTCAAATTATGACAGGTAGATTGCCACTATCCCTCAACAGAAAGGTATATAACAGCTGTATCTTGCCGGTACTTAGCTACGGAGCAGAAACCTGGAGACTTACAAAGAGGGTTCAGCTTAAATTGAGGACGACGCAGCGAGCAATGGAAAGAAAAATGGTAGGTGTAACCTTAAGAGACAAGAAGAGAGCAGAGTGGATTAGGGAACAAACGGAGGTTAAGGATATCATAGCTGAAATCAAGAAGAAGAAATGGACATGGACCGGGCATGTAGCGCGTAGACAGGATAACCACTGGTCGTTAAGGGTAACTAACTGGATTCCCAGAGAAGAAAAGCGGGTTTGGGGGAGACAGAAGGTTAGGTGAGCAGATGAGATTAAGAAGTTTGCGGGTATAAATTGGCAGCAGCAAGCACAGGACCGGGTTACCGTAACTGGCGGAACATGGGAGAGGCCTTTGTCCTGCAGTGGACGTAGTCAGGCTGATGATGATGATGATGATGTTTATTTATAAAACTGCCAAGGCTTATATTAATAATACTTTTTAATAAAAAAATACAATTGCGTTAACTTCAAGAAAAGAGCATACAATGGAAACTTCTGATGACGATTAAAAAAACATTTTTTATATTTCTCAAACTTTCCACACTTATTCTCTAGCACATCAGCTTTCACAGTCAATAAAAAGATGTTGCATAATTATGTTTCCCTTGTAGTTACGGCCCGTTTAAAAAGACCCTTGCGCAGGGATAGGCAATTGTAGATCAGGCCCACTATGTGTGTAGAGTGCATGCCTGTACTTCAGTTCTTTAAAACAAGTGACATCATGCTACATGGTTTGATTTATATGGTCTACTCGTGGAAAGCTTAGCGCTTTAACACATGCGGGTGACATTAAAAAAGAGGTCACTAATATATTGCTATGGCATGGAATACCTTCTTTTATCAGAAGTTACTCAATATAAATAAATACTTACGCCTCCACATAGCAAGTGATCTCTTGTGGTCAAAACACCTTGAAAGAGTGCTAGAAAATTGCAGGCGTAAGTTGCTCTTCCTAAGGCGTGTAATAAAATCGTCCACACCAGCAGTACGTTTGTTGGCATATAAAACACTCGTCCGTCCTGTTTTAGAATACGCCGCCATTATATGGGACCCGTTCACTAAAACCGACATAGCAAAATTAGAAAGCTTACAGAAAAAAGCTGTTATATTCATCTATAATACGTATGGCCGCACTTCAGTCACTAACCTCATATCTCAAAGTGGCCTACCTGCTATAAGTAATCGAAATCGTGTGTGTTGTCTAAAATTCTTTTTTCAGTTGATAAGAGGTCAGTACAAGGTAGACAGGTCACATCTTCCTTATACGAAGGGTTACACTACCAGGCACTCACACTCACTAGCCCTTACTCTTTACACTACACATGTCAACTGTTATAAGTACTCTTTCTTTCCAAGAACAATAGTCGATTGGAAAAAACTGCCTGATACAACTGTTACACAAGACTCACTATCACAGTTTGAGTCACACCTTTAATAGTAATCTGTTTCCTTGTCTAGCTGAGATGTTTCTTATGCTTTTTTTTACTTGTGCTAAATGGCTTCTCTGCTTGATTTGAAATTTGTTAGAATAACGTCGCTTGCATTTTTTTTTTCTTTCTCTAAAGTGCGTGTATAAAGATATTCATATGTTCATTTCCCATTGTTACTTTTCTGTTGAGTTCACCTGTTATGTATCACGCTGCCAAGATCTCGAAGAAAGATTGCATTATTTATAAATAAAAATAAAATAAACATGCCAGGAAGCTTCGAATGGTGTTGATCTTTACTCAAAAGAAGACTATTGGGTATGACAATCTCAGAATTTTTTATCACTTCTCTTTTTTGGCTGCCTACACACATTGTCAGAAACAGTGTCATGTACAAGTCATCTTCTAGAAAAAAAAAAAAACTGGGTCTTAAAGAATAATTCAGAGATTGTCAGACCCTCAAGGAATGTTTTGGGATTCAGGAAAAAAAAAAACTGTGTCAAAATCAGTCCAGTCGTTCCCGTGATACACTTTCCATGAGCAATGCACAATGTCCAAAACACACTTTTCAGAAAAAGCCTGTTTAATTTTTTGACAGGCTTTTTTCCAAGAACTTTTTTGTTTCTGGTTGGATATTGAGGAAAACTGGCACAGACTCTAAGAATGGCCTCACAGTGCTTCCATAAAAAGTTCGAGGCGATACCACAAGTACTTAATGAGAGACAAATTATTTCTTCATTAAACCTCGTGGAAGCACTTGAAGATTTATAGAACGACAAAAATAGTTGGTAATTACTGTATGCACAGTAATTACCAATACAGTAATTACCAACATGCTGAAGGGGGCTGAAGCCCCCTGAAGCATGGTTCAAGGAGAGTTACAAAACAAACGGAATCAAAATCTGTGAAATGGTTGCCAAGATATCTGCTCCACGAGCTGAGCCTAATGCCAAAAAAACAGTACTATCAGCGTCAAATGATACCCGAACAGCGGCAAGCCTTGTTTATGGTGTAGTGCGCACTGTCCAGTTATCAACGTTGACAGGCGCGCGCATACTGTTCGGCAGCTCTGCGCATATACGTAAGGCTGTCCGTGGTGATAGCTGGACGGCACGCACTATACCATCGCAAAGGCTTGCCGCTGGTCGAGTTTCATTTGATGCTGATAGTACATTGATAAAACTGCTTTTTAAGTTTCAACTTCTTTTTATGTCTCTATAATGCCTAAAAATTGTGATATCAGGTGTGTCTTGTGATATTTGACTTCTCAGGCATGTGGCCTCTGCCCAGTGTGCCTTTGTTGCTTTTTTTTTTTTCATAACCTCCTTTTCTTGATTTACAAAGAACAAATATGGATTTCAAACCAGGTTTTTTGTATGAAGGAGGGGTGTGATAGGCATGGCAGAAAAGATTGTAATTGAATAAGACCATATACTGAAATGATTACACACCTTTCTTGTATTCAAGCTGTCATATGTTAATCAGGTACTTGATTACTAGTAATCACTGAACATTCTTTATATAAAGAGAGGTTTATTGCATCAGAAAAATGGCTCATACCACGACAGTCTATGCTTTCTTTGCAAATAACAAAGTTATGGGCAGGAGGCTGTGGCACAGGAATTTTATTGCAGTTTATTTAATGACGCGAGAGGAACATATAAAAATTCATGCCCTGCTTCATACATGCTCTTTTGCCACTCTAGCCGTGAAACACATCATCATACGGTCAGTCGCAGAAACACTAATCTACAAGGCTTTCATTGTTTCGGAACATTCATAGACGCTTGTGGCGATACCAAGCACGGCTCTAAGCACGCCTAAATCGCATCACAAAAGCTTATTGACAGCACTCTATGTGACCGTGGAGTGCGCGGCCACGTGGACAGTACAGCCCGTGCGTGATGCACTTGACAGCGGCATTCGGTGATGATGCGCGAAAGGTGTAGCTACTATGACAAAAAATCAGCGCGCACTGCGCTTGGTATCGCATTTTCGAGTGCCGACGGGCGAAACTGCTAGCTGTTCTGCTGAGCAATCCTTGGTGGTGGGGGGCATGGGGGGGGTGGCAAGCTTGACTGTGGGGTTCGCTGCCGATGCGTAAAGTGCCCGTCCGTGGTTCGAGGAGCTAGCGAGTGATGTGCTTTGTTGCTTGCGAAGAAGCACATCACCACGAGTGTGCTAGCGGGTTGTTTTTGCTCGCAGTCTCGCCGTCAGCGGAGTTAGGCCTAAAGACGACTCTGATGACGTGCCGCGCTCATAGATTGCGCGCCCGGTCGTAGTAATCTGATCGTGCATCCGCTTACAGCTCCTAAGTAAAGCATAATTATATCATAAGTGATCGGAAAGCCGTGACCACGTCCCGAAGTAGCGATTTTCGAGAGCCATGTCCTCGGGATGCACGAGCATTAGATGACGATCTCCCGGAGCGAGCATCGGGCCAATAACGAGGCGAGCTGAGGCAACATGGGGGCCACAGCTAATCAGGGGCCTCGAAATAACCTTCAAAGATTCTTTCTGTGCGCTTGTTTTTAAAGGGAGGAGCCAGCAGAGGCGGGAAACTCGAACATGCAGAAATTCTCTTTCCGATGAGCCCAAGAAGCCGGCTTCCAGTAGCGCCACCGCGAAGCTATAACTTTTTGAAATTTGATGTTTTCTTGCGATTCCCAGAAAAAGTTTCGATACCTAGAAGGGTGAAACGAATCTTTCGAAGCACTTTTGTGCGGTTTTCAGTGTAGATATTTTGGAATCAGATAGAAGGGTTACAGATACTGAAAACTTGATTTTCAAAACTCGATTTTTTTTTGCCATATTTTGTGACCCCAAAGCCGTGCCCCCCCCCCACCCCCCCTCAAGGTAGTGGGTGCATTGCAAGTTCGAAAAAGTTTCATGCACTAAGTGTTTGAAGTACGCACTAGGAACAGGATATCCCTATCGCGTTCAACTCCTAAAGACGAAGCTTTAGGAGTTGCTAATTTTTTGTCATTGACACCATGCAGTGCATGCATGTTAACAATAAGTTCAAAATAAATACATTATTATATCAGGTGTAGCTTGACTACCCTGAGGTTCAACTGTTTTGGGGAATGATTATTGTTTAACTCTTTCGTTACCGCACGAAAATGTTTATTATTCATATGTCTCGGGAAGGTAGTTTTTGCCAGTTTGAAAAGTGCACGAGCAGACATTGCAGCATACCAGATTTTGCGCAATGAAATGCTCTTTCCAAGAAAATATATGTTTTAGAGCAACAAAAATATTTTGGACTGAATAAAAATCTGAAAAGTGTGTAATTTTTTGTTGCCAGCTGGTAAACAGTGCATTAAAAAACACTATAAATACAATAATGTTTAAAACAAAGAAATTCAGATTATACACTCTCAGGATAAACAACTCAGGAACAGTAAAAAATAATAAATGGTGTACAAAGTGTTTTCATTCACATAGGCAAAGAAAATCGGAACCGAGGTGCTGCTTCATTGCTCATGCCATGCAGTGAGGCATTCCTTGTTTTTTTTGTGTTCTTTTTTTGAAACACAAGTGAACTCGTACACACTTTTCGCAGTAATTTTTTTTTTCAATGAGAGCTCTGCAGGTGTTCAAGTATAAATGGATGCCCGTGATGTGAATGATCCCGTTATAAATGAGATGTCCAATGGACTTTGCTATTTCATCTGGCGCCACCACTTTCCATGGGCCACCTCACTCTCCATAGGTTGGCGTTCCAATATATGCATCAAAGCACATTTCTTTGCATATTTTCACGTTGCATAAAAAAGTATTAATAATATTGTGCGCAGTACTAACGTAGTCAGGGCCAAGATGTGCTCAGGTGGCCTTGTTATCCTGAGGAGAAGCTCTGCTGCCAGCGCCAGCACACTGTGCCACAGTTTTGTATGGACTTCGCACCTAGCCAGAGTAGCTATAAGATTGTGCACAAAGGTCAGCAACTATGCACTTGTGACGGAGAAGACAACTTGAGGCCGTAAACAATACAAACCCGAGAACAGCTGCAGATGTCTCGGGCTGACACAAAACATTGTCGCCATAAAACTTGAAGGTGAGGTTCTGTCATCCTTGGACTCTAAGCTCGTCCCCACTCAGTTCAGGTGCAGTTGCTGGACAGTTTCGAGTGGCACGTGTTTTTGCAGCGCAGGTGCGCACAAGTGCACCCGTGACACTGCTGCTATAGGAGCGACTAGTCACACTAGATGCGGCCCTGTGTCTGATATAACTATACAAGCAAAACCAAAGCTGCTGGAAACTGGCTGAGAAGGCCACCTCCACAATTCATAGATGTGGCAGACCTTTGGAAATATTTTTGGTAGAAAAAATTACCCGATTCTCTGCAACAGCTCTCTATTATAATTGTTGGCATAAATTTCTGGCAATTATTACTGCTCAATGCTCTTAGATTGCAAGGCTAACACCTTAATCTGATATTTGACTTTCAAAGGTTTTTTTAATTACAGAACTTAGATGTTACTGTAGCATAACCACGATGGGCACGTACTTCTGTCAAGTTGACCAGCGAAATGCATTTTCCCAATAACATGCGCACACTGGCTTGTGCAAAGGTCTGTCAGAAATCACCATGTTGCCAAAACGAGCAAATTCAAATTAATTCTGAAAGTTGAGTGGCTGGATTAACTGCTAGAAAACTCTCGGTGCAGGAGAAGTAAATTCAGCATGCCAATATCGATGATCAAAAGCGTCGATCACTGGTGATTGATTTGAATAGGCATGGCAATGAAAGAGTTAACGTGCGGATGAAACATGGTAATGAATGACCCTTGAGAGAAAAGAGAACTTTGAATTTTTTCTTTCCAGGGGATGAGACGAAGTCGATTGTGAGTGACACATGGAGCACTGATGTACTGGCGAGTGATTCAGAGATGCTGGACCAAGTGAACCTGGTCGCACAAATGCAGCTCCTGGAGACACACTTTCAGTCAACCCACGAGACTTGTGGTGACACAGGTAGTGACGCCTGGAGCACTGAAGTGGCTGCCTCAGACAATGAGCGCCTTCAAGAAGTTGACACTGATGACACTGGCAGTGTGGCACGCTCTGATGATACCAGGTTTGTTTGCACATGCCTCTGACTCCAAAGCAGTACTGAGAAGGCACATTATGTGGAAGCTGCTGTGACTTTTAAAGGGTCTCTGAAATTGTGTCTGGAAATTTCATGAACTAGGCTGTAATTAGAGTAAATCAGTAGCACCATAATTTAAGTGATGCACTTTATATCAAGGAAGCTATGATCAAATTAAGTTTATCTTCCTCTCAAGCCTTGCTTTTCAGCTTTCACTATGTGGTCGAGGCTAAGCTCTGCCTTCCATGACCATCTGCCAACACTTGCAAGGTGTACTGGAGGCCTATTATCTTGTGAAGCTGTGTTCCATCACAATCTTATTAATTATATAGAGGCACATACTGATGGCTCTCCTCTTTATAAATCATGCTCTGCAAATACTGTCTTCATGCAGGCGGTGACATTGAAAAGGTTACCTTAGTGTTTAAAGAAGAAGTGTCAGTTGCTTTGCTGAGTTTCGTTCGTGTAAACAATTGTAATGCAAAGTCTTAATGGAGTCTATGGCCCTAGGCCTGGGCATGTTTCTGCCTGGGCAGTGGCCCTGCGCATGTTTCTAGTTTTGATTTAGAAACCATTTGTGCAGTGGCAAAGCAACGTGCATAGAAACTGAGCTATGTAGATGCATCGTTGGTGACAGGTAACACATGACTCTGCTGATGTGTCCATTGTGAAAGGCTGTTTAAGGAGTCAGTATCGTCATTAGTTGACAAAATATTTTTTCAACCAGACAGACACAGGGCTCTGAGCTTGTAAAACTTCCCAATTTATTTTTGCTCGTGAGGACAAATCAAAAGCTCTTAGTTCAACTACTATGTGTTCACAGATACGCAGTGTATGAGTCTTTAAGATGAGTCTTAAAGTGCCATTGCTGCATGAGTCTCTTATTGCTTGCAAACTACTGCAGTGCCGATGCAGTACAGTTTTTCTCCTCTCAATTTGTAAATTAATGGGGGGGACACTGAATGTGGTTGCTCTCATTGTGTCGGGACCAGGATCGAACTGCAACCTTCATCTATCTCAAATGTGCTTTACAGCAAATGAGCGTATGTATTGCACTGAAGCTGCTAAATAGCGTCTTCAGGGATACTATAGATGAAGCAGCGAGTACACTTGTTGTTGCATATGATATATGGTTTCTGTAATGTTTTTTGGGCCTAATAAGATTTAGTAATTGTGAGAAACAATGGTGCATATATTCATATTAAGCAGGTAAATTACAAGGCATTTTAATCATTTATAGTCGATCAGAATAGAATATTCTCACTCGGAACAAATTTATATTTGTTATTTTATTTTTATGCCTAGGTTCAGTTTTCTGGTTGGATGATATTTTGACATGCCACTCACGGAAATCATATGTGCTGTGTTCTAGCTTCAGCCAAAAAATTTTTCACTCCAATAGTTACTCATTTTACATATTGCAGTGTAAAAAGAAAGGCTTTGCTTTTTTTTTATGCCTGACTGTGCAATGCTGTAGTGTGAAAGATCATTATTGTTCTTTACCTAAACATCCTTCTTCATACTATTTTCATCATATTTAGCTTTTCCTTCATAGGTATAGAAAGTAGTCTGTGAGTGTGAAAATTGGATCCTGTAGTATGCAGCTAAAATAGGCACTAAAATTCTAAGCTATAAATGTGGCCATTTTTTTTTTGTTTCATTCAATGGTTACTGTATTGGCCTGGCTTCCCTCCTTTTTTTTTCTCTACTACTGGGACCTGTGTTGTGTTGTGGATGCTTCCTGAAACAGTGTTGTGGCACACTACATGTTAAAGTATTGGTTTGAATGAAACAAGAAAATTTGGTTGAGGGCTCAATAGTTTGTTGGTCATAACTGTATGAATATTAAGAGGTGTAAAAAAATGCACGAGAGCTTTGTGTGCTGTTTTTAATCCAAGTGTAGTAATTATGAGGCACAAGGAAAATGAGGTAAAGTGGCCACTTAACCTTTATGTGAAGTGAAGTGTTTCAGCAAGCTTCAAATGTAAGCACAGTAAGAAGAAAGTGAGACACTGGATATGGCTGGTCATGAACATTACTTTCTTTTTCTTGTGCTCGCATTTGAAACTTGCTAGGGTCCTTCACTTTTCATCATGTACCAACTGACCCAAAAAAACCACACTGCTAAACCACAACCTTGACATTATGCTGGGCGATGTGTTATTGCTCTTTCGTTTTATTGAAAAAGGAGTGGCTGATATGGTAAAAATGTGTTCAACAGAAAACATTGCTACTTTGTGGCTTGCATTAATATGCCTCCTTATGCCTACAAACACCAGCAAACAGTTTTTGTTTGCTTGTTTGACTGTAAGGAAAGTTTAAGTTGCTGTCCGCATATAAAGCTGCGTCTAAACCTGTACCATTGCTGAATTTGATAATTATTTTGATGTCTTAAGCACACATTTCTTTTCTGTTTGTTATTGTGATATCAGTTCTATGATCACCCTTAGGACTTTTTTGATGTTGCCGCTGTCACCTTGATATCAAGTTTCATAAAAAGCTCAAATCGATAACATTACCGTACGTGTCGTATGTTCCATGTGCGAGTGCAAGCTTATGAGACCAAAATCAGCCGCTAACTCGCTCATTAAAACCACTTCATAAGGAACTGCCATACTTCTCACCCCCGCCCTTTGCGTCCTTCGAGTCTGCTTGCAGGATCCCGAATGAATTGACCACGCCCTCACAAAAACTTGAGGCTTCCACGGAATCTGTGTTGCAGCTTTTGCGCCGCGTATCCTCCATGCACAAGGGTTTAGACAAAGCCGACAACATGAAAGTTGTACATGCTTTCATGTTAAGCTGCATTTTATATGCCACACCGATATCTCAAGCTGAATCTCACAGAAACTGAATGCGTAAATGCCATGACTCACCTCGCAACTAAGGCAGCTTTGAGCCTTTTTCGTAGCACAAGCACAGCTGAACTGTTTGAACTGGGCATGCATAACACCTTTTTTGAGCTAGTTGAGGCACATCTTCAGACACAGTATTTAGGACTTTCCACGAGTGCCACTGGCCACAATATTCTCGCCTCCCTTTACATAAAGATACCTGCTAATCAGCCAGCCTTTGTGGCCATTCCTTGACACATTGCACAAATGTCGTTCACAAGAGTTACAGACAACCTCAGGATGCCGTTTGGGTAGACGCCACTTGTGCAGCCCTAGAGCTGTAGGAGTTGCTTACAACCTTGTTCTATCACATCCCCTGATTCGCCGCCTTCCTTCAGGCTCTACAGCTAAGAAGCAGAGGAGACTGTCATCACCCTAGCCCTTGCACAATTTGACGCACAATACATACTGTCTCAAAAACTTCTCTGTACAACTATGCCAGGGCTAGGATACACCCCCCTGTCTGGCAGTTACTGAACACCCCCGTGCGAAATTTACGACGCATGGTAGAGCTCCAGTGGGTGCTTGCTCATTCAGGGAACCCTGGAAATGAGGCTGCCGATTAATTGGCTTGAGGATTAATTTGCCAGGCTCAGGACAGCCTCGATTCGGGCTTGTCGAGTGAGCAGGCACACACTTTTGCAGAGCTCACGCAAATACTTCTTTCGAACTGTTGGCCATACCCTCTCCAAATCTCATCTTACCCACTCCCAATGTCTCTAGATCCGCACTCTGCCTTCCCCTTAGCTGTTTTCCCTATACTGTAGTACTTCCCCGCAATGTTTTTTGTGCAGCGAGCCTCACGACACCCTTTCCCGTATCCTTTTTGGCTGCCCTGCTGATCCTCTCCCGCAGGGACAGCCTGCCATCTCCAGCGGAGGTGGACTAGGACGTTCTGGACTTGTCTGAGGACCCAGCGTTGCAGCTTGCTGCGGTTGCCAATGTCATTGGGGCAAGAGGCATGGCAAGAGACGTGATGTGAAATCACGTGGTGGTCCATGAATCCGGGGGGGGGGGGGGGGGGGGCAAACACACTTGTTAATAGTTTTTCTGCCTGTCTGTCTACAAGCATGCAAGCACAGGCAATGAACGCTTGCTTATCTAGCAGAGAGGAAGCATGCCAGTCATATTTCATTGCACGAAAAGCCCATTTAACAAAGGGATGGTGACATGGCTCTGCAGATTGCTCAGCCGGGTACAGTTGCTCATATTTCTTACGGGCATATCAGCAATGCCTTATACCTTTATATTGACACGTGCGGTTCTTTTGGTTTACGAAGGAAGACGCTATCACTTTCTGTTAAGCGCAACGCAGGCCGCGTTTATCTTGTATGCCACTCTGGAACGCGTTACGACGCGTGTATAAAAAACTGACACGTGCGGTTCTTTTCGTTTGCGAAGGAAGACGCTATCACTTTCTGTTAAGCGCAACGCAGGCCGCGTTTATCTTGTATGCCACTTTGGAACGCGTTACGACGCGTGTATAAAAAGCCGGCGCAGTGCGCCACTGGGAGTCTTTTTTTTTTTTCCGTCGGCCGACGACTGTTCACGCCGCTGTTGCTGTGAGTTGTGTTTGGCCCTGTTTTGCTGGGCACAAGTTCGCCCAATAAACAGTTCGCCTGACACCGCCCTGACTCCTGCGTGCTTCCTCTCAAGTGCTGCGTGTATCACAACCTCGTGACATCTGGTGGAGGTGCTTCTCTGTCCATGTACCGTACGCCCCCGTCCAGCCGTGAGCCAAGCCCAAGCCGCCAAGAGGACGACGCCGACCCGGTCGTTCGAGTGAGCCGAAGACAACAAGGACTACCGCCCGAATACCTGCCGCTCCCCGACAAGGACAAGAAAACAAAGGCTGCTACAAAGCCGGCATCCACGATGACGGAAGCAAGGTCTTCGGCAACCGTGGTCGTCAACCAGCCCAAAGAGCCGCCTACCTTCCGCGGATCGACCTACGAAGACCCGGAAAGCTGGCTTGACATTTACGACCGCGTCGCAGCCCTCAATAAGTGGGACCCGGACAACAAGCTGCGTCATGTGTATTTTTACCTGGAAGACGCCGCAAGGACTTGGTTCGAGAACCGCGAGTCAACGCTTCGAACCTGGGACGACTTCCGCGTTGCTTTCCTGCGCACCTTTGCAAGCGTCGTGCGGAAGGAAAGAGCCGCATCACTGCTTAAAACTCGGGTGCAGCTCCCCAACGAAAACGTAACGATCTTCACGGAGGAGATGACGCGACTTTTCCGCCACGCCGACGCCGACATGTCTGAGGACAAGAAGGTTCGCCTGCTTATGCGAGGAGTGAAGCAGGAGCTCTTCGCCGGACTGATCAGAACCCCGCCAAAGACGGTACAAGAGTTCCTCTCCGAGGCTACCACCATCGAGAAGACTCTTGAAATGCGGACCAGCCAATACGATCGGCGCATGTCGCCAGACGTCGCAGAAGTCCGAGGACTCTGCCCCGACGACCTGCGCGAGACCATACGCGCTATTGTTCGTGAAGAACTGCGCCGCTTGTTGCCATCGTCTCAGCCCCAAGTCGCCTCTCTCGAAGACGTAGTCCGCGAGGAACTACAGCGCTCACTGAGCGTTCCTGAACGGCCACAGCCCCAACCGGAGGCGATGACCTACGCCGCTACTGCACGACGACCTGCCGCCGCTCCTCGCCAACACCAGGACCCAACGTCTCCGCAGTTTCGTCGCCAGCCACCGCCGCCACCCCCGACGCCTTCCCGCTCGCCAGTAATCCAGCGCTCGCCGAGGAAAACTGACGTTTGGCGCACCCCGAACCACCGCCCACTATGCTACCACTGCGGCGAAGCCGGGCACACCTACCGCTACTGCCAGTACCGTGAGATGGGACTGCGTGGCTTCGACGTGAACGCGCCGCGTCCGCGCCCAGGTGAGCGACCTCGCGACATCGCCGGATCGCAGTGGCAACAACGACGACCATCCCGTTCAGCTTCGCCTGGCCGCTACGTCTCCTTGGATCGCCGCCAGTACACCGGCCCTAACCGGGGCCGATCCCCAAGCCCCTACCCGGGAAACTAAAGGCAGCAACCGATGGAGGTGCGGTTGCTGCACGACGCAATGCCGAAGATCCTCCTCCGCCGCCGCCGCCGCTGCCGATGACGACGACCACGACGCACGAACTTTCCCGACGTAGTCGCAGTACGCCGCCTGAGCAGAGTCTTTACGACAAAGCCTCGCCGCCGACGCGACATAGCAGCACCGGACCAAGCCGACGCAGCCGTGATCCGACGCCCCGACCTAACCGGAACGCCAGACGACGAACCACCGACCTCGACGTGATCATCGACGGCCACAGCGTCACCGCCCTAGTCGATACCGGCGCCGACTACTCTATCATCAGTGGTCTCTTCGCCGCTAAGCTCAAGAAGGTAAAGACTGCATGGGAAGGACCGGATATCCGAACAGCAGGGGGCCACCTTATAACACCGACTGGAACCTGCACGGCAAGAGTCGCGATTCACAGCCAGACGTATTCTGTGAATTTTGTGGTCCTGCAGCAATGCTCGCGAGACGTCATTTTAGGCATGGATTTCCTGGACCAGCAAGGCGCAGTAATCGACCTAAGATCCAGGTCAATCACGCTGTCCACGGATAATGCAACGGCGTCAGACTTCAACGTCGCTCACAATGCCTTGAATGTGACAGAAGAGCAGGTAACCATCCCGCCACTGTCGAGCGTCATCATTTCCGTTGGCACCAAAGCGTCTACCAACTTACAAGGTGTCATCGAAGGCGACCAGCACCTGCTCCTAAACCGTCAGATGTGCGTCGCAAGAGGCATAGCCAAGCTTCATAACGGCGAAGCCAAGGTAATGGTGACGAACTTCAGCAACGAATATAGGCACTTAAATAGGGGCACGACGGTAGCACATCTAAGCGAATTTGTGGAAGCGAGCAATGCCTTCGCCCTCACTGATTCTCAGGGAGCCGCAATGTCGACAGCAGTGTCCGCGCCCACCTTCGACGTCAATCAAAGCCTTTCCAGGCAGCAACAAAAGGAGCTCAAAGCCTTACTCCACCAATACAAGGACTGCTTCTCGTCGTCGTCGAGGCTTCGTCAGACCCCTCTCGCGAAACATCGCGTCATAACCGACGAATATGCCCGTCCGCTCCGTCAGAGCCCCTACCGAGTTTCTGCACGGGAACGCGAGGCCATCAAGCAACAAGTCGACGAAATGCTGCGTGACGACATCATTCAGCCGTCTACGAGTCCGTGGGCATCACCCGTGGTGTTGGTGAAGAAGAAGGACGGAACCCTACGTTTTTGCGTCGATTATCGTCGCCTGAACAACATCACGAAGAAAGACGTGTATCCCCTCCCACGGATAGACGATGCTCTGGACAGACTCTACAACGCCAAGTATTTTTCGTCGATGGATCTCAAAACCGGCTACTGGCAAATCGAAGTAGACGAGAGAGACCGAGAGAAGACTGCCTTCATAACACCAGACGGCCTATTCGAGTTTAAGGTCATGCCCTTTGGTCTTTGCTCGGCGCCTGCGACGTTCCAACGGGTTATGGACACAGTACTCGCAGGCTTGAAGTGGCAGACTTGCCTCGTCTACTTGGACGACGTAGTCGTATTTTCTTCCAACTTCGACGAGCACCTCCGGCGCCTTGAAGCTGTTCTTCGGGTAATCAAAGCCTCGGGACTTACCCTGAAGCCAGAAAAGTGCCGCTTCGCCTACGAGGAACTATTGTTCCTTGGCCACGTTATCAGCAAATCGGGAGTGCTCCCTGATCCACAGAAAACAGCTGCGATCGCCGACTTTCCTGCACCCACCGACAAGAAAGCAGTACGCCGATTTCTTGGCCTCTGCGCTTATTACAGGCGCTTCGTGAAGAACTTTTCGCGGATCGCCGAGCCACTGACGTACCTCACGAAGGCCGACGTCGACTTCAAATGGGAAACGCCGCAAGTCGAGGCATTTCAAGAATTAAAGCGACGCCTGCAAACGCCGCCAATACTGGCGCACTTCGACGAAGAAGCTGACACCGAAATTCACACGGACGCAAGCAGCACAGGGCTCGGCGCCGTGATCGTGCAGAGGACCGACGGACTTGAAAGGGTCATCAGTTACGCTAGCCGGTCACTTTCGAAGGCAGAAGCCAATTATTCCACGACAGAAAAGGAATGCCTTGCCATCATCTGGGCTACATCAAAGTTCCACCCCTACCTGTACGGCAGGCCTTTCAAAGTCGTGAGTGACCACCACGCCTTGTGTTGGCTAGCTAACTTGAAGGATCCATCAGGGCGCCTCGCACGGTGGAGTCTCAGACTACAAGAATTTGACATCACCGTCGTCTACAAGAGCGGACGAAAGCACTCCGACGCCGACTGCTTGTCTCGCGCCCCTGTCGATCCGCCGCCCCAGGATGACCAGGACGACGACTCTTTCCTGGGACCCATAAGTACCGACGACTACGCGGAACGCCAACGAGCTGACCCGGAGCTCAAGATCCTCATGGACTACCTGCAAGGCAAGACCGCCGACGTGCCGAAAGTATTCCGCCGAGGACTGGCTTCGTTTTTCCTGCGAAACAACGTCCTCCTGAAGAAAAACTTCTCGCCGCTCCGCGCCGACCACCTCCTCGTGGTACCTTCAGCGTTACGTCCAGAGGTTCTGGAAGCATTACACGACGACCCGACAGCCGGACATCTTGGTGTTTCCCGCACACTGTCACGAATACAAGAGAAGTACTATTGGCCTCGCCTCGCTGCCGACGTCGCCCACTACGTAAAAACATGCAGAGACTGTCAGCGACGCAAGACGCCGACAACTAGGCCAGCCGGACTTCTGCAACCCGTCGAACCACGTCAACGGCCATTCCAACAAATCGGCATGGACTTACTGGGGCCGTTCCCGACGTCAACTTCTGGCAACAAATGGATTGTCGTAGCGACTGACTACCTCACCCGCTATGCCGAAACAAGGGCCTTGCCCAAGGGCACTGCCGCCGAGGTCGCCATGTTCTTCATTGAGAACATCGTCCTCCGCCACGGAGCCCCCGAGGTCCTCATCACCGACAGAGGTACGGCCTTTACGGCTGACCTAACGCAAGCGATCTTGAGGTACAGTCAGACAAGCCACCGCCGAACCACCGCGTACCACCCACAGACGAATGGCCTCACCGAGCGTCTAAATAAGACCATCGCCGACATGCTGGCCATGTACGTGGACGTCGAGCACAAGACGTGGGACGCCATACTCCCGTATGTAACCTTCGCGTACAACACGGCCGTGCAGGAAACGACGCAGTTTGCTCCATACAAGCTCGTCTACGGACGGAGCCCAACAACGACGCTTGACGCCATGCTACCGGTCGGCACCGACGAAGAAGACCTCGACGTCGCCAGCTACCTGGATCGCGCTGAAGAAGCTCGACAGCTAGCCCGCCTGCGTACCAAGAGCCAACAGACGGTCGACAGGCGCCACTACAACCTTCGACGACACCACACCGAATACCAACCAGGTGACCTTGTCTGGGTCTGGACGCCGATACGACGACGGGGATTGTCTGAGAAGCTCCTGCGACGCTACTTTGGACCCTACAAGGTAGTCCGACGTCGTGGTGAACTGGACTATGAGGTCGTGCCCGATGGCTTAACGTCATCCCAACGACGCCGTGCACGACCCGAAGTCGTACACGTGGTGCGACTTAAACCTTATTACGCGCGCTGATTAGCTGTGACGCATTGTTAATGTAATTTATTGCATGTACTCTCTCTTATGTTCTGTCTTTAGCATCGGGACGATGCTTTTTCAGAGGGGGGTAGTGACACGTGCGGTTCTTTTGGTTTACGAAGGAAGACGCTATCACTTTCTGTTAAGCGCAACGCAGGCCGCGTTTATCTTGTATGCCACTCTGGAACGCGTTACGACGCGTGTATAAAAAACTGACACGTGCGGTTCTTTTCGTTTGCGAAGGAAGACGCTATCACTTTCTGTTAAGCGCAACGCAGGCCGCGTTTATCTTGTATGCCACTTTGGAACGCGTTACGACGCGTGTATAAAAAGCCGGCGCAGTGCGCCACTGGGAGTCTTTTTTTTTTTTCCGTCGGCCGACGACTGTTCACGCCGCTGTTGCTGTGAGTTGTGTTTGGCCCTGTTTTGCTGGGCACAAGTTCGCCCAATAAACAGTTCGCCTGACACCGCCCTGACTCCTGCGTGCTTCCTCTCAAGTGCTGCGTGTATCACAACCTCGTGACAATATGGCTAGTCTCACTGCTCAGTTAGCTACGAAGTGTCATACAGCACAAAGGTCCTTTCGCTTGTTGCTGTGGTAAAGGTGAGCGAAAATGCACGTAGGACTAGCGAAAGAAAGAGAACAAGGCAAGTGACATTTGCCCTGTCTTTTTTTTTTGTTAGGTCCTACGTGCATTTTGGTCAGTGCAACTACATTACATTGCCATTCCAGCAACCCCAATTGCAGCTTTGCTGGATGTTTTCTTACTCCGGTGTTTTGTTTAGTTATGCCAGATTGAATGCTATAAAAGTGAGCTGCTAGCCTACCTATATAATTCCAATTTGTTGCTACGGCATTCATTGCTCTCCCTTTGTAAAGAAACTGTGATCCTTTTTTTTTTATGCAACTGTGCCAGTTGATAATTGCCTGCTTATTTTGTGTAATTTGTGTTCGCCTTCTTTGTCCGTGTTTGTCAGGTCTGAAATATCTGCTGGTGGAGATGAAGAAATTGCACCAGCACCTCTCGCTGATCGCCATGCAATGCGCCATCGCCATCATCACCATCACCGACACCACCGGCGCAGTAACCTGAGACCGCCACCGCAGTCCCCCAAACAGCCTCTGATCCCACAGCAACTTGGAGTGTCTGCAGGATCCTGTGGTGATGGCCCTCTGGTGACAGCGCAGTCATCAGTATCACCTCGGGCATCAGCACCACTTGTGGACTCTATCCTGGAATCTCCTCAGGCTTCCGCACCACCAGGTATATAGTAATGCAATGCATGTGGTACATGAATTGGCATGGTTCTATGATGAAATATCTATGGTGGCTGCACTGTAGTCATGGAAGTGGCAGTTGTGTGAGTTGCTACAGTTCCTCAGCCTAGGTTCCTGAGCTATTGTCGCTATGCTGTTCACCATCTTGTATGCTTGCAGTATTGTTTCTTTCTTTTTCTTGTTTTGCCTTGCCACAGCAATGGGTAGCCAACCGAGAGTTTGCCTGGTTGACCTTCCTTGGCTCTCCTCTTTTGCTTTCTTTTTCTCTGCTTGCTTTCACACGCTCGATACAAATCATCGCTGCTGGAGTGTACACTGTTTTCATTTGTTAGGGACAGCTCCAGTGCCCATTCTTTGGCTTTAATTGAAGCATCAATAAATATTGTTAAACTGTGTTTTTTCAAAAGATGCCATTTGAGATGCCTTGTTATATTTCCTGATTTGCTTTCGCTGTGATGCACATTTGCTGAAATTCATCACATGAACTTCCGGTCTAACGTGACATGGCTGCCACATTTTCTGTGAGCCCGGAGACCTCAGTTTAGCTGTACCTGGATTTTTGTATAATGGAAGCGCTGTGAAGACAACAACATATGGGGTTTAACGTCCATTACAAAGACAAAGACGAGAAAGGCATCACCAAAGACATTATTTCTACCATTCTTATTTAAGAATGAAGCAATACCAACTAGCTTGCTTTTCTTTTTTGATTACGAATGGCTTGAAAAATGGTGGACCGAAATGGTGAGTTCTTGTGTGATGTCCCGCACCTTACCAAGATTGCTAAAAAAGTGCTGCCCTTAATGAAGTGTATAATTTGTCAATACAGCCTTGTTTGTTTTGTTCAATCTTTGATGTCTCACTTTCTGTACTTTCAGTTACTTCTTTTATAACTGCTTAATTTCTTTGAGCATTCTATTTCATTTGCCAATACGTACCTGTTAAAAGGCATCTGACACGCCCTCTCATATTTCCACAACTTACACAGTGGAGCAAGCATCACCAATTTTGGATGGTAGCTTCTCCCCGCCACAAAGCAACTCTTCAACAAGCATCGGCCTTGCACCTTGTGAACTGCGCTTTTTTGACCCACTGGCTGTACAAGTAGAGCTGCGACATCCAGAAAAAGTTCAGGCGCAGGACACGGCAGCGGCTGCCTTGGTCAGTCTTGATGGAGCTGAAGAGGATGTGACACCTACTGGCACACAGGCCACACCTTCACCGTCGGGTAGTGTAATGGCAGAAGACTCCACTCTTCAGACCGCTGTCTCTAAAGGAGGTGGGGCATCTCCAACTCCGCCTTCTGAAGGCATGCAGAGCCTGGGCCGCCTTAGCTTGGCTGTTAAGGAGCTGCCCGAGGAAGAAGCTCTCCTGTTGCTCCAAAGTGAGGAAGAAGCTGTGAAGGCCGCCACAGTGAGTACTACTCCTGCACATGCTGCTTTCTACCTACTATCACCACAACCTGTGCTTCATCGTTGCTCCTTTAAATATATTTTTTATTTTTATTTTGTAGGTGCAAGATTGTGAGCCTTGTTAAAAAGGTTCATACTCTTAAACCTTTAGATAACGAACATGGATACAACAAATTATTGGTTATAATGAAGTAAATGAAAGATAGCCTTGCAATAGATACAGTGCTGGGAATAAAACTTCATAACGAATTTTCAGATATAACAAACTTATTTTTGTGTAAGATGCAACTGCTATAATGAGGTATGAGTTTATATGTGAGAAGCTATTAAGTTGGGGGTTTCCTGTATGTTGATTTCATTTTCTCTGGCAGCAGGGCGGAAATCGAGGAGTTTAAGTGCACTTTTGGGGGGGGGGCTACGGCAGTGAATGTAGTTGGTGACTGTAAACATTCCTAGGTTACTGTATTTACTTGAAAATACGTCGGGCACAAATATAGGTCAATTCCTACTTATAGTGTTCTACTAGAGAAAAAAATATTCGAATATAGGTCGACCAATGTTTTTTTTTCTTCTTTAGAAGCAGAGATTGAAACGCAGCACACCTTTATTTACATAACTCAGCACCCTAATCGCTTTCGGTGCCGTCATCTTGTCAGATGTGCAAGATGATGTCGTCATCGGATTCTTCGCAAGCATCCATAACTTCCCAAACGACGTCCTCCTTGCTGCCACCATTGCTAATTGCTGGGCCTCGAAAGGCACGATGCCGACATTCGCACGCAAACAGACGGTCCCGCTGCTTTCGCCAACCCCAAATAACGTCGGATTTACGCAGAACTCGCGCTGCACGGCACAATTGCTCGAGTCCTCGGTAAAAAGTATCACTTGGCACTTGAAGTCACCTGTGTAGCTCTGCCGACGTGACATCATCACAACCACGCACGACCAAATGGTGGTGGTGGTTAGAAGAAGGCGGTGCCTAATTTCTGCAGCCTGGTAGGGAGCATGGCCCAGAGCCTAAAGCAAATTCGAACGGTCACCCCGTAACGCCGATCGTACATTGAACAAAGCGTGGGGCGGCGACGGCGAGGCAGCGAGGCCTCAGGCCAGTGCTAGTGCGGCTGCGTGCCCGAAGACAGTACCGGAAGCACGGTTAGCGAGCTAGGGACTTCACGGCCAATACTTAGAGAAATCGTGGGTTTCATTGCAAACACGGTGGAGCGGCTGAATTTCGCGGGGGTGGTGCGCGGCTATTGCATAACTTTTCTTTCAATTACTTGGGTAGTCTGAAAGGAGTAGAAGGGTCTTTAATTAAGATTTTATGGTATGGAACATGCGTATGCAGCAGGGACTGCTTGAAGAACAGCAGGTGTGGCAGCCATAAGCTCAGCGCTTTTGCTTGGTTTTATCGTGAATATAGGTTGAGATTCTTTGGTCACGAATATAAATCAATAGCTGGTTATAACCAACATTTTCGGAAAAGGAATGTCGGCCTATATTCTAATAAATACGGTACATAGCATTAAATGAAACATAGCATTCATGTTTTTTTTCATGTTAATTTTTTTTTTGTGCAAAAGTAAAAAGCTTGCAGGTGGAGGTAGTGACTTGTGGCAAAAAAATTAATGATGTATAGCCCATTTTATTCCCATTCTATACCCATCTATCAACAGCTGCTCATTCTACCGATTCAAGAGTTGTCTTATCACAGATTGTCCCTCATCACATACCATCTCATTCATCGTGAAATATCATTAGATAGTATTCCTCACCATGCCTTTGTCAACAACAACAATACCAGGTTTTCAGAGCACAATAACTTTCTTTTACCCAAAATAAGATAGAACTATGACAGATTTGCAGCTCGCTTTTATGGTATTCATCTTTGTAATCACATAACTCTTCAATAAAAATAATCTCGGTCACTGCAATCTTTTAAACACAACATGAAAAACATATTGTTAAAGGAACCTTTGTTCATTTGCAATAAACTTATTACAAATGATACCCCTACCGAACGCTTGAACTGGTGACCAAAGTCGAAAGCCTTGAAATAAGTTGACCAGGGAGGCACCGCCAAGCAAGACATTGCATGAAAGTATGGCATTAAGCCTAACTCGATCTCGAATTTCACCAAGTGCTAACAGGTGAACTCGGCGATGGTTGTTTTGGGGCCCATCTTAGTGATGTCAGTTCTGAAAAATTCGCTGACATGAACAGCAGCGTCGATACATGCGGTCCGCTGCCGAACAGAAAAATTGTGCAGATGGTTCGGCTAGTGAAAGAGGACGTAGAAACGAACCACCACCGATGACTACCGACGCTGCTGTGGGTCTTGTTCTTGCACTATGGTTTTTATGTTTTATTAAAGAAGGCAATGCTGAAGAAGCACTTCAACATGTGTAGTGCTTGGAAAACTTGCTAGCCGCAGCCAGGCTCGGTAGGAGAAGATGACAAACTATTTTCTTTGAGAACTGCCAGGCTCCAGGCTTGAAGCAATAAAAGTGCAGTTTTTGTGCATTTTGCTTAATTGGAAGTTTGTTTAATTCGAAGTTTCTTGCGGTACCCGTGAACTTCATATTAATGGAAGTCGACTGCATAAGGCTGCTATAGGAAATATATTTTTCTTTTTTAGTATGGATCGATCTGTTTTGATTACGTTTTTTATTTGTTCGCTCTCAATTACTGCTCTTACTTTTTATGTGCGCCACTAAATGTAGGAAGTCCCCCTGACAGTCTCGTACTTCGGGACTTCCTGATTCTGTATGTATTATGAAACCCGTTTTTTCTACATGCAATAATAATGAATAAACTTGAACTTGAAACTGCGTACATGTGCATCCACTACTAATATGGCAATGCAGTTCACCCATCTCTGTTCGAGAGTTCCACAAAGAACGGCTGCTCCAGACATGGAGAGCTCTACTTTTTGTTTGTGTCACGGTCCAGAGCGCTTCGAAAAACAAACATTTTCCACCTCTTCGATTGGTGTCTGAAGGATGTTACTATTATCGTAACCATTCTTCATCAAAATTGAAGCTTTGAGCTTACTTCATTTTTTTTTTCACTGCTTATGCCATATAAAATCCAACGGAAAGAATTGGGATAGTTTGATTGCAGCATTGCAGGAATGCTTGTTTAATCTTGGACGAGCGCAACTCAGTTTTCAGAGGAGCACACACACAGTGGATGAGCCCAGTTCCTCTCTGGGAGGGTTGGAGTTAACTAATTTATTTTTCAGGAAGACGAGCGTGGTGCAGGCGACAAGAGGACTAAGAATTTCTTCAAGGCAAAGGTAATTATTCAAACAAAGTTATCTAAACGTTAT
This sequence comes from Rhipicephalus microplus, assembly GCF_043290135.1. Classification (NCBI taxonomy): domain Eukaryota; kingdom Metazoa; phylum Arthropoda; class Arachnida; order Ixodida; family Ixodidae; genus Rhipicephalus; species Rhipicephalus microplus. The sequence continues at coordinate 329,751,912 of NC_134710.1, read as the reverse complement.
GCGATGATGTGCTGCCAGCTTTCAATGTGCCACGCTGATAGATAATGAAACTTTCATTGTTACTCCACAGCTTATGCACCAAACTGGTTATGTTCGATCAGCACTGCGAGGTGACAGTTTATTCTATTCTTTTGAGATAGCAAGCAACGAAAGGTGTTACATGTAGGCACTAGTGCTTAGCCCACTGTGCATCTTGTACACAATGAAATGAAAGTTCCGGAGTTCATTTATCTGCTTTCTCTCTCTCTCTCTTTTGTCCTTGTGGGTATGTGTGCATGCAAATCAATTGAACACTCCTGGTGTAGTTAGGAGGTGCAAGGATCAGCGTCATGAAAAACAGTAAAGTTGTCTTTTAAGGAGCTGAGTGCAGCTCTATAGGTCTGGCCATCCATGTATTCATTTACTACTTAATGATAGCCACGTTTAAGGGCCCTGCAACATTTTTTATGGATGTAAATTGACCAGCCCTTCACTAAGCATTGCTTTCATAAACAGCTCAGCCAAATACCATTTACTGCGTACACAGCAGGCCAAGCCAGCTGCCCTTGAACAATAAAAATGAGGGCAAAACTATCAAAATGTGACTGTAGCAACACTTGATTGGTAGCTGCGTGTCTGTTTCATCATTTTTGAAATGGTAGAGTATGACTCTATAATAGTGCTCGAGAAGCCATATGGCCACTGTGAATAGATTTTCATCCAAGTTGCACTAGACCGAATCTTTGGTAGCAGACACATTACAAAATGCTGGTTAGACCTTAAAGGGCCGCTCACCAGGTCCCATACCAAATTTTAGTTAGATGATGGAAGTTGTTGGGTGCCTGATGAGGAACATTTTGTCACAAAAAGTTTTTGAATCGGTTCATTACGAGCTGAGAAAACTGTTTTTTTTTTCTAAGCGGCACGAAACAAGGATGAGAGGGGGCGAGCTCGAAACCCTTGTTGCTCCTCCGCCTAGCTTTCATAAGCCAAATCTCTCCCCTACCCCCCCCCCTCTCTTCCGGGCATCCGACCAAGAGGTCACGTGCGCATGCCGTGTCCGAACAAGCCCAACCACCATGCATGCGAGCGTCATTTTTTTGTTTTGTTGTTCTTGTTGACCAGCGTTGTTTTGAGGTCTACAGCCTGTTTCTGCGGGATGGTCTGGAAACGCTGGCTTAGACACAGTAGAAAAGATGTGCACGAAGAATGCACCAACGCGTAGGAGCGTTCTACAGCTGTCGTCGGCTCGATGTGCTTACCGCGGAGACACGAACGCATGTGGAACACCGGCACATTAGCCCCGAATTTCGTTGCAATTCACGGTAAAAAAAAATAAAAAACAATGCTCACATTCCCTTATTGTGTCTCATTATTTATCGAGATTTATTAATCTCTTCAAGCAACAAATACTTAAACTAAGCAGGTCATGTTAAATAATTTTCGCCATGTCACGTGCTACTGGTGGCAACGTGACATCGCATTGGTGCAAACCAACGCACTGCTCAGCGGACTCAGGCCTGTGGGCCTTTGCAACACATCCCCCGTACCGCAGCAGGAGGGGGTTGGCAGCCTGCGCTTAAATTTGCCGGTTGCTGGTGGGAGCATGACAAATGTAGGTCTACTATGTTTCCCCCTCACTGCAGCCGCTGACCCACCGACTCCAGGTCAGCGGCTTGAGCCCCTCCCCTCTTAGCCGCTCGGGTATCTAAGACACTCTCACATTGCCCGTGACGCACCACGTGGAGGTGGAGGGGGCTCAGTGGCTCGAGCGCTCGCGGCTCCTGCTAGGCTGGATTACATGGGCACGCGACAACCCACACCGTCCCGGCACCTCCGAGCCACGAACGGACTAGAGTCATCACCAAACCAGCAGTGAGGTTCCAAAACCCGTACCACGGCCTCCTAATAGGCCGAATGACAGGGACTTGCAAATCCTCCCGGCCAAAGCGGCGGCATGCCATCGAAACCAGAGTCATCTACGTAGAGGGCCAATGTCACTGCATTGCTATGTACGTAGGACCATTCATACGTGCACGTCATGCCCTCATTCTCTGGGCACGCGCCGGCAAAAGGAAGGGGGAGCCGCGTTCATCTTGAAATTTGACCCATTTCTGTGGCGCGTAGCGGCGCAAATTTTGGCAGACGTTATCGTGAACGCCTCATCTATACATTCCGTTTGTCATCTCAAAATTGTCAAACCTGGCGAGTCGCCCTTTAAATACCTAAGGAACGTGCAGTGGCACACAGGTCATGCCCTTACCATCATTACTACAAATAAGATCCCCTGTACTTTGCTTTCTTAATAATACTATTACAATAGCATCTCGATGATACAATTACGGTTGATTCGAATTTCGCGATGATACTAATTTTAAGTTTACTTCAAATAGACTACATTATATAAAATACGCTGTGATTCGGTGTTATACAAATGCTTTTGCCTGCAACCACGCATGATACGAATGTGCAATTGACCGTTGCATGCAAGCGGCGCAACGTGGCTTGTCTGCGGGAGGGAGGCCTGTTCACAATTGGCCTCGAAGGGAGCGAATGCGGCAAAACTCACTGAAATTTTCTCGCTTCGCTATCGGAATAAAGTGTTCGGAAAACCACGCCGCGAGGCCGACACAATAAAATCGATCTAAGACCAATTTTGCCACCACGCAATAGTGGATCGCCTTTCTGCTATGGCTTTGGCTATACTGGCTGCGCTAGCTCTCGAACCACATGATTTAAACCAATTGAAACAACCAGTTCATACATTCAACATGGCGGTAAAGGCGTCGGCGGTGGCTTGCGTCGATGCAATCGCGAACTACCCATGCAGCACGACAAAGCTCACGACCTTGAAAAAGACGCATTCATTGACAGCCTGGTTGAATTACGGTCACTGTGAACACTGGAAGTAGAAGAAGGTGCAGCAGCAGCTAGTCGGCATGCCCTAACATATCTCATTTTTGCACTGCCGGCTGAATCTGTCACTGCCGCTGCCGGTGCGTATACTCATGTCGTTTGTTCTGACGTATCTCCCGAAATAACGTGTAAAAGTGTAAACTGTTTCTTTTCGATGCTTTTCATGCATAACTAGAACTCGGTAGGGGTTTTATTGCTCAGGAATAAATTTTCAAGTGGCAAAGATGGCAGCGGTGGCATGTATACGAAGGGCAGAATGAATGTGAACATTTTCAACATGCGCAGACGTTTTTTTGCGGCTGCTCTGGCGTTTTCGCTTGAATTCTCGAGTGTGAATTTTCTGGCACTGATTTTTTTCGTGTTGGCTTCACAGCGTGTTTTGCTGGCCGCTTAAGCAGCGAAGCGAGTGAATTTTTAATAAGTTTTGCCGCTTTTGCTTCTTTTGATGCCAAGTGTGAACGCGCTTGTTAGCGCCAGCAACATGAGTTAGAAATTCACTGCGCTTTATTGAGAGGTGGTGAAAGCAGGAGAGTTCAACAGAACTTCATGGACCCCAATAAAGTTCTTGTTCATCTTCATGATCAGCCTTGACTTGCTTTTGGTTCATACGAATTTGAGATGATACGAATGTTTTGCGTGCTCCCTTCGAATTTGTACCAGCGAGATTCTACTGTAACAATAATAATAATAATAATAATAATAATAATAATAATAATAATAATAATAATATCTGGGTTTTTACGTCCAAAAACTACCATATATTTATCAGAGACGCTGACGTGTGGTGCTCTGGAAATTTTGACCATCTGCGGTTCTTTAACATGCGTTGACATCGCACAGTACACAGGCCTCTACTATTTTTCGCCTCCATCGAAATGCGAGCGCAGCGGCTGGTATTGAACTTGCAACCTTTGGGTCAGCAGCCGAGCACCGTGGTTACTGTTCCACCGCGGCGGACTTCTTGGTTTCTTGTCTGTCTGTTCTAATTAATGTTGTGTCCAGCAAAAGAAAAAGAGCCCCTAAAGTTCTCTTTTTTTCAACTGTCTAAAAATGATACTTTTTCTGTGCTTGTAAGCAATTACTTCCAGCCACGTAAGATGCATTCTGTTGTAGTTGGAATGTAGAAATGCCACTGTATCATCACTCATGGCCTTTTGGGCAACTGAAGAAATGCAAGTGGTCAAACATAATCCAAAACTTTTTGCTATGATGTTCCTCATAACCCACAATACGATTTGGGACATCAAACTCTGTAACATATAGGTTGCTTAGTGCCAAAAATGTCTCATATGTGTTAATTAATCAGCTATTTCTTCTTTTCTTTGCAGCTATCCCAGTTCAGATTCAGCTTCAAGCCAAAGCAACGAAAGTCTAATGAAGTAACACAAAATGGATCAGATGCACCACGATCTGCTGCTGTCCCTGACTTGGGTCCAAGTGAGTATCTTCAAAAGAGTTATTGTTGGTCGAGTTGGTGCTTTGACACGAAGACCATAGTTTCTATGCCAAGTGAGTACTTTATAATAGTGATATGCTGTTCAGCACTATATTGGAACACAACCTTATTGAAAGTGGTTTGCAGGACCTTGAAATACCATATGTTATAAAATAAAGGATCGGGGAACAGGCTTTACAAGTCGTGTGAGATTCGGGGCAGCAAGGAAGGGGATGCAACTTGCACGGCACACAAACATATTGTTACGTGAAGGCACGGGAAACTAGGCGTTTGAAGATACATTTACACAGTGCCAACGCGCAAGCCAAGATAGAGAACAAGAGCTGTGCCCTATGCCAAAATCACGTCTTCTTTCTCGGCGCCTATCTAATCGTTTTAGTGGGACATTGTCTCATAACATGACCCCCAGGTGCTGAAGCACCGTCTCGGTGCTTTCTATGATGTTGCCTAGTGGTAAGGCTTAAGGCGAGATACATGAACAATGTCTACAGACATCCCGGCAGCCACGAGAAAAACAGGAGGTCGGTGCCATTGATGCATTGGGTGCGGCAGTTGACAAAGCGTCGCTGCCGGTGGACATTTTGGAAGCAGGGACTAGGCGTCCGCTGCGTAATTTCGTCGTGCATTGTAACCCAGCACTTTCCACCAAAATGTTATGTGAAGGCACACGGGAAACTAGGCGTTTGAAGACATATTTACACAGCGCCGACGCGCAAGCCAAGATGGAGAACAAGAGCTGTGCCTTACACCGAAATCACGTCTTCTTTCTCGGCGCCTATCTAGCTGCTTTAGTGGGACATTGTCTAATAACAATATATTCACGCCCCGCCGCGGTGGTCTAGTGGCTAAGGTACTTGGCTGCTGACCCGCAGGTCGCGGGATCGAATCCTGGCTGCGGCGGCTGCATTTCTCATCGAAGTAGAAATGCTGTAGGCCTGTGTGCTCAGATTTGGGTGCACGTTAAAGAACCCAAGGTGGTCGAAATTCCCGGAGCCCTCCACTACGGTGTCTCTCATAATCATATCATGGTTTTGGGACGTTAAACCCCACATATCAATCAATCACACAAGAAGGCACAAACAACACAAATACAAAGCATAGAAATAGAAAAAACGCGGGAAGCGCCTTTAAAGAACAGTTCAAAAAGACGACGCGCTCACGCGTTTGAGGCTCGACGAAGCAGCCGTGGCGGCTGCGATGCTGTTGGACGAGCCAGGCGGGTTGTTGCAGGTGCTGTGCCCGCTGGGTGCCGAAGCAGAAGACGTGCCGTGTACGGAGTCCTTCGGGCATTCACGTCCGACTAGGTGCCTCCCGACAATGTCGCCCTCCCGAACGTTGACATCCGGTCAGGCCAACACGTCTTCTTTTCTCCAGCTTCTGGCTCTGTCTGCCCGGCCAGTTCATGTGGCCAGTTCTTTTCCTCTTTTGCGCCTGCCACGAGAGCACGTGCTGCTAGGCAATGCTGAAGATAGATGCATGTGGATGTGCGTTTTCACCGCCACTTCGTTGTCTTCTTAGCGGCGTTGGGGACCTCATCACACCATATTTACTCACATATCGTATTTACTCAATTCTACCGCAACCTCGATTGTAACGCGTACCCGGTCTCCACGACGAAAAAAAAAAGTAAGACATCAATTGCAACGCGCACCCATTTTTTTCGTTGGCCCGCACGATCACATTACTTGGGAAAACGACTCCTTTCGGGAGCGTCTTCCGTTTAAATATGAGGTACAGGGGAAGCTTGTGCCTATCTGACGTGCAACGGAGCATTCCCGTCACTTTAGTTTTACCGTGGCCCAATGTCAGCACGCGAACTTGCTTCGCCCCCTTCTTCTCGACGGTTGTGGTGCCAGGCATGTCGAAGTAAAAAGGCGTCTGATGGGCATTCCGAATTTGCCCAAGCAGGTAGCCGTGGTTGTGCCGCAAGTTTAGGATGAACCTCTGAAAACTGTGAAGCTTTTCATCGTACTCCTCTGGAAACTTTTCGCATATGCCCGTTCGCCTTCGGAGGGAAAAGCCTTTCCTCTTCATAAAGTTAGTTATCCAGCACCTGCTCGCTTTAAACTGGCTCCGCATTAGCTCTTTTTCTAAGGCTAACTGCATAGCCTGCACATGGAGCAGTTCTGCCGTCACAGGCCGCTGTGCCGCTCACTGCTCAATCACATACTCGCCGAGCAGCTCTTCAATTTGCGGAAAGCGATCCTGCTGTGGTCCACTGAAGCCTTTATCTTTGCTGTCGACAATCTTCTGCTTTTATTTCCGCCAGTCCCGCACGCACATTTCGGGAACTCTGAACGACCGTGATGCGGCCCGATTTCCGTCCGTTTCGGCACACGCGATGACTTTTCTTTTAAAAGCGACATCGTGATGCACTTGTCGAGTTTTGGAGTCGGTCCTTCCATACCGTCGATGCTAATGCACTACAACATGACGAACTCCTCAGAACACGTACGAAGTGCCGTACATGGGAAACACAGGCAGAAATGGCCGATGCGCCATGCCGACGCACGTAAGGGACAACCATTTTGGAATTGCCGATGGCAATGGAATGACCGTATTCATTTTTTTTTGTACTCGATTCTAACGCGCATGCGATTTATGAACTCGCTTAACCGGAATAAAAAGGTGCGCGTTAGATTCGAGTAATTACGGTAATAGGGGCACTCACATAATAGGCACACCCCCAATTTGGTAGCAAGAAATCAGATTTTTCTATTTTTGCGCATAATAGGCACACCCTGAACAGTGATCAGTAGTTTTGTACCGTATTTCCACGGTTGCAATTCGATGCTTTCTCACGTTCACTGAAGTGAAGAAAAAAAAAAGACCGCGTCAGAGCTGTGCGTCCGAGTAACCGTTGATTAACTTTTGCTTCGATGCCGGCCTGGCGCCAGCCGCACCCACTTTGTTTGGAACACGCAATCGCGCCCTCTTAAAGTGCACATTGAGTTTCCTGTCGGGGAAAGCATAGTCGTTATTGGGTTCGCTACCTCGTCTGCAAATTTAAAAGCTTTTTGGCTTCGCCTTAGCTGCCCCTACGCGGACTTGCACAAGCTCGGCAGATTTTTTTTGTTGGCGCTGATTTGCTGGCCACAAATTTAAACATCGTATCACGCGCACTTCTTTTGGATCAGGGCTTGAGTGTGATCTTTTGAACGCCCAGTCAATGCTGTCTTGTACTAACCTCCCGAGACAACATCCCGAACCGTAGAATAGGCCTGTTTATATGATCCAAGTTGCAGTTTTGTATTGAATCAACGCACTAACTCTTTTCGGTGGCTCTACACTAAGGAAAGAGGGGCTTGGGTGGTGCTAGTAACACTCAACCTGTGGTTCGCGATTTGATTGCAATGTCTTGGACATACGGTGCGAGCCCATGAAATCGAACGATCGCTACTGTTCAGTGCACAAAATTTCAGTAGTGATAATGCACATAATCTAGATGGCCTGAAACATGATCGACAGATTTTCATGATGGCGCTTTCTTTTCGTAGTTTTTTTTTTTCGCATTCATTTCGTTGCCAACACTGGTCTTTTGATGTTAATATCTGAAAATTTTAATGCGCATCAACGCATGCCTCGGTTCTCACACAGGCGAGACTGCATTCTCAACACGTTTCGCGGTAGTGTAGCTTATGAAGGAGGTTGTTTCGGCTGTAGTGCGGATATGCGCGAGTTCGGCGACGTATACGTACTTTATCCGCGGTCTGTACTGCAGTTGGAAATAAAATTTGCGGAGATTTTACCTCGTATAATAAGTGACAGAAGCAAAAATGCTTGAGGCCCGTGTGCTTAGATTTAGGTGCACAATAAAGAACACCAGGTGGTCATAATTTCTGGAGCCCTCCAATATGGTCTCTGTCATAACCATATGGTGGTTTTGGGACGTTATAACCCCAAGAATTATTTTATTGATGATTTATATTATTATAACATATTTCGTTATACATTGAAAGCTCGTTAATTTGAACTTCAATAATTCTAATTTATGGATAATTCGAACTGTAAGTTATGGTCTGGCCAAGCTCCATACAAGCCTATGAATAAAAAAAGCCCGTTAATTCGAACGCAAGTAGGTTTCGCCGCGGATAGTTCGAACTACGCGCCACCGCGCTGGCAGCTTGGCTGGTCATTCGATAGGGCGGCTGCCGAGTTACGAGGCGACGTTGACAAAGAGCGGAGAGAAAAACGGAGAAACTGGCACGGAGGCCAGAGTGCAGAAAATAGCGCCACTTACTCTTCACCCCCTCCCCCACAATCTCTCTCTCGGGGGCTGCCTGCTCTCCGTGCTACGTAACCTTCAAGATTTGTTTTTTTTTTTTAAGCGCCAATCTCGAAGCCTTTGAAAATCCTGCGTAGTTGTCGCTGTTATACGACAGACGGCATGACCAGCACACAGCAAATTGGGTGCGTCATAGCTTCGCCCAGCCTCCTCTGCAGTCTCTGTCTAGGGCGTGCGTCATACACCTCGGTTGTTGGTGCTGGGAGTAGCTTCCGACTGTCGCGATTCTTTGTGTTGGTGTTTGGCCTCGGCTAACGTTTGTTGCGTTAGCGCCGGTAGTAGCTTCCTGTCTGTCGCGATTCTGCTGCTCCGACTTAAAGGCGTGTGTCCGCGGCAAATATCGTGCCAAAACACTTCCTTCCATTTAACACGACAAGCTAGCCTTCCTTCCAGCAAACACGACAGGGGTACTGCTGCCCATGGACAAGGGTATAATTAGAAATTTAAAATCATTTTATCGGCGTCATATGTTGGAACGAATTATTTTGTGCAATAACTACCAAGTGACGCTCCTAAGTGCGCTACACATGCTTGTACGTGCTTGAGAGCAAGTTACAGCGCTTACGATAGCAAATTGCTTTCGCCACTGTGGCTTCAGCACCGAAGCTCTGCAAGCTGACGAGCCACCAGTGCTCGAACACGGCGTCACCGCCCCCATAGCGGACGTTTTGGAAGACGTCTGCTTTGCGGACTATGTCGATGTGAACTCAAGTGCAGTGGTGTGTGGCGCACTCATGGACGGCGACATAATATGTCAGGTGAGAAGTGCAGAACCTGTCGCTACCAGTGACGATGATGAGGAAGAGGACGAAGCACCAGTGCGGCCCACTGCTGCGAAAGTTATGGCCGGATTGAATGCCGCCCGTCTTTTCTTAAGTTTTGAAGAAGGCAGAGAAGAGGCCTTCCACCAAATTCACTCGTTAGAGCAAAAAGTGCTGACTGTCGCCTTCAAGGAAAGAAGGCAGACCGCAATCACACATTCTTTCAAAAAATAAATTGTTATGCCCTACTCGCAGTGTACTATTGTTGTTCTTCACTTTCGTTAGTTCGAACTTTCGTTAATTCAAACTGAGGCAGATTCCCCTTGTGGTTCGAATTAACGAGCTTTTACTGTATCCATATTCGTTATATTAAGGTTTGAGTGTCTATATCGTATTTACTCACATAATGAATGCACTCGCATTAATCGCTAAATGCACCTCCAACTTCAGTCTTCAAAATTTGGATCTCTTTTCCCCCACATAATAAACACACCCCCTACTTTCATCTGTTGCGGTCCCGCTAATCGACGCCTGGCGCCTCCTTGCCTATTGGATCTCTTCCATTTTTTTATTATTATGTCAATCTTCTTCAGCCACAGTGGCTCGCTCCCTCGCCCCCTCTTCACCCGGCTATATTGTTTTTCTTACTATCTGTGCGTGGCATATCCCCAGTCTTTTTTAATTATCTATGCACCACAGCGAGATTCACGAACGGCGCGAGTGTAGAGGTATCGCAGCTGACAAGCACACAGCGAGTGAAGGTCACAAAATGGCCTGCGCCAACCGACGGTCGCTTCTTGCAAATATAAAACTTTAAAGCCCAACAACACGCATGCAATTTTCGAGCAATGACAACAGGATTTGCTGTTTCCATGACTCTCACGAAGGGCCATTTTTCGCCATTGCATCGCAGGCTTATGGAAAACCAGAAGGAAATCGCTTGTCACCCAGAAAAGATCGTGACCATTTCCGCAATATGGTGGCACCCCCAATTCTCGCTTTGGTTTTAGTTTGCTCTTCATGTTTGCTTGTTATCTGCATGTACTTCAAGGAACATAAGATAAAGGCTACCTTTTCTACAGTAGCTTCTCTTGTGGACAGCAAAGTGGCAGCCGTATTTTGTCGTTAATTTTGTTATCGACCGTTTGTTTGGTTGCTTCGGTGGTAGCTTGCTGCAATGTTAGTTACTTGCTACAACGTCAATGGCGGCGTCACAGTTGTCACGCGAGGTTGGCAAAGTGCGTCGTAGTGCACGCTTCTCGGCGTCTCTTAACATCGTAGCAGATACCAGTGTTGCAGTTAGATGCTTTTATTGCATGTGCGAGCGGCGCGGGGACAGCTTGCAGAAGATAGCTCCATCAACCACCGAAGATGAGTGAAGTGCAACAAAGAACCTGTTTCCGAATAGTGTACGCATATGTCAATGGGGAAAAGCTAAGTGACGTAACTTTTTTTGCATTACTGCATTTTTCACTCATCCCCAAAAAGTTTTCATAAAGTTTGCCCTGCATAATAAATGCACCGTCAACTTTGCTTTAATTTTTTCTAGAAAAAAAGTGCGTTTATTATTCAAGTAAACACGGTATATGTGAGAAACCTCACGAGAACAGTGTGGTGCAGTAGTAGTGAAGTAAGAAGACAAAGTCTAATAAACACGGATCTTCGTACAGTCATCGTGTCTCCTGCGTTACATATATATATATATGCTTCAGTTCAGTTAGACTATGGTCCCTCAATAGCTTATCTGGTCACGAAACTGCTGCCTCAGTTTAATATAGAGTTAACGGCAGCAGTTATGGGCGCCACAGTAAAAGAAAAGCCACCCAGCAGTGTGGCTGCTGCAGTCAATGCTTGATTAAAAATTTTTTTTTTCTGATTTGTCGTGACCGAAAGCCTCGCTCGCTTTAGGCATATTTACATAAGAAGTTTTTTTGTTTTTTTAACTGAAGACAAGGCGTGTGCAAATATAAACAATCCCAAATTCAGCAAGTGGCTCAGTGTTCCAGCAGATGACTCAAATTGACCTTTTGTTACTGCCAAATTTGTCTTAAGTTGGACTAACAGGCGTCAAACTAAATGGAAACTTTTGACGTTACTGTGATGCGCCATCAGCAGCATTACTATTAAATGCATGACAACCTGAACTGAAAGATGTGCATGGTTATTTCTTGAATTTTTGATTGCACGCATGCCATTTCAGCCGTGGTGACAGACTAATTTTAATTGATTGATTGATTGATTTGTGGGGTTAACGTCCCAAAACCACCATTTGATTATGAGAGACGCCGTAGTGGAGGGCTCCGAAAATTTCGACCACCTGGGGTTCTTTAACGTGCACCCAAATCTGAGTACCAGACTAATTTTACATAACAGGGAATGTTCTCGAGTGTGACACATCGTAGCAATCAATGAAACACTTACTTTATGGGAACTGGTGTTGCTTTCAGGCCTTGAAAGCTTTCTTACTTTTTGTGCATATCAGTCCCATTGTGTGACACAGTTTTCTAACAATGAGAACTAACATAACTGTTAGGCCTCATTAATATTGTGTCAAACAAAGAAAATGAGCTCTTAAGTTTACACTTCTTTTCTGCAGTTTTCCTGCGGGATTTTTCTTTGCTATATTCCCGATGAAAACCACATGGGTTGATATGTTTCAGTTACTCTGCGTTGCGCTTCTTAATCTCTATTTCTCACGGGCAGGGTGATGAGGATTGACGGACGTTTGCAGTGCAGTAGTTCCTTGGCGAACCAGGATGCAAATAGTATTGCAGTCGTGATCTTTCCTGAAAGAAATGAAGTCGTGCAAATGCTTATGAGAAATAACAGGTACCTTTCACCTTCACTCACTACTAGGGTAGTGTAGAGCTACAAGTATTGACACAACTCGCATGTTGTTTTTTTTTCCCCTGTTACAATAAGTAGCTATTGGCCCATTTATTGCGGCTGGAAACCCCTTTTACGCAGTGTGGCTCTTGAGGTTGATCATTTCAGTGGTTTCAGTGGCATTCAAACTTTCAATTCGCAAAGTAGGCTGACAGTTCACGGAACACATGAGAAATGTGTTAGGCCTGAAGCCCGACTTCTCCATCAGCTACGTTTTTGTTTTGTTTGTCGTGAAATCGTCGACATGGGTGATGTCTGATAATCAAAGTGCCTCACGCACACACACACAAGCTTTCAGTCGAGGCTGAAGTTGTCCGTTTTCAGCCACATTATTGCTCATTTTCAGTTCTCGAACTGGCCACGAACACTTGGCATGCAAAATAGAGATAGATCTTCAAGGGTGCCCTCACGGCCGAAGCAGCTCCTTGGTACACAGCACCTCAACGGCATCATCACACTAACATGCCACTTCAACTGCACAATACCTGAACTTGGCCTTTATCCAAAAAAGCAATCATGGATGCAGACTTCATGGTGGCTGCACCTGTGATGTCTGTCAAACCAACCTGGAGAATAGTGGCTGGGGTGGCCGCTAAGCGACAGTGGCGCCATGGCGGCAGCTTTCTGCACCATATCAAGCTCCCCCATTGTGTGACAGCGAATTCTCATGACCAGAGCAAGTATTGAAGGACTATGGAACAACTGAGTGATGCTACTGTGTAACATTTACATTTACATTGTTACATTTACAAGCTACTCATATAAAAAGGTAACGAGTTTTACTGCTGTCACACGGCACGTCTAATGTCATTTTGCAATTTTGTCGATGTTTTGTCAAATTTTGTCTCGTGTAATGTCATTTTGCAATCGATGTCAATGTTTATTTGCAGGGTGCTATGAGAACAAGAAGTTACAAATCACGCATTTAATTTACATAACATTGTCCACCTGGTTCAAAGTACTATTGGGCGCTAGGACAAACCATGGCGCCAACATGCGGACTCGTCCCAGTGACATGCGTGGTTGGGTTGTTTCGCCAACCCTCTCGGACACACCCCACAGCAGCTTTCGCATCTCCTTTTTTTTTTTATTATTCTTGTACTTCACTCATCAAAATCATAAATATACTGCTGTAGCTTTTTCACTGACTGTACGAAGTGCTAAATAACTGCTCCGAAAAAGTTTCACGCTTCTCATAATGACCAACTGCCGGTGTCATCTGCTATGGCCACCTATATGATAACTACGGCCAAGAGCGCTGCTTTTGTAGAAAGTGATGGCTCATTCCGTGTCGAATTGAAGCATCAAATGGGCATTAATGCGTGCTTGCGGCTAAGAGACTTAGTTTTGCTAAAGGAAATGCATGCAACCACACGACTTAATTCACTGTAGGTTTGCACCTAAAGACGGGCCACGGTTGGCATGACAAGCATGTACGAATTTGCATTTTTGTTTAGCACACATAGCCTTATGAAGCAGAGCACAAGTGTATTACCAGCTTTGTGGGAAACAACACAGCATCTTTACAGCCACATGCCCATGTGCTCAGATTTGGGTGCACGTTAAAGAAGCCCAGGTGGTAGAAATTTCTGGAGCACTCTACTACAGCGTCTCTCATTATCATATGGTGCTTTTGGGATGTTAAACCCAACATATCAATCATCATCAATTCTTACAGCCACATTCAGCTGCAACCTTTCTGTTATGATTGCGGGCAAACGTGCCTCATTCAGAGCTGAAACTAGATAAAATTTCATACGGCAAAAAAGTTTCTTTGTGGCACGATCCTAATATTTATTGCAAAAATTTCATACGGTTGTCACACACGGCACATATTGAATCACCATTGAGCCACACATGGGTGAAAATTATGATCGGCTCAGTTACACAGCTTCTACAAACAGCTAATGCAAGATAAAAAAAAATGCGATCCTTACCGGGCTCGATTACCATAGTGAATGCACTGCGCGCCAGTTGTATTATTTTGCACCCTTAAATGAGCATACTGCGAGGTACGTCGTGCGTATCGTGATCTAAATGGCAATTTCATGTTTCAGTAAAAATGCCAGTGTCCAAATTTTATAGCTTCATTCATAAGCTGGGTGACATTTCACCATAGCTATTAGAAGATGAATCAGTTTTTGAAGCCGACCGCGTTTTCGGCTATAGATCAAAACAACTTTGAGAAGAAGTGACAGAGGCTGTGGGCCCATTCTACACACATATACTGTATTTACTGGAAAATAGGTCAGAAACGAATATACGACGACTCCTACTAATAGTGTTCTATGAGAAAAAAAAGTAATCAAATGTAGGTTGGCCCAAGTTTTTTTTTCAATTTAGAAACAGAAAAATTGAAACGTAGCACACCTTTATTTACATAACTTAGCGTCCTAATCGCTGCCAGGGCCGTCATCTTGTCAGATGTGCAAAATATTCTCGTCATCCTATTCTTCGCAAGCATCGGCAGCTTCACAAATGACGTCGTTCTCGCTGCTGGGCCGCAAAAAAGCATGACGCCGTCCGTTGCACACAAACATACGGTCCCGCTGCTTTTGCCTACCCCTAATGAACTTATCATTCACACAGAACTTGCACTTCGCAGCACAATTGTTAGAGTCCTTAGCAAAAAGTATTACTTGGCACTTGAAGTCACCTGTGTAGCTCTGCCGACGAGACTTCAATCAAGGCGAGGCGGCGAGGCTTTTGGCCAGTGCCAGTTCGACTGCATGCTGGAAAGCAGTACCAAAAGACACTAGAAGAATGGCTAACGGGCTAGGGACTTCACGACCTATAAGGAAATTGTGGGTTTCATCAAAAACATGGCAGAGCGGCTGCATTTCGTGGGTGCTTTGAAAAGCCGGTATGCGGCTATTCCATATATAACTTTTTCTCAATTACTTAGGTAGTCTGAAAGGAGGGGGGTGTTTTTATTCCACATGGAGCAGGAACCGCTAGCAGAACAGTGGGCGTCGCAGTTGAACGCCATAAACTTGGCACTTTTGGTTGGTTTTGATTATGAATGTAGGTCAAGATTCTTTGGTAACGAATATAGGTTGATAGTGGCTTATCAACAACATTTGCAAAAAAAAAAGGTCGACCTATATTCGAATAGATATGGTAAGCAAGATACCATGTGAGCTTAAGTCACGGATGGCAGGGGTGTAGGTAGAAACTTCTTATGGAAGGGGGCACCATCTTGACTAGAATTAGGGGGCTGGACAGGGAGTTATGGTCTACTGTTATTTTTGTTATGCCATAGGAAACAACTTCAAGGGGGGGGGGGGGTGCATGGGCTTGGTGTGCCACTCCCTAGCTACGCAACTGGCGGACGGAAAACCATATGGTCAGGCACACACATGGGGACACACACCTGGGGAGCAGAGTTGGGGGTGGCGCAGACTACGGTAAAAGTTACCTTGGCGAGAGAAGTAGCTTTAGCAGACTGGAGCGGCATGTGTATGATGTAAAAAAGAGGGTTTCGTCGAATGCACTGGCTTAACACGCAGAGGCAACTGGCTTTGAAATAGACCGTAATAGTGTGACCGGTGCCATGTGACAGGGTTATTACACAGGGTGTCTACCAACCTGGAAAATCTGGAAGATTCAGGAAATTTGGGCCCTTCTGGAAAAGTCGGAGAAAAGTCAGGGAATTTGTGAAAAACCTGGCCAGGTCATGGAAACTGACGGCAGTCTGTGTGACCATCACAAAAATAAATATCACCATTGATCAAAGCTCAAAATGTCACACCTTCTGCTGCAACTACTAACAATGAATAATAACAAACTGAACTGAACTGAACAGCTAGAAGAGGCCTGGAATAATGAAAAAAAAAAAACATGGCTGATCTGCCTAAATAGAAATCGGTATAACACGAAAGTGAAACGTGTCTTTACAAAGCTAGTTGAGCATTTATTGTGCATTGTTTCAAAAACAGCAACTAATTGCAAAGTCTCGTTAAGGAGGCCAAGTAGCTCAAAACTTGCAGCGCACGGCTCAAGCAGAAAGCGCGGACGAAATAAGCATACACAGGACGAGCGCAGACTAACAACTGTCACAGCTTGACACTTAAAGCGTGCTGTTCAAATGTAAAGAAAGACGCACGAAACGCACGCACAAGTACAAACGTGAATGACTGTCACAATTCTTCCTGCATCGTGTGTCAGCAGCACGTTCCTTTCGTAAATGCGACCACGCAGCGTGCGAAGGACTTTCGTCCTCTCCTGAATTACGAGTCTGATAAGCGCGCGCGCAGGAGAGACCACACTTCGCGGGGGCGGCGCTTCGCGAGGTGACAACCTTTAGAGCGCACCCAACGCGAGCCCGTCACGCCACCTTGCGAAAATGAAAACGCGCTAAAGTTTTGAAGCTCTGTGAACTGCCAAACGGTGTATGGTATATATGAATGGCTTGCCGTTAGCATTGCAGGCAATGTACGCTCTGTGGCCTAGTGGTTAGCTTCGCACTCTGAGAATCGAGAGGTTTGCTGGTTCGATTTCGCGCAACAAATGCTTGTCTTCTGGTGTGTTTTTTTTTTGCAGTCTCTTAGTATATTTTTTAGCGTCTCTTCCGTGACGGAAGTATGTCTGCGGAGCCGTGGTGGACCCCGGCATAAATCACTTTGGTGTTAAAAAAGGCAGTGTATAACTGTTGCTTCTTAGTGTAAACGCCAAAGTATGCACCTACCAGAAGAATGCAAAGTTTACTGCCACTCGATACGGGAGCCTTGTTCACACTAAAAGCCATAGGAAAGGCACAGCATATTTAAGTACGCCTAAGTATGTGATGTAAGCGCATACATTAATGAAAGTGTCTTATTACTCCTGTTCAGCTTATGCAAAGTCCTCTGTATGTGCAGGGATTCGAGGTGCAGGGATGATGCCAGCTTTTCTTTGGCTAGAACACGTCCGCTTGACCAAAGATTTCATATGTTCAGCGAGGGCATTCGAGGTCATGCATCGTTTCGTGACGTCATATTCATATCGTTTAACTCTATTCTTGAAATCACTGGTCCCACCGATGTACTGGTTGTCACAATCATGGCAGCCTATGGCGTAAAGAAGACTGGGAAATTTCCGCTGAGAAACTTGTCTTTCATTTTGGCTAAAGCATTCTTTAGCTTCCATGTTGATACATACACTATTTTGACATCTGTTGCTTTGCACACAAACAGCATACCTGACTTTCGAACCACAATATTACCCACTAGTTGGTTGGCCACTGTTTCGGCCTGGCTTGGGTTAGGCCAGAACTGCCATCAGCAGAGGCTTTCCAGGACATGTCACGCCTTTTATTGTTAGTAGTATTACTATTATTATTATTATTGGCAATGCAACGGCAAACGTCCTCAGCTACGCACTTATTGCTGGTAGCTCGTGTTTCAAGGGTAGCATTAGATAACTTTACTTAAAGTTCTCATTTCTGTTTCTTGAGATGGTGTTATTAAATCTGTGATTATTTTTTAGTGTCACATCCATAGAAGAGTATGTAAATGAACGTAACAGGCTGGCATTCATGATTAATCTCTAGAGTCGAGGAAGCCGTTGCAACCTGACAGATTCCTTCTTGCCACCACATATTCAAATGTCAGCACTATAAATGTTGCCCCCAGCTTTCAATGCAGGCATCTGTAGACTTTTGTCACTCTTCAAGTGTCAGAGCCCAGAGGAATACACCAACATGCATCCACTCGTTGTAAAAAAAAAAGAAATTCCAGTACGACTTCATCCTTGCGACATTGTCATTAGTTGTTGTCAGAATATGCGGTTTTGGATAGTAAGTACAACAATTTAGGGCAAATCAGATCAAATCCAATCTACATCCTGAATAGCAAAATCACCTAAATACAGTAGTCCAGGTCAATCTAATTCAATCCAATCTACATCCTAAGCAGTCTGGGCATATACACCAGTTGCGGAACTGGTCGCGGGCTCCCGCGTCCTCGTCCTCCTTTTACACAGATGGAAAGA
This sequence comes from Rhipicephalus microplus, assembly GCF_043290135.1. Lineage (NCBI taxonomy): Eukaryota > Metazoa > Arthropoda > Arachnida > Ixodida > Ixodidae > Rhipicephalus > Rhipicephalus microplus. Next base: position 329,733,659 of record NC_134710.1, on the reverse strand, counting down.
GGTGGCGGCACTTCTGAAAGGTCCGACTACATGAGCGCCTTGCAGCTCGTTTGGCTTATTGATGCAGCGCTGTGTCGTCTCATAGTGAAGGGAGAGGGGAGCGCAGCTTCGCATAGCCATGTGCTCTCTCTGTATAAGGAGAGGGCACAGCACGGTGTTAAAAAGTCATGCGCTGAGACACTGCAACGCGAATGTGTGGTCAGGCCTCAAGTTTCCTAGCAGCTTTGCCTGTGTTGCTGGACTGTCATTAGCTCCTTCAAACTTTCAGCTGCAGTTAATTTCAACTCGTGTGCTTGCTTACTGGTTCTTCCAAATGTTAAACAGCCAACTTGTTCACTTCCTGTCTCAGAGGTTTTATTTTGGCCCGATATAGATATTTTTTCATATCTACCGCACATGCTGATAACATTCTGAGTGTGTGTGTGGTAAAAATGTTTACTTATTTTTATGTGAGCACCCGATTTTTTTTTACCACTCGAGGATTTGTTTCTAGTGCACAGAGTTTTCCAAGAAGACGTGACGGTCAAAGAATTTGCTTTTAATCATTATGTAAAAACTGGAAAAGTTGGGGAATATGGAAAAATTAAATTGGTAGGCACCCTGTTACCGTTATAATAGTCATTTAAATATGTAACCTGTTACTAGTAGGTAGTTTTTGGTCAAGGCCAGTTGCCCTAGACTCTGTCCAGGTACCTCTTTTTAATTGAACACCTCTTTTACAGTTTTGTTTGTGTAAAGTATATTCACTGCTTTTGTTCGATTACGTGTCTTTTTCATTATTAGTCTTAGTTTAAACCTGTCCCCCTCTGTAATGCATTTGGCCTTGAGGGTAAAATACACAAATTAATAATCGCTGACATACATGGCCAGTATGCAGTGTTGGCAAAAAACACTAATGCACTTCATGTCTAGCCAGAGAAAGAGATGGGAAAAGATGTCCTTATCTTTTGACAGTGTGAAGTATTATACCAAAAAGTGTGTATCGATAAAAAAGAAGCCTTTTTTCTTTCAGATGCAGCTGACATTCTGGAAAAGTATAGAGGTGCAGGCCCAGTGGGGGCCATTGGTGGCACAGTTGAGGCCACAAGCAGCAATGGGGCTTCCCCCAGCACGCCCTTGGAGCCCTTGCAGCCACAGCCACTACCATCATCGCAGGGAGGAAGTGAAGAGGGCCTGCTCGAAGACGCTCAGAAGAAGCTGCGCTTGGTGCTGGCATTAGCTGATCTTCCACAGGGAGGCCCACAGGAGCCTGCAGCACTGCTTCAGGGCTTGCTGGCTCAAGCTACACTACTGCAAAACAAAACACTAGCCTCACACGTTCATGAGGCCCTTCGTTGCTTGCGCCTCTTGGACGAGTTACAGTGTCTACGAGTGCTCAGGTGAGCAGGCCTCGGAGTCAAGCCTTGATGCTACAGGAACCAATGTACTTCACTGATAAGGATAAGAATAGATGGTTAGTTTTCTGCCACAGCCTCCTGATTTCATGGGTAGGTAGAATAGCTGGCTGCACACAAAAAAAAAAAACAAAGAAAAAAATATATTTATCAAATTTTTTTCATAGCAATCTCCCCATCCCCCCCCCCCCCTCCACTAAGGCATCCCTTGTTTCCTTTGTGTAGCCTTGGAAGATAAAGCCCTGTATTTTTTGGTGTGCAGGTCCGTTCTTGCCAACTCATCCCATCAATTCAAGAGACTTCTGAATTCTGACCACTCCTCCCAATTGAACAGGCATGGCCGTAAACCTCTCAAAAAGCTGCCCTAATCGAACCTCGAAAAAAAAAGACAAATAATATAACAAAAATTGAGGATTCTCAAGCTTTCAGGCATTGAGGAACATGAACTGCTGTTCCAGAGTGTTATAGAACCTTCTCTGGTACTTATGTCATCTGTTCATAGAATGGGTACAAAACCATGTTTTTCAAATTATTTAGTTTATTCTTTAACAGGTAGATATTAGGTGCTAATATGTAACTGCAAAACATTGTTTTGCCTTTTCAGTACTGACTGGCTCAGTTATGTGCAAATAATGTTTTGTTTAAGGGAAATGCTAGATTGTAGACAAAATAGTAGGCGTGACGATAGTGATCTGTGCTGCTATGTTATCGTACTGTTACAAAAAAAAAATATGGATGTATTGGTAGTGCAGGCATGTGTGATGTTTGGGTGTATAAAAAGCACCAGTGAAAATTCCGAAAAAAAAAAAGCCTTCCTTATATAAAGCAAAACACAGTAACTGTCATGCAATGATGCATATGTTAGCCTAATCACAAGGACATCTCTCATTTTTTTTTGCTTCCCATTTCTGCCTCACAGGGCTCTCGAAGATGAGCACCGGCGCCGAGCTCCCTACATAGCATACCTGGTGCGCTGCCGCCAAGGGTTGCTGGCACTGCACGCACAGCTGGAGACACGACTGCGCCGCACTCAGCGTGACCGTGATGTCTGCCAAACACACCTTGCTACACTGTGTGTTCGGCACTTTCTTGATCCTCGTGAACAGCGTCTCCAGGCCTTTTCACGCTCTTTCCAAGGACTTACTGCAGCTGATGAAAAGGTAAGAAAGAGAGCCAACCATCTTTTACCGGACAACAGTGATCACACTTCTGCGCCAACAGCGCCAAAGTGTGCCAAATCAAGTTTACTGTGTCATCCTGATAATATCAACGGAAATTGCGCCAAACTACGCCAAAGTAGGATTTGGAAGCATCTATCACTGATGATATTCATGCCGGCGCGTCAGAACATGTGCACCGTTTCTCGGGGCCACCAAAGTCACAATTGGGTACCTAGAGTTATTCCGCTAAAACAACAGCGGTTGCGCGTGCGTACTAAATAATCCACGATGCTATTTTTGGTGCCGACACAACTTTTGTTGTGGAAATTTGCTTAACGGTGAAGCGTGCTCTCCACAGGGGTTTTCCACAGGGGCTCGTGATGTCTAGTTTAATTGGTAGCGTGAAACTGTAGCGGCGATTCATAGGCAGACATCATCCATTGCAAAAATGGTGCGGATAGCTCGTTTGAAGAATTGCACGGCACGTAATTGGAGGGATCTTTACTAATAACTTCACGTGTGCCGCCAGAATATCTGTCACGTCTACTTCTGGTCATCGCAATCTAATTTTCTGTGCTTCACATCCACAGAAGAACACGTGAACGATAGGAACGCGTGCACACTTTTTCTCTAATACACACAAACCTCGTTATAATATAACAGGATATAATGAAATAATGGATATGACAAGGTAAATGAAATTTTCCTCGAAAGCTTCATTGAGAACCATGCATTTTAAACCTCTTTGTAATGAAGTAATATTGACCGGTAAATAGATATAACGAATAAAATTAGTCTATCAAATAGTCTATAAAAAACAAAAACGACCGTAGTGTGTTCAGTATATCGATTTCTGCAGAGTTTGACGCTCGTTCGGCACGGCTCTTTCAAAACTACTGCGCCGAACTTACAGCCACGCCACGCACGGCCGAGAGAGCCGTCCTCCTCACTCAGCCAACGGAGAGGATTGAGGAAGCACTCAGCGGGTCACATGACCCAGAAGTGGCGCCGCGGTGCAAAGCGATTTTCCTCTCACTCACAATGGCAATGACTGTGTCTCCGCTGCTACCCTCTGCACCGAGAAAGGAGGACTCTCCGCGAAGGCTCTCTTTTTTCTTTTTTAAGGGTGATAGTGTTTCTTGGGGACCTTCCGCGGAAAAATTTTGGTCTTTCTGTCTGTTTGTATGTACATTTGTCTATTTGTCCATTTTAACGGTACTGGGTACCTTAAACGACACCAGACAATACCCCAAACGGCCGAATCCATCCGCAGCGCCCACCAATATTGCTCAAGATTCAGCGTTCATACTTGTGTGATTGTCAATTAAAAAGCAATTGTTGTGCATATCTGAGGCAACATAACAACACGTATATATTCTGTATGTGCGGCTTTTACTAGAAAATGCATCCATAAGTAACTTCAAGGACCGTAGCATATATCACGCTGCACTGACCATGGAATGCTTGCACGAAAAGGCAAGTGTTTCCAACGCTTTGCTAAATCGACACGGTGGTGGCACCTACCCGTCACATTGTGTTCCACACCTTACACCTCTGAGACGGGCGTGCACACCCGTCTTTGAGCAACGCGCTTCGTTTTCCAAGATAACTGCCAGATAGCGCTCATGTATGACGTGTGACGTGACTTGATGCGCTCGTTCGCCTCCGCTGCATGCTCGAGATACTCAAACGCAGCGCCTCCAGAATACCATTTACCAATTTTCTTGCACAGAACATCAAATAAACTTTTTGTTCACTCTCTCCAAACGCAAGACTATCGTTTTCCGACGACATTTGCAGATTACATGCACATACAGGGCCACATTTTTTTTTCCTCTCCGCGTGCAGCCTTGAAAGGAGAAGTTTCTCTACGTGCAGAGACGGAAAAGGGAAATCGGCATTTGAGAGAGAGCAAACAATCCGCCAAAGTCTTTTTTTTTTCTCCCTTCTTCGCGCGCAGCATTGAGAGATGCCGCTGCGGGATTGGGCATGATGCTAAGAGCATTTTCGGAGTGTGTTATGTTCGAATTATCGTATTTACTCGCATAATCCTCTCACTTTTTTTGCCGGAATACCGATGAAAAGTTGGGTGCGAGAATTACGCGGGGAAAACTTTCTATGAAAATGTACAGAGCGAAAAAGAAAACGAAGTGGCCGCAAATCGGGATTCTTACACCAACAATTAACAGCAAGCTTTAAGAAGTACTAATTAAAACTTACCTCAACAATAAAAGCAGAGGTCCGACACAAGACAACATTTAATTGAGGCACAAAAAGTGGAAGCAAACAGTCGAGAATTAGAATACCATACGCAAAGCTTGCGGACGTTGCGGGCGTAGCGGTAGCGTTCGTCGCTCAACAGGAGCCCCCAAAAGGTAAGCGTGGGACGTCAGTATTGGGCTGATGGCTATTTAACAGAATTGTCTGCAGTTTCCTTCTTAAGAAATAAAGTTTACCATCAATCTCAAGGGCCTACCGGCGGCCCTGTTGCCGTTCTTTAGTGCATTATCTATCACTTGCAACTTGAAAGCAGCCGTACAGCTTCAGTATCGCCTCATAACTTGACAAGGTCACCGACGCAACATATAAAACACATCGCAACGCGCACTGGCCACTTCGGCTTCGCTTGAGTTGGATTGAATCTCTGTGCAATAGTATGCTTGATGCTTAAGAGATGGCGCCAGATGACGTGCGCTATCATCATCAGTGGCTGGGAAGAGCAGAAGACATTATTGCAGCAGTTTTCGGGGGTGCGATAATTACTCGAAGAAAAAAAGAAATTGTATTTTTGTTGGGTGATGTGGGGGGTGCGAGAATTGTGCAAGTGCGAGGATTACGCGAGTAAATACGGTAACCATCGCAAGTGCTTGCGCACTCGAATTACAGGGCGTTTTCGCCTACTGAAATACACATAGCTTTGACGGGACCTTAAGGTGAGTTCGAATTAACTGGAAGTTTGAATTAAGCGTGTTCGAATTAATGAGAGTTGGCTGTGTTTATTTTCCGTCACACGCGTGGTCGCGTAGCGGTACATCGGGCCACGAGGTGGTTTCCTTCTTTGCATGCTTATAGGTGTGCGCCCGTCTGAGCATACATTGCCACAAACTGTTATAATTGATATAACGAAATAATGGATATGATGAACTAATTGTGGTTCCTCTTCACCTTCGTTATAACGAGGCTTGAGTGTATACTCTATTCCCGGATATTCATTCAGAAAAGCTTTTTTGTAATGCCGTCCGGCAGCACATCTGCGTTTGTAATCGTTGTTGGGGTAAAAGCCCCCAAAAGACCCTGCCCTTTCAAACTTGATATTGCTAGGGTCCGAATACAAAATTTCCACGTGCTTTTTTTTTTAAATGTTATCTCATTAATGAAAGCACGCGTCCTGGTCGGAGCAGCCGCAATTCGGTCGGAGCAGCAGCAACGTGCAGCTTTCACTAGTGGGGCCATCGCTGGTGCCTCTGTTACACATATGCCCCTTGCTTTGCAGGGTCAGTAGCGTACGGTTAAAAACAAAACAAATAAAAAATAAAGATCATGGCATCGCATTCATTGCTTAATTTTTTTTAAGGGTGGGGGTGGGGAAGGCTGCGTTGCTCAAAAGGCACAGTTGCTGATGCGCGCTATATCTCGAGGCATAATGAGGCTGCTCATGACTTTCTGCGCTACTAACCTCTGCTCCGCGTTTCGAATAACTGACAACACGAAAAGCACTTCGGTAACTGGAGTGATTATTGTGCCTTTAGACAGCCTTCTTTTGACTTATGCGATATCGGGTCCAAAAGATACAATTTTATACTATCACTTAAGCTCTTAGCAATGAATGCGATACCAACAAATTGTGCTTTTATACCAAATAATATGGCTTGACATCATTTGCGAGGAGCACTAGTGGCGGGGTTGCCATTTAGGAGGTCCGCGCACTCGCTAAACGTACAGAAAACTTTCTGCACACACGAGTTTCGATATCTGTACAGCGACTTTCATGACTAGAGACCCCCGGAACACCTCTTGCATGCTGAGGCATGTACAGATAGAATCAGACTTGTCTAGAGGGCGCAGCCGGCTGCTCTAGCTGCCGTACTTCTTTTTTTTTTTTTTCAGAAATTCAGAAATATGTAAAGAGAGACGCCGTAATGATGCCAAACATGGTCACATGCTGCGTGTCACGGTAATGTGCTGCGTGTCATGGTCATATGCTGCTACAAACTTCTGTTGATGCTTACATTATAGCACAAGGACTTTGTGCTATAATGTAAGCATCAACAGAAGCTTGTAGCTAACGTGAGATAGAAACCGAGGCCAACAACACTCTCTACAGGTACGCGTTTCGCTGCTCTAGATAAGTGTTATTTTATGGGCGGCGAATAGCACGTAGGAATGGACCTCCAAAATTGTGCGACTATGGTGTGATCAAGGCTCTGTGCAGACCCCTATATGGCCGCTCCAGAAAGCAAAGCACTTTCGCACAGTCACTTCGCGTTGAGAGTACACTGTAGAAGGGTATACTAGCTGTCTTTAATGTCTGCCGAAATAGCACCCTTATAGTAGAACTTCATATAACAGCCCCCCCCCCCCCCCCCCCCCTGCGGTCCTAGTTCCTTCCTGCTCCTTGAAAACGGGCGATGCGTTCCTCTCTGCTTGAGTAACAATCGATGGCTGGCCTGACACGCAAAGTGATGTTATCGCATCCATCAAAGGAGATACATCAGCCTTTTTATCTGTGTGTGCTTTAGCCACGTTCGTCGCTCCCGCTCGCGCGCTTTTACCCGCGTGCAAAACACAATTTGGACAGTACTCAAAACATGATGGTGACGGCCAGTGGTCAGTGGTGTAGCCGGGGGGGGGGGGGGATGACATCGGAAATGTCCCCCCCCCCATTTTATCGCGATAGCACATATCACACAAAGAGACCATTTGCCTGTGTGCCACCCCTTCTAATTAAGGTGCCCACCCTGAAACAATGAAAATTATTTGTTTCTATGCCTCTGGTGATGGCAAAATCCAGTCGATAATGTCAGTATAACTAATCACAACAAAAACAAAATGGCTCTCGCCGTCAGGTTGTCTTAAGTGTGTGCATAAGGGGCCCCTTGAGGTTTTCTTTTGCATTTTGTACAGCTTTCTAAAGCACACACAGTGTTTTTTTGCTGTATAGACTGAACGCCCTAGCCACATAAAACACTGCTGCAAAAGAAAAACGAAATTTGTTTAAGAGAGACGAGTGCCGGAGGAGGTTGGCTGTATGAGAGTAGCAGAATGACTTCATGTTACACTCAGCAATATAATCAGTTGTGAAGAAAACCTATTTTTATTCTTGAATTCATCTAATAGAAATGCAGTTGGGACTGTGCGAGTGTCTAGCGTTTGTGTACCAAACTTACTGATAACTGCATGGGTGCATTTGGAATGTTATTTCATGAAGTACTATTTTAATCAACCACTGATAACTGCATGGGTGCATTTGGAATGTTATTTCATGAAGTACTATTTTAATCAACCAGTATTCTGTTTATTTGCTACAAACAATCACTGAACCAGTTTTTCTAGAATGCTCAACAGCATGATTGCAATATTTTTGTATCATCAACTGAAATAGAGAGTGCTTCCAAGATCTCTGGCGTCATGAGGTTTGCAACTAATCAAAATATTTCTAGCTCTTCACAAGAGCCCCAAAATAATTATTCATGTCCTTGAATGTAAATGCTTCTTGCTTCTCCTTCAGGATGTAAACTTAGCTGCTTGGGATTGCTCCAAAATGGGAAATTTTGCTGCTACGAATGCTCCAAAATGCAAATTTTACTGCTACAAAAAATACAAATTTTGCTGCTCCAGAAATTGCTCCAAATCTGCAGACCTCGGTGGCATCACTGAGACAGCAAACTTCAAGGAATTTATGTATGTTGGTGCATAGCTACTGAACATGATTTTTGTTTGAAGCTGTGGTAGGTTGTTGGTTCATTTACGGAAATTCGAATTCCACTGGAAGTGGGCTCAAATTTTATTTAATGTTAAATAATCTGGCCTTGAATCCTTCTCTGCGTTCTCTTATGTTACTATTAAGGCACATGTCCTGCCAGCAAAAATATTGCTATTTGCTGTTAAACCTGGTGCAACAGGTTTAACAGAAAGCAGTGAATATGTTTCTTGCTTAAAGAAGAGTGTGTAGAAAAAACATGTGGAGACATGAGAAGTACGTAGGACAGCACTGTTTTGAATGAACAAGCTTCTTTACTAAGGTTTTGCGAATACTAAATATTTGAATATGAATTGAATAGTAGGTCTGTGAATAGTTCAGTTTTCAAATTGAGTATCTACCATTCAGTTTTTCTAACAGTGTAACTTTAATGTGCACCTTACAGGAACTCTGTATTACTATACGCTAAGTGATAGTATGCACTGACCTCCGAGTAAAAATTTGCATTTACTGACATTCACCACCTACGAAGCGAGAAATAAATGTAATGCCAGGGCAAATTCCGTGTGAAGTACACAATGCAAGGCCTTTCTTTTTGTTTTGCTTTATTCGCCGGCGACCACGTTGGTTGCCATACCAACATACAATAGATATGCAGTGCCATCGCCGTGCCAGTGTTACTTTTTCTAGCCAAGTGCGCCTTACAAGCGAGCCGAAAAGTTGTGTCCTAAACCTAACTCTGAGGTGGTGACTGCCTCACAGCTGCCAAACAACATGCACTCTTGAATGATGTCACAAATATACTAACCATTTTGTGCTCGTATAATAAGTATACTCTCTCAGTACTTATTTGTGTACTATAATAAGTTATTTAAGAAGTTATTTTTTCTAAAATAATTAGTCGGAATGTTACCCTTTTCTTTACCTGTGACGCTTATAGCTTCAGTGACTGTTATAATGGGGTGGCACGACTTGTGCACTGGTCGTGATCAAGATTTTTTCAAGGTGTCAGTGCAAACTGGCTAATTTCTTTAAATTTTGACTTCACACTGATACAAAAATGCTTTTTACCTTCATTGACTACAAGACATCAAGAGTACAAAATGCCTTCTCAACAGCTAGTAGAGAGTTATCACAAAGCATGTCAGAAAGTGGTGTTTAGCATGATGTGCTTGCTTCATGAGATCCGTTTGTTTGCTTTTTTTCTGCATAAGATGAGAAGAAAACTTTTTAAGTGTCACAGTTACTGATTTCTCAGAAAATGAAATTGAAGATTACAATATGCTGGATCATTCAGACATTAATAGGTACTGCCTTTGGAAAGTGCGTTGTCTGTTGATCAAAATTTTAGGCACCATAGAACATGCTAGTGAATTTTTTTTTACAATGAACATTGGAAAATCTGGGTTATCACTTCAAACATCATTATTTTTTAGCATAATTACATTTCTGTTTTCACATGTTTAAAGTGTATGTTTTGTTTTCCAGTATTTCTGTGTTTCTAATTTGTTTGTTATGTAGAAAGAAATGTGTCAGCACTGCCTTGTGTACAGCCACATTCAAGCGGCATTTTCACTGTTTTCACCTGTGGTGATCTCCAACAACTACTGTTGGAAACAAACTTTCTTGGTTCTTGAAACCGACTGGTGTTTGTTTTGTGCCAGAAATTCATTGAAATCAGTGGACACTTCTATTGTGGTTCATTGCTAGGTAGGCCACTAGTCACTGGCTGAATCAATGGGAAGGGCTGACCACGCTTGGCTGAATACACGGCAGTAAAACGAAAATTCTGAATTAATTATTTTCCTTTTTTTTTACTTTGGCCATTTGAGTGATCCCTTGGATACCTAAAGGACTGGCAAGTGGCTGTAGCAGTATTGTAGACCATTGGTGTAGTCACTTTTGCTCATTCTTGTTCTTCAATATTATCAATGTCAAAATCAAAGGGGTTGACAATGAGCACTTGGAGCATTTATTTGTAGCAACTTTCAGTGTTGACTTATATGACAAAATTCTTAACATATTAGTATCTTGTTAGTGTGTTGAATCTCACCGAAAAACTCGTGTTTTGGCATTTTCTTACATGTGAATCTACGTTTTTTGTTTGGTAGGCCCAATTGGTTGAGCAGTTTTTGCAATATCTATTTCAACAAATGGAAGTAGACCCAACATGGCAAAGTAAGTATTTTGCTGTCTTACTGCTTCTTTCTTTTTTGCCTTCTTTCTCTTCTTCTACTATCTTTTCTTTTTTTTACCATTGTAGTTGACTTTCGAAAAAATGAAACTTCACAAAGCATTTCAAAGTGTAAATACACAATTTAGTGTTGTCATAGTGTCTGTAAGTGCATAAACTGCCTGTCATGTGGCTTCTTAGTGCAATATGAAAGCATGGTTTTTTATGTAAAGTAGTAATGCTCTGGATTGAAAAGCTGGTGAGCATAATTACTTGCAAAATAGTGCAGGGTTCATGCAGATCCCTGACACCCTTGAAAACCCTCGAATTCAAAAAGCTTGTTTTGAACGCCTTGAAAGAGCTGGAATTTTTGCAAATCTTTGAGTTTCCTTTTTTTTATTTCTAATTAACATTGTCGCACATTTCACAGTTCATTATTTGTGATGTCGTAAATGTCGCAGGTGGAATATGCAATGTGCTAGTAATCATAATAGAATTGAGAACATCAGTAGCATCTGCAAGGAACCAACACTGTGCATTTTTAATCATAATAATATTTGGGGTTTTACGTCCCAAAACCAAGAGATGATTATGAGAAACGCCATAGTAGAAGGCTCCGGAAATTTCGACCACCTGGTGTTCTCTAACATGCACTGACAACGCACACTATACGGGCCTCTACCATTTCGCCTCTGTTGAAATGTGACCATTGGGTCTACAGCCGAGCACTGTAACAACTACTCCACCATGGAAGACAACACTATGCATATTTGGAAACTCGCGAAAGACAGGAGCAAGAGGATGAGAAAAGAAATGTTGCATTGACGAGGAAGTTCAAATGCTTATAAAAAAAAAAGATGAAACTAGATGTCACTGTAAACGAATCAACAGCTACATAGACAGAGGCAACTAATGACATGACGTGCATCAAGTCAAACAGCCTGAGGAAGACTGCCATCACGAAGCAGCAGGAGATAGTGGACTTTGATATGGGAATTCAGGAAAAGCAGCAAGGAGCAACGTAATAATTGTTCTTTAGTTTTGCCTATCTGAATAAAAGTTTGCATCTTGTGTTAAACTGAAAGCTATTATCTAAACTATGATTGAAAATTGTCTAGAAAGAAAATTTTATCAGAGCCATGTTTTCGATGTTTGCTCCAGCGATGTTATCCTTTTTCGATGAAGTCTAGTTATTTCAAGCTTGTATTCTCCCCCGTGTGTCAGCTAGTCAGCTAAGTACCGACAATGTCCTTGAAAACCCTTGAATTTTGGTCATGTAAAAGAGCATGAACCCTGATAGTGTAACAGCAGTTATCAAGTTAGGAGATATGGCAGTGTAAATGGGTCATCTTGGTTTGAACATTATATATACAACTGTTCCATATTATAGTATGAAAGGTTGTACACTCATACCACGATATAACGAACCTGGATATAACGAGGTATTGGTTATAAAGAGGTAAATGAAGAATAGTCCTGCAATTGGCACAGTGTTAAGAATATACCTTTGTAATGAGTTTCTGGATATAACAAACCTATTTTCATGTGTTATACAACTTTGTTATGATTAGGTTTCAGTGTATGTTGAATACAAGTGCTTTTGGCACTTGATGTAATTTTTTCATTGCAGCCACTTTCATTTTTTTGTATTAGAGAATCCATTTTTAGGCTAGGGTGTACAATTAAGTGTAGCTTTTCTCAGGAACAAGAAACACCATGACCGTAAAACTTGGTACACCAATTTCACATGATAGCGGCTTTAAATTGTTGCTTAAAAAGTGGGTTCCCACATTCATCTTACTTAGAAAAAAAAATATTGCACCAATTTGTGACATACCGTGAGAAAAACTTTCCAGTTAGTTTTTTTTTTTTAGAAGCTGTTTTTCAAAATTTTTTTTCGATACTATTCACAAGAGATCTCAATATAGCCTAAGATGTTTTCATACAAATTGATTGGATAGTTTACCAGAAAAGGGGGCATCAGGTTTATAAAAATTTCAAGAAAGTGATTTTGATTGAAATGCATGTTTTTGTTGAAACATTTAGGTATATGAGGAGGTGAATACAATGAGAGTGTCACACTCACTTTAGTGATGGGACAGCAGCCAACGGTACCAGAACCATACTAACTTTAATGAACCCACTCTCCATTCATGTTCTGGGCTTAGCACTGAAGCTTTGAATTCATGACTGTGTATCCCATGATTCCTTACTATAAATTCATAGCTGCGGATCTCTTGGTTCCTGTTGCATATGGAATATACTCTTCTTTTTTTTTATTTCACTTTCTCGCTCTTCCTTTTTTAAGTATTACTGCATGAGTAAAAGTGTAGCAATACTTATTGCAGGGCATTATCTGTTTGCACCTGTTTTCTGATGTTCAGTTGTTGGCATCAGTAGGCCAACAACTACTGCTGACTGCTGACACCTTCACTTTTAAATATGGAATAAAGCAGAGGGCAAAGCCACCAACCTTCTAAAGTGATAGCCTACTCACTGTAATGGGTACCTGTTTGGTACAAAGGCTTTATATTTTTTTTGTGTAATAGTTCTGTACAACAGTTACTTTGCTGCAAAGCACTAGTGCTTTCAACTTTTGCTAAGAATTTCCATCCTGCCACAAAGCAAAAATGTAAACAAGCATGACTGTAATTTTATGATTGTAGGTTCATATACTTTTATTTGATTTTTTTCTCCGTGATTGTCTTTAATGTATCTCTGCGCTCATTTGATTATGTTTCATTATGTTTACAGTGGCCAGTGACATACAGATCAACCTTGCTCAGCACACAATAGAAAGAGCTATCATGAGTCAAATATATGTTCATGCCTTGTACCCAAATGGAGATGGAGATGTTCTCAGAGATCAGTAAGTAACCATAATGCTTGTCAGTCTTCTTCATTCCTCTTTTTTTAATCAAAGCTCATTAGTAATAATAATTTCTGGGGTTTTATGTCCCAAAACCACAGTTCTTTCAGACTCATCGCCCCACTTTATGAAAAACGTTGTAGTGAAGGGCTCCAGATATTTTTGCTGTTCTTTAGTGTGCACCTGATTCTAAGTACACGAGCCTCAAGCATTTCGTCTCCATTGGAAATGCGGCTGCTGCAGTCGGGATGTCATCCCGCGGCCTTTGAGTTAGCAGTCGAGCACCCTAACCACTAGACCACTGTAGTGTATTAGCAAAGCTCATTAGGTAGCTTTTAACGCTGCAAACATAGGTATGTTCGTTTCACATTTCATTTTATATATATGCTTTTTAATTTGTACGCGACCTTGCACATGTGAATGAGGTGATACCTTCTCCTGCCAAAAAATACCAACCCTCTCATCTGGAAAACAAAGTGCAGTCATAATATTTTGCCATCGGAAATTACCACCATAAAGGTTTCATGAATTTTGTGTGCCTTAACAATTTCATCTCTGCACTCTGTATCAACTGACATGCATTGCCCTGCTGCCTTTCCAATAGCAGAAAGAGTGCTTGTTGTGGGTGCCACAACATGAGGGTTGTTAACACTTGAAAGCTGTCTGCAATGTCGCACTGATACATGTGCAGCACTGATGAGGCAGTTATCTGTACCATCCAACTGCCCCAATACATTGCCGCTATAGTTTTATGATAAATGTAAACCAAATGGCAACTATAGGTCAAGGGCACCGAGTTGGCCCTAAAAGTCCTATTCATTTTTGGTCATTTTGAGGTACCTTTTTCTCGGTGACTAAAAGGAATACAGTAAAATCTGCTTATAACGAACCTTCATATGATGAATTCCTTGATATAAGGAAGTTTTTCTGTTCCTCGCCATTGTTCCTTAGAAGCACATGTATTTGTGACCTCTATGTAACGAAGTAACAGTGGGAAACAACCTTGATATAACGAATCTTCCCCACAAACGATCTAGGAATTTTATTCCACATTTTAGTACGAGCATGCATTTTCAGCGACTGCTCTGCCGCCGATTAAGCGCGAAACGGCGGCAGCGCGCACAGTGTACCAGGCGAGAGCGATCGCTCGTTATTGTGCGCGGGTGGCTGAGCGTGAGGCGGGCTTGCACCCCACGGGCGGGTGTGCGCGAGTGTGTGCCCCCCCCCCCCCCCCACTCTAAACAACAAAAAAAGAAAACTACTTTTACGCGTTGACAGCGACACGCTTTTAGTTAGTGTTTCATATGTGGGGCCGCACTGCACATGAGAGAGCGCTTTACCGAATAGTTTTCCGCAGTGTCTATGTTGTTCACTCATCGTTTTCGACGCCATGCATGCATGAATAGTTTCACTGCGCGCACATGGTGTGGCCCTTGACTACAGCTTTGCTTTTTTTTATTATTGCGATAGCAATTATATGGACAGTCCCGGCTGGTTTTTTGCTGTCGCCGCCGCCATTCACTGTATACGTATACGTATCTATATAAATGAAAACTCAAGAAAGAAAGAAAAAAAAGCCACCCGCGCACGGCACGCAGTTCATCACGATGTGCCGACGCGCGCTTATCTCCCACGCATACTTTGCCTCGCAGATGGGGGGGGGGGGTTAGATGTTTGTGCGTGTGCGCGCTTATCCTTTGGTGAAGCGAATAGCGCGCCTTCAACTTTGACCGGAACGATTGCGTTTGACAGGCGCCGTTTGTAAAAGGAGTGCGCTTTTCAAACACAGCAACATAACAACCGAGGCACATTGTTGGTTCGCACTCATATCTGTACCTGTCATTACGTTTCGTGCCTCGTTTTTGTTTAAACAGCGTAATAAGTGTCGAGCAGTAAATGTTGTTAGTTCACTCTCATCCTGTGTATGCTGTTTTCGTGTGTCATTTGTGTGGGAGCAGTGCGCTGCCCATTTCGATCTGTTTGCCGTTCTAAGCGTTAATTCTAAGTTGTTGCTATTGCATTGCTTCGCCCTTGGGGTGAAACTGTGATTTTTCTTAATTTGGGACAACCATGTCGCCACCACCAAGGGGATGTCAGATTAGGCGCTGATGGAAACTCTCAGAGACCACGGTGACAATGGATATTCAGAGGTCAACTCGTCACACGCTTTCGTCTTGCGCCGGGCAACGAGTTCGCAGGCTGATAGCTTTTGCGATTAGCCGATTAGTTCTGGCAACAACACGACGGCACGTTGAACGGAATGTAATGAACGTGAAAGCAAGAAATTGTAGTGTTATAAGAAGTAAGGCTGGCAGCCTTACTTTTGAATCCGCTATCGCGGAACTCCTACAATACGCTGGTGTGAGCAAATACGGCCGCTCCAGGGAGAAGCGCTCTTTTCACACATTCCCTCCGCGTTGAAACCGCACTGATACTCGCCAGGATAGCGAGCGTGCCAGCGATCGCGACTGCCCTTAAAATCCAAGTTCAATATTACTACTCGAGCAATTCCCCTCCCCGCGTTGTTTCATGCTCGTTCAAGACAGGTGATTTACTTTCTATTTGAGCATTCGACGGCAGTTCTAACACGCAGGAGATGTTATTTTATGCACTTTCCAGGCGATGGAGATAGGCCGACTCATTTGATCTCTGCTTCAGCAGCGCTCGCGTGTTTGTTTTGGCTCGTGTGAAAGTTACGATGCGCGGGGGCAATTTGGACTTGTTACGGAACATGGCGGGGATGGCAAAACCCGACAAGAGCGTCCATATAATTGCTGTCGCAATAATAACACAGTTTTTTACTGTAAAATTAGTGTTTTGGGTTAGCTCTGCTTTCAATGCCGCTTTTGTTTAATTTGCGCGTTTATTTTTGGAATTTTCGTACCAAACTTGCATATAAGGAAATCCTTTTATAACGAATTTCCCCGGGAATTTATCAATTTCGTTATATCCAGGTTTAACTGCATTTGCATAACCCATACATTATATTCTTCCAAATTTTTGGCTCTTAACTAAAGCAGGTTGATTAAAATTTGACTAATAATGAAATTTCTGCACATTCTTAACCATGAGGTCCTAAATTTTTAGCCAATTGGCATCTATGCAAGTTTGCAACACAAAAGCTGTAAAGTGCATAATATCAATTCTGCTTCAGTAGCTCTATGCATTTCCACAGAATACAAGGAAAAATAATCAACTGGTTATTTTGGAAGGCAGAAAAAATGGTGGTGCCTAAGTAATAAAAAACATGGTTTTGAGATGATGAAATTTAAAGTTATAAAATCACTGAAAAGCTATCACACTTTGTCACAAACACTCTTCGACTGCTTTATTCAGTAGCTACAAGCTTGGTAGTGATTGCGAAAGTAAATTTTTCACTTTGAAGCCTCTCGTAATGCTTGTCTTGCTTCTTTTGTGAGAGATCATGCGCTATATTCACAGAGTATCGTCAAATTTGGCCAACGTTTTCCAGCAAAGTGACCTTAGTTTGGCCAGGCTTAAATCCTAACTATTTCAGAATTTAGGCTCATACGATACTATCATCAATAAATGTAAGAACAATGTCTAATGTTGTAATCCTCAAGACTTTGAACCTAAACAAAGACAACAAAGACTTTGCAAAGCAATTCTCATTAACTTAACTCTTGCACCCGGCAGCTCGCATGCGCTATTAAGTCTAATTGCATTACAGATAATAGTCATGTCTATGAGAGCCTAACCCTTGTCACCAGGCACGTGATTCACCTTGAAAGATGCTGAAAAGACTATGAGGCTCACCAATGAAGAGCTTGCTGGTTGAGCATCCAGTGTCTCAGTATATCACTGACATTCATTTGCACTTACAAGAGAACTGAATGGGTTGCCGTGAAATTCACACTTGCTTAAGACTTTCTTTGCCCACAGCATCTAAATTTATTAACAAGCACGACAAACACAAGGTGTAATTAAAGCTAGGAGCTGAAAATGTTCGAAGCGATGTACTTTGAAGATAAAATGTGAATATAAAAGCACACAGTTACCTGACAATTTTCTATACACAGGTGACTGACTCTTAAGCATTTTGGCTTTCATACATGAAGTATCTTTAAAGAAAAAAAGTCAGTTTCACCAAAAGGGCAAACCAATGAGTGCGGTAGCAATATATTTGAATGTTTTATGATGCAAGGCTAGCACTTTTAGGTGCAATATTGCCTTATTTATGCACATAATTTGTGCACCCCTAATATTTGGCCAGCTTTTCAGGGGGAAAAAATATATTTACTCGCATATTTTGGGCTCCCCGACCCGCCCGAGCCAGCTCGCCGGTGCACGCACCTTTGGACCTTTCGATGCTTCGGCTGGGTGCTTGCCTCGCCGAGCATACGAGTGTAGTCAAACAGGCTGCGAGTGCGAAGTCTCTTCTTCCGAGGACTTACCCTGAACTAGGGTCCTTAGAATACCGCACCCAAACACAAACCCAATGACGGGTCACCGGAAGCTCGAGCGTTTGCCTCCCCCTATCTCCCAATCTCTACCACCGCAATAATGGCAAGAATGCAAGCTTGCCTCATGGCACAAACGACTTTCTGCATCGGAGGCGTGCTGTAGCCTGTCGCGCCTAAAGCCCCTAGGGGCTTTAGTCGCGTGAACTGTTCCCTGCATCTGCGCTGCAATGCACGCTTGGTCGATTTCGAAAGTTAGGGTTTCATTATCCGGCCGACGCGTTTTGACGGTTATCTTGCGGTGTGCTACAGTAATTATCATCATCAGCAGCCTGACTACGTCCGCTGCAGGACAAAGGCCTCTCCCATGTTCCGCTCGGTCCTGTGCTTGCTACTGCCAATTTATACCTGCAAACTTCTTAATCTAATCGGCCCACCTAACTCTCTGTCTCCCTTTCGTGCATTTGCCTTCTCTGGAAATCCAGTCAGTTACCCTTAATGACCACCGGTTATCCTGCCTACATGCTACATGTCCGGCCTATGTCCATTTATTTTTCTTGATTTCAACTATGATATTGCCACTTGGCCGCTAGTTACGGCGAGCGCAG
This sequence comes from Rhipicephalus microplus, assembly GCF_043290135.1. NCBI lineage: Eukaryota > Metazoa > Arthropoda > Arachnida > Ixodida > Ixodidae > Rhipicephalus > Rhipicephalus microplus. Next base: position 329,715,114 of record NC_134710.1, on the reverse strand, counting down.
GCCATGGCTGCCCGCGAGAATGGAAGACGATGTTCTGGGGCAGTGCGTGCTCTGGCTAGTTGTTTATTATTGAAGCAGCCATCTTGCCAGTTTTCGGTGCGTCTCCCCACCGGCTCAGTTCTTCCTAGTTGAAGACCTTTTGTAGCACGTGACAACTGGTGGAGCTGCTGAGTAACCCCCAGCCGATGTTTCAAACACCTCCAGGTAGCCCTGTACCTGCAGTGACAACACCTGTCCACCGCTCAAGCCGAAGACTCCGAGGACTACCTCCTGAGCGTGGACCTCTTCCCGAGATGACGTCTGTCACACCCCCGAACGCTACGGAAGGCTTGCAGCCTCCAACGCACAGGAAAGCGCTGCAGCCACGCATCATATGCTGTGGAAGCCACGTGTGCTGAAGGTGTTCCACGGTTCCGTCTTAGAAGATGTCTAAGACTGACTGGCCCAGTTCGAACGGGTTTCGGATTACAATGGTTGGACCAACTTCGACAAAATGAGGAATGTGTATTTCAGCTTGGAGGACGGCGCTCGTACTTGGTACGAAAACAACCATGAGCCTTTTCCCTCGTGAAGCATCTTTCGGCGATACCTGCTGGCAAGTTGGGCCAATCCCAATCGCCGCGAACGAGCTGAGTGCACGATTCAGTCGCACCTCCAAATGCCGAATGAAAGCGTCATGATGTACGTCGAGGACATGACGAGCCTCTTTCGTCGAGCCCACCTCGACATGGCAGAATAAAAGAAGGTCCGTCATTTAATGCGAGGAGTGAAGGAGCAGCTTTTCACCGGCCTCGTTCGCTGTCCCCTAAAGACCGTGGCGGAATTTTTGACCGAAGCCACAACCATGGAGCAAGTGCTGCAGCAGCGCTCTACTGTGTACGACCGGCAAGTGAGAGCCACTTCGTCAATAGGTCAGATCGGAGGTGCGGCAAGCAACATCAACATCGAGTCTCTTTGCGATCTCACTTGATCGGTGGTGCGCGACGAACTACAAAAGATTCAGTGCCAGTCCCAACCTACTACAGGGTCTATTTGCAGCCTTGTCAGAAACGAAGTACGACAGGCTCTCCAAGTGCCGCCTTCCAGCTATGTCCCGCCTGTCCCGGCGGAGCCACATCGTGCATCATACGCAGAAGCTGTAAGCCGATATATTCCTGCTTCACCACGCTTCGTTAATCCTATGCATCAGGATGCACTTCCTTCGCTGCAGCCAATTCAGCACTTAGAAAATCGACAGCCGCTTCCCAGAAAATCCAACAGATGTCACGCAGCAAAGGACAACGCAGTTGTCTATAAGGAAAACAAGTTTATTGGAGCGAACCTGTGCTCCCCTAACAACTGAAAGAATACACAGGCGACGAAGCAGCAGCCGGCAAAACGACAAGCACGCTAGTGAGCGTCGGCGAGCGAATGTCGCGGCATCGGCTGTGCGGGAATTTATATCCCTCGGCACGAGGGTTTCTCGAATAGTCGAATTGTATCGAGAACACCGTGATAGCGTTTGTTCGAAACGCCGTTCATTCGGAACGCTCGAAGCGCTTTTGTTCGAAACGCGTTTGTTCGAAGCGCTGTTAGCGTTTGTTCGAAACGCTGTGATAGCGTTTGTTCGAAACGCTGTGATAGCGTTTGTTCGAAACACTGTGAAAACAGTGATAGCACAGGCCGGAGCAGCCAGGCCGAAAAAACAAAACACAAATAAATAAACCCAATGCATGGTTCGCGGCATTACCCCCCCTCTAAGAGTGCATCGACCCGGTGCTAACATAAGGGACAATCCAAACAAATTAAAATAAAAGTTTGTCATCGTCCGTAGAAAGGTTTTAAGCGAACCACATGGACGACTTCGGGCCGCGTGCGTCGTCGTGATGTACGGGAGTCACCATCGGGAATCACTTCGTACGTTAGTTCGCCAACAGGTCGTAGAATCCGGTAGGGTCCGAAATAACGTCGTAGAAGTTTCTCACTGAGTCCACGTCATCGAATGGGAGTCCAAACCTACACACGATCTCCAGGATGGTACTCGGCGTCGGAGATTGTAGCGTCCGGCATCCACTAGTTGCTGGTCCGTTATACGAACTCGAGCGAGCTGGCGGGCCTCCTCCACACGTTGGAGGTATCCTTGGACGTCGGCGTTGAGGTCGTCGTCTTCTACGTGCAGAAGCATGGCGTCGAGCATCGTAGTCGGCCGTCTTCCGTAGACGAGCTCGAACGGTGTCATCTGCGTGGTTTCTTGGATAGCCGTGTTGTACGCAAACGTGACGTACGGGAGGACTTCGTCCCACGTCTTATGTTCAACGTCGACGTACATAGACAGCATATCCGCGATTGTCTTATTCAGCCGTTCCGTTAGTCCGTTCGTTTGGGGGTGGTACGCCGTCGTTCTTCGGTGGTCTGTGTTGCTGTAGCATAAGATTCCTTGCATGAGCTCCGCAGTGAAGGTCGTTCCGCGGTCCGTGATTAGGACCTCAGGGGCTCCATGTCGCAGCACAATTTGGTTAATAAAGAACTTTGCAACTTCTTGTGCAGTTCCCATAGGAAGAGCGGTGGTCTCTGCGTAGCATGTCATGTAGTCTGTCGCTACGACAATCCATTTGTTCGCGGATCGGGATGTAGGGAACGGGCCCAGAAAGTCCATTCCGATCTGTTGGAAGGGCCTCGTTGGGACGGCGATCGGCTGCAGAAGTTCGGCGGGTCTCGTCGGTGGTGTTTTTCGTCGCTGGCAGTCACGGCAGCTTCGGACGTAGTGGGTGACATCGGATGTAAGGCGGGGCCAGAAGTATTTCGCCTTGATTTTTGTAATCGTGCGAGCTGTTCCGAGATGTCCGGAAGACGGGTCGTCGTGGCACGCTTCCAAAGTTTCCTCACGAAGGTCTGCGGGGATGACAAGTAGATAATTCGTTCTCGTTGAAATTCTTCTTCACTAGAATAGAGTTTTTGAGGCTGAATGCTGGTAAGTTGCGCTTGAACGCCCTAGGCACGGCGACGTTGCGTCCTTCGAGGTAGTCGATCATGGCGCGGAGGTCAGGGTCGGCACGCTGCTGGGCGGCTAGGTCGCTCTCTGTCACGACTCCGAAGAACCGCTGTCTTCATCGGAGTCCTGTGGTGGTGGGTCGACGGGGGCACGGGACAGGCAGTCGGCGTCGGAGTGTTTCCTGCCGGATTTGTAGAATACTGAAACGTCGAACTCTTGCAGGCGCAAGCTCCACCGCCCAAGACGGCCAGAGGGGTCCTTCAAATTGGCGAGCCAACACAGCGCATGATGGTCTGTCACAACCTTAAACGGTCTACCATAGACGTATGGGCGAAATTTTAAAATGGCCCATATGATAGCCAGGCACTCTTTCTCGAGGCAGAGTAGTTTCTCTCCTCCTTCGACAGACCAGGGCTTGCATAGGCGATTATCTTTTCGTAACCGCTTTGCTTTTGGACGAGGACGGCACCCAAACCGATATCACTGGCGTCCGTGTGCATTTCCGTTTCAGCGTTTTCGTCGAAATGAGCGAGCACGGGCGGGTTTTGCAGGCGTTGTTGCAGCTCGCAGAATGCCTTTTCTTGGTCGTTTTCCCAGCTGAAAGGGGTGCTTTCTTTCGTCAGGCGCGTGAGTGGCTCTGCAATGCGTGCGAAGTTTGCGACGAAGCGCCGGTAGTATGCGCACAGTCCGAGAAACCTTCGCACACCCTTCTTATCTTTCGGCCTTGGGAAGTTCGCAATGGCTGATGTTTTTGCCGGGTCAGGTAGGACTCCCGCGGCGTTCACGACATGACCCAAGAACTTGAGTTCCTCGTACGCGAAACGGCACTTTTCAGGCTTCAGCGTTAACCCCGACGTACGAATGGCCTCGAGTACAGATTCCAACCTTGTGAGGTGTTCGTCGAAAGTCCGGGCGAATACGACAACGTCGTCGGGGTATACGAGGCAAGTGTGCCACTTCAGGCCTGCTAGCACAGTGTCCATGACTCTCTGAAACGTTGCGGGTGCCGTGCACAGCCCAAACGGCATCACCTTGAACTCGTATAGACCGTCCGGGGTTATAAATGCAGTCTTTTCTCGGTCTCTTTCGTCCACTTCAATTTGCCAGTAGCCGGTCTTCAGATCCATGGATGAGAAGTACTTGGCGTGGCAGAGGTGGTCGAGGGCGTCGTCGATTCGTGGCAGGGGGTACACGTCCTTTTTGGTGATTTTGTTTAGTCTCCGGTAGTCAACGCAGAATCTTAAAGTGCCATCTTTTTTCTTCACGAGTACAACCGGCGCAGCCCACGGACTTTTCGATGGCTGTATTATGTCGTCGCTGAGCATGTCATCTACTTGAGTTTGGATGGCTTCGCGCTCGTGTGAAGAAACGCAGTACGGTGATTGTCTGGTAGGTCGCGCTCCATCTTCGGTTATTATCCGGTGCTTCGCCAAAGGTGTCTGACGTAACTTCGAGTTCGAGGAAAAACACTCGCTGTAGCAACGGAGCAACTCCAGTAATCTGTCCCGATTTTCTTGCGACAGCGCCGGGTTCACGTCGAAAAGATGTGGCAGCCTGGAAGCATCTGCGCGTGCGCGTTCAAAAGTGGCGACCGCGATCACTTGACTCGCTTCTTGCGTTTCTTCGAGGAACGCAATTGCAGCGCCCTTGTTTAGATGCTGGTACTCCTCGGCGAAATTGCTCACCAAAACGGGGGATCTGCGTTGCTTAAACCGCGCAGTGCCTCTTGCGACAGACACACCGCGGTCTAGAAGCAATCTTTGGTCAGTCTCCACGATAGCGTCGACGTCAGGAGCAGCACCTTCACTATAGACGGCGATCATCAAGCTTGCGCGGGGTGGCAGGGTAACGTGATCGTCGGCGATCCTTACAGAAGCACGGTGTCCGAGGTTCGGCTGCATCGTCGTGGAGTGATCGGAAGAAAACGTTATCGACCTGGTCTGCAGATCAATTATTGCGCCATTGTACGTCAAAAAGTCCATTCCGAGAATTACGTCACGGGAGCAGTTAGGCAAAATGACGAACTCCGAAGGGTACGTAGTGCCGTCTATGGTGACGCGCGATGTGCACATTCCTCTTGGGGTCATGAGGTAGCCTCCTGCTGTGCGTTTGTGCGGACCGTTCCATCTGGTTGTAACTTTCTTTAGCTTGGATGCGAATTACCCGCTCATGACCGAGTAGTCGGCTCCCGTGTCGATGAGGGCGACTACGTCAAGGCCGTCGATGGACAACTGGACGTCGGACGCCGCTTTCCTCGAATTTCGGGTGCGTCGTGGCGTCGTATCGCGGCTTGCACGTGTTGATGGACGGGCACTATGCGTCGTCATCGTCGTCTTCTCAGCGGCAGGCTTCGTCACTTCGGGTACGCGTCGCACAGCGTAGCTGTCGTCGTTTTCGGGGGTGTCGTCAGGGTGTCGTCGGGTCGTCGGGATGAGGGCATGTCGTGAATCATGGTCTTGCGTGGTTGGAGGGTTTTCATTTTCCCGCCGTTGTGCAACTTCACCTTCAGAAGTTGCTGCTTTTAGTTTCCCCCTCGTGGGCTGGGGGACCTTCCACGGGCGAAGTCAGCATTGCTGCGACGGTTGGGGGATTGGTATGGGTAGGGCGACAGCGAACGGTTGAAACGGGATGGTCCACGGCTGGTGTTCGACAGGTATTCTTCGATCTCAAATGGGCGCTGGCCGGCTCGCGGGCGGGGTGCGTCGACGGAGAACCCACGCGAACCCAGTCTCTTGTACGGGCAGCGGCGGTAGACGTGGTCGGCCTCTCCGCAGTGGTAGCACAGCGGACGATTATCTGGCGTTCGCCACACCTCGGTCTTCCTGGGCACTTGGTTTCGGGTTACAGGGGGTCGGGCGGGCGACATTGGGCGGCGGTACGGCGGGGCCTCTTGATAACGGGTTGGGACGGGTCGGGGTCGACGAGCAGCAGCGGAGTAGGTCATCGCTTGTGGTTCGCAAAATGCTTCCGACGGCGTGGAATTCCCCAGTGCTTGCTGAACCTCCTCGTGGACGACGTCAGTGAGGGAGGCGACTTGGGGCTGCGGCGTTGCTGGGAACAATTTCCTCAGTTCCTCGCGAACGATGGCGCGGATGGTCTCCCGCAAGTCTTCCGTCGCCAATCCAGGGGCGTTTACTGGGTTCACCGAAAGGGTGTTGAGTGGTCTATCGTATTGCCGCGAACGCATATCCAAGGTCCTCTCGATCATCGAAGCCTCGGTGACGAACTCAGCGACGGTCTTAGGGGGGTTGCGGATGAGTCCAGCGAAGAGCTCTTGTTTAACTCCCCGCATCAGAAAGCGCACCTTCTTATCTTCTGCCATTTCGGGGTCAGCTCTCCGGAACAGCATCTTCCTCTCCTCAGCGAACAGTACAACACCTTCGTTAGGGTGTTGCATTCGCGTCTCCAACAAAAGGGCGGCTCGTTCTTTCTGCACAACCGTAGCAAATGTTTTGAGGAATTCGCTCTTAAAGACAGTCCAGTCAGTTAGGGAGCCTTCATGGTCCTCAAACCATGTTCGAGCTGCATCCTCCAAATAGAAGAAGACATGACGAAACGTTTCTTCGTCATCCCACCTGTCGAAGATGCGGATGCGCTCCAGCTTCTCCAGCCACTCTTCCGGGTCTTCACCAGAAGATCCTCGGAATGATGGGGGCTCACGAGGTTGTTGCAGAACGACGGGAGGGTTGGTAGCGCTGGTCATGGTGCCTGCGTTGATCATCGTGGTTTTTACGTCTTCTTTCCTTTTTTTATTCGGGAGCAGTCCAAACTCTGGCTGAAGGCCTTGCTGTCGGCGGCTGACACGAGTTGGGCATGCTTGTCATGTTGGGCTTGCTTGTCGGCTTGGCAATGGCTTAGGGTTCATGTACCCAGCACCTCCACCAGATGTCACGCAGCAAAGGACGACGCAGTTGTCTATAAGGAAAACAAGTTTATTGGAGCGAACCTGTGCTCCCCTAACAACTGAAAGAATACACAGGCGACGAAGCAGCGGCCGGCAAAACGACGGGCACGCTAGTGAGCGTCGGCGAGCGAATGTTGCAGCATCGGCTGTGCGCGAATTTATATCCCTCGGTGCGAGGGTTTCTCGAATAGTCGAATTGTATCGAGAACGCCGTGACAGCGTTTGTTCGAAACGCCGTTCGTTCGGAACGCTCGAAGCGCTTTTGTTTGAAACGCGTTTGTTCGAAGCGCTGTTAGCGTTTGTTCGAAATGCTGTGATAGCGTTTGTTCGAAACGCTGTGATAGCATTTGTTCAAAACGCTGTGAAAACAGTGATAGCACAGGCTGGCGCAGCCAGGCCGAAAAAACAAAACACAAATAAACAAACCCAATGCATGGTTCGCGGCAGTATGGTGCACACCGGACAGACGGCCACTGTGTTACCACTGTGGTGAAGCTGGACATGTGTACCGGGAATGTCCCTATCGTCGCCTCGGACTACAGGGTTTTGCCGTCGACACACCACGGCCGAGATTTGGCGAAAGACTGAGAGCTATTGAAGATTACCTCTCACAGCAGCGCATGCCACTGCGGCGGCAGTCGCGGTCCCCATCCCCAAGGCGATCTTCTCCAAATTTTCGGAGCCTCGCAGGAGCGGCGCCGGCGCCCTCGCCAAGCCCTAGGCGGAAAACTAACGACAGCGACCTTCGGGAGCGGGGCCGCTGACACTCGACGCAAGCAAGGCCTCCCACCGATGCAAGCACGGACACGGAGCGATTCCCCGACGACAGCGACGAAAGCCAGAAGCAGATTTTCTCTGGATATACATGTGGTGGTAGTCGACGGTCACCACAACGTTAGTGCATTATTGGACACGGGTGCGGACTACTCGATCATAAGCGGGAAACTAGCAGCGCACATAAAGAAAGTTGTAATGCCTTGGTACGAAGCACAAATTCGTACTGCCGGCGGGCACGTAGTCACCCCAATCGGCATGTGCACTATCAGAGTGAGCATTTGGGGACGTACGTTTCTCGCCAGCTGCCTCGTACTTCTTGACTGTTCCCGAGACCTAATCCTTGGAGTCGACTTTTTGCGGGAGCATGGCGCTATTATCGATCTTCGAAAGCGTACCGTGACGTTTTCGACTGCTGGATCCTCCGACAAACCTGACGACATCCGTGACAGCACGCTTCGCGTTTCTGCCGACAGCATCACGTTGCCTCCGCGTTCAAGCATCCTAGTTGATGTGGTGTCTGACAAGTTACGGGATGGTGAGGTTGTCGCCGAAGGCAACTTGACGCTTTCGTTCGCGCTAGGTGTCTGCGCTGCACGCAGCCTCGTCACGCTTTATGACGGACACTCTGCCCTACTTGTGACTAATTTCAGTAACGAGTACCGGCACCTGTTTCGTGACACCACCATCGCTTTCGCCTACCCTATCTCAGACGTTTCTGAATGCTTCGCATCTACATCAGCCAACGACGGGCTTCGACCGACACCAAGCGACGTGACTTCACTATTTGGAAAAGTTGATGTCAACTCGACCCTCTCAGAACGACAACAGACCGAGCTACGTGAACTGCTATATCAATTCGAAGAGTGCTTCGCGTCCACCTCGAAGGTTCGTCAGACACCGATCACCAAACATCGAAAAATTACTTATAACGACGCCTCGCCCATAAAACAACATCTTTACCGCGTTTCGGCAAAGGAACGTGACATTACAAATGCTCAAGTCAAAGAGATGTCGCAAGGTGACATTATCCAACTTTCGAAAAGTGCCTGGTCATCTCCGGTCGTGCTCATGAAGAAAAAAGATGGATCACTGCGCTTCTGCGTGGACTACAGGAAACTTAATAGCGTGACTAAAAAAGACCTCTATCCGCTGCCTCGCATCGACGATTCCCTTGACAGACTGCGGCGGGCTAAGTATTTTTCATCGATAAACTTGAAAAGTGGCTACTGGCAGATCGAAGTTGATGAACGAGATCGTGAAAAAACCGCCTTCGTTACACTGGATGGCCTATATGAATTCAAAGTGCTTCCCTTCGGCCTCTGTTCTGCACCTGCAACATTCCAGAGAATGATGGACACTGTTCTTACCGGTCTGAAGTGGCACACGTGCTTAGTTTACCTCGATGATGTCGTGTTTTCTGCCACCTTTGAGGAGCACCTGAAGCGTCTGCAGAATGTGCTGGAAGCGCTCCGCTCTGCTAACCTGACACTGAAGCCAGGAAAATGCCACTTCGGCTACAAGGAACTTAAGTTTCTCGACCATGTTGTCAGTGCGGATGGTATTCGACCAGACCCTGACAAAAGTACCGCCGTGGCCTCGTTTCCTGTTCCACGTGATAAGAAGGCAGTGCGTCACTTTCTAGGGCTCTGTGCGTACTATCGCCGCTTTATAGCCAATTTTTCTAGGATTGCTGAACCGCTCACTCGACTCACTTGTGAAGATGTTCCATTGGTCTGGAAGGAAGAACAGGATGCAGCTTTCTCTGAACTACGATAGCGTTTGCAGACAGCACCAGTCCTCGCTCACTTTGACCAAGATGCTGATACTGAAATTCATACTGACGCCAGCAACGTGGGTCTTGGTGCTGTCCTCGCACAACAACAAGAGGGCACAGAGCGAGTGATAGCGTACGCTAGCTGCACTCTTTCTCGCGCCGAGGTCAACTACTCCACGTCAGAGAAAGAGTGCCTCGCTGTTGTATGGGCCACAATGAAATTTAGGCCTTACCTTTACGGACGCCACTTCAAGGTAGTGACCGACCATCATTCGTTGTGCTGGTTAGCCAATCTACGGGACCCGTGTGGGTGGCTGATACGATGGAGTCTTCGTCTGCAGGAATACGATTTCACGATCGCTTACAAATCGGGCCGCAAGCACGAAGATGCTGATTCATTATCTCGTGCACCAGTCGAAGTTTGTGGCCACGACACCGAGGATGACAATGGTTTCCTTGGGGCCCTTACTACAACAGATCTGATTACCCGACAGCGTGCGGACGATGAAATTTGCGCAGTTATCGAAAACCTTGAAGGACGCAACTCGTCCATACCTGAAGTCTGTCATCATTCTGTCTGCGAGATGGGGTCCTGTATAGGAAAAACTCCAACAGCAATGAGAGAACCTATATTCTAGTTGTGCCAACTGACATGCGTGACGACATTCTTTTGCCTGCCACGAGAAGCCCACATATGATCACTTAGGTTCCTCTCGAACTCTTGCTCGAGTTCGACCAGCATACTACTGGCCTAAGCTTTCTGCATCAGTTAAGCGATACGTGAAAAGCTGCCGGGAATGTCAACGTCGCAAATTCCCGCCACTAAAGCCCGCGGGGCTTGTTCAACCAATAGAACCACCCAGAGTGCCATTTGATCAAATAGGAATGGATTTACTGGGGCCCTTTCTGCTATCATCTGCCGGCAACAAGTGGATCGTAGTAGCCATCGACTATTTGACGAAGTACGCCGAAACAAAGGCACTACAACGCGCTACGGCTTCCAACGTCGCCCAATTCCTTATGAACCAGATCGTTCTTCGACATGGCGCCCCGTCGCGCGTAATCACAGACAGAGGAATAAAATTCATGGCCCAGCTCATTCAGGACGTATTCAAGCTCAGCTACACGAGCCATCGCAAGACCACGGCATATCATCCGCAGAGCAATGGCTTGACAGAGCGACTCAACAAGACCATCGCTGACATGTTATCTATGTACGTAGATGTCCAGCATAAGACCTGGGACCAGATGCTACCGTACGTCACATTCGCGTACAATACTGCTGTCCAGGAAACTACGCGATTCACGCCTTTCCGTCTTGTCCATGGACGTGAGGTCCAGACCATGCTGGATGCGATGCTTCCACACAATTGCGATGCTTTGATCCCTCCCGATGCTGTGCAGCTTACCCAGTACGCCGAAGAAGCATGCCACTTAGCACGCCTACACATTATGCACCAGCAGAGTACAGACGCATGCCGCTACAATGCTCACCATCGACAGGTTGAATACCATCCAGGCGATCAAGTTTGGGTACGGACTCCAGTTCGATGCCAGGGATTGTCAGAAAAACTGCTCAGTCACTACTTCGGACCATACAAAGTCTTGCGACGCGTGAGCTATGTGAACTACGAGGTGGTCCCTGACGACGCCTTTTCGCCACGACGGCGAAGGCACTCCTCGGAGATTGTCCACGTCGTGCGCCTGAAGCCGTCCTTCCCGCGGTAGTGCGACTGCGCATGAACCATATCGCTGTTTTTGTGTATGCGCGTATTTTCTGTTGGTTCGCCCCGACTTTGTCTTTGTACTTTCCGAGCATCAGAGTGATGCCCTTTTTTTTTATCAGAGGGAGAATGCCACTTGGCCACTAGTTATGGCGAGCGCAAGCCATGGCTGCCCACGAGAATGGAAGACGATGTTCTGGGGCAGCGTGTGCTCTGGCTAGTTGTTTATTATTGAAGCAGCCATCTTGCCAGTTTTCGGTGTGTCTGCCCGCCGGATCAGTTCTTCCTAGTTGAAGTCCTTTTGTAGCACGTGACAATATCTTTAACCCCGGTTTGTTCCCTGATCCACTCTGCTATCATCTTGTCTCTTAAGGTTACACCTATCATTTTCCTTTCCATCGCTCGCTGCGTCGTCCTCAATTTAAGCTGAACCCTCTTTGTAAGTCTTCATGTTTCTGCTCCGTAGGCAAGTACTGCCAAGATGAAGCTGTTATATATCTTCCTCTTGAGGGATTGTAGCAATCTACCAGTCATGATTTGAGAATGCTTGCCAAATGTGCTCCACCTCATTCTTATTCTTCTATTTACTTCAGTATCGTGGTTCGGCTCGGCGGTTATTACCTGTCCTAAGTAGACGTAGGCTTTTACAACTTCAAGTGCACTGTTACCTGTCTCGAAGCGCTGTTCTCTTCCAAGGTTGACGTGCATTATTTTAGTTTTCTGCGGATTAATTTTAAGACCTAGCTTTCTGCTCTCCTTGTCTAACTCCGTAATCATGAGTTGCAATTCATCCCCCGAGTTACTCAGCAATGCAATATTATCGGTAAGGTGCTGGTGACTAATGCACTCTCCATTAACTCTTATTCCTAACTCTTCCCACTCTAGGCCTCTGAAAACCTCATGTTAGCTCGTGGTAAATAGCATTGGCGAGATTGTATCCGCCTTCCTTACATCCTTCTTGATTGGTATTTTGTTGCTTTTCTTATGGAGCACTATGGTGGCAGTTGATCCGCTGTAGATTTCTTCCAGGATGTTTATATATGCTGAAGGTTATGTTTAGTGGTTTGTTGTATTCTGAGCATTTTTCTATTACCTGATTGATAGTATGAATGTGGTCGATTGTTGAGTAGCCTGTTCGAAATACTGCTTGTGCCTTTGGTTGATTTAATTCTAATGTTATCTTAACTCTGTTAGCAATTACCTTTGTAAATGGCTTGTATATGACGGAGAGCAAGCTGATCGGCTTGTAATTCTTCAAGTCTTTGTCATCTTCTTTCTTATGTATTAAGATGATGTTAGCATTCTTACTTAGATAGGATACAAGTAAGCTCTCCCAGGAGACGAAGAACCTCATTAAGAAATGTCAAAGGATGAAAGCCTCAAATACAATAAACAAAATAGAATTAGAAGTTCTAACAAAGTTGATTGATAAGCATAAGGTATCCGACGTAAGAAGGTATAACATGGAGAAAATTGAACATGCTCTGAAGAACAGTGGAAGCGTCAAAGCAGTGAAGAGGAAACTTGGGATAGGCAAAAACCAGATGTATGCACTAAGGGACAAGGAAGGTAAAGTAACTACCAATATGGATAGGATAGTTAAAATAGTGGAGGAGTTTTACAGAGATCTGTACAGTAGCTGGCACAACCACGACCTTAATATAAGAACTAGCAGTATCCCAGATGGCATCCCACCAGTAATGAGAGAAGTCAGAAAAGCCTTGGAGGGAATGCAAAGAGGAGGACAGATTGTGCTAGAAGAACTAGCCACCATGTTTACGAAGTGTCTCCTGACGGGAAGAGTACCAGAATCTTGGAAGAATGCTAACAGTAATTATATATACAGAAAAATTGAAGCTTGCTATTGTAAATTTGGCTGAAGGAAATGGGAAGCGTGCCGCCCTAAAGAACTTCAATGGGACGTACTTCAACATGACGACCGGCGCAATCGGTACTTTGTTTGGATGCTTAGTTCTCGCAGTATCGCTGTATCCTAGGACCTAGTTTCTTCCACCATTGTCGAAATATCTTCAAGAAAATGGGGCGTTCAAATGTGCTCTACGGAACCGATGACTATGCACTTCGGGAGGGCGGTGGCAGCGGCCGCGACGATGATTTCCAATCAGACTTTGCGATCAGCGATTACCACTTGACCATGCATGACCGGATCTGACTGGTTAAAGTATGTGCTAATTCTTTCAAAATTAACAAGTACACTTCGTTTGTGCTTAATCTATTTCTTGTTTTTTTTTAATGTATATACTGCACTCGTTAGGACTGTGACACAATATTTCACATGAGCTCGCGAAATCCCTGTGTAATTTGCACACCACCATCTCGGGGCCTCAAAATCGCGAAAGAAAGTGTGCAAATTATGCGAGTAGGTACGGTAATTGTAGTAAACATGTGCTTGCTAAGTAGCCAAGTTTTCTACAGCGCGGCCAGAGTAGATGACCACAACAAGGCTCGTGCATAGTGATGGCGTTGAAGCGCCTCACGTGGGCAGTGCATGCTGGTACTATGGGCTATACTTCGTGTGTCGCCGCTGGTGGCAGTTTCTTATGTGTACAGGGCGTCTGTTTGTGGTAAGGCCCTCTCTCTGGTGTGCTTGGAATGATAGTAATGCAAAACCCACATGGCGAAATAAATTACATATTTTTAATGGCATGTATGAAATAAAGGCAGCAAATATAGTATTCGATAAAAACACTGGTTAATATAAATGAAACACAGTTCACTCGATGACGGCGACAACCACCTTGTCGTCACTGAAATATGTTGTAAAATGGCATGCAGTGTGCTTTTGACACAACACTGTTTCCGAACACAATATCTAGACACGCGTTGTTGCGTGTAGCTGGCAGTATGATGTCAGGCAGAAGGGGAAGTCCAAGTTCAGCACCGAAAAACGCCACAAGTCACTCATTTTCACACCGAAGTACATTTATGTGAAGTCTCCTGTGACGATCACTGGCACATCCTCTTGACACACGGCATTGAAGTTGTGGAGCAAGAACTTAATGGTGTTTTGAGAGGTTCCCGGCAAGATGTAGACTGCTGCGGTGATGAAGCCGTGTGTTGTTTTGGTAGCACAAGCATCACCACAAGTCACCTGGGGCAGCGAGACGAGTTGGTATGGAATGCTGTGCGGTAAAAGTGTTATCCTGTCGAAGCATTGGTAATGGGCGACTCCAGCAGCTCGGGGGTCTAGTGGCTAAGGTACTCGGCTGCTGACCCGCAGGTTGCGGGATCAAATCCCGGCTCTGGCGGCTGCATTTCTGATGGAGGTGGAAATTTTGTAGGCCCGTGTACTCAGATTTGGGTGCACGTTAAAGAACCCCAGGTGGTCGAAATTTCCGGAGCCCTCCACTACAGCGTCTCTCACATTAAAAAATGGTGGTTTTGGGACGTTAAACCCCACAAATCAATCAATCAATAATTAATGCAGCAGCTCGGGGGTTTTACCGTTTTACGAGGCGGATGCACTTGCATCCTTGCAGTTCAAAGGCAGTGTCCATCCACATTTCTGTGAACCACAATATAGGTACCTCGCAGACGACATACTCGTGCGAGACATCGACAGCGTGTGCGGGCAACGAGCGTATGTTCATGCTGCGAATTGTCAATGTGTGCGGTGACTGGAGGATGGCAAAGCACTTGGCGGTGATTGTATCAAGGCTATGAGTTTCTAATTGGCGAACTTCGTCCAACAACGTGTGATCCCAATTTTCTCTACCATGGTGAAAGGTGAAGTCCTGTTCTGCGTTTGTTAGAAGTAGTACTTCTAGTGTGGTGGCTACACTCAAATCAATGTAGATGAGCTTCTGTGCATGCGTGGAGATGTATTGAAAAGGGGCACCTGAATACACGTGCAGGCACTTCTATACGTATAAGGGGGCATGAGTATACATACACCTTGGTTGTTGTAGCCTGAAATTTTGAAATACGCGCAAAGAAATTCACCGACGTATGCGGGCAAAGTAAAATGCACACGGTCGGTAAGTCATGCAGACACCGGCATAGAGGCGATTGTGGTATTAGTTTGTCTCTGTCGGTAAATACATGAGACAGTGAGAACACAGCAAAGAGAATTGCGTGGCACGCTGCGGTTTTATGTGGCACCAGAGGTTTCAAATACTTGTCCTGCATATCAGGTCTAAATATTAGCCTATTACAAACGGTACAGAACCTGCAAAACATGCATAGTCGCGGGATGCCTATATCTGTGTCTCAAGAAGCTTTCTCGGTGACTATGTATACTCGTGCGCATGTTGTCAAGTGCAGTTCGCGAGTGTGGCAGGGATGATTGTACAAAATCAGTTTCACCGAAAAGGTGAAGTAATGAATTTGATAGCGAAAAATTGCAATGTTATACGAAGTGAGCCTGGCAGTCAACTAATTTAGATCCGATCTCATGTAACTCTACAAAACGCTGGTGTAAGAGAACACAGCCACTTCAGGTACACTTTTGGCACCATTTTTTCGAGTTGAGAGTGCAGCCCGAAGAAGTTCCTGCCTGCTGTAGGGGCACGAGACGCGTGCTGATCGTTGCCGTGATAGCAACCATAAATGCCCCCCCCCCCCCCCAAACGGGGAAAGTATACACAAAGGGACACTCTTTCGAAATTGCATTAAAAAAAAACCAGTGATATTTTTTTCAAATGTCACTCTACCCTGTGCTCTCAAGAAAGAAAAAAGGGGGGAAGGGAAAATGGTGCAGGCCAGCGATGTGGAACATTCAAAGTGACCAGTACTCTTCTTGATGGGTGGTGCCATGCTGCCCTCTGCTGCAAAATGTCCTGACAGGTGTTGGCATTATTTGTCTTTATGCACACATTTCTGTAACACATCAATATTTTGCTGAAGAAAGATATCTGGATTTTTGATAAATGGTATTAAAACCAGATGTGGAGAATCTATTCCTTACCTAAGGAAATGGTTTATGGTTTCTTAAATGAGGCAGCTAAAGGAAACGTTCAGAATACATTTGCTTTCTTTATACATTTTTTGTGGTAGGGAGGAAAAATGAAGTACAATCGATTCGGGATATATCAAACTAGGATATATCGAATTATTGGCTATACCGAACAGTTGAGAAACCCCCTTAAATTTTCCATGCAAAAGTGTGGGATCAGTGCGCCTGTATATCAAACTTTGCTATATCAAACGCTACGCACCGCTGAAGCCTGGAAAGTCTTTGGAAACTCGACGTTGTCTTTTGTGCTTTCTCACCTCATTCCTAATAGATCCTCATTTGGGAGTTGAACTGAACATTGACGCGCACGTAGCAATAAAACCTATCACTGGTGCTTGGAGCAACATCAAATAAAGCACCGTGATAAACTTTTCTTGCGGGCCAGGTGACGACTTCGGGTGTGTCATAACCACTAGCATGTAGTGCCTCAGCGAAGCCTGAAATGCTATAATTAGGCCTTAAATATGCATATTTTGCATTTCGAATTATCAATATATCAAACTATTCCGCGATCCCCTTCAAGTTCAATATATCCGGGATAGACTGTATGAAGAAGAAAGTTTCAGAATTTTGTCCATAGTATCGCTTTCTGGGTGTTTCACGTAGCAAAAAACTAGTTATTAATGAAGTAATTCATGTTTTGTAATTAAGACCAAAGGATATATTTTGAAGTGCTGTTAGTTATCTTAGTTCAAATATGCAATTGTGAATGACATATTTGTGCTAGTGAATAAGTGATTGTAAAATTTGTAACTTTGGTATCTTTATGCACAATTTAAGTCTTCCAAACTTATACTCTACTGTGAATATTCAACATTTTTTTTCATAATTGAATGAAGCTTATTACCTAATTTGTTATCAAAAAAAGTTGCAGAGGAAACTAGGCATGTTTTTCTGAGACGAGAACACGAAAGCATTTCTTCTGTTAGGGAGAGTTGCTGTGAAGTAGTGTTTTTGAGTTGTGTCATAAAGAATAAGGCAATGCAAGAGGCCAAACCGTGTGTATGAAATATTCACTTCATTCACTCTAAACCATGGTGAAAATATAGTAATCTAACTTTAGATAAACTGAACGAATCAGCAATTCATGATGAAAACATGGGAGAAGATGAGGAAAACTACAGGACAAACACATAAAGCTGAACACTGAAAGGAGCTCTAGGAACTAGTAACGTAACTTAGAAGGATAGACTGTTGGGCGAGTTGGCAGCATTTATTAGCCTTGTCTTGCGTTTAGTCACTCCATTTTTCATCATGAATTACCAACTAGCCCAACAGTCTATCCTTCTGAATATAAATAAATCGTTTGCTATGACTGCATTTGATGTGCCCATATCCCAGTGGGAATTCAAACCACACTCTGGTTATTTTTTTTGTAAATATCTTTCTACATCTAGTGCAACTTTTCAACTACTCCGTCTATGAGTCCATCAAGCACGTCAGTGTTTCGCACAGTTGTGTGTACATATCCAATGCATAATGTCAATTTGCCAGGCAGGTGTTCGGCGGTGTTTGCCTTTCCCTTCTCGTCTCGTGTTTGGTCACTTGGGTGTATAGCACGCACTTTTCAATTCATGCTCAGCCGTGATTCCTTCTCATTGAGGGAGAGCTTTGTTAACCAGTCTTTTGCCTATATCTACGCTAGGCCTACAACTTCCATATCCGACTCTCTGCGGCTATGCATGCTGTGGCAGAACTTTCTCTGCAGAAGTTGATGGCCAACTGATGTGGTGTGCAAGGACACGCAACCTTTTAGTCAGGACATCCCCTTCTTTGGCGGGCATATCCCTCTACTAATCTGTGACTGCAAGTTGCTGTGGCATTGTTGGCCATGTTGATACTGCATTGATCAGTTTTTGTCTGAAAGGACAAGTGCTCTCCGAATATGGATTTTGTGGATGCCCGGCAGCACACAGTTTCGACAACCTAGCCAAGTAACATTTTCGCGTTAAAATTACCCGAGTAATTTTAAACATCTGCAAACATTGTGCCATCATTCTCTAGCACCTAATATGAACTACTTTTGTAATAGCTTTATTCAGGTTACATGAAATTTTCCCTACATATTTCTGCGATTGCATGAACCACATGCACTTTTACCGAAGTACGGAATCTGCTGCATCTAAAGCAAGTCTATCCTTCTCTATCTGCAGGTTGTTGCACCAGCACATACAAAAGCTGTCATGTGTTGTTACTGTGGATCACCGAGACCTGCGGATCCCACAGGCCTATCATGCTGAGAGCCCCTGGCCAAGTGCTCAGGCTCAGCTAGGGGCCCTGGCAGCCCACAAAAGCCCGCACGACAAAGTAGCTTGTGTGGCTGCTTGTTGTGCCTCGCTTGCAAGTCTACTGTCAGCTGCTGCAGGTGCCCCAGCAGCAGCCGACGACCTTGTGCCTGTGCTTGTCTTCGTGATCATTCGTGCAAATCCACCCCACCTGCTTTCTACCATCCAGTTTGTGGAAACCTTTCAAAGTGCCACTCGGTGCTGCCAAGGGGAGGCTGCATACTGGTGGACTCAGTTTTGTGCTGCTATTGCATTCATCAAGACTATGAAGTAACTACTGAAGCCCACACTCGTACTGCTGGATTGGACTTTTTTGGTACACCTACTTTGGTGATTGAAAAAGATAGAAAAAAAAAAAAAGAAAGGCCAACCTGTGCTCCACAGCTCCTCCATCATTCTTTTCCCTTTATGGTACTGGGAGCTTGGAGCATACAATATAATATTTTCACTGGCAAGACAATTTATTTAGTGCAAAGCTCAAGAAGGACTTTAATATGCCACCATCTACAGTGGCAGATAACAGTCTTGTATGTTAGAAGTTTTGTTATAAACATGTGGCTGCCTTGTTTGTAAGAGAAAGTGATAAGACCACTGATTAAAGGGTGTTTATTTGCAGTTGGTGCAACATTCTGTAGCTGTAGCTTTGTCATGTTTGTAGCTGTGTGTGAAAGTGTTTTACTTTTGCAACCTAGTTTAAGCAGCTCAATTATAATGTTACCTGACAAAAAGAAGTAAGGTCTACAACATAAGTTGCACTGTCGCCATAAAATCAGCTACATTGCCTTGCTAGTGTGTCTTTTCGAAGTGCCAAGCACATCAAGTAAATTTGGCTTTGCTTGATAGATCTTCATCACAGTGATGCAATGGTATAGTTTTCACATGTTCAGAAATAACTCACTAGGGACTGTCTTACCTAAATTTAGTCATATGATATAAATGAGGCTGGCATTCAGTCTTTGAAAAAAAAAAAAGTAGGCCCATTGATTAGTTATAGGTGGCTGGCAGAGTTACTACTGTTCAGGAATTATTTGATACTCCCTTGCACTTGTGTGCAATTTCACACCAAAGACTATCGGAATCACAACAAGTGATACTATTACTGAAGCAACAGGACATATTTTTTAATTGCTCCTTGGTCAGCTCAAGACCTTTGTACAGTTGAAATAGATATATTGCAGGCCAAGTACAGTAGTGTATTATAACATACACAATGCTATCTGGTAGTTTGCAGACTAGGTGGCAGGGGCTTGCTTATCGTTTTCCTTTGTGAGTTGGTTGTGGTTAGAAAGAATTGATTTGTGACCACTTTGGTGCTGTATACTACATATTAAGTTTAACCGTGTACATTATGCATCTTAATGACATTGGTTTTGTGCTTCCAAACTGTGAAAAAAATCTGCAAGTCAGTTGATGTCTGCATTTATGTAGCTGAATGAGCTGGAGCAAAAAGTCAATTTTTCATTACACCAAGTGACAGTTTCAATTTCATGTATTTACTGATCGTCCCTACTTACCCCGCGGTTTATGAGCGTTCATCTCGAAAAGTGTCATTATGTGAACTCTACCCCTCGGGCAAGATGGTTGTGCCATGTCATGTCAGAAGATAACATATTATTGTAAATGACAAAGGTTTTTACATGCAGGCTTGTTCAGCCTGCAAAATGTACGGGATTGCCATTATTATAGTGACACACTTTTACAGCATTGCAAACTAAAGCAGATTGTGTTATCTAACATTCTATGTTTCCCTCAAAACAGGGCTTGGAGCATTTCAGCAGCGAGTATTCTTCTATGGAGTAAATTGGGCATATTGCAGGTAATTGGTGCATGTTTAAGAACTAAAATGTTTACAATCTAAGGTAACCTTTATTTGCTCATTTTAGATAACCAAGTGTGGAACAACACAGCTTTTTTATTTAACCCTGCAGGAATGGTAAAATTCCAGGATGCAATGCCTCATTACTTGTCTGGCAGCAATAAGCGACAGTGATATGTTTTGTTACTCCTCTTTAAGTGACTAGGGCATATGCTGGTTAGATCTGAATAATTTTTATTTAGGCTATAGATCTATCTGAATTGTTGAAGCACCCAGCTTGAGCTACTGGTAGTACTACTTTTCATTTGCGAAAATGCTGATAGAAAAGTAATGGGTTATGTATTTGAAGCTGTGCCCGAACTACACTTTGTCTCGACAGCATGGAAGTTATGTGCATGTTTGTGTTCATATTGCATTAAAACGAGAAAAGCCAGCAGTCACCTTTGTTGTTTTATTTATGCTCAGAGCTCTCATTACATTTTTCTTGTTTGCTGCTGTCAGATTCCCACATTCAATTGACAATGCAAGAGGTTGGAGCTGCTTTCTTGTACACATGAGCATAGTTTACAAGCATATGCTAACTTAAATAAAAACGTGCTAACTTATATTGCAGTTAAAACTTGGTCAACGAAACCTGATTTTATGAATTTACCGATCAAATGAAGATATTTTCATTCCCTGGCAGGTACCCATAGGGTTCGATGTTGTCCTATATTTGAATTAAGGAAACTATCATGACACTAAACTCGATTTCATTAAGAATTTTCGAAGCTAACAGAGTAAAAAGGCGATGTGATTTTTTTCCAATTCTCGCACAGATGAGCTTTTCTTTGAGTGCACACAGTAACGCTATTATGTAAGAATGTCTACCGCTCTAGAGATGACCACTGTTTTATTTTGGCGAGGCTGCATGCTGCACCCATGCTCAGAACAATGAAGTGAGCAGTTGGTAGTGCTTTTACCTACAAATGGCACTTGGGGCAGTAGTGGTCTAATGTTCCTGTAACTGCATCTTCAAGAATGTGGTGTTCCCTTTTGCTATTCAAAGATTTATGTGACTGCTTGCAACTTTCTTTCTCTGCCTGCTTGCACAATCACTCAATTTGTTCTCCCAATCTTTGCATATTGGCATATTGTCATAGCTTCAGGTGACGCTCTACCTCACCTGTATCATGCCAACATGAGAGGCTTTATTTCTTGGCTACTCTGGGAAGGTTTAACATGTGCAGGCGTGTATGAGTGGCAAATAAAATGCCACGGTAGCTTTCGGGTTTGACAATGTCAAAATAAGATTTTGAAGGACCAAAAAGTATTGTTTTCTCAATTTTATAAGCTGGTTTAACTAAATTTTAGTGCGATAATTATTTCATTAAACTGAGTTCTAACTCTACTTTTTTCATTTCAGTCTTGAGATGATTTCACATCTTTATAAGAAGCAAAGCATGGCCTGTAAATTGTCACAAGCATTGTTTCTCAACCACATATTCAACTTCTGCCATGTATTTCTCAGAGGGGTCTTCAACCACTTTTCCAAGTAATCATCAAATGACCTCCTTATAACAGTTTACCACCTCATAAATCTATTGTCACCAAGAAATGGTTCGAATCTTGTGAAGAATGAGTGGAATTACAGGGACTTGTCCCAAACCCTTTCTCTTTTCTCTCACCCCTACAAGCTATCTGTACACTACAGAGGGAGGCTTGGCAGAGTGTGAGAAGTTGTGTCAACATACGTCATGACCTTGATGGCAACTGATGAAACGCGTTCGCTCTCTCCAAAGTGCGAGTGTGAATATTGAGGAATGTTGGTAGACCATTGGGTGCGACCTGGTAAGTGTCAGCATCCTATGGCAAGAAGAACATATTATCCAGTCGCCACTCTTTATATGCAGTGCCCAGCTCTCGTTACCCAGGGTTGAAAAACATGCTGAAACGCTATGACAATGCAATGAAATGCATGTTGCTTACTGCCATCTGGAATGTGTCACACTATTTCTTGTGTTGTTCATAATTGCCTAATGGCATGTTTGATTACCCAACTTTTTAAAGCAATGCACCTGGGCAGGAAACAGCTATCAAAAACTTGTAGATCACTGTGCAAAACATGTCATTAGGCAGTTTCTTACTTTCTATCTACAAAATATCAGTGTTTTGTTGCTTATTACAAATGCCCGTGAAACAAAACAAGTGCCACATGACATGCCTGCTTGCGTGTCTTATTGCAGCGCTCTGATACATTCTGTCCGAAAAAGGCCACAGTATTTGATCAGGTGTGCTGCCTAGCGACGATAGTGATGACTGTGCAGTGACAGCCATCATTATTGTAGCTGCCCATTAGCAAAACATGTAGTGACATATGTTTTGCTAATGGCGACACTAGCGATAACTAGTGTGTCTGTTTATCGCTGTGATGAACCGTCAGGAGGGAAGCGTACGGTTTGTACGCGGAACGTCGGGGAGCTCCCTTGCCAGCGAATCATCGAGATGGTTCGCTGGTAATGCTGGCTGTTATTTTTCTGCAGGTTATTCAGGTTCTCTTTTAGCAACACCACATGTTCTGGCATTCCTAAGTTTCAAATATGAGCTCCAATGGAATTAGTGTAGAAGGCTCAACTGTGCATATGGCCTGCTCCAGTGCATAAATTATCTTGTGTGGCAACATTGAATCTCTAGCTTAAGAAAAAAAAGCTCCACTGTATTCTGTCCACTCTAACTTTTTGCACTTGTCGAGGGCTTCATTATGGCAGATGTGATGCAGCATGCGAGGGCATTTTTGTCAGCTGCCATCTTGTGCAAAAATAACATGCCCTGTGATGCCCTCTGGCAAAAAGAGTATTCCACGCTCGCTGTCATGGCTACGAGTGGGGCTGGAAAACACCCCCAGGGGTTTAATGTACTCAGCTAGCAAACAAAATGTGGATGAGGGAGCTTCCTCGATCACAGCTCAATTGGTAGAGCATTAAATGGATGTATAATTCAGTGGTACTGGGTTCAACTTCTACTAATGAAAAGGGTGGTTTTCTGTCCACTTTAGTTTCTTAACTGCAATTTAAGTCATAATTGCTACACTACAGTTAAAAAAACAAATAATGTCTCCTATGCTTTCCTTGTCTTGGTTGTCTGCAATTGGTTTCATTGGTTGCGGCTACCAAAGAAACAAGACCCCTGAACAATGCTCTTTCTTTCCCACTGCATCCATGTCATGCAGTGGCATATGTTAAATACACTCTTGTATGAAAGAATGCACTAGCACCTTTCCTGTGAGCAATAAAAGCTCGCAGCTTTGGGCATTGCCACATTTTTCATCGTTTGTTGGAACAATGCTGTTGGCATGAAGGACTTCATGGAAAGAAGACATGTTGAAGCCTATGTACATTGATGGTCACGAGTATCCATGATAAAGGCACTGTTCATATTGCAGTTTCTCAAAGGGGATACAACTCAGTAGAGGCAACTAAGAGACATTGGTACAGGTTGAATTTCGCATCATAGTTTCAACTCATGCCTATATGCTTTAATCGAATACAATACAAAAGTTTAGAGAGGCCTCGTACTGAAGACTGATGTGCAGCAGCCAATTTCCTCCGAGACTAAAGAAATACCCTCATTCACTTACTCTGCAGTGTGCTCCAAAGGCTCACAACATTGCCACCAGTTTTTTTTCAAAGCACTTCAATGTTTCTTGTAGCAGCTGTTTCTTTCAACTATTGTAACTGTGCACCAACAGAAGCATTAGCTCACAACATTGCCACCAGTTTTTATCAAAGCACTTCGTTTCTTGTAGCAGCTGTTTCTTCCAACTATTGTAACTGTGCACTAACAGAAGCCTTAGCTACTTGTAAATTGAGCAGCTCATAAGTACAGCTGTGTATATAATAGTATTTCCAGTGTCTAAATTGTCCATCAACAAAAAAATTTAGACTTAGTTATAAAAATTCTTTTTGGTAATGTGCACTTACTGAATATGCAAGATCAGAATGATTTATCACACAACAAATTGTACATAAGGCCCAATGAAAAACCAGCTAGCTGCTGTGGTGGCTTAGCAGCTACGTGGTGTTGCACTGCTGAGTATGAGGGTGTGGTGCTGATTTCTGGTCATGATGGTCGCAATTCGGTAGAGGCAAAATGGAAAACACCCATACACGTAAGAGAAAGAGAGATGGTATACAAGAAAGCCAGGAATGTTAACTAGACTCTGTCAAGACCGCCTGAAACGCTGGACTGTGTGTGCCATGAAATGTGTATATACTGATGGTTTTCTTTTTCTCTCCCTCTATCTTCGATCCCCTTACTCCCATTTCCATGCAAATGTTAGATGAGCTGGATTTCCCGAGCACAATCTGGATGAGTGGTGTAGTAAGAGCCCATTGTAAATGCTTTTAGGGTGCTTAAGGCACGTATACAGAGTACAGAAAGTCAAGTTTTAATATATGTACGTATCCATTGAAATACATCGAGGTGCACTTTGTGAGCTTAAAAATATGATGGAAGGGATATACAATTTCACGCTACAGGCGCTAAGTTTATAAACAGAAAGTCCACTATAAAATAATGGCAAAACCATTGCAAGGTTGTGGTGGACATGGGTGATGGCAGAATTGAAACTGCTTTTGAGGCATTAAAGCGACAGTGCTAGCCAGGCCATAAAGAAAACTGTGCCCTGGTTGGAGCTGTTGACATTGCACTGTGGCTTACCTGGAATGAGCGGGTGGCTTTAGAGTTCCCACATTGACAGGGGCAATTATGATGAATTGTGGCCCTTTGTATTGTGTCGGTAACTGTTAAACTCCCAATCTCGTGGCACTGTATAAGCATGACACACAGAGCTACACTGTACGCAAATACAAGGCAACATTGTTGCTGCTGCTGCTGATGAAAATTATGAGGAACCATGGCTGGGCCTTCTGTGATAAGTGGGCCCCTTTAACACCACTCGTTATGCAATTCACATGACGTGACACCGCTGATGTAATACTGTGCATCTATTATATACAACATTTGCGATTTCAAAGCTGCACATGTGACTTCTCAAGCAATAAAGAGCACTGATGATGTTGCTGTTAAAAAAATTGTGACAGCTGTTTGCAATGGTTACCAGCCCTAATGCACCCACATGGTAAGCACTCAACGTGGTGTACCTGGTGCAAATTCACACAACTGCTATGTGTGCACCTCGGTAGCTGTAGGTTGCTCCTCACAAAACAGAAGACCACTGGTGATACAGCTGTTACTACTGATGGCAATGAATTGTGGCACATTTTTGGTCGGGCAGCTTCAAGGTTTGTAAAATCACTTGGCAGTCTAAAGCTCACCTACATTGCACAGTTCACATGGTGCTACCCCTACAAAGCTGCAAATTTTGTTGATGCCATGGCTCATGAATTATTGTTGAGCCCTTAGTAATGAATATGCAGCTTTGAACCACCTACTTCTTTTATTATCACATGATGTGATGCCTAATGCAACTATGCACATCTTCCACGCAATGTTTGCATAGCTGCAAAACTCCTGACCCAACGTGGCACCTCTATATAGGGTTTTTTTCACACAGCAGTTTCAAGCACCGGCATTTTTTTTTTCCAAGCACTGGCACTGGATAGTATACTCTTATAGGGATTGCCTGCTTTTTATTCTGACTCAGATTTTTTTCTTTTCTCGTTATCCTCACTAGGAAAGAACACTGGTGGCAGCAGACATTGCCACTAATATTGGCTGTTGTGAGCTCATAACAGCTTACATTGTAAAGAATAAGCAAGAGGTTGGCTGAATTGAGCACTAGCACTACCTTGCACATTACCCAGTAACTTGCAAGGTAAAGAGTTTACATCTATAATATGTAATGAGTCTGACCCTCATCCGTAGCCCAATTGTCTTGCCAAGTATTCAAGTGGCGATGGCCAACATGTACAGGAATCCCTAAAGTATATGTTTTTCTGTCACAAACATATATCTCTGTGTCCAATTCAAAAATTTCCAGACTATGTCCTGAGCCTCGCACCTTATTGCTGAGCAACAATAAGGAGACCATAATCATGTGCACAGTTCCCCATCAGGGGGGGGGCCAAGGGTCATCGCAGTGCCCTCCTGCTATTCACTCAATGCATGGGACAAACTTTGTGCCCTCTGAGATGCCACCCTGCCCCCCTTGTGGGCATGCTTATGTATGATGAGAAGCAGAACTTATTGCTCTGAAGGACATCAAATGATGTGACCTACATTTGAAGCTCTTTCACAATAAGAGAAAGAATTCTGGGAGACTGCCCAGACATTATGAGGTTCTTGCAATATTATGGTGTTCACCAAGAACAGGCACCTTAGTGTCAATAAAAAACAAAAGGTAATGGTGCAGAAAGAAATAAACTGTTTTATAAACCTGAAATGTACAGAAACTTGCCCCCAAAGAAAATAAAGCTAATGGTCACTGTTGGAATTGAATTAGTTCAAGGTATAACTGAAGTTTAAGCTCGCAAAGAAACACAAAGGAACACAGGGCAAAAGCTTTCTCGCAACTGAAAGATGTATTGGAAAGAGAAGAATATATAAGCAGGCAATCAATATCAAGCAATTGTTTGAAGGCAAAAAGTACAACCGTGACAACTCAAGAACAGTGAAAAAAAAGAAGAAAGATTAGCTGGAAACTTAATCTACAAAAGCAAACTCCTTATCCTGCAGCAACACCAAAGGTTGGCTGATGTATTGTTCTGCTCTTTTTCTTATGTGAAAAGCTTCCGTCAAGTCACGAGTAAACTGACTGTTACAACGAAAAACAACTTCAGTGTCCTGAAAAACAGGATAGCAGTCGCACTCTGTGCAAAAAAACCGTGAGATGGGATGCCCCTGAGGATTTCAAAGAGGAAGTTTATTTTTGGCTGGGAAAAGCACATCAAATTTGTATCTATTACCGAGTTGCTTAAGCTCATGCAATGTCCTGTGAAGATAAGGAATTACTGCTGTCCTCTTACTTTTTCTACTCCCACCACGACAGCCTGAATGGTTCCCATCGAATTTTAGTTGCTTAATCATGTTGTTACACACGGACGTGATGACACCATTAGGATACCCTGCTTGTTCTAGTCTACTTACTTGATTGTCAAAACTCATTTGCATTCGGTGTTGGCAGGGCTTCTTTAGAGCAATATCTAAGCTCGTGTTGATGATACTCTTTTCACCAGCTTAGAGTGGTTCGACTTGTAATTAAGTATAGGCTTTACGAACCTAGGATCTTTACAGGTCGAGCTTTAATGGTGAAAACGGGTATCGTTAACACCACGAGTTTGGGTTTGACAAAAATGAACTCTGTTTTTGTCTTCTTGGTGTTCTCTCAGCAGCACTGCCAGCACGTACGTCTGATTATAACTTTGTTTGATGCATAACGTGCCACCTAAGACCACTTTTAGGAGACTGAAAACAGTAGTTTCCATCAACAATTTAAAGTTTCCTAGTGGATGTCAAACAAAGTTCAGGTCATGATTTGTTAGGGTAAACCAAAA
The DNA here is from genome assembly GCF_043290135.1 of Rhipicephalus microplus. NCBI lineage: Eukaryota > Metazoa > Arthropoda > Arachnida > Ixodida > Ixodidae > Rhipicephalus > Rhipicephalus microplus. Next base: position 329,687,395 of record NC_134710.1, on the reverse strand, counting down.
AAAAAAATCTTGTTCACACATTTGCCCCAGCACTTTGAAAAAAAAATAAAGAGAACTGATTTTTGCAGTTCTCTTTATTTGTAAATGAATTCTGTCTCTCTGCCAAGTTAACGGTTTGGGATATGGGCAGCACTTCTTTGTTTGTTACCCGCCAGGGTGGTCTAGTGGCTAAGGCACTCGGCTGCTGACCCACAGGTCGGGGAATCAAATCCTGGCCGTGGCGGCCGCATTTTTGAAGGAATGCTTGAGGCTCGTGTGGTTACGTTTACGTGCACAATAAATTATTCTACAAGGTCGAAATTTCGGAAGCTCTCTACTACGGCATCTCTCATATTCATCGTGATTTTGGAATGTTAAACCCGATCAAAAAGAAGAAGAAGCACTTGTTTGTTACAACAATTTCACAGAAAGGAAAATAGAGGGCAGGTTCAGCAGAGTTTGTTCTGTCATTGAAACAAATATTCAGTGTGGCACTTGCATCACAGAGAGCAATTTTTACAGGAGCGCTGTTGTGAGTGAGGTCTGCGGTGTGTAGTAGAGAATTATGCTCATCATGATTTGGCCCACGCTCAATCATTGCCCAAGCACTAAGCACAAATGGTTAATAAGAGAAGCTGAAATCTGTGGCCCCTAACCAGTGTTTGCTGCCCATGCGTTTTTTTTTTTTTTTTACTTTTTGTAGCACCAGTGCACAGAGTAGTTAGATCCTTGTCAAACTTCTGTGGCACATAAGTGGTATAGGACAGGGCAGGCATTACTATGTACTATATAGAATAGTATGGCAAGGGGTGAGAAAGAGAGGTGAGAGGGTAAAAGCTTATCCAAGCCAGGACCAGCTAGAAGCCCACCAACTATGTTGTGACCCAGCCTTGCTCAACTTAATTCAAGCTCAGCAAAAAAAGTCTTATATTGATTAGTAGGGTTTTATAGCACAAGGGCCATGAGTGGCCAACCAGTTTCATGTCTCTTATATAGTGGTGGCGATAACCAATGTTAGCGATGATTGGGTGTGTTGCTTAGTAGGGTTTTATAGCACAAGGGCCATGAGTGGCCAACCAGTTTCATGTCTCTTATATAGTGGTGGCGATAACCAATGTTAGCGATGATTGGGTGTGTTATGGCTGTATAGAGGCCCAAAATCACGTGCTATAGACAAGCGTAAAATCTGTGTATAGACTATAAAATTATTACAGTAATAAGCGATGCGATATACGTCTGTGTAATGACCATTTGCAGGTAAAGTGAGCGCCGCCAGTTATCTAAACAGGAAAGCTTTGCTCGTGCTTTTGGTTGGAAATGTCTTCGCCAACAAACATGCTCAAGGCAGTGTTTAGCGGTTCATGTGCGCTTGTTTAATTGCTTTAGTGCCAAAAATGCGTGTATATTATTGAAAAACTACTTTGTTGAGGAGGGAAACCTTCCATTGATGTTTTAATAAATTGTGTGGAACGAAGATTTTTCGCGTTTCAGCCTAAGCAACGACCAAGTGAGGTAATTCCTGCTCTCCGCTATTTAGACAGTTCGCCAGGCACAACGCGCCTGCTCCTTCAAGGAAGAACACTAGTACGACTCTTAAAGTTGACACTTGAAACATCTGACAATGAACTAGGTTTGGTGAGGGCGGCTTGGGTCTGCGAGGTCCGTTGTTTACGCGAAAAGGTCAGAGCTCGTCGTTACTACGGGTCACATCGATGGAACGCATTGGGACTGTGTTGCCGGGAGAGATATTTTTATATATAGGTAGAACGTACTATGAGCATTTCTAGAATGCACATATTAATATAAGCGTCTCTCGGTGAAATCACCAAAGTATCAAATGACAATATAAACGAATCTGTGTCCATGGGCTCGTAGGTATAACAGTATTATTCTTTTCTTTTAAAAAATACGGTAGGCCCATTCAGGGCCCAAGCAGGAGTGGATACATATATAGGTAATAATAAATGTCATGCATTTGAAACAATGAAATAAGTAAAATGTACATGCTTACATATATACACTTAAATGCCAACCACTGTAGTAGCAACAAAAAAAGAAGACTAAAACAAATGTAAAACTACCGATAGGTAGGCTAACTACAACGGTGTGCTCTACGCCTATAAGCGATAAAGTGCCAACAGAAAATACCACAGTTCTCAGTATCCCACGGAAAAAAAAAAAAGGATTGCCTATGCATAACAAAGTATACAAAGAAATCGTGAAATCAAAAAGAGGATACTACTACGTTTTATTTATTCAATTGCTCTATTAGCTCAGCGCTATGTAGCCATGTCAATAGGAGCACGTTCTATTCATTTATTGTGCATTAAAAAAAATGAAAATTTTAAAGCATTACAGTTTTGGTGCTGAATGGGGTTAGGCATTCTGCATGGCGGTGCCTAGTTTGTCGAGTTGAAAGGGTCGATGCGTGATCTTCAGGTTTTAACACTAGCGTTCTGTGTTTCGGTTGAAAAAGAAACTTTAATCTGTGTACCTTCCACCGAAGTTGCAATGTCTGAATACCGTGTTGACTCATTAAGGTGGTTGGGGAGTCAGTCCGATACTTTGAATAAGTTAATAGGAGGATGCACTTTCCTTATATGCAATGTTACGCTTTCTTCACAAGACAGGAGTTCCCATTATAGTGATGACTAAATTACTCGTGCTGCTATCTCAATCATGGTTCCCGCAGATACGCGAGAGTGCATTCTTGCGTACTAACGGCAGCATTGTGCAGTCTATTAGAAGTGCTGATATACGCCTTGTGCTGCTGTTCTATACTATAAAAATCCAAGAATGTTAGTACGGCACCCACACCGAGCCGTGTAAGCCAAATTCTTCTGTTTCAATGAAAGTTTTCTCCTTCTCATCCTCCACCTGCATACCTCATGCCGTTGTCCTAGCATATTTCTTTTTTGCACGTAGCCTCCCGTAGGGGAGACTGTCAAAATTCGCGCTCATTTCTCGGTTTAGATGCGACAGTAGCACATCCGTCACAAGCAGTTTTCGTAGGTTTTTCTGGCAGCTAAACATGAACTGCCCAGCCCAGCTCTTCATGCTTCCTTCTCTGTAAAATAATTCGTGCAGTGTGCTGGTATATTTGCCCAAACTACGAAAGCAAGGCCGCTCAACCACGACACACGAATGAACGACCGGTGGCCGGCTGGGCTCATGTTTTCCAACCAAAACCAAAACGCCCGTAGAGGGCGCTACCTCTGCCGTTACTGCTCATGCGCGGTAGCTTTCCTGCATATGGTCAATTAACCAACTTTCGAAGCAACAAAGCTATCCAAAAATTTTATGGAGAAAAATGTTGACTGGTTTGCAAAGTGTCCGATTAGACAGTAAGCTTATTTCTGTTGATTATTAGTGTTTTTTCACATAATAAAGATGCCTACAAAATATAAAAAGAAGAAAAGTCAGTTTTGCTGCAAGTGTGAAGCAATGAATGTGAGAGCAACAAATTGGGATGTCACACCAAAAACGGCAAGCAGATCAAAACTTGGAGCGCGTTTCTGAAGCACAAAGGACGCACGAAAAGAACACACACAAGACGAGCGCTAACTAACAACGCAGCTCAACACTTAATGCGCTGCTCAAATGCAAAAGATGCACGAAACATACGCACAGGTACACACAGGACGAGCGCAAACTAACAAGTTTGTGCTCGTCCTGTGTAAGCTGTTACTTTACTGTGTTTGAACAGTGTGCATCTTTTGCAGGTCACTTAGATCTCCAGTGAGTGAAGTGACCTTTGTGCCCTGTGTAACCTAAACACGATCTTTCTGGCGAAAGAATGCTAGTACAAACTGCCCCCACCAACAATATAAGCACATACATGCACAAGCCCGGGGGACTAAGCCCCGTAGCGCAAAGTGCAGGTTTATGAGCCAACGCTTCACAATAAGTGGGGTGCCATTTGTTCTTGTCGTCAGCCAGCGTGTGTCAGTCCGACGACTGTCCTCGCAGCACACACCAGTGGAAAACCCTCTCTGCTACAAAGTAGAGCAATTGAAAATGCAGAAGGTCCGAATTCGGAGAAGGCAACGGGCAAGCTGTCCGATGACGTGTGAATTATGGGCGACGAGAAATTCCAGGGCTCAGACAAAATGCGCAGCCTCTAACACGCAGTGTTTCAAACACTGTGCAGGAAAGCCTCTGGCCGCTCCATCGGCCCAGTTTCCAGTGCCAAAAGACCCAATGTCTAGGTCTGGCTTCCACGCCTCCAACCCGGTGGCACTCACGCAAATGGGATATTTGTAACAATGTGAACAAGACAATAGTAAAATCACAAGAAACAATTGTGAGTAATGCACAATAACATAAAATAAAACCTTGTTTACCGAGTTAACACTATGACAGTTAAGTCGTACGTCTCAACTTCAAGAACTTCATTTTTTCTCTCTTTTTTTTTTGATTGAACGCATTTTCTCCAGCAACAAGAAAATGCATTCTGGTCAGCGTAAAAAAACTAATTATCGATTTGTCACTTCCAGTTTGTGGTGTTTACAGCCAGCCATATTTAACCTCTTCACGGACAAGCAACAAATAAAGTCTGTTATGCTGTCACTTTTCAGCTTGCGTAAGCTGAAGCAACAGGTGAACGCACCTTCCATAGCTTTGACCAGGTCTGTTAAAAACTCAGGCGGGTACAGAAGGCATGATTCTGCCGGAAGCAAGCTGGAATTTTCAGAGTGAAGCAACAACCTTCTACATTCGTTGCACTTCATCTTTTGCACAATCTTCCGGGCCACATGGCCACTGATGTAATAAGTGATTCGGGAGTCACTTTTGCGTCCAATGAGATCAGCGTGGTCAGGGAAGGCTTCACAAGCAACAGTCATTTCGTGAACCTCATTGAGGCACCCCACATCTAGCAGCTCATCCAGCTTATTTTGCAATTTTATTAAATTATTGTGGATGCTCGGACATAGAAAGCTGCTCAGGATTCCAGAAGGTATGTTTCCACTGGAAGGTGACTGCGCCAAACTGTGAAAGCTGAGGCAATTCACAGAGACCAAAAATTGGGTCGGCGAAGAGTGATCATTCAAGCCAGACATTTGCTTCAAAATTCCAAAAAGATTTTAAGCGCGCCTTGGCATAGGGGAGACGTCATCAAGTATGTATAGCCCAAGGTTTTCGTGACATAGTGCAGGATGGAAAGGGTGCTGGTTAGAGAGATGCGGACTCCTTCGGCAGTTGATTCACCCATGAACCCACCCTCCTTAGGTACAGCTTTTTCCCAAGTTGCTAAGAACTCGTTAATTGCTTGTAGCTACGAACGATATATCTTTCGTATAAATGAGCTTCCCACATAACGCAGTTCTTTTCCAGTGGTGTGTCAGCGCAAAAAATCGCACGCTATCAGGCCTTGCGCCATTCATCGTCGGCGGGAGCAGAGAAGAGAGACGCTTTCTTCCCTTCTTTGCAAACCGAAAGATATCCCGCATTGCATCCAGGTGCAAAACAGTGTTTGCTGTTTACCCATCACTGGGGCATGGTCACATTGGCACATATTGATCCCAAACAAGTCCAAATAGACAAAGCACAGACCTTGCGACTTGCGAGCGCACGAGAATGTGACTACAAGTGCCATGCTAGCGGCTAGCGAGCGCTATCGACCGATCAAGGTGGCGACTTGCACGCCATTCGGCGGCAAAATGAAATACGAGCACGCCTCAAGGCGCAGCCAGGACGATGCTGACACCTTTCCTTCTAGCCACCATAGTGCGGGCACGAACGAAACTGGGAGCAACGATGGAGCAAATCCTGCTTCGAGCTGAGAATGAGATAGAGGCGGCATATTCATCTGAAACTAAGCTCCAACTAATCCTGCATGTTGGTTATACAGACATACTGCATGAAAAAGAGCCACACAGATCTATAGAATAGTTGAAGCAGAAACTGACGACTAGGAGTCAAGATGCTCCCCAACACCACTATATTATATGTGCAACACCAGAATCGACACCACGAGGACCACATGTGGCAGCCTCCTGCTGAGAGTAGAACAAACAAGCCAACGAACTATGCACCAAGCTTAGCTCCCAGGTAGAATTCTCAGCTACAGACCAAATGGATGAAGACTACCTCAAGGGCATACACTACACGGAAGCAGCAGGCACCCAAGTTGGGCACCTCCTGGCTATGAGGGTCACCAATTTTTTAGGAGTGAACAAGTAAAACCAAGCCAGTCTCCCATGAGTTCGTCGACACCAACCGAGTCACGACCACACAATGAGAGCCTTCCTGAAAGCTACAACAGCATTCACACAAATGAGCCAACCAAATCGGCGCTGGTGAAAGAGAGACAAGACGCCCTGGCCGGACCACACGAAGAATGAAAATACAGCCCAAAAACACAAGTGCAAGTAAACCACAAGAAGAGACATATAAAGCAAAAAGCAAGAAGGAAGGAAGGAAGAAAGAAGAATTCAAAATTTGCCTACTGAACATGCAAGGAGGCAGCAAGCTCAAGTGAGAAGAGCTACAGAATCAGATGGACAAGGAATGCATCAACAAGTATGCTCTTACAGGGACCCACCTTCGAAACGAGGAAAAACCACTTCTACACAAAGGGCTCAGTTGGCTCGGCCAAAGCAGGAGAAAAGGGCAAAAACAAGGAGGGGGGTTGGGTTCACAACAAAAGACCAGACCACACAAACGGGAAAGGATACCTGCCACAAACACACGTGGACTACAGCAAAACTCGATAAGACCCACCTACCTGAACATATGTGTTGCCTATATGGCTACCGGCCTAGAACAACAAACCTGGAATGAAGCAATCTATAACTGCATAAAAAAAGACATAAAACAAACATATAAGAATAAGCCCATCCTCCTTATAGGCGACTTCAACTGTCATATAACTGAACTAGAAGGCTATGGAAAAATGCAGTTGAGTTTAGAAGGCTGGTCAAACAATGTAACCTACACATAGCCAACCTGGACTCTACATGCAGGGGAATGTACACTTGGTCACGTAGATCAAGAAAGTCAGCTATTGACTACGTCCTCTACAATGACGAGGCCTCGCAGAACATACATATAACATCTATGCAAATTGATGAAGAGAAATACAATAACCATGAAAGTGATCACAACCGAATTACAGTAACCCTAAAACAAAAGCAAGCTCATACGAACAATTCAACTGAGCAGTCAAACTGCACTGGTGTGTGAGAGACAACAAACGTTTTAAAACCTTCGCAGAAGAGTTGGATGAGGCCATGGAGGTCACCCTCACATATAAAGAATTAATTAAAAAATGCCTGACAATGGCAAATAACACCATCGGGAAAAAAAGTGGGAAAAGCAGAACACGGACGACACCATGGTTCGACAAACTAAAACGGGAAATACAAGAACGAAAGAAACTCTCCAGACAACATCGACACACATCAGATGAGAACATAATCCTAAAATATGCTATTTGAGAAAAATACCTGGCCCAAAAGGAAAAAGTCAAGATTATGGTTGCACAAAAGATAGACAGAGTATTCAGGCAATAAGAAGACCAAATAAGAAAAGAACGTCAACATTACAGCCAGAAGTTCCGGACATATATTCACAACATGGAACCAAAGAAGGCCCGACCCAAGATTGTCTCTCTCCAAACACGGGATGAAACCGGTACTCACGTAAAAGAAGAAATAGAATACATGACGCAGCATTTTAGATCTGTACAAGCAGTTAACGACATACCAGTGCATCAGCTCACAAATAGCACAACATAAGGCCAATCTACAGAACAACAAGAAGCCAGAACTCTAAACAGGAAAATCTCAAAAGGAGAATGAAAAGGATGCATTGATGCCATAAAAAAACCAGACAGCATCTGGCTTCGTCGATATCCCAAATAAATATCTGAAATCTCTACGTACAAATGCTAGAGAAGTGCTACTCAACTGCTTCAACAACATTCTCGAAACATACGACATACCAGAAACATGGAAAGAAGCTTGTATACAACTCATCCACAAAGGCAAAGGAAAAGCAGAAAATGACATCAATGCCTATCGCCCAATAGCAGTGCTCAGCAACGTTTTCAAACACTTCAGCCCAATTTTAAATCGCAGACTACAAACCTAATAAAAAAAACATACTCTGAATAACAAAATGGCTTCCGGCCTTAGAGACGCACAAGTGATCACATATTCACTCTCACTCAAGCGATAGAAATGAAACACAAGGAAAAGACACTTCTACCTCGCCTTCCTAGACTTGGAAAAAGCCTACGATTTGGTCTCGCATGTGAAATTATGGCAAAAGCGTGATGAAGAGCCTCTGGACAAGGAGTTTACAGAACTGCTGAAGGCACTTTACGAGGACTGCACCGCAATGTATGAACTGCATGGCCGCAAATCCCAAAAAGTGACGTTAAAGGCGGGTCTAAAGCAGGGATGCCCATTATCACCAACCCTATTTAATATATATATAAATAACCTTTTGAAAACACTTAATGAAAAGGGACTTGGACTGAGACTATAGACAATAACAACAAATCACCGAGAGGGATACACAAAAATCTCATGTTTGGCATTTCATGAATGGTGTGGGTATTGGCACAAAACTATTGGTATGATCATTGCGGGCACAAAACACGGCTTGTCTTGGCTCGCTCGACTTTCACCAAACCATTGGGCGCTGGCAACCTTCCTCCGTGGGCGCTGGTGTGTGTGTGTGAGGCGCGCATAGAGTAGGGTGCCTGAATGGTTTCCCTCGCCCGCCGCTACGGAGCGGCGGGCGAGGGAAACCATTCAGGCACCCTAGCATAGAGGAAACTACCGTGACACCTGGTGAGTGCACGAACAACAATCCAGTTATTTATTTAATACTAATTTTATTCATGTGTTGCATAAAACGCCTGCCCTGTATTAAAAGAGAATAGCAACAATTACTTACTTACTGGAAGGACCGGACTAGGGTGGCTAGAATTGAAAGGTGCGAAAAGCGACCGCTCCAAAGTGGCTCTTGCTCGCGAGCCTGCAGCAATGACGCTGTAGTCGGAGGCGCTGCCAGCTTTCTTTGTTGCAACGCACCCGTGATGGTCATTTTGAGGTTTTCGCCAGTACAAAGTTTTTTCAAAGTAAATACCAAACAGCAATTTCACCAATTTTGAATACATGCATCTTCCGCTGAGCGAACATGCCATTAGAGTGAAGTTTTTGACGGAGCGTCGTTCCGACAGCACCACTCTTTATATGCTTGGCGAAACCAAAACGGTTTTCTTTTTGATGACTTTGAACTACGTGTTAACGGAGTAAAAAAAAAAGAAGCTTGCTCTAGCGGATCGAGGTATCTTTGACGATGCTGGTTTGCCAACATTGCCTTGTGCTAACCCCAAGGAGGATACATAAAACTTGCTGGAGTGGAAGGGGCGCTGTGCGAGTGAAGCCAGCCGCCGCCATCTTGCCAGTGGCAAAAAGCGTGCTCAGTGACCTCGCGAGCTGCTGATTTCGTCCGTTCTTGTTTCACCTTGTCGGCTTGTAAAGACAAATGGTTTACAATGGTTGCCTCTTGCGTCATTTAAGGATGTGCCAACAGGTTTAAAAAAGGTTGTGGCCTCACATTCCACCTGTACGTGCACGAAAACGTCTTCGACATAGCCATTCCGCGCTCGTTACTAAAGGGAGCTATAGCTGACGCGATCTAAGCGTGCAAAACATAACAGTCCGGATTTGTTTTACAGGTTTACTAAAAATCCCGTAACGCGGAGCCTCTGAAAGTGCGCCGTTCGCTGTGAGAAGTAGAATGCGAAAGACTGAGATCACTTCGCTCTGTGCACTTCACGCCAGAGTGCTTTGACATTGAAGGGAAGCATGTGAAATGGGGTTATGAAGTGGCATTGAAGGCACTTCAACGTGAAGAAGGGTTGTGGCTCGAAAACAAACTTACGAAAGTCCACGTCCAATGGGAAAAACAAGAAAATGAAGGTGTGATATGCTGTACAACTGATCGAGTGCCTCAGTTGCCGACGCCTTGGACTTCTGCGAACAAAAGCTAAAGCTGCCGCAATTCAAGGGTGCCAGCACAGGATCTACGTTTATTAGAACTTTTGATGGCTTGTTTGACATTTTAAACTCCAGGAACCCGCTGGCAAGGTCGTACAAAGCGCCCCTTCGGCAGGGGAACGAAGCATTCTGGAAGTCGTTTTTTTTTTTTTTTTTTTTTTTTTTGTGGAGACTCGAGCGTACGTAAACGGGCTGAGAGATCCGGCAGTGACAGATGGACTGAAAAAACTGATTCATTGGTTTTTGGATACGCATGGCAAGCACGGAAAGAATGTTTGACAGACTTGTCAGCCAGGGTCAGCTGAAATACTTACTGACACACAAACTCAGTCAAGACTATGCCGAAAACTTCTTTGAATCAATACGTGGATGAGGCGGCCATAACAACAACCCAACAGCTTCGCAGTTTATGTCTGCATACAAGCGTCTGTTGGTTCATACGGAAGTCACGTCTTCAAGTTCTGGGCTAGGGAGGGGGGCGGATCACCGTCGAGAGCAGTCGCACCTCACTTCGGCTCCGCCAATTTTCGGCCCTCGCGTCGGTCCTTTCGACCCTATCCGGATAATTTCTTCACGGGTGGCTGGAGCACATTGTCTGGATTTCTTCGACACCCACTTTATTGCGAAACTCGCCCGGGGTGGCCCGGGAGAGCTTTCGAAAGCCTTCGACCACGCCGTGCACCGACCTAGGCCTCTTAGGCCTAGCTCGAGTGCGGCCGCCTGCACATCAGCTGACAGACGGAGCGACCGCCCGGCCGCCCGCCGCTGCCTCGTCGCCCATCTCCTAGCTGTCCACCGCTATGGAGTATATTGTCGAAGGACAGGACGTGTCCCCCGAGGAACTCTCGGACGAATCCTGGCAGTCGCCAGGCCTCCGCGCCCAAGAGCAACGCCGCGCAGCCTTGCGCCTTGCCACCGCCGCAACTAAGCCCACCACCACGCCGGCTTCTCTGCCCTCGTCGAAGCGGGTAAATACATCGCCTCCGCAGCACCGCCGCCGCGCTCCGCTCCCTCGTCTCCCGGCGGACACGATTCACATCGTCGGCCGCCCAAAAAGCCCCGTAGAACTCACCAAGCTACAGCCTTGGCACTTGTACACCGCCTTGCTGCAAGCAGCGTTCCTGCAAGACCTCCCGCCCGCATCTCGCGACACGGTGCGGATCCACCCCGTCAACAACACTTTTACGCTCAGCGTCGCGGACTCGGCTCGTGCACAAGCATACCTCCGCATCACCTCCCTCACGGTTTCCGGCAACACTTTCACCGTCCACCTTTACGCCCCACCGCCAGACGATGCCCTCAGGGGCATACTGTACCACGCCTTCGACGACTTCACGGACCAAGCCATCCTTGAAGACCTTCAGGCAAGCAATCCTACCCTCTCTGTTGTGGGCGGCCGCCGCATGGGCAAGGCCCCTCACATCTTGGTCACCCTCATGGAGCCGAAACTACCGCGGTGGATCTTCTACCACGGTGTCCAGCTTCGCCTCCTTCCGTTCCGCAACAAGGTGGAAGCCTGCTACAATTGCCGCTCGACCGGCCACCGGACCGACGTGTGCCCCAAGCCGCGGCAGGAGCGGTGCCATCGGTGCGGCGCTGCTCACCCCACACCGCCCGAAGGATCGCCACCCACTTGCAACCCCCGCTGCATCGTCTGCAATGGGAATCACTCCACGTACAGTTCCAACTGTAAACACCGCTACGTGCAGCGCCCTCAACGCCAGAAGGCCCCGGCACCTGACACACACCCCCCGCCACAACAGCCTGTTCCGCCCGCAGCGGTAGTGCGCTCTTCCCAGCAAGCAGCAAGTGGTCCCTCACCAGCTCCACCGCCCAAGTCGGTTACTGCCTCTCCGCCCCCCGTACCAGCGGTGCCTAAACCCACATCACAGCCCATGAATTCGACATGGCCCCGCGGCGCCCCCGGCTTGCCCTCGGAGCCGCAGGTTGTTGCACTGCAGCAAGAAAACGCCTCCCTCCGACAGCAGGTCACTGCACAAAGCGCTCAAATTGCAGCTCAGAAGACCCAAATTGATTCCCTCCAAGCGAAACTGCAAGCTCTTGAAGAGAAGCTGGAATCAGCCATCACAGTGAAATCCTCTCTGCCCTCTACCATTTGCTCCTCCTCCGACATGGACGTTCAGACTCCCGAAGGATGCACTGGCAAGCGCCGTCGACCCAACACTCCCCTTGAATCTCTTCACTTTTCTGAAGAGGTCCAGGTATCCATCAAGACGGCCTTGGTGGATCTTGAAGAGCGGTTGGATAGCCGCTTCAACTCCGTCCACCAGCTTCTCACTGCACAGCACGAAGCTCTAAATTCCCTGCGCACAGACTTCGCCGCCTACCCCCCCGCCACGTCCTTCCAATCTCTACAGTCAACAGTTGATAGCCTACAAACTGCCATGCTTGGAAGCATCCGAGCAAAGCTACCCCTCCATGCCCGCACCACCACCTCCTCCGGCGCCGCCCGAACCTCGCAAACACCGGTCGAGGCAACATCTTCCGCTGTTAAAAATGGCTGACCGATCCATCGTCACCATTTGGCAGTGGAACTGCCGTGGTTTTCGTCCCAAGCGTAACCACCTCCTTCTCCACCTACAACAACTAGACCCCTCGGACGCGCCTGATATCATCGTACTACAGGAAACTCACGCCGACGTCTCCCTCTCGGGTTACGTCGCCTACAACCAAGTAACTCACCATCCTCTGCCCCATCCCGTGACGGCCGTCCTCACCCGGCGGACGCTCGCTGTCAATCGACACGATCTACCCTTCCCTGCAGTCCATCACGTCTTTCTCGAGACACTACCTCAGCAACGTGAACAGCCCTCTCTGTTTATTCTCAACGTGTACAACCCCCCTCGCTCCACTGAAGACGCGTCTCTCCTAGCCTTGCTCCGTGCCGCTGCAGCGAAAGCAGCCAAATCACCCCTTCTTATTCTCGGCGACTTCAACGTCAAGCATCCGGACTGGGGTTACTCGAAGGCAGATGGCCCCGGAAGGAGGCTGTGGCAGCTCGCTCACGATCTCAACCTTTCCCTGCTCACCGACCCCACGCAACCAACGCGCATCGGCAACAGTGTGTGCCGCGATACCACCCCGGACCTCAGCTTCTGCCGCAGCGTGCCCGACGCGCGCTGGTATAACACGCATCAGTCCCTCGGCAGTGACCACTATGTCCTCACCATTCAAGTTCTCACCTCCCCCAGCAAGCCGCGCCCACACACGGCCCGCTATACAGACTGGGACGCTTTCCGAGAACGCCGGTTGCACTCCGCCACTTCCAACATCGAGGACCTCTCGACGTGGACCGACCAGCTGCTAGAGGACCTCGACGCAGTCACCGCCTCGATCCCCACCACGAAGGACTATCCGGCAACTGACGCCCGTCTTGCCCACCTGTGGGCCGCCCGCACCGGCCTTTGCAACCGTTGGCAGAAGCAACGTCACAACCGTCGCTTACGCCGCCGCATTGCGCACCTCGATCGTACGATCGAGCAACACACCACCGCGCTCGCCCGCCAACAGTGGGAGCAGCTCTGCTCGGGTCTCTCTGGTCAGTTGGGCTGCAAACAGTCCTGGCATCTCCTCCGCCACCTCCTCGACCCTGCTTCTGCCAAGTTGGTCGCTCGGCAGCAGTTACAACGAGTGGTCCGGGCTTACCCCGGCGACACTCCGTCGCTGATGGCAGACCTGTCCGCCAAATACCTTCAGCTTCTGCCTCCTGGCACACCTCCTCCCCCTCTCGCGTCCTACTCTGGGGCCCCCAACCCAGTACTGGACGCCGATATCACGGAAGCGGAGGTCTACGCGGCATTACAGAAGCTCCGCACCACTTCCGCCCCCGGCCCAGATCGCATCCCCAACAAGCTCCTCCGAAACCTCGACGCCCCTTCGGCTGCTACCCTCACTTCGTTCCTCAACGAGTGCTGGCGCTCCGGCAACCTCCCCCAATCATGGAAACACGCTCGCGTGGCTTTCATCCCCAAGCCGGGCAAGAAACTCACAATCGAGAATCTCAGGCCCATTTCACTCACCTCGTGCGTCGGCAAGCTTCTAGAACATGTCGTTCTCGCTCGCTTGCAAACGTACACGGACGCACACCATCTCCTTCCCCACACCATGCTTGGTTTCCGCCCCCACCTATCCACGCAAGATGTCCTCTTACAACTCCACCATGATCTCCTCGACCCACCCACATTTTCAGACACAAAGGCTCTCCTTAGCCTGGACCTTCACAAGGCGTTCGACCACGTCTCCCATTCGGCTATCCTTGCCGAACTCGCAGCCCTCAATCCCGGCACCCGCACCTACAACTACATTCGCGCGTTCCTCACCGCCCGCACGGCCGAAATCATCATAGGGGACCTCCCGTCTCCCACGTACGAGCTTGGCCCTCGTGGCACCCCTCAGGGCGCCGTCTTGTCGCCTTTTCTATTCAATCTTGTCCTCCGCTCGCTTCCTGGCAAGCTGGACCGTATCCCCGGTCTTAAACACACCCTGTACGCGGACGATATTGCTCTCTGGGTCACGTCGGGCTCTGACGGCCATATCGAGCAGACGTTGCAACGCGCAACCGACGTCGTCACGTCCCACGTGCACGCGGCCGGTCTTACTTGCTCAGCGGCCAAATCGGCCCTTCTTCTCATGCGGCCTCCCGACCGGCGTCGCTACAAAACTCCCCACCCCACCATCACGGTTCATGCCAACTCTACTCCTGTCCCCGTCGTTTCGCATCTCCGCGTGCTCGGGCTGATCCTACAGTCCAACCGCCATAATACACACACCATAGACAAGCTCTCGCGCTCGGTGCAGCAGACCGCACGTATGCTCGCCCGTGTCCGTGCGCGGCGTGAGGGCATGCGAGAACACGATCTACTTCGCCTTGTCGACGCTTTCGTCGTTTCCCGCCTCACGTACGGCCTTCCTTATACACGTCTCCTAAAATCGGAACGCGATAAAATTGACGTCCTCATCCGCCGGGCATACAAGACTGCCCTCGGCCTTCCCCCCAACACGTCCACCGATCGTCTTCTCCGTTTGGGTGTACACAACACGCTCGACGAGTTGATTGAGGCTCACCGCTCCGCTCAAGTGCAACGCCTTTACCGTTCGCCGACCGGTCGCCACATCCTTTCCTCCATCGGCCACGACACCTCCTCCCACCCTCCGGATCTGGTCTCATTACCCCATGCTATTCGAGCGGCGTTCTACATCAAGCCGCTACCTAAGAATATGCTGGCGGGCCACCACGACGCTCGCCGCCAAGCCCGTGCCGCCATGCTTCACGCAAAGTACGCCGACCACCCGGCCGTCGCCTACGTAGATGCGGCCCGATACAATGCACGCAGGGACGCCTTCGTAGTCGTTTCCGTGTCGCCCTCCTCAGCTCCTTTGGGGCCGACCATCACGGCTGGCACCGTCAGAACGCCTTACGCCGTCGAGGCGGAGGAAGTGGCCATTGCTTTGGCCGCGACCTCGGCTGACGCAAGCGTCATAATCAGCGACTCGAAACAAGCCATCTCGAATTTCGCGCGAGGTCTCGTCTCGCCTACCACCCTACGGCTACTTCGGCCCCTACTGCAGCAAGATGAGCAGTGCCGCATAGAACTGATCTGGGTCCCCGCCCACTCGGGTCACCCCGGCAACGAGACAGCTCACCAACGCGCTCGAGGATTCGTCGACCGAGCGGTGGGCCACTCAGAGTCGGACGCCCTGGTGCCGGAGCCCCTGGTCACCTACCACGACATCACTCAGCACTATCGCCTCGAGCGATATTTCTATTCACATCCTCACAGCAGCCTTCCCAAGCGGTCCGAGATCGCCTGGCGTCGCCTACAGACCCGCACCTTCCCGTGCCCCCTCGTGTTTTCATACATGCACCCAGGTGCCATCGATCCACGCTGCTGCCTGTGCGGCAACGTTGCCTCGTTGAACCACATCCTCTGGGGCTGCCCGGAGGATCCCCCGCCCGCCGACCTCCTTTGCTCACCCCCCACCGAGGGACAATGGGAGGCCCTTCTCTCCAGCAACGACATAGACATCCAGACACGGGTCCTGAAACGAGCGGAAGAAGTCATCGAGAAACACAGCCTGGCAGCCTTCGTGGCTTAGCCTCCCTTACCCCTCACCCCTTCGACTAATAAAGTTGTTACTCACTCACTCACTCAAGTTCTGGACACTGCTTCCAAGATGTTCTCTTAGTATTGAATGCAACGACTCCTGCAGCCATGGTACATCCAAGAAGCAATCTCACTGACATGCGCTAGGCCCCAGTCCTGCAGCTCGATGACCACGACAATACGCATCGCATTGACTAGCCCGAAAGCTTTTCTGCTTTTGTCGGTTCCGTGGTGCCATACATAGCAGGCTTCATTGTTCGAAAGGTCGAACTGCAACTACCTGTGAAGAGTGCATAGCAGCCATGCACTCAGATAAGCTGACACCTTTAATAAATATAAGAGGCGAGGTGGTCTTGTTTTACCGTCACGAAATGTCATTAGCCCCTGTAAAGAAGTCGAGGACTAAAGCGGCTACAGGCTGAATGTGATTCCATCACAACAGTGAAGTCAAGAGCAAGACACCTCATCCTGAAAGTTCTACGAGCTTCCTCCGAGAAAAACTGGTTCCATAAACTAGATCAGCACGCCCTAGACTTTGATACGCTTGATAATCAGGTTTACAGTTTGTGCAGGCAAATCACCGAACAATACGTAAAAGTGAGGATACAACACATGACGAAGAAAAAAAAATGAGAATCGGTCAAAAGTAAGGTGGGACCACTTTTGACAAGGGCAATAATTTTCAACCACCAGTAGAGCACCTATGTTTTCGATTGTGGGTTTGCTTTAGGCATCGCGATTTGATGCATATGCACTTTAATTGAGTTCTCTACATGCCACTTGGCTGCGTACAAGTCACAATAAACATTTACAACCAGAGTTACTTGTTTTCGTTGCTTTATAAACACACGAGTCACTTCACCCGCAGCGCGATGAAGCATTAAATTTGCAGCGCTCGGCTCTTTTCTGCCACTGGCAACATGGCCGCCGCATGCTCGGCGCGGCTTCACTCTCTCCCGTAGCGGCGCATAGGCGGCTTCCACTCCAGCAAGTTTTATGTATCCTCCTTGGCTAACCCGCGATAGATTGTGACATTTGCTGCTAAATCTGCATGGACAGTGCGACTTACCGAGTGCAGCAAATCATTGCCATTTTCTTAATGCTGGACTTTTATTACACTTGAGGCAGTATTCTAAAACATGTGTAGAAACTGAGACAACTTTTATTTTCATGGCTGCAACAACATTTATTACAATAAGTCACTAACGGACATTTTTTTTTACGTGACACAAGGCTTAAATCGCTTGACTTTTTTCTCGCTTTTTTGCTTGGTTCAGACCTTTCAAAAAAAAAAAAACCCTCTCGTCGCGCAAAATAATCTGACCACTGCTTTGTTCAACTTTTTGCAATGTTCAATGCAGCCGATTTCTGGAAACTGCTAAGAGATCGTAGAAGACTGGCTACTAAATTCCAATGCAGGCGCACTGTGCTAAACACATGTGTCAACTTGGTTTCCATAGCCTCTACCAGGTTTTACAGAGACTCGATTGATTTTGATTTGTGGGGTTTAACGCCCCAAAACCACCATATGATTATCAGAGACGCCGTAGTGGAGGGCTCCGGAAATTTCGACCACCTGGGGTTCTTAAACGTGCACCCAAATCTGAGTACACGGGCCTACAACATTTCCGCCTCCATCGGAAATGCAGCCGCCGCCGCCACCGGGATTTGATCCCGTGACCTGCGGTTCAGCAGCCGAGTACCTTAGCCACTAGACCACCGCGGCGGGGCTTACAGAGACTCTGACGGATACGGAAGTCCCTTTAGATCCCAATCTCTAGTACCTGCCTTGGCAGCTTGTCGAGTAATTTGGGCGATCCTCCAACATACTCGGGTTATCGGGCCATTTCTTTTCTGGTACGTAGTCCGATAAAGCAGCATTTCGTCCTTTTCGTTCTTTAGGCAAACTCTTCGATATATATTTGGGCAGGCCTGGGAATGAGGTGGGTACCGCATCATCTCCTAAACTATAGTCTTGTCACGCTGCATTCTTCCTGTCCTTCCACAATATGCACGAATTCTCGCGCGCTGAATCTAAAAACCAAGCGAGAAGACATAATTTTCAGGTAAATAAATCTATTTATCGAAAAGCAATGCCCGAGGTGTTAAGAGCGCCACAAAGCATTCAATATCCTCACTTGCCGATGCCGTCCACGCATGCACACAAGTCTTTTCTGCCCTTAAATAAATTCAAAATATTTACCATTTGTCAAAGTGTTTTTCGCTGACGGCGGAATTTTCCTGGAGCGCTTTGTCCACCCTTGCGATGGTGCGCTCCCATTTTGCTCACCTACCTATCTTTGCATGCCAGAGCGCACAAAAAAAAAAGAAAATTTTCAGCCCGCGATCTGTATCCCACGTTGCATCCAGGTACAAAACAAGTCCGCAGTGTTTTTTTTTTCTTCTTTCTAGGCGCCCTTTAGTCTTTCAAGGGCAAACATAACAAAGTCGTCGCACCACGCGGAACACAAACGATGCTGAGAAGCACTTGCTGCGAGTCACCAGCAGCCTTCCCCGGCGTACACTGCACCTGCAGCCGTCTCCGCCGCGCTAGCAGCAGTGCTTCCGATCGCCGCGCTAAATCAAAGCCTAGCGCAGATTTTGCGCACCGCGGCGTCGCTCGGCAAGGAAAACACGGCTCGCTTTTTACACCTTTCTATTCCAGCCACAGTCAGTCAGTCAATGAACTTTATTTACAAATTGTCCTGAGGAGCCGATTCCCCTCAAGAGGGAGGGTCGGCTGCGGGCCGCACCCACGTGGGGACAGGAAGAGCGAGCCCCTCCGCCAAATTGCGGGCCCCCTGGACAGCCCGGATTTGGACCTCTCGGTCCGAGCTGGTAATTGCCGTCCTCCAGGCAGCTTCTGTGCTGAGAGGCTCGCCATCGCGCAGCGCCGCGCATTGCCAGAGCATGTGGGGTAACGTGCAACGTCTCTCTTCGCAATGAGGGCATTGCGGCCTTATGCTGTCGATAAACTTGCTGTACACTAAAGGCGACGGGTAAGTACCCGTTTGCAGCATTCTTAAAGTGACTGACTGGGCCCTAGAGAGTTGCGGGTGCGGGAGCGGAAAGCTACGCCTGGCCAATTGATAATTTTTGCAAATTTCGTTAAAGGTGAGGAGCGAATCAAGCTGCCGGATGCCATCCCCAAAATTAGATGCCGATTGCCCGTCACGGTGGGACAGTTCGCGTGCTCGGGCATGGGCAAGCTCATTGGCATTGGGGATAACAGGGTGGACATCCTTGCCCATGTGGGCAGGAAACCAGGTGATGTGGCCGTCGATTTCCGTGCAATGTGGTCTTTTGGTAAGAAGATGGGCCGCCTGCTCACAGACTGACCCGGTCATGAACGCTCGTGCAGCAGCTCGAGAATCAGTGAAAATGCGCGTGCGCATGGGAATCGCTACGGCCATTGCTATAGCAGCCTGCTCTGCCCTAGCCGGCGTGGTATCTCGAAGAGATGCTGCTGTGAGGATTTTACCGTGAAGGTCAGTGACCACAGCCACGAAATTGGATGTGCCGGGATACTGTGCTGCGTCAACGAACGCCACAAGTTCAGGGGTGGCAGCGGCGGAACTGAGGAGCGACCTAGCCCTAGCGGCCCGGCGGCCGACATTGTAGAGAGGGTGAACATTTCTAGGAATTTGTGAGACCGTAATCTGCTCCCTCAATTTGGGTGGAAGCTGTATCTTTTTGTCTGCTACCATAGTTGGTTCGCAGCCCAGAAACTCCAGGATGCGTCTCCCAGCTTTGGAAGAGGACAGTCGTGCAGCTTGTGCTGTTTGTTGCGCTTCTGCAATCTCACTAAATGTATTATGCATACCAAGAGCCTTGAGCTTTTCCTCATTTGTGTTGTTTGGAAGGCCCAAGACCCTCTTAATGCACTTTCGAATAATCGCATCCAGTTTCCCTTGTTCTTTCCTTTCCCACCTATGCGCTGCGGCAATGTAATTAATGTGACTCATAAGAAAGGCATGGAAAAGCCTCATGAGGTTGGCCTCACAAAGCCCTCCACGCCTGTTAGACACCCGAAGTATAAGCTTGACCATGCTCTCCGCCTTTGCCGCAATACGAGTCAGAGTATGAGAGTTACTTCCGTGCTCCTCCAGGAACATGCCTAATATGCGAATTTTATCGACACGGGGGATGGCCTGCCCTGACCGTGTGTGAATTTCGATCCTGATCTCTTCCGGCGGAAATGGGATAGTGGTGAACTTGCGTTTCTCCGGCTGTGTGTACAGGAGGAGCTCCGACTTGGCGGTCGACAAGTGCAGCCCCATGCTATCCAAAAACTCCTCCGTGCACCTGAGGGCCTGCTGGAGGGACTCCTCAACGTCTCCGTCCCTACCCCCAGTGCACCATATAGTAATATCGTCCGCATACAGCGCATGTCCGATGCGGTCGATACGAGAGAGTTCGAGCGAGAGTTTCCTCATCGCGATATTAAAAATTAGCGGCGAAATGACCGATCCTTGAGGGGTTCCCCTAGGTCCAAGGTGAAATTCCTTGGAGCAGAGGTCCCCGAGCCGAATGGTGGCAACGCGATCCCTGAGAAAAGAGCGGACGAACCCGTTAAAGCGGGCCCCCAATCCCAACTCAGAGATCGAATCCAGTATGTGAGGATGTGAGATATTATCGAAAGCTTTCTCCAGATCGAGTGCAAGAATCTCTCGGACATCTCTGGTGTCTATGTCGAGAATTTGATGTTTAATCATTTTCATAACGTCCTGCGTAGAGAGCGCGGGACGAAAGCCAATGAGATTGAAAGGGAAGAGCTCGTTTTGTTCAATGTGATGGGAGATTCGGTTAAGGATTGCATGTTCCGCGACCTTACCCACGCAAGACGTGAGCGAGATCGGTCGGAGCGTGCCGAGCCCGAGAGGTTTACCAGGCTTGGGAATGAGGACGACAGAGGCCGTTCGCCACTCCTTCGGCACCTTCCCCGACTCCCAAACCCGGTTGACCTCGTCAGTTAGTAGCTCAATGGATCTATCGTCCAGATTTTTAAGTAGCCTGTTAGTGATACCATCCGGCCCGGGAGCCGATTTTCCATTGAGATCAAAAAGGACCGCCCTGATCTCTGCCGTGTTGAAGGGGGAGTCCAGCTCCGCATCCTCCAGACCAGAGAAATCCGGGTAGTCTGCATCCGTGGTAGCCCCCAGGGGGAGGTACCTATCCGCCAGCTGTTGTAAGATTTGATCATTGGAGAGCCCAGCAGACCTCTCCTTGTGAATGAGCCGATCAACAGTGTGTTTCTGATTAGCTTTAGTTTGCTTATCTCCCAGGAGGTGCTTGAGAATGTTCCATTTCGCCCCTGACCGCATCTGCCCATCGACAGCGTTACAGACCTCATCCCATTGTTGTCTGGCCAGGGTTTGGCTGTACGATTCAATCTCCTGTTTGAGCAGAGCAATTTTCTTTCTGAGCCGCCTGTTGAGTCGCTGCGTACGCCATCTGTTAAGTAAGGAGTTTTTGGCTTCAAGGAGCCTCGCTAGGCGGCTGTCCATGCGTTCCGTTTTAAGATCCGTCTCCACCACCTTAGTGGCAGCTTTAACATCTGCCTTAAGACTCTCAAGTAGCTGGCCAAGGTCATCGTACTTTTTTTCATCGCTTTGTCTGAGTTCCCGAAAGGCATCCCAATCAACAATTTTGAAAACCCGCGGTGGCGGTGCTTTAACATCGAGGAAGATAGACGCGATGAAATGGTCGCTCCCCAAGTTCTCATGCAAGTTCTGCCAGAAAGGGCACTCGACGTTCCTGACAAAAGCCAGGTCCGGCGTGGTGTCCCTTGCTACAGAATTGCCGAGACGTGTGGGAAAGTTGTGATCAGTAACTAGTAACATATTAAGATTGGTAGTATGCTGCAGAAGCGCCCGCCCCTTAGCCGTATTATTGATATAGCCCCATGTCTGATGTTGCGCATTGAAGTCGCTAGCAACTGTCAACGGAGCCGAGCCCGCGATTTTGGAGGCTTTGCAGAGAAGCGCATTAAAAGTCTCCCGAGTATCAGATGGTGAGCTATAAACGTTGAGAATGAATAGCCACACTAACCCGACTCACCAGAGCAACGCCTCCTCTAGGAAGATGCCTGCCGCATGATGGATGGATGGATGAAAAACTTTTATTGGGGTCCTGAAGGATTCCACCCCCGTTTTATAGGGGTAGGATCGCGGGCCGCTCCCACGTTGGGACGGGGAGGCCCAGCCTCACCGCCGTATCGTGGGCCTTCTGGACAGCCTTGAGTTGTTGTATGAGAACCGGACTCGTGAGCATTAAATGAAAGGAGTTCTCAGAAAATTCTTCATTTTTTCTTTGTAAAGATGGGCACCTCCAGAGCATGTGGTTAAAATCACTGCGATTCTGGCAGTCTGGACAAAGTTCTGAAATATCGGAGTAATGGCTATAGGTTACGAGGCTAGGGTATGTTCCCGTCTGAAGCATGCGAAGAGAGATTGCCTGTGGCCTAGACAACTTTGGCGCATGAGTAAAAAAAAAAAAGCTGCCACACTCTTTCTCTCTTTCAATTTGAAAATGTTTTCGGTCGCTAGCGTTACCTGTGGCGGACGGTGCAACAACGCAACACTTTGCATAGCCTTTGAAACAGTGGTGCGAAGTTGCATGTCTCGAACAACTCTCGACTGACGCGCCCCTATAGGCCGCAGATGAAAAACGCTTAGCTGAACTTGCAGCTCCCATAAACACTAGCGCCAGAGTTCCCTCTATACCCCGCGACAACTTTCTGTGGCAGCACAGCCAAGGCTACGGAGCCGAAGCACGCTTGTCTTACTGCGCCACAGCATGTAGTCCCTCAACGAAAACGTTTGTATACTGTTCTGGGTAACTAAGATTTTACCATTCGTCACTTACATTTTTCGCGGATTTATTTTTTAATTAGTGAATAAAAACGTTGCGCAGTAGAAAAAATTTCGTTTCACGCTCTCTCAGGTTTTTTGGGGGTTTTTTGGCTTCCGTCGACTCGCGTTTCCTGCGACTCGCGTTTCCTGCAGCGACACGCGAGCAAACGCGAGCCGAAACGCGAGCAAACGCGAGAAATCGAAACCGAAACACCCGTCGAAGCGGTCGGACTACTTGGCGCAGTAGCACATGTGCATAGGCTCCGCCCACGTAGCCTTGGCCGTGCTGCCACAGAAAGTTGTCGCCGGGTATAGTAAAAGTAGTAAGTATTGTGGGAAACTCTATGAGCCACCATACCAGAGTGGTTATGTCGTTGTGTGGGTAACTACTTCAGTGCGCAATACCATTGACTGACTGCTAGCTCGAGTAGCATTTTCATATTTATTTTTTTTACTGAAATTTAATTTGATGCTTTTAAATACATAATTAACCTAAAGATCCTGCCGGCCAGTTCGTGGTCGATCCCCTTTGTGGGCAAGTGGCAGCGATACAAAAGCTTCTTCATCATCGTCATCTTAGCGTTTGATTTGAAATCGTTTGGTGCACCGTAGCTGGTGCGTTCATGATTAATTGGAACTTTACAGCCTTGCGATTTGTTGGTCGGCCTTATTATTTACTTAGTTTTGTTGAGGAGTAGCTTAATTTGTTTCTTTACTGTGGAATAGTTTTGCGCGTCGCAGTACATCGCCAAACAGCAGAGACGCAGCACTTGGATCGCAGAAGAATTACAGAATTGTGGTTAATGACGGGTCTTTTTTCATGTGTGGCTGGACCTGTTAGGCTTAAAGTTAGGACATCTTTCGCTGGCGAGTACCATCTTTTCATTCGCCCTTTGTCAGGCGGTACTGATTTGAAAGTTTTGGGCGTCCAAAATGTCTGCAGATGAACTCGATACTGTTAAGGCCGTCGTCCGCGCTCTGCTTATTGCCGATAAGCGAGCGATATCTCTGAAACGTTTTCTGTTGGAATTTAAAAACAGCGAGGGTTACGAATTGCCGTACACAAAGTTTGGCTTTAGTAACCATGTAGCGTTTCTTCGTAGCATCTCCGACACTGTGGAGTTGTTCAAATCGGGAAGTGAATTTTTTATGAGAGCCATAGAGACTACTGAGGTCGCACATGTTCGGAAGCTAGTCAGAGGCCAAAGAAACTCCCGTAGCAAGCCTGTGCGCGCCCCGCCGACGTCCAAAGTGCCTAGTCTATTTGTATCTTCACGTAAACCGGATGGCCTCCCGATTCCTAGATACAGTACTTCACTAGAGATAGTGAGAACCAATTTGCGCGTATTATTGGCCCAACACGTCACTAATGGCATCAGTGTACACAAACTCGAAGATATTTACGTGAAAACGTTTGGCAGTCACTTGCTCTATGCATGCTTTGGCTACGTCACCCTTGAAGACTTCCTCATCAGCATGTCTGACGTCGTGTGTGTTGTATGCGACTCTACCGGAGCCACGAAGGTGTTCCTCAGCAGAAGCGGTAAGGTCTACACTTTTTCCCGCCCCAATTCTCTTCGATGTAATTCCTTACCTACAAGCAGTGTCGTTAGCGCCGCTCGATACGTTCTGAAGCTATTAACGCGTGCAGTGTGTATTACTGAGTTCTTAATCCATGCTCGTTCTGAAATTATGTCGTGCAGAACAACCTTATTAATGTGAAATAGAAAGCCTTATTCAAGTGAATAACTACGTAAAACAGGAGGTGGATAGGCTCACTCTCTGAAGGGATGCAAGAGCGTTACCTGCCATCGCAGGGCTTAAATCTTTGGGATCTGGGCTGGCCTCACTTGTGTAAAGTTCAAGTCACGACTCACGAAGTTGTATATCAGCCGAAGAAGCCATTTGTTTTCAACATTTTCTATTGCCCAAGAAAGCATTCTACATGCTTGAAGATTCATACATTCTTCGTAAATAATTACATAGTGCATTATGCATGTAAAAAAAAATTGGTTTCAATTTCTGTGTGCCGAGCTGGACAGTGATGTGACTGTGTAGGAAGCTTCGACACAGGGGCCAAGAAAGATGGCTCGCATACAGTGCTGCGTCGTCTGTTCTTAAACACACAAGAAAGCAACTGTCTGGATGCCTTTAACAGTTGTTAAATTTTTCTCATAGACACGGAGCAATACCAGAGAACGAGGATGTTTTTGGTTACCGGCAGATCCCAAGATGTCAGTATGATGGCATTGCCAGGCAAATAATTTCGTGTTGCCAATCAATGTTTCTTTGACGATGTGAAGTTCATTGCAAAATGCCAACAAGCTTGGCTAGTTGGGCAACACGCTGAGAAAAATGAGCCAAGTAAAGGTTTCCCGCCAACATTCTCTTCCCAATTCAGCGGTGCCATTGGTCATCGCTCATTTCACGTAATGCGATCTTATGTCGCTAAAACTTTAGTTACGCTTCCTACATAGTGATGTCAGTGTCAATGGTGTTAGCAGTGTGTATCGATGGTGACAGTGAGTATTTAAGCACTCTTGGAAAATGAAATAAATTATGCAGTAATTGTTTTCTGGGGAGCCCAACACTTCGTGCTGGGTATCCGTGTCTATAGAGCAAGCCAATGTACACTTGGACAAGTCTTTTCTAAGATGGTGATGAACACTAAGACAGGCATGAAGTTTTATTGTATTTCACGCTGGTCAGCACGTCCACGATTGCCAGAGGAAGCACGAAGAATCTGTGTTGACAACCGATAGTGCAGATGCACTGTGATATTTGATTCTTCGTAGTCATATGCTATCTAAAAAACCAAGTCAGTGAGTGAAGTTCTATTGAAAAAGCTTCATATGACTAGGCATGGAAACATATGTGCAGTGATGTCCTACTTGAGCCTTTAGTACAGGAAAAGTCAGAATGCTTAGTGGTACTATGTCAGAGAAATGAGTTTTAAATGAATTTGAAACCAGATGAACGCGATGGTCTAGCCCCTGTAACTTCCTTAATATAGCACGTATTCGCAAAATTCTTGTGGCAGTATGTTCACGAAGTAAAAGTGCTCATATTTCTCTTTAAAACAATTTTTGGACTTTGGGGTTGTTTAGTGGCGCTTTAACAATAGACATTCACAATTATCAGTCCAGCTTCATCCTATGATCTACTATCTCATCGAGCATTGTGTTTATTCACTTTTACTTTACCCGCCTTCCAACATTTGGCTTTCCACTTTTCTCCTTTTTAGAATAAATGGGGCAACAAGAGATCACGAAAAGAAAAGTATCTGCCTGGTTTTAATATTCACTACCTAAGTGAGCACTGCGGATGCCAATTCAATATTTGGGCGCAATATTCATTCTGTGATTGCGAACGCTTAATCAAGCGTATGCTTTTAAAAGGGCGATGCGGCACCACCATCTGCCATTGGCGCTAACCATCTTACATTTCAAATTGTAAATATTGTTTATCTTTTGCTGTAAAATATTAGATGTACATATTTTATGAACTCTCATGTATATGATTTTTGAACTCTCAGTACTGCTCAAAGCCCAAAAGTCGACTCTCCCGAAATTTAAGCCGTGAATGCGGTGCCCTTTTCTCGCCGTTCCTCTCCTCCCTTTTTGGCACAGTGTACAGCTTGTCTCGCAGTGTACCCTTGTAAACACTTGCAACTCTCGCAGTTGCCTCTGAGCAAATGTCGTCGCATCATGTTACTAAACAGTATGGTGGAGAGCACTCACCCGCGGTGCCTGTCCACAAAAGTGACTGCAAGCATGGCATCTGTGATTGGTTCGACTCTCAGTGGAAAAACGAGTGATGTTTTAGGCAGGTAAATATAAGAGGTGTTGTTCTGTCATTTTAGGATTGCACAGTTCCTGTATGTGACACCAATATGGCAGCGCAGTCGAAACAGTGTGATGTTTCAAACCTCGGTCAACTATGCATTAGTAGCAGGCTTCTTGGCATTGGCATGTTTTGTTGACAGAAATTTTTGATTGGGCTTCTGAGATGGCGCGAGCTGTAGAGTTGAGGGGAACATTCCGAGAAATCTAAATATTTTTTCACAGCTGTTAATGCAACCTGGACAATGAAATAAATGATAATAATTTCTGAATGGATGGTCAGGATTACAAGTAAACTCATCATTCAGAATTTTCTGAAAACATTTCACGACCCCCTTTAGTGTTTTTGAAAACAATGTCTTCATATGCCTAGAGCTTCCAAGTGCTTCCTGTACCAAGATCTGGTGATGAACATTTCTGCCCCAATTCAAATTCACTTGTGTAGAGCACGTCCATTGTTAGGCACGTTATGTTCACCATTTGCATGACCAAGGTAGTGCAGGTACAGTTTATGTAAAAAAATGCAACTGTTATGCACCATTGTTCAGAATGTCTAGTGTACCAAGTTTAAAATACATACGAACGTTAACCTTGTAGATGAATTTCCGTGAGGTGGCTGCCGATATTTTAGAAATGAGTTTTAAAAAATGCTATATTATTGTGGGAAATAAAACAGGGCTTTGGACAGGATGAAGTGAAGATGACTGACATGGTGTGTTGACTTCATCCAGCCCAAAATGCTGTATTGTTTCCTTTGATAATGCACCAACCTGCCCAGTCAAACATGCTGTGGCATTATCTTAGTTCAGTTTCATTCTTCTGATTAAGATGTCCACTATAGTGTCCACTATAGGAACCCTATGTTGACAGCTAGATTGTGCAGAGTCACTTTGGCTAGAGTTGCCTTGATACCAGGGCCACCCCCCTGCCACATAAATAGCCTGCTATAGTTGCTTAGCAGGTTACTTAGCGTGGACACTGGTTCGGTTATAGCATCCACATTTCCATGGGCACCTGCCACCTTTAAATTGCACGACCACTTGTATTTAACGAAGGTGATGAAATGGGGTAATTGGTACATGTCGAATTGGATGAAAATCAGCGTCGCTCTCTGGTTTTTATCCTGGTAGTTTTTATTTAATACAACTTGTATTTAAACTTTCACGTTGAAGGTACAGACAACCACTCGCAACACGAATAGAGATAGCACCACAAATGAAACAATTGTGTAATGTATTGGCTGAAATGAACTTAGTTTTCCTCATTAATTTATGCTTGTATTTATTCACTATAAAGTCGCATAAGATGACTTATGGCACCTCACGAGGAAAAAAAGTGAAGATGCACAAGATTCCCAATTATGTGACATTTTATTGGTTTACATGCTCGGTGACCCTTGTGCTGGTGTTATATTGCAGCGGACTTTTTAATATGCATAATTTTTTCTCACATAACACTTGCAGATGTGACTTTGTTTCTACTGAGCAGAACATTGGCGTCGCTTTTGCTTGATGCGTGACCTGGTGCTCAT
This sequence comes from Rhipicephalus microplus, assembly GCF_043290135.1. NCBI lineage: Eukaryota > Metazoa > Arthropoda > Arachnida > Ixodida > Ixodidae > Rhipicephalus > Rhipicephalus microplus. The sequence continues at coordinate 329,659,048 of NC_134710.1, read as the reverse complement.
GAGTGGCAGTATGAAAGTTCTTATGTGAGGGACCAGTGGCACCTGCTTACGCGTTTGGGGATGTATAAAAAAGTGCCTGGCTTGCAAGGCGATAAAGGGACTTCACATGACTATGCCCATTCTGAAACTTATTTTACATGCTTTTTATATTCAGAAGTTGTTGAATATGTCAAAGTAGCATTCACTGGTGTGAAAGCAGAACCTTGAGTGTAATGAACTGTATGCAAAGAGGGCTACGGCGTAGCTATCTTTTCTCGCTTTTGTTGATGGAGGGAGTCACTTTTGTATTGGTTTCTCACTTTGAAAAAACTGCTTACAAAATGTTCACGTACCTTTGGGATCAGCCATTGCAGCTTGAAAGGGCCAGTAAACAACCTTGCGGTCCATATGTGGAGAACTAACTTGTGTGCTGTAAGCATGCTGCCAGAAGAGCTTTGGGAATAAGTGCCGTTGTAAAGAAGCTACCCTGTGGCTGGTTTCGGCTTCTCGCTCGGCCCTGCTACTTTTCTTAGCAGTGGAGAGGTGTAGGTGGGGGGGAAGCGTGGTAGAAGGGGTACCAGGCACTGGCAAGGTGCGCACCCTACTCATAGCACTAAAATCGTGAGGTGCCTCTTAATCTGAGAGGCTTTCTTTTTGGCAATACCACTTGTTTTGGTAGTGCCAGGGCTATACCAAAACGGCAGAAGGTAGCTCAGGAAAAAGAAAATATGGACTGCACGCGGCAAAAACTGCATCACCGCAGGGCTAAGGTACGAGTTTTCAATCCAAAGGACTAATAGGTGAAGTTGGTGCTACATAATCTCACACATGGGTAAGCTTACATCACCTTGCGTTTGAGGTGAATTGGAGAAGCAGAGGGGTAAGGGAATTGTTTTTGGAAGTGTACCAGCTGTGTGGTGCTCAGCGCTGCGAGTTTTGCAAAATGTGATTGCCGTGGCCTTTTGCACATGTTACAAAGCTTGTTTAGGAGAGGAAAAACAACAACAACAACAAATTGCCAGGGCCTGTTTACTAGCCTTTTAACTACTACTTGTGCCATAAAATACTTGGTCCGGAAAAATCGGTGTTCACCCTCTTTGAAAAGCCGTAGATTATCTAAATTACTGCAGAGTCCTCTAGTAGGGTGGGCCCCATAACCATATTGTGGTTTTGGTGTGTAATATTCAAATATATTGTTTTGCTCAATCTATTTATTTGATGTTGCTCAGTAAAGAAAATAGACTGTACTCGTACGCAAGATTTTGTGGCTGTAAAGAAATAATAATAATGAAAAAAAACGATTGGCCAGTGTTTAACTCTTTCAAATACAGTTATCTTTAATTAGCAAGAGGTACGTTTTCGTTGATTTTCGATAGACTATGCAAAGACTATGAAGGAGTGTGCTCTTGTTTGGTGTTTTGCAGCCGGTGATTTACCTGCGTCGTCTTCAGAAAAGGCAGCTGCAGCTATGAAAGTACACAGAGAAAAAGGAAGGCGTCTGTCCGGCAGGAAAGCGGCAAAGTCTGGCGATCAACTCAACGGGGCAGACCATGGTATGTTGCACATACAGTAACATTACTTAACCTGGTCATGTTCTTTAGGTGTAGATTACAAGGCATATTGCAGTGGTATCAGACCCTGTGGAAGCAGTCAACACTGGAGGAAGTTTTCCACATCAGTGCATTGTCTTGTTGTCTGCGGAAAGAACACACACAGTGCTACCTCAGCTAGATGTGAAAATGTGTATTGGCACTGTAAAAGCAAAGCTAGAGTGTACATGAACAAGCACTTGAGCATTGCTTATGTGCACTCTGGCATAGTGAAGTATGCTGCATAGCGGAGACACTGGTACTACCAGGGGCACCCTTGGGTGACATATTTGCAAGCGTGGGCCATGTGAAGGCACTGAAGTAGATTGAGCATGTCAAGAGAACACTTAACATGTCGAGTCCTAATTAGTGAAAAAATACGAAGGATAATAGGAAAGGCAATGACATGCACCAGTGTAACTTTTGTGTGGGGCCTTGCGATTCACCTGTTAGTTCACAGTGCATAAGTGCGCACATTCAACAAAATCAGGATGTTGATGTGCAAAAAAAAGCATTCAATTTTGCATGTACTTAAAATATTTCAAACACCTTTTTTTGACAGAAGATTGGTTAACTAATGTAGGGCAATCTTGAGTCTTTGTTGACGGGGTGTAGTTGGTATATCTTGATATATATAAACACTAAAAGTATTTGCAGCGCTAAGAGTGTGACAAGAAAAGACATGCGAAGTACACACACTTGGGCTGACTACCAATTGAAGTTTATTTACAAGCACAGAGCCAGTTTTTACTTGTGTGTGCACATTATCAACACCTCCAAAACCCAATTACAGGTGAAAAAACAAAAAAGGCATTTCTTTTCCATTTACATACACGCGTAGAGCACCTAAGCATCTGGAGCTTTATTTCCTAATGTGAGCAACCTCTATTATTTTCTTGTGTTTATTTTCGCACCCCTTTGCGGGGTCAAATTGTGGCTTGCAATGTTTGTGTGATGTCCGCAACAAAAATTAAAATATGAATAAAGACCGCAGGTGATACCACGCATTGAAAATTCTCCCATGAGCCTAAAGGGACGTTAAAGAGATATGATGACATTGTTTGGCGGGATTAAACTGAGATGTTAATGTGGGGCATTTGAATATTTGAAATTGTGAATGCGAATAGAATACCTTTCATTTGGGCACATTCAATTTCAAAAAGCACTTCGAATTTTTCTGAATGTTTGAACTAGTAATGATTACAAATGCCATGCATTGTAGTTATTAAATTGTTTTTTAGGCATTTTAGTAAATAACCAATGAGGGATTTTTTAAATTCATCACTAAAATATAGGGCATCCCCTGAAGACCAAAACCGTGTGTTGGCAAGTGCATAGGAGTTTTCCTAGCTCTTTAAAAATGTTTCTAAAAACTGTGGCTTCATTATGAGGTTAGGGCTCTCTTCCTTCATTGTTTCTGCATGTCTGCACAACAAGAACGAAAAAGTCCCCCGCAGAAGCCTAATGAAACCTGAGTGAGAGATGGCAACGTCCTCCACAATTAACTGCGACTTGTCTGCGGCATTAGAGCAGATATTGAATTGAGCAAACATCAAACCATAGTCATAATGATAGATATGCAACTTACTTCGCAAAGAGGATTTGAAAATGTCGGCTTGAAGTTCTCGCACAGATTCTATGCAACCATGCCTTTTGTCGCAACTCGTTGCACATATCGAGCGATATCATAAAGAGCTTTCGGCCTTCACTAGGCTTGTACTGGCATCAGAAAGAGCAACAACCACTCACGGAAACAAACTGGGATGTTGGTCTTCGTTGAAAAGTATTTCACAGAGCACATAGAGGGACAAGTTCATATCCATCGGAACAGATGCGCTGGATCCCAAGGAGTCCATGCCTTGAGAGCAAAGATGGAAGTCTCGAGCGACTGTAAACAAACGAACACTGGTATTGGTCCCACATGACCGTATCTGGGTAATACCGACATGGCGCCGGCCTCGGAGAGATCGTAGGAGGGGGAAAGGAGAGGAGGTGCGTAAATAACCATATTCATGATACTTTGGGAAGTTTTATGGGCTTTACGCACACAGTGCCACATGTGGTGCGACGGGCAGGCATTGTTGAGAGCCCTAGCAGACAGCAGTGCCTCGTTGCCTTCATAGCTATAGTGGCACAGGCGCCCGTGGCTGGCGTGTTAGTGCTTGTAGCAGTATTTAAAGATATTATGGGGGGGGGGGCATTCTTCCATGATGCCGCCATGAATAAATTGAAAACGTTGGTGAGCGCCTTGCTACTCGTTGTCAATAGTGGCAGATTAATTTGTGCATCATTCGTGTGTAATGCAAGATGCATACTTAGCTTAGTTCACACTTAGAATAATATTGTTCACAATATTAGTTCACACTTGGAACAATATTGGTTTGGGCCCACTACCCGCATACTTGCGAAATACTCCGAACATTTAGAAATATCGATGGCTTCATGGCCACTCGTCGTGAAATCGTGGCGAGTGGCTGGGTAGCGTGCTTGTTTGTTGCTGCTTTGTGGCACGGCAATTTTCGGGCACTGAGACTCTCGAAGTTCTTTGCTTGAAATTGTCGTGGCATGATCATTAGGATGCACCAAAATAACACGCACAGGATGAACGCTAACGAACACTGTCACTTCTCGACTCTTGCAGCGTGCTGCTTAAACACAAAGAAGGATGCTTGAAAATAATGTGCAGGTATGCACAGGATGAGTGTGAAGTAAGAACTTTCACAGTTGTTACTTGTGCACAACCTGATGCTCTTAACTTTTATGTTCTTGGAAGCTGCTTCGCATGTGTTGAGCCAATATGTTTCTCTCCGCCGTTCTATTAGCACGGAGATGCATAAGTTCACACGTGGGCATGACCGAGTTCTCTCCACTGCGCCACTCGCCATCAAGGCATTATCGATGGAACTGCCGCGGTTTTGGTGTGGCTTTGGGCTACTAATATGATTTAGGGCTTCTGAAAATATTGTTCATTGAAGATGCTGTGTGCACAGAGGTGATATCGAAATGTCCTCTCAGTCGCGCAGCTACGGTTATCCTGCATAGTTGGGCAGCACCGCACCTACGGAAGGTATTGGCTGAAACGCTCAGTTTCAGCTACATGAGCACGTGGAGAAGAAACCAGGTCCAGCCCATGCTAAAGAGGAGCTCTAAATGAAGCAACTGAATTTGTCACCTAGCAACAGGCATGCTTTTTTCCTCCTATGTTGCCACTGCTGCCGTGTCTGAAACAGCCAGACAGATCTGCTGTGAAGGTGAAATCGTTGCTCGCATAACTTTCCATCCTCTCCAGCACAATGCTTTGTGCTTTTCTGATAGCTTTCTATATTTCCCTTCCAAAGTGAAAAAAAACAAAAAAGAAAACAAAACGCTCTAGCACGTGTTGAATGCTGCTTTCGCGTGCGGCTGGTACATGGACCTGCTATATGGTGACCCCGCCGCTACAGCTCCTCGCACATGACGTCAAGTTCATGCCTCCTATACGTTTGTTGATCTTTGTATAATCAAACAACATTAAGCTGAATGTTTTGAATATATTTAGTAAACTTTGTGGGAATTGAGGCTAGCCCACTGGCTTTGCCGCGTTTTCAGCCGTTCTCATGTCCCGACATGTCTCCCCTCCTCCGCTGTCTGCCACGCTGGGAGAGTGGAGTGACGTTTAACTTCCTCACCCGGTATCGGATGTTGACTGTGGCGCCGCGCGCGGTCTCCTGAGAGGGTTTCGCGCGCTGCGTCGGGAGCGGGCAGATACTTTCCGGGACAGCTGACGGTGAGCCATGCAATCTTTTCCGTCTGTTGACTCGAGGCTCGTCGGACTTGGCTGACGGCCCCTCGCGCCCGAGGCAAACGCTCATCTTTTGTTGCCCTCTGCGTACACTCGGCCGAAGGGTGGTACGGTGTCCTAGTGCGTGGCCTAGTTACGCCGACCTGTCTTCCTCCGAAGCCAACGCGAGTGCCTTCATCCTCGCTCGAGCAACCAGACCTTGGTCGCGGTGTCTCCGTGGATCACCTTTACCACGGAGACGTGCTTATGGCACCCTGTGTACTACTTTTATGCCCGTGGTGTGGATAAGCCCATTTCCTTTCCCGCCGCGCCTTTACAACCGGCTGTACTGCGTTTGGTGTTGCCACAGACAATAAAGTGTTGCGACCTTGAGCAGTATCGCGTTCTCGCTACGGCGACGGTTAACACGTGCCTTGCGGCCCGCTAAGCCTGGACCCACGCTAGTGGCCGCACTCCTTCGGGATGCGTGTACACTACAAGTTTACAGAGCATATACTGTGGAGAAATCTCAACCATTTTTGTAAGAATACACTGTGTTGTGAGCTTTTTTTAACAGTTTTTTATTGTAATGAATGTTTCTTTGACGATGTGAACTTCATCGCAAAATGCCAACAAGCTTGGCTAGTTGGGCAACACGCTGAGAAAAATGAGCTGAGTAAAGGTTCCCTGCCAACATTGTCTTCCCAGTTCAGTGGCGCCATGGGTCATCGCTCATTTCACGTAATGCGATCTTATGTCGCTAGAACTTTGGTTACGCTTCCTACACAGTGATGTCAGTGTCAATGGTGTTAGCAGTGTGTATCGATGGTGACAGTGAGTATTTAAGCACTCTTGGAAAATGAAATAAAGTATGTAATAAATGTTTTCTGGGGAGCCCTACCCTTCGTGCTGGGTATGCGTGTGTATAGAGCAAGCCAAGGTACATTTGGTCAAGTGTTGCTTCAAGATGGTGTGGAACACTAAGACAGGCATGAAGTTTTATTGTATTTCATGCTGGTCAGCACGTCAACGTTTGCCAGAGGAAGCACGAAGAGTCTGTGTTGACAACTGATAGTGCAGATGCACTGTGATATTTGATTCTTCGTAGTCATATGCTATCTAAAGAACCAAGTCAGTGAGTGAAGTTCTATTGAAAAAGTTTCATATGACTAGGCATGGAAACATATGTGCAGTGATGTCCTACTAGAGCCTTTAGTACAGAAAAAGTCAGAATGCTTAGTGGTACTATGTCAGAGAAATGAGTTTTAAATGAATTTGAAACCAGCTGAACGCGATGGTCTAGCCCCTGTAACTTGTTTAATATAGCACGTATTCGCAAAATTCTTGCGGCAGTAAGTTCACGATGTAACAGCGCTCATATTGCCACAGAGACTGTTTACAATATCCGATATTAAGAAGAATCAGCGTGCACAGTCTTGTGCGCACTCCTGCTTGGGCCCGCACAACTCATGCCTCTTGTTCGCAGGCACGAGTCAGTGTGGGTTGGAGCTGCGAAGAAGAAGAAAGTGCGTTGGCAGATGAACAGTTTTTGTTTTGGAACGCTCTAGCGGACTCTTCGATCTTTTTGCACATAATTTTCAGGGCACAAGTTCGCCCATAATAAACTAGTTTTTGACGTTTCTTCTCTTGCACCCGTTACATTCTGGTGGACGGTGCTGGGTATGATTGGAAGCCCCCTTTGCGCAAGAGAGCGAAGCCCCGATCCTCAACGAGTGGAACCTGACGAACTGACTCCGGTACATCAGCGTTCAAGCCGCCGCCTCCGAGGAGAGCCGCCTGAATTCGCACCCCTCCCCAGGGCTCCAGCAACACAAGCAGCGTCCACAGACAACGGAATGATGGCTTGCCAGGTGACATCATCGGAACTTATTCTGTCCCCACCGTGCTTGCCTGAGCCCTTCCACGGCGACACGTTCGAGGATGTGGAGGATTGGTTAGAACACTACGAGCGGGTTGCAAAAACCAACGGCTGGGATGAAGCAAGGAAACTGCGTCGCGTGTATTCGCATTGGAGGATGCAGCGAGGACGTGGTATGAAAACCACGAAGCGTTCATACCGACATGGGAAGAATTTCGACGACAAATAGTAGCCAGATATGCCATCACCGATCGTCGGGAGAAGGCGAAGAACGCTCTACAGTCCAGAAACCAGCGCACAAACGAAAGCGTTGGCATGTATATATAGGACATGTCCCGCCTTTTCAAATGCGCTGACCCGAACATGAACGAAAAGAAAAAGCTGCGTCACTTGATGTGAGGTGTCAAACAGGAGTTATTTGCCGGTTTGGTACGCAACCCACCTCGTACAGTTGCTGGATCCCGCAAGGAAGCCACCTCCATATAGCGGGCATTGCAGCAGCGCTCCCGTCACTACAATCATGACACGAGTAGTGTTCCTGCAGATGTCCTCTCAGCAAACCTGGGAAGCAGCAGCGAAGCATTGAGGGAAATGGTGCGATCCATTGTGAAGGAAGAGCTCCAGAAGATGCTGCCCCGACAAGTCACAACGCCAGTCTCGTCTCTGACTACCCTGATCAGAGATGTTCGCACCGCCATTCTTCAAGCCGAACCCGAAGCGCAACCTGTTCGACTTGAACAGCGATTGCAGGAACGCCCCGTACCGGCTTACGCCAATGCCGTACGCCAGCCCGCCGTGCATACTGCTTCGTTTGCAGCTCCCAGATGCTACCGATTGGCTTCGCGTGGCTCAAACTATCCAGCTAATTCGAGGCCACGAAAAAGCGACGTGTGCCGCACACCCGACAGGACGCCTCTCTGTTTTCACTGCGGCGAAGCTGGACACCTGTACAGAATGTGTTTATATCGACGAGTTGGTCTCCGTGTGTTTTCTCCAAACGCGCCATGCCCCCGAAATGGCGAAAGACCCGTTGAAATTGAAGATTACTTGTCTGGCCATCTCTTTCCAACTGCCGGTTTGCAGCATCAGCCGAGATCACCAGTGCCTGCTCGCTATCGATCGCCAAGCCCACGACGATTCACTTCACCTTCTCCACTTTCAACCTCAACACACCATCGTTCAAGCAGTCCCCATCAGGAAAACTGAAGCCAGCGACCTATGGAGGCAAGGCTGCTGATGTCCGACCAACTGAAGATCCTCCGTCAAGGTCCCAGTGCAGCAACGACGAGCGGAACACTACAACTAGGTTAGGTAAAGACAAAATTCCTTCGCACCTACACGTTACCGTAGACGGGTGTGAATTTACCATTTTAGTTGACACAGGTGCTGATTATTTGGTTGTCAGTTACGCTGCCCCAAAGGATTTAAAGAAAGTCCTGACGCCTTGGAGTGGACCCCAGATACGCACAGCTGGGGATCATCTCATCACACCTCTGGGAAGATGTACCGCACGAATCGGAATTCAAGGCGCTACTTACGTTGCTGACTTTGTCGTACTTCCGGAATGCTCTAGAGATTTAATACATGGATTTTCCGCTAGCAAACGGAGCTATAATCGACCTGCAGAATTCTAGTGCCTTTTTTTGGACCAAACTGGCCATAGACACAAATGAGCCAGAATACACTGCATTACGTGTTATAGTTTGTGATGTTACCGTGCCGCCACGATGCAGCGTAATAGTCGGTGTAAGAAATGAAGCATTAGTTGATTCTGAAGGTATAGCGGATGCAAACATCGAACTACTGCTCAAGAAAGGCATTTTTGTAGCTCGAGGCATTATTCAATTACGTGGTGGATGTGCCGATGTATTGCTCACGAATTTCGGAAACGAAATTCAGCACGTTGCAAAGGACACTGCTATCGCCTTCCTGCACGGTTTTCAAACAGTGACGGACTTATGTGGTCTGGTGTCAGGGCCACCTACATCGGAACCTGCGCCCGATGTCGTGGCAAGAGTTGCAATCAGCCAAACTCTATCCCCAGCCGAGAAGAAAATCATTCAAGACCTCCTAAGAGACTTCACCGGATGTTTCTCTACCTCGTCAAAAGTACGGCGGACCCAGGTTATTAAACACCGAATAATAACAGATGAAGCTACAAGGCCGGTACACCAAAATCTGTACAGAGTATCACCGAAGGAACGTGAGATCATAAAGAGCCAAGTGAAAGAGATGCTGGAGGATGATGTCATACAGCCACCCAATAGTTCGTGGGCGTTGCCTGTAGTCCTTGTGAGGAAAAAGGACAACATGCTGAGATTCTGCGTCGATTACAGAAAGCTGAACAGCGTGACCAAGCGGGATGTCTACCCTTTGCCGCGTATTGATGATACGTTGGATCGGCTACGGCACGCAAGGTATTTCTCTTCATTGTATTTAAAAAGCGGTTATTGGCAAATTGAAGTAGACGAAAGGGACCGTGAAAAGACTGCTTTCGTAATCCCGGATGGTCTATATGAGTTTAAAGCACTCCCATTTGGCCTCTGTTGTGCGCCTGCAACATTCCAGTGCAGGATGGACAGCGTCCTTTCAGGCCTCAAATGGCAGTCGTGCTTAGTCTACCTGGACGGCGTTATGGTGTTTTCAGCAACATTTGAACAGCATGTAGAGCGACTACGTTTGGTACTTCAGGCTATCCAGTCAGCCGGCTTGACGATTAAACCGGAAAAATGCCAGTTTGGATTCGAGAAGCTTCGTTTCCTCGGTCATGTAATCAGTGCTCAAGGTGTTGGCCCGGACCCGGAGAAGACTGTGGCCGTGGGGCTGTTTCCCAAGCCAAAAGACAAGAAGGAGGTACGCTGATTTTTGGGTTTATGTGCTTGTTATAGGCGGTTTGCGAAAAATTTCGCGAGAATTGCCGAATTTCTAACAAGACTCACAAAAGAAAACGTGCCATTTATTTGGTGCACCGAACAAGACAGTGCATTACACGAACTAAAGAAACGTTTGCAAGCCCCACCTATCCTGGCCCACTTTGACGAAACCGCAGATACGGAAGTTCATACAGATGCCAGCAATCTTGGCCTAGGTGCGGTCCTGGTGCAATGGCAAAATAGAGAAGATAAAGTGATAGCATATGCTAGCCGCACCCTCTCAAAAGCGTAAAGAAACTACTCTGCAACAGAAAAAGAGTGCTTGGCAGTCATATGGGCGATTAGCAAGTTCAGGCCATACCTCTACGGCAGGCCGTTCCGTGCCGTCAGTGACCACCACTCACTTTGTTGGCTGGTGAGCTTAAAAGACCCATCAGGACGGCTTGCGAGATGGAGTCTCAGGCTCCAAGAGTATGATATTACGGTCGTATATAGGTCTGGCAGAAAGCATGATGATGCTGACTGCTTATCACATTCACCAGTCCACTCGACTCTTTCAGAAGAAGAGGACTTCCCACTCCTTTGTGTGATAAAAACCTCAAAAATTGCCGAACATCAACTGGCTGACATGGAACTGCTCCCATTAATAAAGTATCTCGAAGGGCACGATGAACAAGTTCCTCGCGTATTTAAGAGAGGGTTATCCTCATTCTGCCTCCGAGATAATCCACTTTACAAGAGGAATTTCGAACACAACAAGGAGAAGTTCTTACTCGATGTATCATCAGCCATGAGGCATGAAGTCTTAGAAGCCTGTCATGATAAACCGTCTGCGGGTCGCTTGGGCGCGAGATGAACTTTCGCCAAAATTCATCAGAAATACTACTGGCCCAAGCTGCTAGCGTCCGTGAAGCATTACGTCAAGTCATGTCGCGAGTGTCAAAGGCGAAAAACACCACCCCTTAAGACGGCCGGCCTTCTCAAGCCTATATAGCCACCTGCGACTCCATTTCAACAGGTTGGGATGGACCTACTCGGACCGTTTCCAATGTCGGCATCAGGAAAAAGGTGGATAATAGTTGTGACTGACTATTTGACACGATACGCTGAAACCGGCTGCCTTGAGCGAGGAACGGCAACGGAAGTCGCGGAGTTTTTCATTCAGAATATTGTTCTTCGCCATGGAGCCCCACTCGTCGTGATTACCGATCGAGGAGCCGCGTTCACGGCTGATTTGATGCAGTCCTTAATGACAATGACTAACACCAGCCACAGGAAGACCACTGCATACCATCCCCAAACCAACGGGTTGACAGAACGCCTGAACCGCACCATCGCTGACATGCTGTCGATGTACGTTGACATTGAGCATAAATTGTGGGACGAAATCTTGCCATACGCAACTTTCGCCTACAATACGGCCGTGCAGAAGACCATCCGCGTCACACCATTTCAGCTGGTCTACGGTCGCACTGTCACTACGACACTCGATGCCATGTTACCAGTAGACAACGACAATTACGAGCCATCTGAACTTGACGACTTTCTACAAAGGGCTGAAGAAGCACGCCAGTTGGCACGACATCGAATACATCAACAGCAAAACAAGGACGCAAGCCACTACAACCTGCGCCGCAGAAAAGTTCAGCACAACCCAGGCGAGCGAGTGTGGATATGGACACCACTCCGACGCCGCGGCCTATCAGAAAAGCTTCTTTGTCAATGCTTTGGCCCCTATAAGGTTCTTGGACGAATTAGTGACCTAAACTACGAAGTCATCGCCGATGGACACATCTGTTCAAAGCGGCAAAACAGCGCCGAAGTCGTACACGTCGTTCGTATGAAGCCCTATTACGAGAGGGAATGAAAACGCTCCCTTTTTCTGTTTGCCTCCCTCCAACGCGCATCGGGACGATGCGTATTTCGAAGGGGGACTACTGCCACAGAGACTGTTTACAATATCCGACATTAAGAAGAATCAGCGTCCACAGTCTTGCGCACACTCTTGCTTGGACCCGCACGACTCATGCCTCTTGTTCACAGGCACGAGTCAGTGTGGGTTGGAGCTGCGAAGAAGGTGCGTTGGCAGATGAACAGTTTTTGTTTTGGAACGCTCTAGCGGACTCTTCCAGTTTTTCGCACATAATTTTCAGGGCACAAGTTCGCCCATGATAAACTAGTTTTTGACATTTCTTCTCTTGCACCCGTTACAATATTTCTCTTTATAACAATTTTTGGACTTTGGGGTTGTTTACTGGCCTTTTAACAATAGACATTCACAATTATCAGTCCAGCTTCATCCTGTCATCTACTATCTCATCGTGCATTGTGTTTATTCACTTTTAGTTTACCCACTAGTCCAGCATTTGGCTTTCCTCTTTTCTCCTTTTTATAATAAATGGAGCTACAAGAGATCACGAAAAGAAAAAGACCTGCCTGGTTTTAATATTCACTACCTAATCTCGCCTAGAAGACATTCTACTTAATTTTTATCAATCAGCAGCCAGGTAGGCCCTAGTAGGTGCTTGCTGTAAAGTATGTGGCGTTCCGACCTGTATTTTCTTTTTGTGCGCTTTCTCATCTCGCCACAAGCATAGTGTTTTTGGTGTTGTGAAGGATAATCTACTAGCATGAAAAAAAAACTCCCAAGCATTACCCCGAAAGTGAACATGGTTAAGTGCGAATGCACGGGGTGATGCTATGGGGGGTATATCCATCGCACGACCCGCTCTCGACGGGAGACTGAGAGAGAAGGCGGGCGGGCGCAGCTGCAGCGAGCAAGGAGAGCGGAGGAGCGAGTGAAGGGGGAGGGGGACGCGCGCAGCGGCGTTAAAGATATAAGGCGCGTTACTGACACCGATATTAGCGTCGCGTCCGTGGCTTATTCGGTAGAGCGTCGCGCTGCGGCCCACCAACTTTTTATGTTGCATTCATTAAATTTTAGAGTAATGGTAAAGTAATGTATAATAACAATTGGTAAATGTAAGCAACTACAATATTGAAGAAAGTAATTATAATGTTACATTTCTTTTGTAAACCATACAAGCCTTGTACTGTCCTGTCAGTTGAATCTAATGTATGCTATCACTGTGAACTTGACTAGTACTTGGTATTGCATATTCTTCTCACACTCGCTCCCGATTACTGAAAGATGAGGTTCCAAGTCGAGATGAGGTGCACAGAGGCATTCTTACCCCCATATTCTAGAACGTCCATTAACTTAGCGCTTCACCTTGACTTGAGAAAGTCAATGGTAGCGCTGTCTCTAGGTGGAGAAAGTCGCTGCATATCAGCTATGATGTGCAGCGATTCTTGAGAAGTCCAGTTTCATTTTCACTTTAGCAGTGAAGCTGTGTTCAACTCTGTCAAGTGAAAGACGAAATTCGGGTCTAGGAGCGTTTGTGAATGCGGTGGTTAGGCTGCTATATGTAAGCTCTTTTGTTCTTTTTAGTGATGCGTTTTGCATCTCTCTCTCTTTATTATGGTTAGTAGTACTACACACTGGTGAAGAAGTGGGTGGGCAAGGTGTCTATTTCATGAAAGAAATGCCCCATTGCTTCTTTATTCTGTGTTTATTCTATCTCTTCATACAAGTAGCAATGTAGAACAGCTTATAACATCTAACAAAATGAGCCTAAAACTTGGCCAGTCGAGCTTTATTTTAAGGAGTACCTAACCATTATAACGAAACTGAAAAATTCAACATGCACTATCTGCAAAGCATGTTTAGTATTTGTACACTCAATTCTCACTACATGTGTTGTGGCAGGAGAATCATTGAAGCTTGTGCTTGACTAATTTTAATTAAAGGGACACTAAGTTCAAACAGTAAATCACATTGTAGTGGCATTAATTTCACCACTATAGGTTTAACAATAAAATAGAAAATCAATATTAGATGTTTTACTCGTGAATTTGTTGGTTGATGGTGACGTCTCAAATTTCAAGCTTTCTTTTTTTTCATACTTTGATGACATTGGCTCCTCTGAATCTTCTTGGGCTCGCCTAGAAGACATTCTATTTAATTTTTATCAATTAGCAGATAGGTAGGCCCTAGTAGGTGCTTGCTGTAAAGTATGTGGCGTTCCGATCTGTATTTTCTTTCGTGCGCTTTCTCATCTCGCCACAAGCAGGGTGTTTTTGGTGTTGTGATGGATAATCTACTAGCATGAAAAAAAAAACTCCCAAGCATTTCCCCGAGGGTGAACATGGTTAAGTGCAAATGCACGGGGTGATGCTATGAGGGGTATATCCATCGCACGACCCGCTCTCGACGGGAGACTGAGAGAGAAGGCGGCCGCGCGAGAGAGAGGGGTGCGCGCGCAGCTGCAGCGAGCGAGGAGAGCGGAGGAGCGAGCGAAGGGGGAGGGGTACGTGCGCAGCGGCGTTAAAGATGTAAGGCGCGTTACTGACACCGATATCAGCATCACGTCCATGGCTTATTCGGTAGAGCGTCGCGCTGTGGCCCGCCAAGTCCTCTTTCTTTTAAAGATAGAGAGAAGACTGCGGACGCCGCCGACGGCGGTGGATGGTTTGGGGTCGCTTATAAAGTGTATTCACACTTAAAAGAAATTTCTCTCTTGTGTTCCTTGAATACCCACGTCGCATTCTGAACATTTCTCGCATCTTGGCTCCCTGTCCAGCATGGTTGGCCTGCTGTTGTGAAAGCGCCATGCCGACTTTTTGTAATCACACAGATGACACAGTTTCGTATTAACAAGTGTTTAAACAAGATAACTTCTTCAGAGGCATCACAATTCCATTTCTTTTGCATGGACTCAACCACAAACTCTTTTCGCCTATACGCTTTACCAAAAATAGAATAAAATGTGGATACTTTTTATGTCGGATGCACGTTTTGTCATAGCACAGACTTAATAACAAGGTTCAGAGAGCAACGCGCGTTAGTAGGAGGCTCTAATCCAGTGGGCTGCTGGATGCTGCCTGCTCTGCGTTGTCGTCCTGAGGAGACGAGTCTGGGTAGGCCAGCTTGGGCAGGCTGCGAACAGCTGCAGTTTTGCGAATGGGGCCCTTCCGAGGGTCGATGATTCGTTGGTCTGGCTGAATTTTGCTGCGAGAAGCAAATCTGCTAGCATTAACGCCATGACAACTTCATAGTGCAAAAGGCAGTGATGGTTAAAACCAAACTGCTTACAAAACAAGCTCAGCTTTCTGTGTTATCACATTCCAAAATTTTTTGAATGTAACTGGTCTCTACTGTGCAAGTAGGGTGGGTCCATGGCATGCAATATATTCATGCATGTACTAAAACTCCAAATTTATGCAGTCTAGTATGTACAATGCAATCGTATTCGTTGCACTGCAGGACTAACTAGACTAGTTGGTGCATCATTAAAACAAAAAAAACAGTGCCAGACACTGGACATTAATAAAACAAAAGACATGGTATGCAATATATTCATGCGTGTACTAAACTCCACATTTATTCAGTCTAGTATGTACAATGCAATCGTATTCGTTGCACTGCAGGACTAACTAGACTAGTTGGTGCATCATTAAAACGAAAAAAAAAACAGTGCTAGACACTGGACATTAATAAAACGAAAGACAGGACGCTGACTTTCTGTTGTTATATTACCGTCCTGTGTTTAGCTCTGTTTGTTACCTCGTAAATTTAATGGGATGAAGTAGTGACGTATAAAGACATTGGTACATTGCAAGGACAGCATAAAGCAACAAGCAGGATCACCTACATACCAAAAAAACGCACAAAGTAGTGCTGTTGCATTTGCAGCTAATGCATCTCACTCAAGTAGACATAGTCCTGAAAAGCATTGCAATTACCAGGCCAAGCACTACTTTCACCTGTGGTAATAAATGTAGAAATATTCGGTAAGCCTATTCATCCTACTGGCATGTTCAATCTGGACTATATTCATCTGAAACAATAACTGTCGGCCGAATGCTGTTTCACGTATATTTCTGCTGAATGCTTTTGTTTCACATTTTGGGACGATTGAGAGGGCTGACTGTGATTGCAGCAGCCAAGAAGCTGTCAAACACATTCTTTGGCTTTGATGTTACATCACGCAGAAGCAGTAGCCCATGACCACTTCAGTACACCTCCACAACCAGCTGCTTTCAGAGCAGAAAGTTTTGGAATATCGGCACAGGCTGACCTCAGACCAAGAAGCTTCAATCACAATTGAAGTTCATTAGTTCAAGGGATGCTAAAGTCAAAGGATGGATCAGTTTAGATTGATACAGTGTATTTTGTAAACTGTGATGTCAATATTTTCATAATTATAGGTTTAATAATGAAAAAGAAAATAAAAGTCAATGTTTCTTTTTTAAATTTTACGTAAAAATCTTCACCTGTGACGTCAAGGTTTCCGAAGTGTACTGATAGTTTGGCAACATTTGTGCAAGAGAAGTTCCTGAAACTTGGTAAATTAAGTCTACGGCCTCCTAATAAAACGATCGACTTGATTTTTACTGCTTGGAAACTGCGTAGGCTCTAGTAGACGCCGTCAGAATCTAGGACTTCACAGCGAACTTTTAAGGTGGTGTTGCTGTCCAAACTTCCTTTGTGTGTGATTTTTTGCTTCCCAAACATCTGCTCGTGCCAAGCTTGGCAATTTAGAAATTGGGAAAGAGCAATTTAATAATATGAGAGAGATCGTTTTGCTCTTTAGCATCTCTTTGTTTAGCTGTTCTAACACAACCACATTTCTGTTTCTGTATGCCTCTATGCTCTTGCTTTTAGTCTTGAACATGCGATTCGCTTCTCTGTCTGCTTCCATCATTGAGGCATCAAACGAGAGGTTCCTTTGCAGTTAACCTCTCTGCGTTGTATGTCTGATTTCTTTATCTTCCTGGAAATAGTGGGGGTTACACAGTGAAACTTGTGGCAGCATGGTTCAATGTGAATCTTCTTTAAACTTTCTCGGCATTTTTACTGTTAGAGATACTTACAAATACTTGAGGTGTCTTGGACATTTACCCAAGAGGGGATTGGAATCAGTCATGTCGACAATTTTTATGCGGTTTCGGAGCGACTCCAAATTTAGCATAGCATCGGTAATTTCGGTCATATAGGCCTTCCTGGTGTCGTTAAACTTGTGAAATGCCTGCGGAAAGACAACTGCTTGTAGTAAAAGGACTGAAACACAAAAAACTTGCGAAAGGTGAGTGAAGTAAGGTGAGAGTAGTGTGATCACTCAACCTTTAATTCTTGATCCAACTTCCACTCAGTGTCGCGTATCTCGTTGTACACAGCATTTCTGTCTTTCTTTAGGTGTTTTAGGTATCGAACCAGCTGATTCTGGAAAATTAGAAGAAAAAAAAACATATTCTACGATTTTTCTTGTACTGAACTTGTTCACTATGGTTGGTTACAGCAGGCTCTAACTTGCACTGCCATCGACTCGTGAATTTCTTTGCGAAATGCTTATTATCATCCTTGTTCGCCGCAGTATTGCCTGCTGTGTCCTTTGGTTTACTCAAATAGTTGTTACTACCTCCGCCTCGCCGCGGTGGTCTAGTGGCTAAGGTACTCGGCTGCTGACCCGCAGGTTGCGGGATCGAATCCTGGCTGCATTTTCGATGGAGGTGAAAATGCTGTAGGCCAATGTGCTCAGATTTGGGTGAACGCTAAATCTAGGACTTCACAGCGAACCACCATTGCACCATCAGGATTGCACCATCAGGATTGCACCATCAGGATTTCAGAGTAGCTGGCCTGTTGGCGATGTCGGGATAAGGGTGACAGGGACGATACAGGCCGTAAAGACTGGACAAATGGTCCCAATAAGCGTAATTTTAGAACTATCAAAGTGCTATCACAATCATTGAAGCCTTGCTTTAATGAAGTTGCATCTGACACACACACACACATATATATATATATACATACAATATTTCATTTTAATAATGTGTTCATTAGATGCTTATAATAGTGTGAAACAATCAAAATTTACTTTGGCACATTCACTAATTTCTAGGCTTCTACGAATAGTGATATTGGCAGAACAATTTTGTATCAAATTCAAGTAGTACATGTTGCATTTTATAAAGGAAAATGGGCATATTTGTCATGATTCGACTAACCTGAACATTGTTTTTTAGAAATTGAAACAAAGACTGTGCAAATGCTTTTATTTTTGTTTCGAAAGGAAGTGGAAATAACTTCAAATAGTAGCAAGATTTGACTGTCAGTAGAATAAAAGTAATAACCTGTAAAATATTTTTTAATCTTGGTAAACATTAAGCCACTATAAAAGGTCTTAATTGTAAAAACAATATGAATCGTTGTGGGTAACATGTTCATTTAACTTTGAAGTGGAACTTCGCGGCAGTGCAGATTTCCCTTGGCTAGCTGCTTTCACGGATTAACAATCTTTTACTGCAGTGAAACCATTTTTACAGGGAGCTACATGTAAGTTAATATACATTTATTTGTTCATTTCAAATACTTCAAAATTTTTGAATAATTTAAATTTGAATCAAAGCGAATTCTAATACTCTATTCGAATATCCACACATGCTTTCTAATTTCTCCCATTGAGACCTGATGTACTCATTAAAAAAGGTGTCTGACATTAAGCAGCCAGTGCATGTTCATTTTTTTGCAAAGTTCGTAAAAAAAAATGCTGAATTTTCGCAAAACCCTTGCCAGCTCCTAGTGCGCTGTGCTAAGTACTGTAGGTACAATGTCAAGCTTCTCTTACAGGCCACAATAAAAAGCTGCATAGGACTTTACCTTTTTCGCAGAAGCCATACCCTAAGGAACCTTTGTAATTGGCTAAACATCTCGATTGGTGCAAAAGTTTTACTCTCCTCAGTCAGGCTGTCCAAGTCGAGATCTGCGAGATACTCAGTCAGGCCTGCACGGTAAAAAGAAGACAAACTTGCATTCACTTTTGGTACTAAAGGCACAGCATGGAAAGGCATGTTAAGTTGGTAGAATATTTTATTTAACATGTACTGGCTGCTTGACATGTTGTTAGAGAACTAGGAGCATTGGCATCCTATAGTACTTCCTAAGTTGTGGATAGAGGCTGGAAGGAAACGTCAACATTATTTATGATAATAATTGAACATAGTCAATAACAATAAGTTACTTAAGATGTACAGGTCCAGCAATGTATTTGCAAAACACTGCATCAATACAACTTGCACGCAGCTGTGCTTTCTGCAGCTAGACCTATAGTTCAGTTGCCTTATTTTGTCTTGAATTACACCAATAAAGGTATAGAAGCTAAAGGTATAGCAAGACCTGATAAAATACCTCTGTACCAGTTTTGCAAAAATAGTACACAAGAAATACATTTCATAGCATAATTTTGAGTAAAATAGCGCATTGTTTTCATCAGCCTCAGAAGGATGAAAGAATTTTCATAAACATCCCACGCATTTTGCCAGTTCCCCTGATAGTCTGCCGATATGCACATTCAAGATAGGTTGGTTGGCACAGCTTTATTCAGGTCCTGTGGGACGGGCCCTAGTGCGTTTCAAATATTACACCAAGAAATTTTTGCGTGGAAACTCTATTAGTACACTCCCCTTCAGATGTAATACTCAACTCGGTATATAGGTAATCATCATTTTATTCACTGCATGAAGTATGATGTACATTAGTCTTTCTTGTGTTTACTGGCATATAATTGTTCCTTAACCAGAATGAAAGAGATGACAAATAATAGTAAACATTTGACTCAAGTGTTTTGAGCTCTTCAGATTAAAGGAACATGTTTGTGCCATCCACAAGCTCAATCATTTCAGGGCAACCATGGATATCTACTTGCCAAATCATTTGTATAAAGCAAGTGAGGAGGTCATACACTTTTTAATATTCAGTTTACTGATATTCATTGAAAGTACTAAGAACCTCATATGTTTGTTTGAATTATTCAGAGCCGAATGCATTGGGATGCGAAACAATTAAGATAACTAATAATCGAAGACCAAGCTTGTGCATACGTGCGTGCACAACAATTTTTCTAGAAAGTACAGTGCAAGTACATGGGAGCTTATGTTGAATTCCAATGGCGGAGTCGGAGCAAGTTTTTCTGCTCCTTTCAGAGCAAGTGTGTTCCAATGACAGAGTGAGAGCGAGAGTCAAATGTTCCAATGAGAGAGCCGGAGTGGATTCAGAGCGGGAGTCCCTCCGTGGAGCAGGAAAAACTGCTCCGCCGAAATCGGTGGAGTGGACCGGAACTCAGCGTGACGCATTTCCTTTAACACGTTTGCCTGCTTGGGGGCGCGGCTGGCGCGGCGCGAGTTGTGTTGATAATGGCGGACGGCATGGACGGCTCGGCTACCTCGGCAAAGCGCGCGGCAATGCTTCTACTACTCGATAGCGACAGCTCTGAGTCGGAAAGCTCAAGTACTGACACGAGTGATTCGTCGGACAGCGACAGCGACGCTAAAGCTTGCGCTTACGAGCGGGAATTTGACAAGTTGTTCCGCATTCCCGCGAAGAGGCCCAAAGTCGTCGGCTTCATCGAGGACGTCGTTCGGCAGTACTCGGACCACGAGGTAAAGAAATAGAAAAAAAGAAAGAAAGTATTATGCTCAAGGTTTAACACGTTGTGGTGTTTTCGTTTGTTTCTTTTCTTGAGCAGTTCCGGAGGCACTTTAGGCTGGCTCGACCTGTGGCCGAAAAGTTGGTCGCGGAGTTTGCTGTCTCGACAATGTGCCCTTCGAGCACACACGGAGGAGTTCAAGCGAAATCCGCGGAAACGCATGTCTTGACATTTATCTGGTTAGTTACACCTCCCCACCTTCACCCCCCCCCCCTTTCTTTTTCTTTGTACGATGCCTGCACAAGAACGCATTTGACTATGAGCCTGTTGCTTACAGTGCAGTGTGATCTGAAGCTGTTTTTTTTTTCTTTCGGGTACCTGTAATCCCCCTGCGCAGGTACGCGGCCAACAAAACCTGCATGCGAGACGTGGCAAGCCGTTTCGACATGTCAGAAAGCACCGTGTACAGAGTTCTTCAGAGAGTAGCACAGTTCCTGATGACGCTGGGACCATCGGTGATCAAGTTTCCCGCAGACTTGGAGAACCTCACTAGCAGTTTTGAGAAGGTTTGCTTTGATTTTATTTATTGTGAGGACCAATAATATTGGCCGGCCAAGCTATGTTGATCATATCACAAACACGAGTGCACATTTTATTGTGGGTTATTTCAAGCTCAATTTTACGCTGAGGTGGGACTTTAAGAAAAATGTGATAGGTCGTGATGATAATACCGAGCTTCATCCAGTTGTGTTCGAAACATTCAACTTATGTCTCTCCTGCAGTCACAGTCGATTCCTTGCATGCGGATGATGCTGCATGCTTTGTCATTTCTGTTCAGATGTACGATACAATATGGATGAGGTTTGGTTTTAAATTTAAGAATTAAATTGCAATTACGTACTTCAACTCCCTTTAGGAAAAAACATATGCAGGCTTTGTTTTGTTTTCTCTCCCATTTTACCATTGTAAAAAGAGAGGTGGATAGCAAGAAAACGTGTAGTATATGGTGTGGACAGCAATGTATGTTATCTTAAATAGTTCTTAAAGTTGAATTTTGGTTTGCATTTTCAATCTTTACCATATAATATATTGTGCTGAGTCATGAAGCGTATGCTGTGATTGTGAGTTAATGGGCTTGATCACCAGTATTTCCTGTTAAAACTCCTCGCAAATGCTCATTTCTTGCTCAGGCATGGATTATATCACTCATTAGAAGAGTACAACTTGCTTGCAGGTGTCTGGAATGCCTGCTGTTATTGGCTGTATAGATGGATCGTATGTCAAGATACAGTGCCCAGCCAACAAGGTTGCGTCCACATACTGCAACAGGCACCATTACCTTTCACTAACGCTGCAAGCCGTCTGTGACCACAAGAGGCGCTTCCTCGATGCGTTCACTGGAACCTCCAGCAAAATGCATGATTCTCATGTGTTTAGCTTATCGCCTCTTTCAAAGAACATAGCTTCAGTATGTCAGGGTCGTTATCATATATTAGGGGACGCAGCATATCCGCTGCGGGAGTACCTGTTGACACCATACAGGGATTACGGTGCAATGAATAAGCAACAAAAAAGCTTCAATTTTAAGTTTTCAGGCACACGAGTGCTCATTGAAAATGCATTCAGCACACTCAAGAAGCGCTTCAGGCAGCTCATGTACCTGGAGTTGCACACTATCCACTGGCTCAATAAGTTTATTATAAGCTGCTGTATCCTTCATAACTTGTGCATCGATTACGGTGATGAAGAGCCAGATGATGATAATGATGATGATGGAGCACCCAATGCTATTCAGTGGGAGAACTGCACAGATAACCACAGTGATAAAACTGATGAGGAGCGAGCTTTGCACAAGCTTGGCGAAATTAAGCGTGCAAAGGTATTGACCAAGCTCCTGCAAAGTGATTGTGGGAAATAACACCATAATTCTCTGTTTTGTCTGAACTGGCCCTTTAGTTCCCCACAGTAGTTTGGAGGCTGTGTGTGTGCACCAATGCGCAGCCCCCTTTATATACACAAACACATGTTTTGCACTGCACATTTTATTTCAACTAGCTAATAGTATTTTAGTCCACTGAAATTATTCATTGTCTAGGCCAAGAAATCGGCTCAAAAGCTTCATTTTTTCTTCGTGTTGTTTTGCTTTTTCTTGCCGAATGCGCTCCTTCTGCTCTTGCCTCTCTTGATGACGCTTCCTTCTTTCATTCTCGCGTTCAGTTCGTTTTTTTTCTTTTTCTTCCTGAATTTTCCTCATTTCATCAAAGAAGTGATTCATTTCCAGTAATCTAGAAGCCGAGGGTTTCGGCTTTTTGGGCTCAGGCTCCTTCGTTGTGCTGGTAGACTCCTGGCTAGTTGAACCTTGGCTTGTCAGCTCCTGGCTCCCTGATGCTTGGCTCGTCGACGCTTGTCTGGGTGGTCTTTTTATGGAGACTATTCCAGAGCTGTCCCTGAGCTCTTCTGGCTGAAGGCTGTCATCTAGCCAGCGTATTCTGGCAATGTCATCTTCAAAAGGAACGTCGCAAGGAGAATTCCCCGATTTGCTGTTATGTGCTGCAGCGCTTCTTTTTCGTCGCATGACTGTTTTGTAGCGGCTGCAGCACTGGTCACCTGTTTTAGGGACCCCGACAGCCTCTGTAATGTCGGCCGCTATTTTGGCGAACATTGCCTTTTTATTTTTAAATTTTTTCATCGGCCCTATTTGGGAAAAATACTGCTGGTAGTACTCGAGCAACAGCTTTGTTTCTCCCGCCGTCCACTCATAGCCTGTACCTGAAAAAAAAAGTGCTTGAGACATTTGTACAGACGTTACCAGTTGCACGTCACCCGACACAGTTGTTAGAGAGTTGTGGTATTCTGCTGTGTTGGTATTAATGTAGAGCTTATAGGCATATATAAGCACCAACCTGTTTTAGTTTGTCTTGATATCGATTTTTCTACTTTGATTTTTGTTGTTACAGTGCTTGGTGTTCTTTGCACTGATCTAACTGTATATATCATGTATAATTCATTACTTGAATGCATTTGTATCCTCTCCTGCTAGGGCCTCTAAATGGGCCTGCAGTTTTCTCTAAATAAATAAATAAATGGACTCACTGCGTTGCTCGCTCATTTGGCTGTGTTCTGGCACTGTGAATGGAAAAACCAAATGCATTGTTATTCATACAGCTGGTATACATGAAGCGACATAACGACCGATTTGTGTTCTGTGACACAAATTGCTGTACATTGAAGCACCATGTGAATTTCATGCAACTATGTATGCACTTAAGCTAAGCCATGTGAGGCTTCCTAACACAGCTTCACAAAACAGTAACTCTATGTTTGCTATGCTATCTCATCACGACACAAAATTTTGAATAACAATTTCACGTAAGCATACATGGTGGCATGCAAGTTCTTCAACAATAGCTCAACACATTGTGCACATTCTTGATTGAATTACACACTCTCATCATGATGCACAGAGTTTCTGATCAGCTGACTGTTCATCAAAATGAAGCAGGATCTTTCAGGCCTGAAACAGGCAGTGACACTCCAGGAAAAGCAACGTAATTTCTGTGGACTGAGACCGATTCCCAATTTGGATGTGCTCAATGTCCTGAACTTGGTAACATTGCCAACCCATTAGGTAGCAGAACATGCACACACGCTGCTACCTCTGCAGCTAAAATTTCCTGGGGGTTACTTTAAAGGTATCTCGCCGCAAATGCGTACCTGCCAACCTAGAGACATCTGAAATCGGGAGATTCGCCGCGGGAGCGGAGTAGGGGGCAGAAAACAATTGTTTTGGACGATCGGTCCAATTGCCCTTATACCAAACACGCTTGTCACCAACGCGGTTCGTTTCTATTCGTGTGGCTACATTCTAAAGTGATAAGAAGTCGCTTCTTACTAATGACGCCGTTCCTTGCAAGAACAGCGGCGTCACGCGCACGTTTACTTTTTGCTGTATATTTACAGCGGTGTTTGTGCAGTCAATGCGGTGAAGGTTTTCGTTCTCTACGGACACAGGCAAACGAACAACGGTATGACGCATGCGATGCGTTTCAGTGGCATGATCGCATCAGCAGTAGAGCAACGTTGCAACATGAACATAGCGCGTGCAGACAATCGCTCCACCCAACACGTGTGTTGCATTCAACTTACAATTACAGCACAGTGTTGAAATTGAGGAGACACTTACCATGTTGCTCCGCATACTGTGTGGTCACCATCGCAGACATCGTGGACAATAGCTGCTGCACGCTTGGCGTGATATCCATTTCACACAGGTGAATAGCGCTGAACAAGCAAACGAACGATGCGGCGATGCTGGTAAGCCACGTGGTAAACAGACAGCGGAAAAGACCACGCGCAAGGTATCCTGGGTAACGCGGCAGCTTCCGCCTTGCTCCAGCAGGGCGGGTTGTGTTCCGATGGCGGATTTGGAGGATTTGCTCTACGCCAGAGTCGAGTGCTCCCTCGCGGAGTCAGTCGGCTGCACCCACTCCGCCATTGGAATTCAACATTAGATACACTGCAGGGTGCAAAAAAAGTATATATGCTTTTAAATTTTAAATTTTAGGAGAGGAAAACAGTGTGAATCTGTGAAAACAACAGTCGGACCACGTGTTTTTTTACGATCGCTTGTAGCTTGGTTAATATTCTACCGGGAAACTTCTTACTTATAAAGTTGAAAGTCCTTAGGGTCGACCCGACGCTACTGAAGTTTGATCAGGCTAGGTTTATTAGTTCCAGAGTTATTCCGCAATCAAAATTAAGCCTAATCACTAAAAAGATTAAATTGGTAATATCACCTCGCAAATGCATTTAAATTTTGTCCGCTTAATATAATAATAAACCGCACCCCATAGGCTACCAGGAGGCCCAAATCCGTACACTCTAGGCCCTTAATTAAGGTGGTAATCAGCAAAAAGCTCATTTCATTAAAACAAATTTTCAAAAGGAGCTACAAATGCCACTGAAAAAAAACTAATATCTTCTTTTAGACCACAACAGTCCGGTTCTTTCCGTGTAAAAATAATTTTGATAGCTTAAGGTAACCGGAAGATACAGAGTTAGAAAGAATATAACGAGAACCGCTAATAAACGTGTGGCGCCCGCGTCTTCCCTCGCCCTCGCTCAGAGGAGGAGGGTGGCTCACCGCTCGGGAGAAAGGTACGCCCGTCAGATCAAAGTCTTGAACCACGTGTTTTTTTTTCTCCCTTACGATCGCTTTTAACTTTGCTAATAACCTACCGGGAAACTTCTAACTCATACAGTGCAAAGCCCTAATTGTAGACCTGTCGCCGCTCAAGTTTCATCAAGACAGGAGTAATAGTACCGGAACTATTTCATGATCAAAATTAGGTCTAATCACTAAAAAGATTAATTTGGTAACATCACCTCACAAACGAATTTAAATTTTGTCTGCCTAATATATTAATAAACAGCACCCCATAGGCTAATCGGAGGCCCAACTCCATTCTCTCTAGACCCTTAATTAAGGGGGTAATCAGCAGCAATCTCATTTCATTAAAACATTTTTATAAAAATAACCACAAACTTGACTGATACACCGCTGAAACCTACATTTAGAACATAACAATCCGGGTGCGGCGATGGCGTAGTGGTTAGAGCATTCGCCTCGCATGCAAAAGGTCCGTGGTTCAAATCCCGGTGCCGCGCAGTTCCCAACCGGAAAAAAAAATCCGCGTGTTGATGGAACTGCATTAAGAGGCCTGGGGTGCGGCCTCACCGGTAACCACCGCCGGGAACGCACTCCCTCACCAGAGAAGGATTGGCCACCCTGGTGCAGTATCTGGCCACTACCTCCCACATGCATACGTCAAATAACTCACGGCCCTCAGTCCCCAGCAGCTGCGAAGCAACTGACCATGGCGGCGGTCAGATCTGCAACGCAGCAGAGGGTGCTAAGAATCTCTGGACTACAAGCCGCCATTGGAACCTGAACTTGGCAACGTTTAACGCTAGAACCTTATCTAGTGAGGGAAGTCCAGCTGTACTATTCGAGGAGCTAGAGGGTGTTAAATGGGGTATAGTAGGGCTCAGTGAGGTTAGGAGGAAGATGAGGCCTATACTGTGCTACAGAATGGGCACGTTCTTTGCTATCAGGGCTTGGCAGACAGAAGAAAACTGGGAGTGGGATTCCTAATTCACAGAAACATAGCTGGAAACATAGAGGAATACCATAGCATTAATGAAAGGGTGGTAGGTATTGTAATTAAACTGAGTAAAAGATACAAGATGAAGGTAGTACAGGCTCACTCGCCTACATCCAGCCATGATGACGCTTCAGTTGAAAGCTTCTATGAAGACGTGGAATTGGCAATGAGTAAGGTAAAAACACAGTATACTATAGTGATGGGCGACATTAATGCAAAGGTAGGGAAGAAGCAGGCTGGAGACCAGGCAGTAGGAGATTATGGCATCGGCACTAGAAACGCCAGAGGAGAGCTACTAGTAGAATTCGCAGAACACAATAATATTCGGATTTCGAATACCTTCTACCGCAAGCGAGAAAACCGCAAGTGGACATGGAGGAGCCCTAATGGCGAAAATAAGAACGAAATAGGCATTATATTGACTGCACACCCAGGAATCGTGCAGGATGTGGAAGTGGTTGGAAAGGTACGATGCAGTGACCATAGAATGGTACGGTCTCGAATTCACCTAGACTTGAAGAAGGAACGACAGAAACTGATACGCGAAAAGCCTATCAATGACCTAGCACGGAGAGGGAAAGTACAGGAATTCAGAGTGTCGCTGCAGAACAGATACTCGGCTCTTAGTGAGGAAACGAACCTTAGCGTAGATACAATGAATGATAATCCGACGAGTATCATAACGGAGTGTGCAGAGGAAGTTGGAGGCAGGGTAGTTAGACAGGACACTGGCAAGCTTTCACAGGAAACGAAGAACCTAATTAAGAAGCGTCAAATCATGAAAGTGTCAAGTACAACAGAAAATAGAACTGGCAGAGCTTTCGAAGTTGATTAATAGACGTAAAGTATGCGATGTAAGAAGGTATAACATGGAGAGAATTGAACACGCTCTGAAAAACGGAGGAAGCGTCAAAGCAGTGAAGAGGAAACTTGGGATAGGCAAAAGTTGGATGTATGCACTAAGGGACAAAGAAGGCAAAATAACTACCAATATGGATAGGATAGTTAAAATAGCGGAGGAGTTTTACAGAGATCTGTACAGTAGCCGAGACAACCACGACCTTAATACTATAAGAACTAGCAGTAACCCAGATGACACTCCACCAGTAATGATAAAAGAAGTCAGAAAAGCTTTGGAGAGCATGCAAAGAAGCAAAACTGCTGGTGAGGATCAGGTAACATCAGATCTGCTGAAAGATGGAGGACAGATTGTGTTAGAAAAACTAGCCACCCTGTCTACGAGGTGTCTCCTGACGGGAAGGGTACCAAAGTCTTGGAAGAACGCCAACATCATCTTAATACATAAGAAAGGAGATGACAAGGACTTGAAGAATTACAGGCCGATCAGCCTGCTCTCTGTAGTATACAAGCTATTTACAAAGGTAATTGATAACAGAATAAAGAAAACATTAGAATTCAATCAACCAAAGGAACAAGCAGGATTTCGAACAGGCTACTCAACAATTGACCACATTCATACTATCAATCAGGTAATAGAGAAACGCTCAGAGTATAACCAACCACTATACATAGCCTTCATAGATTACGAGAAGGCGTTTGATCCGATAGAAATATCAGCCGTCATGCAGACACTGCGGAATCAGGGCGTAGATGAAGTATATATAAACATTCTGGAAGAAATATACAGGGGATCAACTGCTACCATAGTGCTTCATAAAGAAAGCAACAGAATACCAATCAAGAAAGGTGTATTGCAGGGGGACGCAATCTCCCCAATGCTATTTACCGCGTGCTTACAGGAGGTTTTCAGAAGCCTAGAATGGGAACAGTTAGGGATAAGAGTTAATGGAGAATACCTTAGTAACCTGCGCTTCGCCGATGACATTGCATTGCTGAGTAACTCATGGGACGAATTGCAACTCATGATTATGGAGTTAGACAAGGAGAGCAGAAAGGTGGGTCTTAAAATTAATCTGCAGAAAATGAAAGTAATGTACAACAACCTCGGAAAGGAGCAGCGCTTCGAGATAGGTAATCGTGCACTTCAAGTTGTAAGAGAATATGTTTACTTAGGGCAGGTAATAACCGCGGAGCCGAACCACGAGATTGAAGTAACTAGAAGAATAAGAATGGGGTACAGCACATTTGGCAAGCACTCTCAAATTATGACAGGTAGATTGCCACTATCCCTCAAGAGAAAGGTACATAACAGCTGTATCTTCCCGGTACTTAGCTACGGAGCAGAAACCTGGAGACTTACAAAGAGGGTTCAGCTTAAATTGAGGACGACGCAGCGAGCAATGGAAAGAAAAATGGTAGGTGTAACCTTAAGAGACAAGAAGAGAGCAGAGTGGATTAGGGAACAAACGGAGGTTAAGGATATCATAGCTGAAATAAAGAAGAGGAAATGGACTTGGGCCGGGCATGTAGCACGTAGACAGGATAACCGCTGGTCATTAAGGGTAACTAACTGGATTCCCAGAAAAGGGAAGCGGATTAGGGGGAGACAGAAGGTTAGGTGGGCAGATGAGATTAAGAAGTTTGCGGGTATAAATTGGCAGCAACAAGCACAGGACCGGGTTAACTGGCGGAACATGGGAGAGGCCTTTGTCCTGCAGTGGACGTTGTCAGGCTGATGATGATGATGATGATGATGACCTAATTGAGCACCGCAAATGCTAATTCCTCAATATTATGGCGCAATATTTATTCTGTGACTACGAGCGCTTGTTCACATGTATGCTTCTAAAAGGGCGATGCGGCACCACCATCTGCCATTGGCACTAACCATCTTACATTTCAAATTGTAATTATTGTTTATCTTTTGCTCTAAAATAATGGATGTATATAATTTATTAACTCTCATGTATATAATTTCTGAACTCTCAGTACTGCTCAGAGCCCAAAAGTCGACTCTCCCGAAATGTGAGCCGTGAATGCGCTGCCCTTTCCCCGCCGTTCTTCTCCTCCTTTTTTGGCACAGAGGACAGCTTGTCTCGCAGTGTACCCTTGTAAACACTTGCAACTCTCGCAGTTGCCTCTGAGCAAATGTCGTCGCATCGTGTTACTAAACAGTATGGTGGAGAGCACTCTCCACCATACTGCAAGCAAGTGACTGCAAGCATGGCCTCTGTGATTGGTTCGACTCTCTGTGGGAAAAGGAGTGATCTTTTAGGCAGGTAATTATAAGAGGTGTTGTTCTTTCACTTTAGGATTGCACAGTTGCTGTATGTGGCGCCAGTATGGCAGCGCAGTCGAAACAGTTTGATGTTTCAAACCTCGGTCAACTATGCATTACTAGCAGGCTTCTTGGCATTGGTATGTTTTGTTGACAGAAATTTTTGATTGGGCTTCTGAGATGGCGCGAGCTGTAGAGTTGAGGGGTAACATTCTGGGAAATCTTAATACTTTTTCACAGCTGTTAATGCAACCTTGACAATGAAAAAAATCGTACTAATTGCTGAATGGATGGTCAGGATTACAAGTAAACTCATCATTCAGAATTTTCGGAAAACATTTCACGACCCCCTTTAGCGCTTTTGAAAACAGTGTCTTCATGGGCCTAGAGCTTCCAAGCGCTTCCTGTACCAAGATCTGGTGATGAACATTTCTGACCCAATTCAACTTCACTTGTGTAGAGCACGTCCATTGTTAGGCACGTTATGTTCACCATTTGCATGACCGAGGTAGTGCAGGTACAGTTTATGTAAAAAATTGCAACTGTTATGGAGCATTGTTCAGAATATTTAGTGTACCAAGTTTAAAATTCGTACGAAGGTTAACCTTGTAGATGAACCTCCGTAAGGTGGCTGCCGATATTTTAGAAATGGGTTTTAAAAAATGCTATATTATTGCGGGAAATAAAACAGGGCTTTAGACAGGATGAAGTGAAGATGGCTGACATGGTGTGTTGACTTCATCCAGTCCAAAATGCTGTATTGTTTCCTTTGATAATGTACCAACCTGCCGAGTCAAACATGCTGTGGCATTACCTTAGTTCAGTTTCATTCTTCTGATTAAGATGTCCACTATTGTGTCCACTATAGGAACCCTATGGTGACTGCTAGATTGTGCAGAGTCACTTTGGCTAGAGTTGCCTTGATACCAGGGCCACCCCTCTGCCACATAAATAGTCTGCTATAGTTGCTTAGCAGGTAACCTATCGTGGACACTGGTTCGGTTATAGCATCCACATTTCCATGGGCACCTGCCACCATTTAAATTGCACGACCACTTGTATTTAACGAAGGTGATGAAATGGGGTAATTGGTACATGTCGAATTGGATGAAAATCAGCGTCGCTCTTTGGTTTTTATCCTGGTAGTTTTTATTTAATACAACTTGTATTTAAACTTTCACGTTGAAGGTACAGACAACCACTCGCAACACGAATAGAGATAGCACCACAAATGAAACAATTGTGTAATGTATTGGCTGAAAAGAACTTAGTTTTCCTCATTAAGTTTGGATTTATGCTTGTATTTATTCACTAATGTCGCATAAGATGACTTATGGCACCTCACGAGGAAAAAAAAGTGAAGATGCACAAGATTCCCAATTATGTGACATTTTACTTGTTTACATGCTCGGTGGCCCTTGTGCTGGTGTTATAACGCAGCACACTTTTTAATATGCATATTTTTTTCTCACCTAACAGTTGCAGATGTGACATTGTTTCTACGTAGCAGAATATTGACGTCGCCTTTGCTTGATGCGTGACCTGGTGCTCATGAGTGGCAGTATGAAAGTTCTTATGTGAGGGACCAGTGGCACCTGCTTACGAGTTTGGGGATGTATAAAAAAGTGCCTGGCTTGCAAGGCGATAAAGGGACTTCACATGACTATGCCCATTCTGAAACTTATTTTACATGCTTTTTATATTCAGAAGTTGTTGTATATGTCAAAGTAGCATTCACTGGTGTGAAAGCAGAACCTTGAGTGTAATGAACTGTATGCAAGGAGGGCTACGGCGTAGCAATCTTTTCTCGGTTTTGTTGATGGAGAGAGTCACTTTTGTAGTGGCTTCTCAGTTTGAAAAATTCTGCTTACAAAATGTTCACGTACTTTTCGGATCAGCCATTGCAGCTTGAAAGGGCCAGTAAACAACTTTGCGGTCCATATGGGGAGAACCAACTTGTGTGCTGTAAGCATGCTGCCAGAAGAGCTTTGGGAATAAGTGCCGTTGTAAAGAAGCTACCCTATGGCTGGTTTCGGCTTCTCGCTCGGCCTTGCTACTTTTCTTAGCAGCGGTGAGGTGTAGGTGGGGGGGAAGCGTGGTGGAAGGGGTACCAGGCACTGGCAAGGTGCGCACCCTACTCATGGCGCTAAAATCGTGAGGTGCCTCTTAATCTGAGAGGCTTTCATTTTGTCAATACGACTTATTTTGGTAGTGCCAGGGCTGTACCAAAACGGTAGCTACACATGGGTAAGCTTACATGGGTAAGCTTACATCACCTTGCGTTTGAGGTGAATTGGACAAGCAGAGGGGTGAGGAAATTGTTTTTGGAAGTGAGGCAGCTGTGTGGTGCTCAGCGCTGCGAGTTTTGCAAAATGTGATTGCCGTGGCCTTTTGCACATGTTACAAAGCTTGTTTAGGAGAGGAAAAACAACAACAACAAATTGCCAGGGCCTGTTTACTAGCCTTTTAACTACTACCTGTGCCATAAAATACTTGGTCTGGAAAAATCTGTGTTCACCCTCTTTGAAAAGCCGTAGATAATCTAAATTACTGCAGAGTCCTCTAGTAGGGTGGGCCCCATAACCATATTGTGGTTTTGGTGTGTAATATTCAAATATATTGTTTAGCTCAATCTCTTTATTGGATGTTGCTCAGTAAACAAAATTTGCTATATTCGTACGCCAGATTTTGGGGCTGTAAAGAAATAATAATAATGAAAAAAAACGATTGGCCAATGTTTAACTCTTGCAATTACAGTTATCAATAATTAGCAAGAGGTACGTTTTCTTTGGTTTTCGATAGACTATGCAAAGACTAGGAAGGAGTGTGCTCTTGCTTGGTCTTTTGCAGCTGATGATTTACCTGCGTCGTCTTCAGAAAAGCCAGCGGCAGCTATTAAAGTACACAGAGAAAAAGGAAGGTGTTGTCTGTCCGGCAGGAAAGCGGCAAAGTCTGGCGATCAACTCAACGAGGCAGACCATGGTATGTTGCACATCCAGTAACATTACTTAACCTGGCCATGTTCTTTAGGTTAGATTACAAGGCATATTGCAGGGGTATCAGACCCTGTGCAAGCAGTCAACACTGGAGGAAGTTTTCCACATCAGTGCATTGCTTTGTTGTCTGCGGAAAGAACACACACAGTGCTACCTCAGCTAGATGTGAAAATGTATATTGGCACAGGCAAAGCAATGCTAGAGTGTACATGAACAAGCACTTGAGCATTGCTTATGTGCACTCTGGCATGGTGAAGTATGCTGCATAGCGGAGACACTGCTACTACCGGGGGCACCCTTGGGTGGCATATTTGCAAGCGTGGGCCATGTGAAGGCACTGAGGTAGATTGAGCATGTCTAGAGAACACTGAACATGTCGAGTCCTAATTAGTGAAAAATTACAAAGGATAAAAGCAAAGGCAATGACATGCACCAGTGTAACTTTTGTGTGGGGCCTTGCCATTAACCTGTTAGTTCACAGTGCATAAGTGCAAACATTCAACAAAATCAGGATGTTGATGTGAAAAAAAAGCATTCAATACTGCATGTACTTAAAATATTTCAAAAAAATTTTTTTGACAGAAGATTGGTTAACTATTGTAGTGCAATCTTAGGCCTTTGTTGACGGGGTGTAGTTGGTTTGTCTTGATATATATAAACTCCAAAAGTATTTGCAGCGCTAAGAGTGTGACAAGAAAAAAAAATGCGAAGTACACACACTTGGGCTGACTTCCAATTGAAGTTTATTTACATGCAGAGAGCCAGTTTTTACTTGTGTTCACATTGTCAACTCCTCGAAACGCGATTACAGGTGACCAAACAAAAAGGCATTTCTTTTTCATTTACATACACGTATAGAGCACCTTAGCATCTGGAGCTTAAATTCCTAATTTGAGCAACCTCTATTATTTTTTGTGTTTATTTTTGCACCCCTTTGTACATCCAAAATGTGGCTTGCAATGTCGTGTGTGAAGTCCGCATTGAGAAAAAGCTGCCGTCCCGCCTCTTCAGAGAGCCTGAATAATCGGTTGCAAGGATTAGACGCTACAGACTATCCCTTTTCGATAGTCACTGGCGTGTGCGAGTCACTCGTAGAGGACTTAAAGAAATAGGAATCTGACCAACAAAAATAAAAATATGAAGAAAGACCGCAGTTGATCCCACGCATTCAAAAATTTTCCCACAAGCTTAAAGGGACGTTATATGATGACATTGTTTGGCGTGATGAAAGTGAGATGTTAATGTGGGGGCGTTTGAATATTTGAAATTGTGAATGCGAATAGAAAACCTTCTTTCATTTGGGCACATTCAATTTCAAAAATGCACATTCGAAATTTTCTGAATGTTCGAACTAGTAATGATTACAAATGCCATGCATTATAGTTACTAAATTGTTTTTGAGGCATTTTAGTAAATAACCAAAGAGGGATATTTTAAATTCATCACTAAAAAATAGGGAATCCCCTGAAGAGTAAAACCGTGTGTTGGAAAGTGCATAGGAGTTTTCCAAACGCTTTAAAAATGTTTCTAAAAACTGTGGCTTCATTATGAGGTGCGGGCTCTCTTCCTTCATTGTTTCTGCGTGTCTGCACAACAAGGACAAAAAAACGTCCTCACAGAAGCATAATGAAACCTGAGTGAGAGATGGCAACGTCCTCCACAATTAACTGCGACTTGTCCACAGCATTAGAGCAGATATTGAATTGAGCAAACATCAAACCATACTCATAATGATAGATCTGCAACTTACTTCGCAAAGAGGATATGAAAATATCGGCTTGAAGTTATCGCACAGATTCTATGCAACCATGCCTTTTGTCGCAACTCGTTGCACATAACGAGCGGTATCATAAAGAGCTTTCGGCCATCACTAGGCTTATTCTGGCATCAGAAAGAGCAACAACAACTCACGAAAACAAACGGGGATGTCGTTCTCGGTTGAACAGTATTTCACAGAGCTCATAAAAGGACAAGTTCGTATCCATCAAAACAGATGCGCAGTGCCCCAAGGAGTCCATGCCTTGAGAGCAAAGATGGAAGTCGCGAGCGACTGTAAACAAACGAACACTGGTATTGGTCCCACATGACAGTATCTGGGTAATACCGACATGGCGCCGGGTTCGTAGAGATCGTTGGAGGAGGAAAAGAGAGGAGGCGCGTGAATAACCATATTCTTGATACTTTGGGAAGTTTTATTGGCTTTACGCACACAGTTCCACTTGTGGTGCGACGGGCAGGCATTCTTGAGAGCCCTAGCAGACAGCAGTGCCTCGTTGCCTTCATAGCTGTAGGGGCACAAGCGGCCGTGGCTGGCGTGTTAGTGCTTCTAGCAGTATTCAAAGAGATCATGAGGGGGGGGGGGCATTCTTTCATGATGCCGCCTTGAATAAATTGAAAACCTTGGTGAGCGCCTTGGTACTCGTTTTCAATACTGACAGCCTAATTGGTGCGTCAGTTGTGCGTAATGCTCGATGCGTACTTCATAACTGTTGTGGTAAGCTTAGTTCACACTTAGTTCACACTTAGAACAATATTGTTCACAATATTAGTTCACACTTAGAACAATATTGGTTTGCGCCCACTACCCGCATACTTGCAAAACACTCCGAACATTTAGAAATATCGATGGCTTCATGGCCACTCGTCGTGAAATCGTGGCGAGTGGCCGGGTAGCGTGCTTGTTTGTTGCGGCTTTGTGGCACGGCAATTTTCGGCTACTGAGACTCCCGAAGTTCTTTGCTTGAAATTGTCGTGGCATGATCATCACTAATCATTGCCTTGCTGCTCGTGCAGCTCATGCTAAGAACTTGAAGCTTGGGCGAGAAAGAGAACGCGTTACGACTTCGGCCAAAGAAGACGCCGCAGCTCCATTTCGTTTGTCGCTTCGTCCTTTGGTGCACCTCGTAAAGTGGCGACGATGACGGCACGGTCATTTCGGCCGCCGTAAGGTTTCTCTCATTGAGTAAAAACTGTTGCGTCGCTTATGTTGCTTTCGGAAACAAACATTGACATGCACATCCGTCGCTACAGCATTTGCAAAGGTCCGTTTCTTACCATGTAGTGCTGCTATAGTCTATGCCCATGCATCGTTTCTTCCTACGGCCTGCTCCAATAAAAAAAGACTTCTGGATGAACCACTCCAAATGATGGGATTAAATTTATCACCTCCGGTAATTCTTTCCTTTTGGGCTACATGTGAGGCTACAGGACTGGGTTTTAGCCACAGGAGCATTTGCGATGCTGTATACGATTTTACGCGTGAGGAAACGAATTGAATGCTAAGGTTATTTCAAAAGAATCTTGCTTTTCACATCATTCGTCTGTTTTTTTTGTGAATTAAGAGAATTTGTTATTTCAAAAATGATATATTGCTAAACACATTGCGATTATAAATAAATTCATTTATATCAAGGCACTGGCCTTTCCATGGTTGAT
Organism: Rhipicephalus microplus; assembly: GCF_043290135.1. Classification (NCBI taxonomy): domain Eukaryota; kingdom Metazoa; phylum Arthropoda; class Arachnida; order Ixodida; family Ixodidae; genus Rhipicephalus; species Rhipicephalus microplus. The sequence goes on along the minus strand of NC_134710.1, from coordinate 329,622,747 downwards.
CCACCAAGGTGGGTCGCGCCATTTCCGTAAGGGTCAACCAGCAGCCGACGCCTTAGCTTGATCCTACAGACTGCACATAGCACTGCAGAGCGGCTAGTTGCGTTTGCGGTATTATGCTGTGCAACTGAGTTTCCCCTTAAGTGATTATCTTATCAGGGGTGAGACAGCTGCGCATATTGCCCATTTTAGATAAGTTTCTGTTATCTTGCGCCAAGCTGCTCCAAAACAATAAAAATCAAGATAATTGTGCTGAACTACTCCAGAACAGCCTGGAAAGCTATAATTTGAAGTCAACCTCGGCTTCAGTGGGGAAAAAAGGCCAAGTTGACTAATTAGACGCAACCAAGCGTGTTTTTTTACTTTGCACCTTTCTGGGGACGAAGGCTCCCATGGTGACGTGATAATATCCTCTAAACTGTTCTAAATATGCGTGACTCATCAAAATGTACTGCCGTGCATCAAGCATGCGGCTTCTACTCGCTAGGCTGCGTGTTCTGGTTCCACTCGCATAGCAAAAACCGAGTGGGGTGGCAAGCGTAGCGAGGTTTACTCCCCGGTTCTTTGTTGTGCGTAGCACGTTTTTTCGGTCGCTGCGGTTTTCATGTCGATGCTGCTGCGTGCGATCACCAACGCGTGCGCGTTTGTCGTGAGTGAGTAACTGTACACATGGAGTCATTTCCCTGCATCTGACGCGACTCCTGGATTCTCTGGCGCATCCACATGGGTTCACAAAATGACAAAATGGGTTCTGTGAGCGTCCGAACGCGTGCAACCCATTCCCACTTTAAGCCCATTAGCTACTAATTTATTCAAACAAGCAAGTTCTCACTGAATTTTGCATTCACGAAAGCCATCGCACGCGAAATCCGCACATCGAAGCCTGCAGGTAGAGAGGCAGTGTCAATACGCATTCAAACCATTTCAAACGATATTAGTGGGCACCTCAGCGCTTTATTCGTGACTCATGACACGTCGGTGGTCACGTGGCACAGATGAATGGGGATTTTCCACTGCTCCGTTTTGTAATCGAAACTTGCAACAAGTGCTTTCAGAGGCGTCGCTGCGTGCCGGCTTTGGGCTACATTCGACCGGTGTTTGGGTTGGAGGCCGTGCCACAGTGTGACTGGTGAACTTCGTTTTTTTTCTGTCTTTTCTTCTTTTGAAATAACACTAGCCGCTGTACGTTCGGCGGTTCGTTTGTGTGGACACTAATTTCTTACGTGTGCTGCGCGAGTCAAGGAGCAGCGCAGGCGGCAATCTTCAGTCGATCATGAGTTCTGCATCGACAGAGAGGACTTTTCCTCTCTGTCGATGTAACAGAAAGTATAAGAAAATATAACAGGCAAACGTGGGCCGTATTGATGCGTGGTTGCTCGCATGGAAAGGCGTTATCAGTACTTGCTGATCACTTAGTGCCACACGCCTGTGCTTTACGAGATGATCGGTGCGGCGAGGTTTCTTGGTTGTCGCGCTTCACTCTTGAAGGTGGTCCTGCTCAAGGTGTCCGTGAGGGGTGGTGCAGTGCGTTTTTGTTCTCTGTTAAAATCTTGCAGTAGACTTCACGCTATCATATCAGGCTTTTCTTCAAGCGCAGGCCCACTGTTACGTTTTTATGATTCCTGTGCAATCGTAACTAATGAATTTCTTTTTGAGTGTGATGTGTGTTTTAATGTTTTCTGCAAACCTTGTTTTCAACAAAACATTTTTAAATATTTTTTTAAACTTCAATTTTTTAACATGTGTTTTACGAAGGCTGTATAGGTCATGAAGTATGTAAAAAGGTAGTGCAGTTCATACGTGGCAATAATTTGTTCAAAACGTTTCTAAAAATCTGTTTCAGTGTTATGTGCATATTTAGCCAATGAAATATGCATTTTAGCCAAATAAAATATGCTCTCAGGAAGACATTTAATGCCACTAACTACTCCAAAGCAAAGTTCTGCTCTAAAATTGAAATTTTTCTGCCCTATAAACTGCTCTCAGTTTAAACTGTGCTGTCTCACCCCTGTCTTATTAAAAACCAGCATAGCACTAATTGAACTTGTGTTGAATTTTCTAAAACTGTGAAGGGTCAATGGAGAGGTAATTATTAAGGTTCATTAAAACCTCTATGGCAGCTGGAACATCACATAAGATCATTGCACCTGCAAAGGCCATGTCTCAGACCGATTTTACCATGCAGTGGTAGAATGCGAGATGGCTGAGGGAGCGGGAACCAAACATTTTTTACATCGAGCACCTGTGATTCACTCATTTCACTGCCCAATAAAGCAGGGCTTCGGAAACACAGGAGGTTGGAAGACAATCTGTTCTCACTGACGCAGTGCATCGAAATAGCAGAAAAGGAACACAGGCCCGTGTGGCTAGCATTTTTGGTTATCAAGGGAGCGTATGATAGTGTGGTTCAAGAGGAATTGTGGGGAATACTGGTAACACTAGGCATGGAACATGTAGTCAGTAATCTTTTAAAGGATATGTATGAAGGTAACAAAATAATTAAAAAGTGGGAAAAACAGGTATCCAAGGCTGCAAAGTTAAAACGGGGGCTTAGGCAGGGGTGTCCCCTGTCACCCTTATTATTCATGATGTACCTACAAGGATCAGAGGCCAAATTGGAGGGAAGTGGACTGGGCTTCAACCTCTCTTTCGTCAAACAAGGAAAACTCATTCAACAGGCACTACCAGCATTGATGTACGCAGATGATATAGTGCTAATGGCCGACAACAAGGAAGATTGGCAGAGATAGGTGGACATCTGCGGTAATGAGGGAGATAAGTTAGATTTCAGATTCAGTAAGGAAAAATCAGCAGTCATGATTTTTAATGACAATGAAGGTAGTAAGCTTAGAATACAGGAGGTCACGCTAGAGATAACAGATAAGTACAAATATCTGGGCATATGGATAAGCCATGGGGCCGAGTACCTAAGGGAACACGAAACATTTTTGACGACTAAAGGTAACAGGAATGCAGCGGTAATGAAAAACAGGGCACTGTGGAATTACAATAGGTATGATGTTGTGAGAGGAATATGGAAAGGGGTCATGATTCCTGGTCTGACGTTCGGCGATGCGGTCTTGTGCATGAGATCAGAAGTTCAAACAAGATTAGAAATTAAGCAATGTGGAATAGGTAGGCTTGCCTTAGGAGCTCACGGGAATACACCAAATCAGGGAGTACAAGGTGATATGAGATGGGCATCATTTGAGGGCAGGGAAGCTAGCAGCTAGATAAAATTTGAGAAGCGATTGAGAGAAATGGGGGAGAGGAACGTTGGGCTAGGAAGGTATTCAGCTACTTGTACATGAAGAATGTCGATACAAAATGGAGGAAGCGAGCCAGAAAATTGACTGGTAAATACTTGGAAAAGTGCAGGGGGCCAAACCAAAAAGAATTATCGGTTAAGAAGAAGGTGAAGGAAGCTGATACCGATATGTGGAGAATCGGCATGATTAAGAAGTCTGCACTAGAGATCTATCGAACTTTTAAGCAGGAAATTGCCAAGGAAAGGATCTATGATAATACTCGGGGTAGTTCTCTACTGTTTGAGGCCAGGACAGGAGTATTGCGAACCAAAACATATCAGGCCAAATACGAAGGGTAGACACAGTATGCAGTGCGTGTGGAGAGGAATAAGAAACTGCCGAACACTTGATAATGTTCTGTAAAGGGCTTCACCCTATTGATCAGGATGATGGCGCAGAGTTTTTCAAAGCACTGTGGTTTAGGGACAGGGAGGGCAAATTAGACGTTAAGCGGGTAGAATTAACTAGGAAGTTATCTGATTGGTGGCTAAAGTCAAGACACGAGTGAAATTTAAACCCTTCACAGCAAAGTACGAATCCCCAAGCTCACTATTTAAAAGAAAAAAAAATAAATATAGTTTTTGGTTCATTAAGCATTACGGCTTGTTGGCGCTAGCCACCGCCGGATCTAAAGGGTACAGCCATATCCATCCAGCCATCCATCTATGCAATCTCTCAACACAGAAGACTGTGGTCTTTGACGACCTTTGTATCGAAGCAGGCAGACGCGCGACCAACTTTTCACAAAGCCTTTTTGCAATCTTGTCATTTCCTTTTTTTTTGTTACGTACCGGCGCAGGGCACGAGCAAGCCTTCCCACTACTACATCATGTGGGACGACTCCAACTTCTCGGCGGAGGACCTGTAGAAACTCAGCTTCTACCTCTGCCACACGTACGCCCGGTGCGCGCGCAGCGTCAGCATTCCGGCCCCGGTGTACTACACCTACCTGGCCGCGTACCGCGCCAAGAGCCACATGATCAGCAAGGTTGACGTCTCGAGTTCGAGCAGTGACTCGTCCGGCGGCTCGGCCGACTCAATCACCACCAGCCAGTATGTGCAGGCCGTCAAGGTGCTCGACAATCTGCAGACGGCCATGTACTTCATCTGACCGCCGTCCTCGGCTTCCCGGATCAGGTTGGTAGATGCTAAAGGACAAAACGATTTTTTCCCCTATTCATCATCATCATCAGCCTGACTAGACGCCCACTTTAGGACAAAGGCCTCTCCCATGTTCTGCCAGGCAACTCTGTCCTGTGCTTGGTGCTCCCTCTTAATACCCGAAAACTTTCCGGTCTCATCTGCTCACCTAACCTTTGTCTTTCTCTCATCCGCTTGCCTTCTCTGGAAATCTAGTTAATGACCAGCGGTTAATACTGCCTACGCACTTTACGTGCCCGGTCCATGTTCACTCCTTCTCGATTTCAATATGTTGACACAATGTGACTTCAAATTACGCGCGCTAGCCGATACTTGTGCCCTCTAGATGGTTTGCGACGCACGTGCCTGCGGGACCCAGCTGCGCCCGAACCGTGTTGAAAAAAAAGAAGAACGTAGAAGAAGAGGCTGAAGTGGATCCTCGAGACAATCTAGCTGTGTTATTCTCGGGCACAAGTTCGCCCTGCCTAGGTTAGCCGATTTAAAAGTTCATCAAAGAGTGCGTTACAAATCTGGTGGAAGTGCTGGGTTTGATGCCAAGCCCCTCTCGAGTGACGGAGCACAGTCCAGAACCACAGCGATTTCGACCCAACAAGCTGACGCGTGTTCGTCAGCGCTGCAGTCGACGCCTACGTGGTGAGGGTCCTGAATTTTCACCTTTATCAACTTCCCTTAGAACATCAACGGCTGTGAACGGGTACGCAACCGACATGACAGCTCACATCACTCCAGCCAACATTGTAGTAAACCAGCCAATGCTACCAAAGCCTTTCCACGGCGAAAGCTACGAGGACGCAGAGGACTGGCTTGAATACTTTAAACGCGTTGCAAAGGCTAACTGATATGGAGAAGAGCGCAAACTTGGAAGTGTTTACTTCGCACTGGAAGATAACGCACGAACGCGGTATAAAAACCATGAAGCTACCTTCTGGTCTAGGGAATGATGTTCGACGGGAGCTGCTCGCTGCTTTCCTGAACACAGACCGCAAAGAGAGAGCTGAAGCTGCACTCCAGACAAGAATTCAGCGAAATAACGAAACTGTCGCCATGTATCTGGAAGACATGTCTCGCCTATTCCACCAAGCGGATTCAAATATGAGCGAAGACAGGAAGCTGCACCATCTGATGCGAGGCATGAAGCAAGAACTCTTTGCCGGACTAATTCGAAGCCCGCCGCGTACCATCACCGAGTTTCGTTCCGAGACGACTACAATGGAAAGAACGCTACAACAGCAAGTAAAGTTATACAACCGGGATGCGATCGTCACTTCCTTGGACATGTTGCCACCAGTCTTTGGTAACGGCATGGAAGCACTACGCGAGCTGGTGCGGTCTGTTGTGTGAGAAGAGCTGCAGAAGCAGCGTTTTGACCAAAACGCTCCAATGCTTTCGTCTCTGGCCGATGTGATCCGTGAGGAGGTCAGGCAGGTGGTACGCGAACCTTCGAGCAACGCACAGCCAGGGCCGCCACTACAACAGAAGACGAGAATGACGTATGCTGATGTGCTACTACGAGGACCTCCAGGACGTGCGGACGTCGCGGCGGCTACACCTATGCAGTACCCGATGCCGCCGAGCACCCTGCAGCCAACGCCAGAGAGGAGACTAAGGAAGAGCGATGTCTGGCGCACCCCCGACAGGATACCGCTGTGTTACCACTGTGGGGAGCCTGGTCATCTCTACCGAAGGTGCCACTACCGCCAGGCAGGACTACGTGGTTTTCCTGTTAATGCACCTCGACCACGAAATGGTGAACGTCCCTTCGAAATTGAAGAATACCTGTCAGGTCGGCAAACCTCAAGTGGCTTCCAACGACACTAACCTCGTGCAACGACAACGGGGAGGTACAGATCGCCTAGCCCTTGACCTTCAGCAAGCTCCCCAGGGTCTCGTTCCCCAAGCCCACGTCGGGAAAACTAGAGTCAGCGACCTGTGGAGGCAAAGCCGCTGTCGACGCTAATGTAGAAAAACCTCCATTGGTGACTAAACGACGACCCATTCAGAAACCGGTGCTTCGATAGTGACGTTGCTTCCGATTTACGTGTGTTCGTTGACGGCTACGAAGTCATCGGACTGGTAGATACCGGTGCAGATTATTCAGTGATGAGTAGCGGACTTTCTAAAATACTGAAGAAAGTGCTGACTCCTTAAAAGGGACTACAATTTCGCACAGCAGGAGGGCACCTCATCGACCCTACTGGAATATGCGCAGCAAGAATCGGAATACGGTGTTTCACGTACGTCGCCAGTTTTATTGTGCGGCCGGAATGCTCAAGAGACTTGATTATCGGCATGTATTTCTTACGAGCTAATGACGCTGTATTTAACTTGCGAGAAACTTCCATCTCATTCTCGACTAGGCACGCGATTGGTGCCTTTGAAACGGAAGAAAACGTATATGACCTTTTTATGGCAGATGATGGCGTCATGGTGCCGCCAAGATCGAGCATATCTGTCGCAGTAACCAACAAAGCATTCAGTGAATTCGAAGGATTTGCTGACAACAACACTGCCTTACTACTTGAAAAAGGGATCTGCATGGCACGAGGCCTTGTTAAGTTACGTGACGGATGTGCAAATGTTCTACTCACAAACTTTGCAAATGAGGTGCAGCACGTTGCAAAAGAAACCGTCATCGCCAGTCTGAATGATTTCGTCCAGATTACGGAGCTGCGCACTTTTTAAACCGATGAGTCTGATTTCGAAGACGTGGAGTCTGTCCTTGCAGCCATCGACATCGAGCCAGGTCTACTACCAAGCAAAAAAGAGCAAATAGAGGGTCTTTTAAGGAAATTCGCTGAATGTTTCTCGTTGTCATCTAAGGTTCGATGCACTCCTATCGCCAAACATCGCATCATTGTCGACGAGTCAGTGAGGCCAATGCACCAGTATCCCTACCGAGTGTCACCAAGGGAAAGAGAAGCCATTGGTAATCAGGTTAAAGAGATGCTCAAAGGCGATGTAATCCAGCCTTCATCAAGTCCATGGGCGTCACCTGTTGTTCTTGTGAAGAAAAAAGACCAAACCTTACGTTTCTGTGTTAATTATCGGAATCTGAATGCCGTCACCAAACGGGATGTTTATCCTCTGCCAAGAATTGATGACACTCTGGATAGGCTGCGAAATGCCAAGTACCGTATTTACTCTAATGTAACGCGACCACGATTGTAACGCGAGGGGTGACTTTTCAGTGCCGAAAAAAAAGAACACGAATGTAACGCGAGTAAAGCGGGGGAAAAAGTACTTTTATTTGCTGCACATGGTAGTGGCAAAGACATCCCAGTTTCTAAATATAAAGTGAGTTTTGTTCATTCGTCGCTTTCATCGCCGGTGGTCGAGCCCTCTTTGTCACTTTCTTCCTCCCAGATGAGGTCATTCTCCGTGCCATCCATATAGTTCGATATACAGCACTTTTTAAACGCGCGAACTATCATGTCGTGCGGCAGCCCGTACCAAGCGGCGGACACCCACTCAGCAATCTTCGCGGCGCTGGGTCGCTTTATCCTACCCGTAGGTGTCAAAGCCCGATCTTCTCGCATCCATTCTTCGTACAGCTGCCGAATTCTATACCTAAATGGTTTGTTCAGGCAGACGTGTAATGGCTGCAGCACCGACGTCATACCTCCGGGAATAACAGCGAGCTGCGTCTGAGTTTCCGGCATCAGCTTCTTCATTTCGGGCGTCAGGTGACTGCGAAATGAGTCGAGAACTAGGATGGAGGCGGGGTGGAGGAGCGCACCTGGTCGTAGGCACCACACAGTCTTGACCTAGTGAAGCATAAGCGGAGTGTCCATCCAACCTTTTTCTTGGCAGCGAACAATCACATCTCTGGGGAACAGCTCTTTCGGGATGGTTTTGCGTCGGAAAATGATGTATGGCGGCAACTTGCGCCCATCCGCCAAGCAGGCTAGCATCACGGTTAGCCGCGTCTTCTCGTTGCCTGTTGTCCTTATGCGAACTTGGGGGGTACCTGTTTCGCTGACAGTCCTTAACATAGGCATGTCCAAGAAAACGGAAGTCTGGTCCACGTTGCCAATGTGCCCCAACGGCATTTGCGACGAGCGGCGCAGGTCGAGCACATAGCGCTGAAACTCCACTAGCTTCGCTTCGCAATCTGCTGGTAGCTTCTGCCTTATCGACGTTGTTCGCCGGAGGGAAAATCCATTTCTTCGCATGAACTTTTGTGCCCATCCACGTGAAGCCTTAAAGTTCTCCCGCGGGATCCACATCTCTCGAGCTATGTCTGGGGCTTTCCACTGAATCAGCTCAACGTTGACCCCCAATAGGCGATTTCGCTACTCAATCACGAACTCCACTTATTTTTCGAGTTCTGTGTGACGGCCACAACGAAGTCCACGGAAGCCTTTTCGGCTGGGCTCACTCTCGAAGAGCGCTTCACGCTGGAGCCTCCACTCACGGATAGTAGATTCCGCCACCTTTAGCCGTCAAGCCGCGGCTGAGTTCCCGATTTCTTCAGCCATCAGTATTGCACTTCTCTCAAAGCGGGCATCATACTGAACTCGTTGCACTGCCATTAGCTCGAGCCGAAGTTGCGGAAGCACAAAGGAAATGAACCCCCCCGCAAAACATGTCGCGAACAATAGGATTGGATTGGATTCTATGTTGCCAGCGTGCATATGTTGCCAGCACAAGGTTGAAAGATCGCTAGGTTTGTCGTAGCCATTTTAAGGAACCAGTGGGGCGGCACCGCCAAGGCACGATTTGAGGTGCTTCGATTATAACGCGGACCCCCAAATCACTTCAGAAAGATTTTGAAAAAAAAAACTCGCTTTACATTCGAGTCAATACAGTATTTTTCCTCATTGGATCTTAAAAGTGGGTATTGGCAGATAGAAGTTGACGAAAGAGATTGCGAAAAGACAGCGTTTGTGACACCGGACGGTTTATACGAGTTCAAGGTACTCCCTTTTGGCCTTTGTTCAGCACCCGCCACATTCCAACGGATGATGGACACAGTGCTTTGTGGTCTTAAACGGCAGTTATGCCAGGTTTATCTCGACGATGTTGTAGTCTTCTCTGCTACTTTCGAGCAACATTTGGAAAGGCTCCGGGCCGTGCTCACTGCGAACAAATCAGCGGACTTGACGATAAAAGCGCAGAAATGTCATTTTGGCTTCCGTGAGCTCCTTTTTCTCAGCCTTGTCATCAGTGCAGAAGGCCCAGACCCTGCAAAAACTGAGGCCGTAGCAAGATTTTCGAAGCCAACAGACAAAAAGGCTGTTGGGCGACTTTTAGGTCTGTGCGCCTATTATCGACGGTTCGTTAAAAATTTTCCACCAATTGCTGAACCACTGACGCAGCGGACAAAAAGAGGAAACGCCTTTCGTATGGCTTGCCGAACAAGAGGATGCCTTCAATGAACTACGAAAGTGCCTTCAAAGCCATCTTGTTCTGGCGCATTTTGAGGGTTAGCGGAAACCGATATCCACACGGATGCAAGCAATTTAGGTCTTGGGGCCGTGCTCATCCAATGGCAAAACGGACAAGAAGAAGTCATTGCGTATGCCAGTCGCACTTTTTCGAAAGCTGAGGTGAACTACTCAGCGACCGAGAAAGAATGCCTTGCCGTGGTATGGGCTATCAGCAAGTTTCGACCATATTTATATGGTAGGCCTTTTTGAGCTATAAGCGACCATCATTCGCTATGCTGGCTGGCTAATCTCCAGGACCCATGTGTACGATGTGGCTTGCACGATGGAGCTTGCGATTACAGGAGTATGATATCACGCTTGTGTACAAGTCAGGTTGCAAGCACAGTGATGCGGACTGCTTGTCACGTGCTCCGATTCAACCTGCTGCTTCTGCTTCCACCGAGGATGGCGAAGATTTTATTTTCTTGGGAGTGTGACACCATCAGAGATAGCACATCAGCAGCGATCCGACCCTGAGATACTCCTCTTGATCAAGTACCTACAAGGACAGTCTGTCAATGTTCCACGACCTTTTGTCCGCGGCTTGTCAGATTTCATTCTATATAAAAGGAACTTTGACAACAATACAGCGACATTCCTGCTTGTCATCCCTTCACCTCTGCGACCAGAGATTTTGTAGGCTTGCCACGACGATCCATCAGCTGGACACTTAGGAGTAAGCAGAACGTTAGCACGCATCCGCGCTAAATACTACTGGCCGAAGTTGCTTAGCTCTGTACGACACTATGTCAGAACCTGCCAAAACTGCCAAAGACTTAAAACGCCACCACTAAAACCAGCAGGTCTCCTTGAACCTATAGAACCACCAGAAGCCCCATTCACACAATCGGGAATGGACTTACTGGGCGCATTCCCTACGTCGTCATCAGGAAAACGGTGGATAATAGTTGCGACCGACTATTTAACCAGATATGCCGAGACAGCGACTCTTGTTAAATGATCAGCCAATGAAGTAGCCGAAGCCTTAGTCTCCAACATTGTACTGCGGTACGGAGCTCCAAAAGCGTTGATCACGGACCGAGGGACTGCATTTACGGCCGACCTGACGAAATGTATTATGAAATGGACGCACACCAGTCATAGGAAAACGACGGCATATCATCCTCAAGCAAATGGTCTTATGGAACGACTCAACAGAACGCTGGCTGATATGTTGTCAATGTACGTTGATATAGAACACTACTTGGGACAAAATATTATCCTATGTAACATTCGCCCATAACACTGCGATGCAAGAGACAACACGGATGACGCCATTCCAGCTTGTTTTTGACCGGACAGTAACAACACCATTAGATGCAATGTTACCTATTGACGAGACGCCCGAGAATTACTATGACGTTCACGACTACATACAAAGAGCAGAAGAAGCCAGACAGCTGGCACAATATCGCATTCTCCAACAGCAGAAAACCGACACGCATCGATACAATCTGCGAAGAAGAGACGTTCAGTACACACCAGGAGTTTGGGTGTGGATTCCTGTACAAACAGGATATTTCATGCCGACGGCGGCATCTCACGGAAACTGTGCATGTCATCAAGATGAAACCATATCACGACAGGCAATGAAATGCCGAAGATACAACGTTCTTTGACGTTAATGACATCCCCGACGAGGGTTTGTAAATGCCATGCAACCAGCTCGACACAAGCATCGGGACGATGCACTCTGGAAAGAGGGGCAATGACACAATGTGACTTCAAATTACGCGCGCTAGCCGATACTTGTGCCCTCTAGATGGTTTGCGACGCACGAGCCTGCGGGACCCAGCTGCGCGTGAACCGTGTTGGGAAAAAAGAAGAACGTAGAAGAAGAGGCTGAAGTGAATTCTCGAGACAATCTAGCTGTGTTATTCTCGGTCACAAGTTCGCCCTGCCTAGGTTAGCCTACTAAAAGAGTTCATCGAAGAATGCGTTACAATATCCTAGTTACCCCGCCTTATTCCTTGATCCACAATTCCCCCGTATTTGTATAGTACAATTTCCCAATCCCGAAAACGCCACTTTTAACCACAACACAATGCTTGCTAAGCGAGGAAACGTGAGAAAAGATGTAGTGAATGGAAATGCCACCTTGAGATTTTCTGCACTGTGACGTCATAAATTTTGAAAATATTTACTGGGTTTAAGTAGCTTTTACTCGATAAAATTTTATTGTATAATGTGATCGCCATTGACATACGAAGTTTTAGAAAATTTCATCGAGCCAATGTCGTGAAAATGTGAAACATACATTTGGAAATTTTTAACGTCACGCACGAAGATTAACGCGCGAAATTTGAAAATGAAGTTTGCTTTCCCTGAATATTTCTCTTTAGTGTACCTTAACGATTTTGACGCACTCGTACATTTAACAGTGCACCTCTTCTGAAACTGGTCGGATCTATAGCGCTTCGGTTCCCAGATACACCCACAGAAGGCGTAATTGCCGCGGTCGTTGATTGAATGTGGCTAATCCACCCAGGTATACGTGTGGTCTTAGTCAAATTAGGCAAGGCATTGTAGGGGAACATAAATAAGCCATCCATACATCAGTCCATTGTGTATGTGGCATTTCTATATTCGGGGATGAACGTTCGTCGCAATCGTGCGGTCGCTACAAAGGCGGGGCTTCCCTCGAATCCCTTTTACTTCGGCAGTAGTTACGGCATCGTGTGCCTAACTATACTAGGGGCGTCAACGCACTTAAAAAAATCTGAAGTGAAAATCGAATCGGAGCTGATTGACCCACATATTTTCCTTTGAGCATTTAGTCTTATCAGCACTTCATCGCTCGCCAACTGCAGTTAGCCGGTAAGATTTTTGTTCACCGCCGTTTTTTCCAGAGGGTACTTTTCTCACGTATTGATTTCCTGTTTTTCTCCTTCTTTTCAGGAATTTTTTTTTCAGAACTTCTGCGTCCGAGAGGTTCATTTGGAGCCCCTTCTTTTCTGGAGCATTTGTGTGGGTTTTGTTCCCTTTTTCCTTCGACAAGTCTTTTTTTGTTCTGTGTTGGAAATAAAAAAAGCGTTTCTTTGATAATGTTCGTTCCTCGTATGTTCAGTAGAATATTAGGGGCAAAGCTCCTTATAGTGGCACCCGTTCGTCCCTCGTAGTCGTAGTCGTAGTGTGTAACCAGTGTTACATTTTGACCTGCAAGGTGACGCCGGTGGGATATTTCTCTGGTGCTTTGTTGAACAATAAAAAGTTCGCGGCGTGCGCGTTAACTAAAAGCTGAATGCTCCTGTCTCTCATTCCCCCTTGGGAGCCATTGGCATGTACATTGAGCACTATCTGACAGAAAAAGGTTGCTACGTTATACTCGCTGAGCGTAACCTCCTTGGTTTTAGAAAGGTTTAGCGAGCGTTGGGCCGCAGTGCTATGAATACAGTGAACTACTATATACCATGAATTCGAGGTGGTTAAAGGTGGGAAGTAGACCCGAAGTGCAAGCCGTAAGAAAGTGTGCGTGTGCCACCTCTCGTTTAGTCCTTGGAATGTCCGCTGGATGGCGGTGCTTCTATATGGGCAATATATTGACACGTGCGGTTCTTTTGGTTTACGAAGGAAGACGCTATCACTTTCTGTTAAGCGCAACGCAGGCCGCGTTTATCCTGTATGCCACTCTGGAACGCGTTACGACGCGTGTATAAAAAGACTGACACGTGCGGTTCTTTTGGTTTACGAAGGAAGACGCTATCACTTTCTGTTAAGCGCAACGCAGGCCGCGTTTATCTTGTATGCCACTCTGGAACGCGTTACGACGCGTGTATAAAAAGCCGGCGCAGTGCGCCACTGGGGGTCTTTTCTTTTTTTCCGTCGGCCGACGACTGTTCACGCCGCTGTTGCTATGAGTTGTGTTGGGCCCTGTTTTGCTGGGCACAAGTTCGCCCAATAAACAGTTCGCCTGACACCGCCCTGACTCCTGCATGCTTCCTCTCAAGTGCTGCGTGTATCACAACCTCGTGACATCTGGTGGAGGTGCTTCTCGGTCCATGTACCGTACGCCCCCGTCCAGCCGTGAGCCAAGCCCAAGCCGCCAAGAGGACGACGCCGACCCGGTCGTTCGAGTGAGCCGAAGACAACAAGGACTACCGCCCGAATACCTGCCGCTCCCCGACAAGGACAAGAAAACAAAGGCTGCTACGAAGCCGGCATCCACGATGACGGAAGCAAGGTCTTCGGCAACCGTGGTCGTCAACCAGCCCAAAGAGCCGCCTACCTTCCGCGGATCGACCTACGAAGACCCGGAAAGCTGGCTTGACATTTACGACCGCGTCGCAGCCCTCAATAAGTGGGACCCGGACGACAAGCTGCGTCATGTGTATTTTTACCTGGAAGACGCCGCAAGGACTTGGTTCGAGAACCGCGAGTCAACGCTTCGAACCTGGGACGACTTCCGCGTTGCTTTCCTGCGCACCTTTGCAAGCGTCGTGCGGAAGGAAAGAGCCGCATCACTGCTTGAAACTCGGGTGCAGCTCCCCAACGAAAACGTAACGATCTTCACGGAGGAGATGACGCGACTTTTCCGCCACGCCGACGCCGACATGTCTGAGGACAAGAAGGTTCGCCTGCTTATGCGAGGAGTGAAGCAGGAGCTCTTCGCCGGACTGATCAGAACCCCGCCAAAGACGGTACAAGAGTTCCTCTCCGAGGCTACCACCATCGAGAAGACTCTTGAAATGCGGACCAGCCAATACGATCGGCGCATGTCGCCAGACGTCGCAGAAGTCCGAGGACTCTGTCCCGACGACCTGCGCGAGACCATACGTGCTATTGTTCGTGAAGAACTGCGCCGCATGTTGCCATCGTCTCAGCCCCAAGTCGCCTCTCTCGAAGACGTAGTCCGCGAGGAACTACAGCGCTCACTGAGCGTTCCTGAAGGCCACAGCCCCAACCGGAGGCGATGACCTACGCCGCTACTGCACGACGACCTGTCGCCGCTCCTCGCCAACACCAGAACCCAACGTCTCCGCAGTTTCGTCGCCAGCCACCGCCGCCACCCCCGACGCCTTCCCGCTCGCCAGTAATCCAGCGCTCACCGAGGAAAACTGACGTTTGGCGCACCCCGAACCACCGCCCACTATGCTACCACTGCGGCGAAGCCGGGCACACCTACCGCTACTGCCAGTACCGTGAGATGGGACTGCGTGGCTTCGACGTGAACGCGCCGCGTCTGCGCCCAGGTGAGCGACCTCGCGACATCGCCGACTACATCGCCGGATCGCAGTGGCAACGACGACAACCATCCCGTTCACCTTCGCCTGGCCGCTACGTCTCCCCGGATCGCCGCCTCCCCGGACACGTCTCCCCGACACACGTCTACGTCTCCCCGGACACACAGACAGATGCATGGATGGACGCATGAACGGACGCAGGGGTGGATGCAAGGACGGATGCACAAACAAACGCACGCACGGACAGGCGGATGGACGCATAGACGGGCACACAGACGGACGCATGGACGGACGGAAGCAAGAACGAATGGACGCGTCCGAATGCTTCGCCCCACTCTGCATCATTCACTCTGTGGATATGCTGCCATTTTTTTAAGGCTACTGCGTCTGCTGTCGTCTTCGTTCGTACTGCTACTTTGCACTCGTCTTCCACTTGTCAATCGTTCTAGGCGACGGCGCTATGTCGGAGGAGAATGAGGCGTTCAAGCAGGGGCGTTGTTAGGGGTAGCGGGCCCATGCCCCCACCCCGAAGTGTTATTTCGCCATGGCATAGAGAGTGCAAAAAAAACTATTCAAGGAGGTGCCCCCCCTAAAATAAAAAAAATATGTTCCCCCCTTCTCCTGCGAAAACATTTCCTGGCTTCACCTGGCGTTCCAGTAAAAACTTCGCAGATATCGAGCTGCAGACAGTGGAAACGACAGTATTGACTTCAATGTATTGTGCATAAAACGTAGTGTATGTACCATACCGTATGTTTAATGGTCAAGTTGAAGAGCAATCAGCGAATGACATTAGCTAACGCTCGTTTTTTGCCAGCACCTGGTGAAACAAGTGCCCCACTACCTAGCGATGGAGGTACTGACCAGAGGAGAAAGACTCTTCGCAGTCGCTGATTGATGCGTGGCTCGTGTAAAATGGCGGCAAACACCAGCTGTGCGTAAGTGGGGGGAGGGGGGGAGCCGGAAAGGAGGCAGTGGTCGATAAGAAGTAAAATTTAGGGACTACAATGTGACCCTTACAGCTAGAAATTTTGACCCGTTAGTCTTGTGGTGTGAATGGCCCACTGCACTGTCTGTCTGTCTGTCTGTCTGTCTGTCTGTCTGTCTGTCTGTACCGGCTGCCTAAGGCTGGTTAACCTCCCTGCCGTTCTTTCTTCATACTTTCCTTCCTTCCTTCGTCCCAGCCACCAAGGATACCACAGGACAAGCGAGGCCCTGGAATAATTAGGGAAAGAAAGTGCGCATGAACGTTGTTTAAACATAGGGGAGTGTTGCCTACTCCTCCTTTTCAAGAGTAACTGTTTGTCGCCACCCGAGCATTCATTTTCCTAGAATGGCACACTGTGGTCAGCAAAAACCATTCGGCCTTCGATATCGGCTTATGTTATCCACTAGAAGCAGACGTATGGTCTTTGTCATCACTTTTTGCTATCCAGAGCAAGCTGTTGCTGTGGAGCCAGACTTGGATGCCATATCTAGGACAGCCCCGCCGCGGTGGTCTAGTGGTTAAGGAACTCGGCTGCTGACCCGCAGGTCGCGGGTTCGAATCCCGGCTGCGGCGGCTGCATTTCCGATGGAGGCGGAAATGTTGTAGGCCCGTGTGCTCAGATTTGGGTGCACGTTAAAGAACCCCAGGTGGTCGAAATTTCCGGAGCTCTCCACTACGGCGTCTCTCATAATCATAGCGTGGTTTTGGGACGTTAAACCCGACAAATCAAATCATATCTAGGACACGTCATAAATACGTCATACCAATTTGGGAGTCCAGTGCATGTTTATGGCGTTGGACTGTTGAGTCGAAGATCGCAGGATCGAATCTCAAACTGCGTTGCCGCATTTCGTGGATAAAGCCACGGAGGAAGGAAAGATAACGAGAGGCCCTGACGTCACTCGTTGGGAAGGCGCGATGAAGCCGGAAGTCGGCCATATTGACTAGGCGAATTCTCCTCTCTTGTTTACATGTGAATGCGAAGCAGAATGTGCGACTCCCTCTCTGTCTCATAAAGCACGTGGTCTGCGCGCCGCGTGCGTCGGTGCTATCCGAAACCAGCGGAACGGATTTCAACACGCTGTCTTGCCGCGATATGGTTGACGAAATTTCTGCGTATGGCTGTTGTACTCTTGCACTGCCGGCGTTAACGATAAACACGGCAAGTTGCACGTTAAGCTTTTTTTATTTGATGTGTTCTTTGTGAAAATAAAGATTATTTCGGACATTGCCGCGCGACGAACCAGGCACCAAAATTTGTGCAGCTTCTTTCAGATCACTTTTCCCGCTTTTGCGCTTCTCTTTAGGTTTTCTGAAATTTGCGGTCAAGCTGTGGGCTAGACACAACGATAAAAAAAGAAAAAAATGTCTTCCTGCAATGAACCCGAAGGTCCGTAATTATGCCAGTAAAGTCGGCGTCGGTGGAGCTTATGTGAGTGGCAGCCCGTTGAGTTTGCGCCGGCCTCTTTGTTTTTGCCCTTGTTTTGTCCAACGCGCACTGGTTCCTACGGATATTCCAAAGCCCACGATTTCATTAGGACGAAAGCAGCGAAGACCACCCGAAAGTGCGGTGGGAACACGTCTGCAGTGTGATTCAAGCGCACTAGTAGCTACGGCTAACGGAGACCACGATCGCGTTAGGGCGAAAGGTGGGAAAGTTAGCCGAAGGAATGCGTAAGAAAAGGTCTGCGGGAAGCTTCACGCGTCGACACAGCCGCCAAGGACGGCAGGGAAAGCCAGCCGAATGCGAGGGAAGACGTCTCCGGGATAAGTGGGCAGTCGATAGAGAAAAATATAGAAGGCGCTTGTTTCTGTCTTCCTTATCTGGAACAGAGCTCAGAGCCAACCGGTAACTGTACAGGAACACGAAAAGCAAGATTATATTACAGTCTTAATAAGGGCCTGTGGACCACAAATGCGTCGTCCGTTGTCATAAGAAGCAACACCGCTTAACTGTCACTAACCTGCAAGGCATTCAGTGAACGAATTCTTGAGCACAGTCGTTATCTTCTATGATGGCTTTTCAGCATAATTTTGACGAACGCTGCAAATTCGGAGTACGTATACGCGCGCTCGTTCAGTGGTTTCTAGTTCAGACACCTGATTACAACCACCACAGGAGGAAAATCGCGTAGCTAACAATACGGCACAAAGAATGGATGCTGTCGAACACCTGCAGTACGCCGCGGTTAGGGGCGAGGTCCATGAAAACGCGCACACCGCCGCTGGACCGCCTGAACGATGCCGCACCGCACTACATCAACAATAAAAAAAAGCCGCCATTGTGCCTAGTGAATATGGCCGCGCGTGACGTAATTTCCGCCACATTTTTTACGCCCTGCGCCGGCTGAGCATTCCCTCTCCTTACCTTTCCTTTCTCCGTGGGATAAAGCGATAATTTTCACAATAGATAGATAGATAGATAGATAGATAGATAGATAGATAGATAGATAGATAGATAGATAGATAGATAGATAGATAGATAGATAGATAGATAGATAGATAGATAGATAGATAGATAGATATGTGGTGTTTGACGTTTCAAAACCACTATATGATCATGAGACACGCCATAGTGGAGGACTCCAGAAACGCACACCTAAATCTGAGCACACAGGCCTACCGAATTTTCACCTCCAGTGAAAATGCAGCCGGCGAAGCCGGGATTCAATCCCGCGACCAGCGGGTCAGCAGCCTAGGTCAGCATATCAGCCAATAGACCAACGCAGCGCGGCAAGGAAAATGATAGGCGTAATCCTAAGGGACAAGAAGAGAGCAGAGGGTATCCGGAAACAAACTGGTGTTAAGGGCACCACAGTCGACAGGGCATGTAGCGCGAAGGCAAGATTACCGCTGGTCATTAAGGATCACAGACTGGATTTCAAGACAAGGCAAGCATGTGAGCGGTAGACAGAAAGTTAGGTGGGCAGATGAGACTAGGAAGTTTGCGGGTATAAAGTGGCAGCAGCGGGACCGTGCTCACTGGCGGAGCATGGGAGAAGCCTTTGTCCAGCAGTGGGTGTAGTAAGGCTGGTGGTGATGGTGATGATGATCATATTCGCCTTTTTGTAAAATTGCAGGTTTCTTCCAGTATAAGTAAGTACCGAGATAATGCAGTTGGTAATACTATACTCTGTTAAAGGGACCCTGAAACGGCTTTGACGATTTCGTTACTAACACATTGGGCCGGTAGTCCAAGTGCGAAGGGTTATTTAGAGACCAATTTGAGGTCTCCGCGCAAACTGTGTAATTTATTACAATGCTTAAAAGCTGCGAATCGCTCCAGATCACTGCAGATTGCAACGTTTCATTTGTGGCTCGCTGTTGTTACCGGGCAGTCGTGTCGTTAGTGTGCTCCCGGCGTGTCGGCAGGTCTCCCAGAATTACACCTGTGGGATCAAGTTGCCCCTCGATCTTCTGCTATCGGCAACTGCACACGCACAGACGACGAAGAAAAGCACCGGCTCACGTTTTTTGAGGACAGCGTAGCGCGAGCCGTATTACATTCATACCAACGCAAGCTCAGGAAGACGAGCAGCATGATAAGGAAAGAGCCCAAGAGGCGGCCCCGCAGTGAGTGTCGTACATTTTCTCTTTCTACGCGCTGTCTTTCCCGTGTTTACATACACGTTCTCTACACTATCTTTCTCGCAAGGGCCTTCTGTCTTTCGCATAAGAGTTGATCTAGTTAGTGGGCATTCATGTTCGGGACGGGGCGTGCGAACACGAGAGAGAAGTTGAGAGGCCGAAAACTCTGTTTTGGTGCCTCAACATCACTCGCGTTCGTGTTCTAACGCGGCCCCCTTTTAAACTTTTTATCTAAAATCCCGCGGAAAATTTGGAAAAGCGTAGCGTCCCTGGAAATCTGTTGCATCTTCGAAGGCATAGCCCAGCTTTCGTGCTGGAACACGTTCGCTTTCGATTTCGATTCGCGTTCCGTTCAGAGAACTCCACCGAGTGCTTTTCTTTTGAGAACTCGATTACCATACGCGACCGACACTCCGCAAGAAAGAAAGGGGAAGCCAGAGTGTTTGCTTGCTTGCTTGTTCCTTTCTTTTGTGGCTCTCACCCACTATGGGGGATTGGCCAAGAAGCTGGTGGGTAATGCAAGTCAATACCTTTAGATTTTCTAGACTAGGGGATATGATTACTGTGTTTTGACTGTGAAATTATTTTGTAAAAAAAAGAAAAAAAGGGGGGGGAGAGAAAGAATAGAATTTGTTGATTATCTGAGTTGGAATCGTTATATGAAGTTTTTCTGAAAGTTGAATCATTGCAGTGTATCAGCTAAATAATAAGTGGTAGTGTGGCTAGTAAAATTCCAGAGCTGATCGCTGACTCAGCAAGGTAATCTTTTTGTGTTATATATGAATTCGCAGAGAGCACCGCAGATGTTCCTGTCGCTGTGTCCCAATGAAGTGGCTCCAAAAGACAAAATATTGGGAGTATTATGTGATATTCCTAGTTTTTTGAATAAAATTTCGAAGCAGTTTTTTCTTTGATTTTTGAAACGATGATATGTGATAAGAAAATGGTCGATATGTTCAGGTTCGTTACAGCTTGAGCACAGAGGGGATGGCACCAGACCAGACCTGTTTAAGTAGAAATTAAGAGGTGGTACGCGGCAACGTAATTTTGTTATCAAGACTTCCAATTTACGCGTGGGACACCATTTATTTTCCATGTGAAGTGCAGGTGCGAGAAATCTGGATTCGCTATCATGATTTTTGATGAGTCTTCAAGAAGGGAAAGTTTTCTAAACCTCGCTGTTGTTACATAAGCTGTAGGAGGCATGATTGGCTCATTCAGAAGATCAATAGATGTTCGCGCAAGTGTGTCAGCCATCTCGTTTATAAATATACTACGATGGCCTGGCACCCATATCATTCGCACTAGACGAATGTTTGCTGGTATAATGATTTAAAAGTTTCTAGTACTGCTGATGTCGACGACGATGATAAAAATGAACACACGGAATACGAGTCAGACATTATCACAGCTGTCGAATGAATCGCAGGAAGTTTACGAATAGCTAGTATAACGGCCATTATTTCCGCTTCAAATATTGGTGTATAATCTGGGAGGCGTAATGAAAATGACCAGAATAATGAGAGAGAAAAAATACCTACACCTACCTTCTCGCCACTCATAGATGCATCCGTTGCAATTACTATATTAGTACCTAATTGAGACAGGTGTTGTTCTAATAAACCAATCAAATATTTATAGGGCAAGTGTTTAGCGTTCATGGGGAAGATATCCTCAAATTTTATTTGCACTTGGCCGATTGGTTTGACAGATGGTGTGATCTCGAATATATTAACATTTAAAGCATCTAGAAGTGTTTGAACAAATAGCACTTGGGGTTTATATACACGGGACCAGTGCTCATTGAAAAAGAAACCAGGCTCGGCAAAGAATACAAATTGTCGCCTTCTTAAAGTGGATTATTTTAAATAGGTTTTTACTGCTAAAATACGAAATCGTCAAGCAATGTGGGTATCCGAGCTTCTTGATACAAAACATTGTTAGCTGTGAATTTTGGCACACCTAAACAACTACTTAGAGCTTCCCGCTCTAAGAGAATCAGGGGGTTTAATTTGTATGCTGGTCCACCAGAGAATAGTACTCATCCGAATTCAAGAATCGAACGAACGTACATGCAATAAATCATGATCAGTGTATCTCTGCGAAGACCGGAACGGAGGCGGCCAAGCCTACTTATCATTCCAACAGCGCGTGTAGCCTTAATTTTAATATATTCAATGTGGTCACGCCAGCTCAGTTTTTGATCGTACAGTACACCTAGATATTTAATACAGTTAACCTGGGGAATTATTTCTTGATGGTACTGAAGAGAAATAGTAACTGGTGCGTCCAATAGAAAAACTATTATAGCACTTTTAGTTACGTTCAGGTTCATATGAATTTTCTGAAACCAGGTTTCCATAGTTGCCAAATAACACTGTAAAGTCGAATGCAGTAAATAAATATAGCTGTCAGATGCAAAGAACGCGATATCATCTGCATATACATATACTTGTACCTTATCACTCAGTGGTATTGAACTTAACAAAATGTTAAATAGCACAGGCGATAGATTAGAGCCTTGAGTAACACCTCTCGTTTGGCTATACTTCGGTGCGGAAACACCTCGTTTGAAGCAATAAAATTTTCTGTCTTTTAAAAATTCGTATATCCAATTTGTTATGTACTGCGGGAACGAAAGCTCTTTTAGGACATTGATAAGAATAGGATATTCAACACTGTCATATGCCTTGACTAAATCAAGGGTTACTAGGGCCGCATATTGTCGTCTGTGCCGAGCAAGCTTTATACGAGCCTCTAAATCAACATGCGCCCACCATATAGAGTAACCTGGTCTAAATCCAATCTGGCACGCACTGAGTATCGCATTATCTGTTATGAACTTTGTAACTCTAATGTAAAGTATTCTTTCTATTAACTTAAGTACGTGTGATGTTAAAGCAATTGGCCTAATGTTATCTATCTGCATTCCTAGTCCCTGTTTTTTAAGAAGCGGTATTATTTTTGCAAGTGTCCAGTCAGAAGGTATCCAACTATTTTCAAGTGAATAGTTGACAACGTTAAGGAGGTCTTCAGGAGAGATGTCGAATAATATTTTTAACATTTCTGAAGTGACACCATCTGGTCCAGGACCTGTGTTTGGCAGAATACGAACGACGTGCGCAAGTTCATTCCTACTTACTTCAATAAAATCATTTCCGAATGACGGTTTTGCACACTTTATTTTGATTTGTGATGTAAATCTCTTCTCCAATCCTAATGCAATTTCAGTTAATGTATCTTCCAACTCAGTTGGAGAAAAAATAACGGAGTCAATATTTACATGCGCTGTAATAGCTTTACGATTACGGAGAAATCTGGATAGAGCTTTCTTGTTGCCGCTCTTGGATAGATAGCTGTACCGTTTTTCTTCATAATCGTCCTTCGCTAATGAAACTGTTCTCTTAAAGGTAACTTTAGCAAATAAATAATTTCCCCAATTAATCGGACATTGGTTGGTAAGAAGTTTTTTTCATGCAGCGTTGCGATGTCTATAATCTCTGGCGCAATCCACATTCCACCAGGCAGATATCAATTTTCCCTTTGTTGAAGATATAGTGAACTGTGATTTTTTGATTGTACACTTTAGGTTGGAACAAAGGCTCATAGCTTTCATATTTGCTTTCATGTTGGGCAAGGAAGACAGCGTTGACTGTAAGTTCTTTTTGAATTTAGAGTAGTTTACGAAACTTTGCTCCTGGCGATCTACCGTCACTAAAGGAATGCTGACTTCAAATACCAAGGGGCAGTGATCACTACTTGTAGCGGTATCAAGAACAGTCCAAGATGATATTGTCACACTTGAGCTAGCAAATGTCAAATCTAAGACGGACCTCGAATTACATCGAACGAATGTCGGAACTGTGGAGTTCCAACAAATAAGGTTATTCCGATTAGTCCAGTCCCACAACCGTTTTCCCGATGAATCAGTGCGGAATCCCCATGAAACGTGATGAGAATTGAAGTCTCCCACAAATAGTATCCTGTTTTTGCAAAAACTCAGTCACGTCAAGGGCTCTTTCATCTTGTATTCCAGCCGGAAAGTAGTTGTTGACTATAGATAGTGGCGCACATCCAGGAAAGTGAATTTCCAGAACCAATACTTCATAATCGTGTGATATTTGTTGGTAAACTAAGTGTGCTTTATGACAAATTTTGGATGAAATGAAAAGCATTAATCCTCCACCACGTGAGTCTCGGTCCAGTCGAAAGGACTGATAGTTTTTTAGATAGAAGTTTTGATCAGCAGACAGCCAAGTTTCTTGTAAAATTATGACGTCTGGAGATTGTTGAGAAATTAGGTATAATAAGTCTGTAGTTGCAGAGAGAATTGAACGGCAGTTCCACTGAAGTACTCTAAGGCACCCTATGGTGATAAGCAAGCAGTAGCAACTGCTTGATCTAAGATACTATCTTTTAAAAAGTCCGCTTTAGTTCTAGGTTCCTTCACACTCTTTTTCGTTTTTGGATGAGAAGAATTATTAAGTTTGCTAGTGGGTGATCTGGTGCGTTTCAAAAGGCGAGCACCCATATCTACATCCCGATTACTTATTGAATCTGAATCAGATATACCTTCCTGCTCAGTTGTGTTAAATCTGGAAGGCATTGCCTCATTATCGATAGAGACATCTGACTGATGTTCGGCAGGTTTATTAATTGAGGCACTAGGAGGTTGGATACGCTTAGTTATACGATCAGATGCGCCCGCCATCTGTGAATCCATAATAATATTGAGTGAGTCGGATAGATTGAGTAAAAATTTTTCTAATACTTTTTCTACGGCCTTTTCTACCATAGCAGAAATGGACTGAGAAAGTGATGCATCCATAAAAAGAGGTGGACGAGCGGCTATGCTGGCATAACCCTGATTCCTGCTTTGAATTTCTGCAATTACTTCTCTACGAGAGCATCGTCTCCTTTCAATGATTTCAATCACCTGAAGTTCCTTTGATCTTGCAGGACAGTTAGGATCGTCTGCAGCGTGATTTTCCTTGCAAAAACAGCATGTCTTATTGTCTGATTGACACTCAGCAGTACTATGACCAGCCCCGTATATGGCCCCGCATATGCGGCATCGAGTCTCCGATCGACAACCTTTAGTACTGTGCCCAAGGCGCCAACATTTAGCACATTGCAGCGGACGGGGAGCCAAAACTTCGACCTTATAGATAAGCGGCCATGCCTTGATCTCCGAAGGGCGATCTGTTCCAGCGAATGTGGCAATTACAGTTTCAGTGGGAACTTTCTGTTGGTTTTCTTGTTTGGTACAGCGGTAAACAGAAATAACACCTGCTGGGGAAAAGATGTCCAAGACTTCTGCTGTGCTTAGACTTGCTTCTACCCCCCGAACCAATCCTTTGCAGCAAGCTAGATGAGGCGGGATAAAAGAGCTCACCGGATGTGATGCAAAAGTAGTGCAATACCGAAGGTCTTGGATGCAAGCCTTGTCTGGTGAGCAGCACAGTATCCCCCCGCGTCCAAACTGACGAACCTCTGTTATCAGTAGAGAGTGGGGAGTGATTGCACGAAGTTTCGTTTGGATTGTCTTGGGATTTTTCATGCGGATGAACCCACCGGTGGTCAGCCCCAAAGCGACAGGAACGCTACGGGTTCCATTGAGGAGAAACAACTCCAGGGGAAGATCTTGAGGGGGAACAGAGGCTGACCAGAGGGCAGGCCTCTGGCCCGGAGAAGAAACAGACATGAAGTAAGAAGAAGTTACACTTATCAATGCACTAAAACAGATGCGGAACAAGAGGTAGAACAAGAGGCCAGAGTGTTTTTTGAGGAATGGGACGCGCGCAGCGTCTTCTTTTTCTTTCGCCGCGCGTACCCGTTGCTTTATAGACGTTCTATTTTGTGCTGCAGGGCTGTCACAAACCGCGTCGTGTTCTCGATCTATGCCACTCGTTCCTAATTGTTGAGGTTTTACGTCTAGAAAACCGCGATACGATCAATATTTTTTTTTCGGTTCCTTTGTTTTGCTTGTGGAGCCTCGCTGATTCACCCTCGTTCAGAGAGTCTCGCTGGTTTACAATTAGGAGGCATGTCATTCATATATATTGTTACGTTTGAAGGAGACTGGTAGACGTTGAAAGGGGCCGTTTATTAGGTCGTGAGGGGCAGTTCAGATGCGGCCGACTGGTTAAAGATCCTCCTGATCCTCTTCTTTCTCTCTCGCTCTGGGTGACCAGTGCGTTCACCGTATATGCCTCTTTTTCTTCGTGCATGTACGCAACATTCCTCTCCGCGCAGACGAAGGCCGCCGGACGAGTCAGTCGAGTTGTTGGGGCGTGTACAGTTTCAGGCGCGCAACATGAACCACTTGAGCCCCGCCGTGGTGGTCTAGTGGCTAAGGTACTCGGCTGCTGACCCGCAGGTCGCGGGATCGAATCCCGGCTGCGGCGGCTGCATTTCCGACGGAGGCGGAAATGTTGTAGGCCCGTGTGCTCAGATTTGGGTGCACGTTAAAGAACCCCAGGTGGTCAAAATTTCCGGAGCCCTCCACTACGGCGTCTCTCATAATCATATGGTGGTTTTTGGACGTTAAACCCCACAAATCAAGCAATCATGAACCACTTGAGTTTTGGCAGCTCGTCGACCACTCGCCGTGACACGAGCTATTACATAGTTGACCTCTGTAAGTCTGTCGACGATGACAAAAGATTCATCGTAAGTGGCCAAAAACTTTTGGCATAACCCGCGCTTGCGCATCGGAGTCCACAACCACACCAGATCACCACGGCGATAAATCACTGGTCGATGGTGAATGTCATAGCGTGCCTTCGCTTTGTCTTGCGATGCCAATGCGCGTAGTCGAGCTATGCGACGCGCCTCTTCGGCGAGGCAGAGAGTCTCGGCGACAGTGACGTTGTCGTGGTCACGGAAAGACAATATTGTGTCGATTGTGTGCCGGGGCGAACGTGCATAAAGCAAAAAGAAAGGGCTATAGCCTGTAATCTCATGCTTCGCGGTGTTGAACGCGTAAGTAATGAACGAGAGTACGTCATCCCAGTTCTTGTGATCGCATGAGACATACATAGACAACATGTTGATAATGGTGCAGTTGGTACGCTCCGTCAGCCCATTAGTTTGGGGGTGGTATGGTGTCGAGTGACGCAGGCGGGATTCACATAAACGGAGTAGCTCCTCCACGACATCCGCTGTGAATTGGCGTCCACGATCACTGATAATCAGGCGAGGTGGGCCATGTCGGAGGATGACGTACTGTAACAAAAACGACGAGACTTCAGTGGCAGTTGCGGAGGGGACGGCTGCCGTCTCGCAGTAGCGTGTGTGGTAGTCGACGCAAACAATTATCCATCGGTTGCCCTTAGCCGATTTTGGGAAGGGGCCCAGAAAGTCAATGCCCACTTGTTCGAAAGGTGCGCTTGGAGTAGGCATCGGCTGTAGAAGACCAGCTGGACCAGTTGATGGACGTTTGTGACGCTGACATTGCATGCAGCTTGCCACATAACTCTCCACAGACTTCTGCATACCAGGCCAATAAAAGCGCTCTTTAGTCCGGTGAAGCGTCCGCGCCAAACCTAAATGTCCAGATGTAGGGTCGTCGTGCATGACACTCATAATAACTGTTCGCAGGCTCTCCGGGACCACTAGAAGGAAACGCGCGCCACTGCTGGAGAGGTTCCTTTTGAACAACAGTTCATCACGCGTACAGAAACGGCGTGAACTAGTGGAAGCGGATGCAGCGGCGAATAGTGGTGCTAGTTTAGCATTTTTCCGCTGTTCTGCTCTGAAACTGCGATAGTCCGGGAACGTAGGCGACACAGACGCTACAAGCTTGTCAAGGTCATCGGATTCACAATCTGTTGTGCTAAGTGGCATACGTGAAAGACAGTCCGCGTCAGCATGTCGACGACCACTCTTGTAAGCGACGGTAAAACTGTATTCTTGTAGCCGGAGTGCCCAGCGTACAAGACGGCCACAAGGGTCACGAAGGTTGACAAGCCAACAGAACGAGTGGTGGTCGGTTACGACTGTGAATGGGCGTCCGTACAGGTAAGACCTAAACCGCTGAATTGCAAATAATACCGCCAGGCATTCTTGTTCGGTAACAGTGTAGTTTTGTTCTGGCCTGCTTATTGAGCGACTTGCGTATGCGATGACGTGTTCGCGGTCACCGTAACGTTGTACTAGGACGGCTCTAATACCTATGCCGCTAGCATCCGTATGAAGCTCTGTCGGAGCAGAAGGACTGAAGTGCTGAAGGACGGGTCGTGACGTCAACAAAAACTTCAATTGACGAAACGAAGAATCGCACTCCGGAGTCCACTCAAAGGAATTGTCCTTTCGTAAGAGGCATGTGAGAGGGTACGCAATGTCGGCAAACTTCGGAATAAAGCGGCGGAAGTATGAACAAAGCCCCAGGAATCTACGAAGCTCCTTGACGGAACGCGGCGCATTGAACGCCTCAACTGCTGCTGTCTTCTGGGGGTCAGGGCGGATGCCATCCTTGTCAACGAGATGCCCGAGCACAAGCGTCTGGCGGTCTCCGAAGGGGCATTTCTTCGAGTTTAAAATTAGGCCAGCGTTTCGGATGCAGTTCAAAACAGTGTCCAGACGAGAGTTGTGTTCACTGAACGTGCGGCCAAAGATGACGACATCGTCGAGGTAGCACATGCAGATGTCCCACTTCAAGCCACGCAGAATGGTGTCCATAAACCTCTCGAACGTGGCCGGTGCATTGCACAGTCCAAATGGCATCACGTTGAATTCAAAGAGCCCATCAGGGGTTACAAAGGCAGTCTTTTCCTTGTCCTCTGGGTGCATCGGAATTTGCCAATAACCGGATCGTAAGTCTACGGAGGAAAAATAAGAGGCCGAATGTAAGCAGTCTATTGCGTCTTATATACGTGGCAGCGGGTATACGTCCTTTTTAGTCACGGCATTGAGTCGGCGATAGTCGACGCAAAATCTCCAAGATCCATCTTTCTTCTTAACGAGGATTACCGGTGCTGCCCACGGACTGGCTGACTCTTGTACCACTCCCTTTTGCATCATTTCCTGCACTTGGTCGTTGATAATTTGTCTTTCTGACGGGGAAACATGATATGGTTTTTGGCGAATCGGACCTGCCGCGCCAGTGTTGATGGTATGGCGCGTTCGAGACAGGGGGATAGGGACTACTTTGCCCTTCTGCGCAAAGCCAAATACCGAAACGTGCTTCAACAGCACATTCAATAAAGTTCGGCGCTCCGTTGAGCTAAGCGACTTATTTATCGTTGCCATAAGCGCCCCGTCCAAATTGTGACAACCAGTTTCGTCACGTTCTTCTGGTACGTCTGTGAGCTCGACAACTGATAAGGTCACGTGTTCTTTGCTGACCGAAGCTAATTTCAAACCATTGGGTAGTGTCACGGGCTCAGAGGGACAGTTTACAGTCCATAGGCCAGTTCGTCCGCCATCAAACGACACCACACATCATCATCATCACCAGCCTGACTACGTCCACTGCAGGACAAAGGCCTCTCCCATGTTCCGCCAGTTAACCCGGTCCTGTGCCTGCTGCTGCCAATTTATACCCGCAAACTTCTTAATCTCATCTGCCCACCTAACCTTCTGTCTCCCCCTAACCCGCTTGCTTTCTCTGGGAATCCAGTCAGTTACCCTTAACTACCAGTGGTTATCCTGTCTACGCGCTTCATGCCCGGCCCATGTCCATTTCTTCTTCTTGATTTCAGCTATGATATCCTTAACCCCCGTTTGTTCCCTAATCCACTCTGCTCTCTTCTTGTCTCTTAAGGTTACACCTACCATTTTTCTTTCCATTGCTCGCTGCGTCGTCCTCAATTTAAGCTGAACCTTCTTTGTGAGTCTCCAGGTTTCTGCTCCGTAGCTAAGTACCGGCAAGATACAGCTGTTATATACCTTCCTCTTGAGGGATAGTGGCAATCTACCTGTCATTATCTGAGTGTGCTTGGCAAATGTGCTCCACCCCATTCTTATTCTTCTAGTCACTTCAATCTCGTGGTTCGGCTCCGCAGTTATTACCTGCCCTAAGTAGACATAGTCTTTTACAACTTGAAGTGCACTATTACCTATCTCGAAGCGCTGCTCTTTTCCGAGGTTGTTGTACATTACTTTCGTTTTCTGCAGATTCATTTTAAGACCTACCTTTCTGCTCTCCTTGTTTAACTCCGTAATCATGAGTTGCAATTCATCCCCTGAGTTACTCAGCAATGCAATGTCATCGGCGAAGCGCAGGTTACTAAGGTACTCTCCATT
The DNA here is from genome assembly GCF_043290135.1 of Rhipicephalus microplus. Lineage (NCBI taxonomy): Eukaryota > Metazoa > Arthropoda > Arachnida > Ixodida > Ixodidae > Rhipicephalus > Rhipicephalus microplus. The sequence continues at coordinate 329,592,848 of NC_134710.1, read as the reverse complement.
AACTCTTATCCCTAACTGTTCCCACTCTAGGCTTCTGAAAACCGCCTGTAAGCACGCGGTAAATAGCATTGGGGAGATTGTGTCCCCCTGCCTTACACCCTTCTTGATTGGTATTCTGTTGCTTTCTTTATGAAGCACTATGGTAGCAGTTGATCCCCTGTAGATTTCTTCCAGGATGTTTATATATGCTTTATCGACGCCCTGATTCCGCAGTGTCTGCCTGACGGCTGATATTTCTACTGAATCAAACGCCTTCTCGTAATCTATGAAGGCTATGTATAGTGGTTGGTTATACTCTGAGCATTTCTCTATTACCTGATTGATAGTATGAATGTGGTCGATTGTTGAGTAGCCTGTTCGAAATCCTGCTTGTTCCTTTGGTTGATTGAATTCTAATGTTTTCTTTACTCTGTTAGCAATTACCTTTGTAAATAGCTTGTATACTACAGAGAGCAAGCTAATCGGCCTGTAATTCTTCAAGTCCTTGCCATCTCCTTTCTTATGTATTAAGATGATGTTAGCGTTCTTCCAAGACTCTGGTACTCTTCCCGTCAGGAGACACTTCGTAAACAGAGTGGCTACTTTTTCTAACACAATCTGTCCTCCATTTTTCAGCAGATCTGATGTTACCTGATCCTCACCAGCAGCTTTGCCTCTTTGCATGTTCTCCAAAGCTTTTCTGACTTCTTCTATCATTACTGGTGGGGTGTCATCAGGGTAACTGCTAGTTCTTATAGTATTAAGGTCGGGGTTGTCTCGGCTACTGTACAGATCTCTGTAAAACTCCTCCGCTATTTTAACTATCCTATCCATATTGGTAGTTATTTTGCCTTCTTTGTCCCTTAGTGCATACATCCTACTTTTGCCTATCCCAAGTTTCCTCTTCACTGCTTTGACACTTCCTCCGTTTTTCAGAGCGTGTTCAATTCTCTCTATGTTATACCTTCTTACATCGGACACCTTACGCCTGTTAATCAACTTCGAAAGCTCTGCCAGTTCTATTTTGTCTGTTGTACTTGTGACTTTCATGATTTGACGCTTCTTAATGAGATTCTTCGTTCCCTGGGAAAGCTTGCCAGTGTCCTGTCTAACTACCCTGCCTCCAACTTCCACTGCACACTCCGTAATGATACTCGTCAGATTATCATTCATTGTATCTATGCTAAGGTTGGTTTCCTCACTAAGAGCCGAGTACCTGTTCTGAAGCGAGACTCTGAATTCCTCTACTTTCGCTCTCAGTGCTAGCTCATTGATTGGCTTCTTGCGTATCAGTCTCTGTCGTTCCTTCCTCAAATCTAGGCGAATTCGAGACCGTACCATCCTATGGTCACTGCATCGTACCTTGCCAACCACTTCCACATCCTGCACGATGCCTGGGTGTGCACTCATTATAAAGTCTATTTCGTTCTTATTTTCGCCATTAGGGCTCCTCCATGTCCACTTGCGGTTTCCTCGTTTTCGGTAGAAGGTATTTAAAATCCGTAAATTATTGCGTTCTGCGAATTCTACTAGTAGCTCTCCTCTGGCGTTTCTAGTACCGATGCCATAATCTCCTACTGCCTGGTCTCCAGCCTGCTTCTTCCCTACCTTTGCATTAAGACACCACACAATGGGGAACCAACACATTCTTCTTCACGCAGTTTATGTGCATTGGTTCTACGCTCTCATCGAAGCTGTCAGAATCTGCGCCGCGACAAACAACAGGAACACGTACGGTAGACAACGCAGGTATGAACATATCACCACAGACACATAGCGTAGTTTGGTCATTTGCCGGAGTGTCCAGAAGTTCTGAAGGCATCTGGCCACTCACAAAGACTTTCCCCGTGCGACAGTCTACAGTGGCACCACATTCTCGCAAAAAGTCCATGCCGAGAATGACATCATGTGTCGACCGAGGAATAATCGCAAACTCTGTCGTTATCATAAGGCCTCCCCAAAATACCTCAGCACTACACACACCAATAGGACGCAATGGCTCTCCACTCACTCCACAAAACGTCGAAGTTTCATCCCAGGTAAAAACAACTTTCCGCCCTAACACGTCTTTAAAGGAAACACTCATCACAGAAATCGTTGCACCTGTGTCCACCAAGGCCATCACAGGCACATGATCCACCAAAACACGCACTTTGTTTTTAAACATACACACAGGAGGTATTTCTCTCAGTAGCACGTTTCCAGCGACCTCACCCCCATTGGCCGCGCTGGCTAGTTTTCCGGTGGCGAAGAGGGCGCTTTGCGACGCAGCGGTGAAGGAGAACGATGAGCACGAGGTCGCGGTGGGGGCGTTAAACTCCTGTCAGATGCCGGGGAGTGGTTGCGGAAGCTGCTGGGCCAATAGTTGTCATCAGGTGGTATGTGGGCCGGCCGCCGGACACCATGAGGCTGTTCGAAGGGTCGTGAAAAGTCAGATGGTTGGTGATACCGAGGAGTCACCCGACGGTCGCAAAATCGCGATATGTGGCCTGGCACACCGCAGGAATAGCACACCGGCCAAGGTCGAAACGTCGGTCGCTCGTCGATGAATACAGCGTCATCATTTGCTCTTGTGTGACGGATGTACTGGTTGGGTGAGTCGTACCGAGACGTCGGGTGTCGAGGAGCCATGCGCCCAGAGCGTCGGTCATACCGTGACGCGGGAAGTCTGGTTGTTATCCTTGACTGTGGGGTTGGGCTGTGCTCCACAGTTGCCGCGCTCATCGTCGGTTGCCATGGAGTCAAAGGAGGCACACCCATAGCCTCACGTGGCAGACACAACTCGTGATGGTCAGCTGTCGAACACGTCATTTCTCGGTGGGACAGTTTCTCATGAACAATCTGTCGAATTGTAGAAAAAAGGTCGAGGCCAGGATTCGTGTCCACACTGGCAACAGTTGTAACGTTAGCCAGCCGACCAAACTTGGGCGCAATTCGACGCATCTTGAGCGTTTCAAGCGTTCGGCAATGCTGAATGACGTCGGACACAGAACTGAGGCTTTCTTTTCCAATTAGAAAATTATACACGTCCTCAGCTATCCCTTTGAGCAGATGCCCAACTTTGTCCTCTTCCGACATGGTATAACAGACCACCTTGCACAGCCTTAACACTTCTTCTATCTAAGTGGTGCATGTCTCACCTGGTAGCTGTGCCCGTTGCAACAGTGTTTGCTCAGCCCGCTTCTTTCTAGCAACCGAGTCGCCGACACACGCCCTGAGCTCTTCAACAAAAAGATCCCACGTCGTGAGTGCGTCCTCGTGGTTCTCGTACCATACCAGTGCGGTGTCGGTAAGGAAGAACACTACGTTGGCTAGCATAGCGGCTGCATCCCAACCATTGGACTTGCCCACACGTTTGTACTTGGTGAGCCAGGCGTCGACATCTTCTTCGGCTTTTCCTCCGAAGGGCGGTGGAACTTGGTAGTACGGAAGCGGGCCAGATGGTGCCGTCCTGGAAACGCCTGCTTCTTCGGGCATGTCGAAGTCACTCACGGCAGATGGTGGGAGACCGGCAAGTCGACGGCTTCGTCGAAGCTGTGGCAGCGATCGTTCCGTAGTTGAAGCGCTTACCCCGCACCTCCACCACTCTGTTACATTTGAAAGAGACTGGTAGACGTTGAAAGGGGCCGTTTATTAGGTCGTGAGGGGCAGCTCAGAAGCAGCCGACTGGTTAAAGATCCTCCTGATCCTCTTCTTCCTCTCTCGCTCTGGGTGACCAGTGCGTTCACCGTATATGCTTCTTTTTCTTCGTGCATGTACGCAACAATATTATGCGAACCAGGCGGCGCTTGCTGGTTGTGGATTTAGTACTTCGTTGATATGATTAAGCATGGTTAACCTCGTAGGATGTTCTGCTGCCGTTTAGGTTCAATTGTTCGACGTCACGTTCTATAGCTTTCTCGCTGTTTTCTTCGTTTAGTTTCCCGCTTTCCGCGCAAGCGTTACAAGTAAACGTGTTCCGAGTTTTGCCTGTTCAGATGGGACTTGAGGTATATTGATCTTTTATTAGCATAGTTGCGCTTGTTTCACACCCTACTAGTTAGTACGTGTTACCAGACATGCTGGTGGGTTAGTTGCTGATTGGAGCCTCATAAGTTTGTTATTTTCGTCACGGTTCTACAGTTCTTGCGCGTTGTGCTATAGGCGGTTTCTCACGCAACTAGTCGTTACGCGTAGTGTTAACTCGATCACTGGAGTAGTTGCGTAGTGTTAACCGCGATTTCAGTCGCGAGACCAGGCCACTTGTTGCGCTTGGTGTTGCGCAATTTTAATAACGGGATTATAGTTTTTGTTTGTAGTGTAACGCGATTTTAGTCACGGCCCGACACTATGTTTGCTGTGTAGTATTATTGTTTCAGCTACGTGGCTGATTGCGCGTGGTGTTAAATTGGTAACGGGGCTATAGTTGCGGATAGTGTTTTGCGATATTAGTCATGGGATTAGTTGTTGCCCGTGACGTTACACGAAATAGTCACGACACCATTTGTAGCGCTTTGTGTTGCGCGATTTTGTTTATTTTTTGTTTATCAATACTGCCGATCTCACCAGGTCGTGATTCCAGGCAGGGCATACATAATACAAGTCATAAGGAAATTAGTAAATAAGAACAATTGAACAATTGAGTTGAACAATTGAGAACAGAACAATTGAGTTCACAGAATCTCCTTAGCGTGTATATATAATTCTATCATGTATAGACGATGTAGAATAACCGTGGAGGAATCAGATGGATCTGTTCTCTTATGGTTTGTTGGAAGGGAGAATCAATTTGAATTTGAAAAGTGTTCAATAGGTTTTTGTGAGTGCCTGTAACGTGTCAAGCTATAGCACGACAGAAAGAAATTAACTTTGACGTGTGTATGTTTGTTACCATGAATTGATTGAAACAAAAAACTTTAGTCTTACTTGTAGTGTTAATACACGAGCTCTATTTAGTAATACAGTGAGAGAATTCAATATCTTGTATTTATTATAAAAAAGCCTCGCTGCCTTTTTCTGCACCTCTTCAGTCCGTGCGATGAGTTCTTTTGCATACGGAAAGCAAGCAATATTGGCGTACTCCAACGCATGGTACAATAAGCATTTTGTATGCCAGCAGCTTTGCATCTGGCGCCAGATGAAGGCGTCGTCTCAAAAATTACAGCATATCCACGGAATGAACGATGATGAGTAGGGCGAAGCTTCAGACCATTTTATCGGTAAGCCGTGAATCCTCCGTTTGTCCGTCCGTCCGTCCGTGTATCTGTCTGTTTGATTGATATGTGGTGTTTAACTCTGTCTGTCTGTCTGCCTGTCTGTCTATCTGTCTGCCTGTCTGTCTGTCTATCTGTCGTTCAGTGATGTGGTTCACTGTGTTCACATTCTGTGGTTCAATCAGGTGGTTTAGTGACCACGGATAGTACACAGTGCAGGGGAACGGCCTTGTAGTGAAGGAATTTTTTCGTTGAATTCTATACGAAAACTTTACGCTGTAGTTTTACCCAACTGAATGCATGCTACGATGACAACGAAGAACCCCCCCCCCCCCCCCATCCACATGACCATCCGTGCTCTCGTGGCACTCCGCGCGGTGAGATCGAGTGCGCGTTGCGTGGCTACACCTCCTGGGTGCCACTGAATGGAGCCGCTTTCCCATTGGCTGTAGCGTCTGCCCCAAGAGCGCGCTCCTTTCCGTGGCGTTTTCCCATTCGTCGAGCGCCCCCCTCCCCCCCGGGTTGCGAGGCTAAGTGCGTGGCTTGAGCCCCAGCCCGGTCCAGAAGGAGCTCCTTCGCAACCGGTGCCGGCAGGTCCCTCGCTGGCACGCTACACTCTGCCGACAGCCGCCCCCTACCCACCGGACTGTCCCGAAGGCAGTTATCCGTCCCTTTCTTTCGTCGTAATCTGGCGTCACAAACACGGTCTTTGATCCTGATGGAGGCCGTTCTGCTACAGAGACAGCCTCGTGGACGTGGCAGAGGTAAGTACTTTTTGTTTCGATGGCGATCCGCATTTGTTAGTGGGGTCTAGGACAGCCGGAATTACTAGTACGAATGTTTACGAGGTCAAGGCATTTCTCTATTTCCGATAGCATTGGGCGGCGTATGCACTGTGGCGCTGTGACAAAAGGCGGCTTAGATTATCACGCTCACTTGAATTTTCCACCGTCGCCGTGACGTCGTGACAACGCTCCCGAGCGTCGTACGTTTGTGTGCGAGTGAGGGAAGCGGAGATAAGTGCATCGAGTTGAGGGAAAACGCGACGGCTGTGTTTTGTCACTCGAAAGACTTGCGATGGGTTCCGGAAGGTCGTGGTTCGGACAAGGACTGAGTGCTTTGATCGGGCGGGAGTGGTCGCGCTCTTCCTATCTTGACGGGGATCGACAGACTGCTACCATTCCGTGTGTTGCATTTTCACCTATGTTTTCTTAAAATTCATGGACAGCACGAAGGCAGCTTGGCTCGCGTCCGCGTATCCTCGATCATATGACGGTTTTCCGCGCGGCGCGTTGCGTTATCAGCGCATGGTGTGTGGCTCCACCTCCCGGGTGCCACTCTATATTAGAGGTGACATTGGGCGTAGCGTGTGCCATAAGAACGCGCCCATTTACGAGGCGTTCTCTTATTGGGCGATATCCTCCGGGGCGCGAGCCTGAGTGAGTGGCTCGAGCTGCCGAACCCTGCCCAGAAGAGGCTAGTGAGCCAGATCCAGTTTTGTCAGAATCTGTCTCTCGAGTTCGTCGCTAGTCTTGTATGCCTTATTCTATAGTTAGAGCGGCTCACTTGTTGTAAGTCGCACAATGGAAAAGACGTAGATCGACAGCGTCGTGTCTGCGTTTACATGTCGTCTCTGCTATAGCAACGGATGGCAAGAACACCACAGGTCGTGCATATGTTCCAATGCATATGCCCCAATGAACCTGACCTGGACCTCTAATGTCGTCAGTCACTACAGCTGAAGCTGCCGTACACCACACGGCAGATATCAGTTTCATGGAGGCGTCTCTGATCCCCTCTTGTAGTTTTTGCCCGCTTGATAATTTTTGTAAGATTTAGCTCATCCAAATCCGGCTACCGCACGTGGCGGGACGCCTGACGCACCCAAGAGGTGGGCGGATGTGTATCGGCGACGCCCTCCACTTGTGCGTGCGGCAGGCGTCCCGACACGTGCGGTGTGGTAGCTGCAAGGATAGCGTGTAGACAGTCCTTTCAAACAATCTCGGAAGCATGAATTCGTTGATCAAAAAACGGCGCTCTCGCAGAGTCGCAAACGCCACTTTATATTTGCTTAGCCTTTCCTCTGGCCTCTGCGTAGGGTAGTAAATTGGAGGCTGCTATTCCGATTTGTTCATCATTAATAATTTGTCCCTCCACCCTCCCTTCAGCCGAAGCCTTTTTCCCCCTAGTACCTGAAGAAGAAGGCAGTGGCCGCACTGATAACCGATTATTTGTCGGTTACGTTCACCTATCAAAGGTGGTGCCAGCGGAGGTTAGGGGGGGAGAGGAAAGACTGAGGCTTCCCAATGTTCTGGTGGCCTCTTATACCCCCCCCCCCCCTTCATGAGCAAGCGAGCCTCTCGACCCAGGGTACCCTACAAACCAAAAAAAAAATCCTGGAGCCGACCCTGTCACCTATCTTTGTCTCTTATTAACGTGATTATCGGGTCGTTTTACTTCCGGAGCACGCAAGAGAATATAATGCCGACTGTGCAGTGCTGATGGCGATAGAACTCGATCAGGATAAAATTTCTCAACGCTCACTGGCTCCCGTCTGCAGCTTGCGTATAGCAGCCAATCGCGATAGTGAAATTAGGCACAATCGTGGCCAGCGATACTGGTATAAGTAATAGGTGTTTGTGGAGAGCTGCCATCCCATGGCGAAGCTATTGGAATGGCGGTTTTACGATGTGGCGTAGCTGCTGGAGAAACACAAACGCGTGCTAGCGACACCACAGCACAAATAGATAAAAAATGAGGTCGGGCCCTGCGCGTATCCTGAAAAGTAAACATGCGCGCGAGGGTTGTATGACGGTAAGCCAGAGGAGCGGATGAGAAGCTTTCGTGTACATTCTTGCCGCAGCCGGGATTAACCTGCGCAGGATCGCGTTTAATCGGGGGACATTGGGAGAATAGGCGGAGAGTTTTCATATTCCCGGTGGGAACGGGGCATATTTTCATAGATAGATGGATAGATGACAAACAGATGAATAGATAGATAGATAGATAGATAGATAGATAGATAGATAGATAGATAGATAGATAGATAGATAGATAGATAGATAGATAGATAGATAGATAGATAGATAGATAGATAGATAGATAGATATATAGATAGATAGATAGATAGATAGATAGATAGATAGATAGATAGATAGATAGATAGATAGATAGATAGATAGATAGATAGATAGATAGATAGATAGATAGATAGATAGATAGATAGATCTAGCGAGAGGAGAAATACTTATTCAAAGTATGAAACCGATGATGAATATCCGTTAAATAAAATCATTTTCTCGATGCCTACGCGTAAATCCTATACCTATTTTGCACCACAGCCGATCAAATGACCCAATTTTCGTCATGCTGCGACTTCGTCTTCAATGCGACCTCGGCACAAGGCTGCCGTTTTATCACTGCTTGGTAATCCCAATTTTAATATCATGAAATAAAAAGGAACAGGCATAAAAAGTCCCCACTGGAACAGCTTCAGGACAGGGTGGCGAACAGTTCGTTTTCGTAGGATAAAATCCTAAGCCAAAGCCTAAATATATATACCTGGAGCACGCCAGGGGGTGGGGGAGCTCTACTTTTCATGATGCAGCCCGGTATGTGGCCGACCCCCAAGCCCTCCATCTGTACTCTCCGGCTATGGCTGGAGAAGAGGCCGTAGTGCTGCAGTGGACTAGGTGCCAACTTTATTTTACAAAATTTAGCCACTCACACGCCACGCGCAATCGTTATGACATAGAATAAGGCTTAGAAACACAACTCGCAATTCACAGCCGCACTTGTGAAAGTCTGTACGTAGCCTTATAAGATTTCAGTGTCCGATGCCCTTGTGGCTTTTTAGGTGCGATTACTTATTAGGCGAAAAAAAAATGGTATGTCCCCGAGCTTCGCACCGATGGTAAAATGGTAAACCGCCTCCGAGCTTCGCACCGTAGGGCAACCAGCGGTCGTCTGGGTGGAAGAAGCCGCCAACCGCCAGGTCCTCCATGCCAAACGAACAGGTCCCCCATGCCAACGGACACGACCACCATACCGACGGCGCCCCCCGCTCAGGCATCGTTCGCACAAGCCCTCTCGAAGAAAGTCAGCGTCGCGGCGGCGGTGCCAACGTTTTCGGCTCAGCTCCGGCCTAACGCCACGGCTGCTGCTATTATGCCACCTACACTGACCATGAATGGCGTGAGCTATGGCGTCGTCGTAGGCGCCACAGCCAACGGGCCCCGCTGCGCGGCTCGCACTGAGGAGGGGTCGATACATGACTCCTCGCCACTGCCCTAGGTGCCCGGTGACGTGCACCCAAACGGCATATTCGGATCCAGGCAGAGGTCCAGCGACAAGCTCCGCTTACAGGTGAGCATAGTTTCGTAATAGTTACGCCCAGAGAGAAGTCTGCCGCTGGTGAAACTTCAATTGTATTTGAGAGTTTTAGAACAGCGCAACGCAAAGCTTTGAGTTCGCGTCGCAAGCTTCAGATGAGCATAGATTAATAATACGAGCTCCATCTACAGGTGAGCAAGCTACAGATGAGAATAGATGAATAATACGAGCTGTGTCTACAGTTGAGCATAGTTTCGTAATATTATGGTAGCAAAGGAACTGTAATCTTATTAGATAGTATTTAGAACAACGCAAAACATTGCGCTTGCGTTGCGTCGTATATGATCACCTCGTGTAGTCTCCCGTTCAGTGACAAACGCTAGCACTATACGCCCGCAAGCTTTTGCGTACGGTTTTGTAAAGCTCTCCCCTGCAATCTTATTCGGTGCGCCATGATTTAACGGGATGGGAAAGAAAGTGCGAATTGCCCCAATGCCTAAGTATGGAAACTAACCAAAAACTTTTTCTTCTCGTAATGTCAAACCAAATAACGTGTCCTCAATTGTACGTGTTTAAAATAGTGCTGAATATGGAGGATTAGAAAAAAGCTAACAAATGCGTAATGTATGCGCCCCGAGATTTATTGTGAGCACTGATCGCCACCAGCTAAGCCTACAAAATTGGTTGAGTGTGGCTCTCAAAGAGGGTGCCGAATCGACACGCACTCTGTGTGTGTTGAAAACTGTGTGAATCTAAAGCAAATAGAAGCTTCAGTTCGGAGCTTACAAGCTACAGAGTGCACGGCAGCTGCTTGATAAATTTGACGTGGGCGACAACTTGCGGCAGTACAGCCTTGTTTTTCGCACTTAATATTGATTCTTTGGTGGTGCCGTGGAGCCTTTTCAACTTAGAGATGAAAACTTTATCCATTCTAGGCACAATTGCAATACTTCTTCCGCCATTTGCACCTTAACACACGAAGAATTGAGAACTATTTTTCCGGTATCGTGGAGCCACAAAAGATAAGCCAAAATCACTAGGCAGATCGCAGTTCCGAAACGCAAGAAAGCCTTCAAGTGAAATTCTTCCGACAAGGCCACTTCTAAAGCTCATAATGACACACAACGGGTTGAGAACGTGGGCACTACTTTTCGATTCGCAAGAATCTGTGCTCGACAATCGCATATAGCGTTGACCTTCTGCACGGAACTCGGAGACGCTTTCATCGGGACGAGGGATAAGAAAATGCGATCACAGCGTGCCCCAAATGTCCGCTCGTACTCAAAGAATTCAAAAAGTTTGTGCGGCAGTGAATTCATGAGGCAATAAGATGCTTTAAAAAATTCATTTTAATGGCTTCTTAAAAAAGTTTTGCGTGACCCCTTTAAAGGAGTTCACTGCTTGGCGAATTGATCACTACAAAAACATTTAGTCTGTTAAGTGCGTTACTGAGATTCATTGTGTGGTGCATTTGCTTTCTCTAAGCTCATCCCGACTAAGGTCCCTAGATTTTTCTCTCTACGAGTATAAGTATGGAAAACCATTGAAGAGCCATCAACGAACATCGTTGCCTAACGCTCGTTTTTGGCAGCCATGTTCGTCCTAACGCTTTGGTAGCACATGGTTTAGGAGTGCCCCGCTCAATAACGACGGGGGTTCTGACTGGAGGTAAAAGGCGTGTCGCGCCTGCTGAAAGATGCCTGAATATAATGTACTTGGACTTACAGTGCAAATATTCCAAGTTATGTGCTGCCAGCTCTTGCTATACCCGTCACAATTAACTCGAGAAATTATAGAGGCGCATTGTATAGCAAGAGGTGACAGCACGTGTATTAGCGCCCCTTCTTTGGTTTTATCTGAACATTAAGTGGCCTTCCTTAATCAGGATAACCGCCTATGAATCTGTGATATGTGACGGTGTGATGTTGTGTGTTATCTTGTCGTTGCGTTAGGGTGGTTTTGTATGCTTGCGCCGGTCTACATATTTGATGCAGTTTGACAATAAAGCTCAGTTGGAAGTTAGCGCTCTGTCCTCTTGTGTCGGTCTGCTCGGCCGTTTCTTCTTCCTCGTAATGCGATATACCAGTTCAAGGCATGGTGGTGCCACTATGTTTCAGCTCTTTGACCAGCATTCGTGACGTCTTCAGAGACTCTGCTTCAATTCTTTGAAAGCGTGATTTTGGCATAATTGTTTTCAAACCCATAAACGAAAATGGCCAACATGGCAACATCAAGTGGTCCCCTTTTGTGTTTCTCGTACTCAATTACTACTCATTAGGTGACCTACCTGCCGTACCCTCGGAAGCACAAGGTCGTCCGGGTCACCAAGGAGCCCGCCAAGAAGCTGTTCTTCGACATGGACGACGGCTCCCGTTGCTCGGTGGCAGACTACTTCCAGAACCGCTACGGCCGCCTAGTTTACCCGAACCTGCCCTGCATTCAGGTCGGAAACCTCGCGCACCCCGTCTACCTGCCCCACGGATGTCAATCGCAGCCCCGTATTCGCGCAAGAAATCCATGCCCAATATGAGCTATTTACAACACTCTTGAAGAATGGCGAGGGTGGCGACAAAGGCGGAACCAGCGATGAAGAGTCGGGCCGTGCACTTTCCAACCGGTGTCATCAACTGACCTCCTGCAGTTCTTATATTGGGTGCGTGCCATGGCATCATCACCTTCCTTAGTCTGTCGGCTAGCTCCAGGCTTAATATAGAAAAGTGGGAGCCGGTGTCCACAAGAGCCGTTACTTGGTGGCCGTCAATGCGAACGACGAGGTGAGCGCTTATAACGTCGGTTACATCGGCAGTTGTTCCATTCGTCGGATTAGTCGTCACTGTCGTCGTCTTCGGCAACGGTAGCTTCGAGCTGTCATATGTCTGCAATGATGTGGGCTGTTCGGAAGTTCGATAATTGGCAACCCCACTCCCCGAGGTCGCTGCGCCTAGTTTCCCCGTCGCGGGCTAGAAGACCAGCCCCTGGTAACATCGGCAAAACTGCGACGATTAGGTGAAGTGCCCCGTGCAGAAGATGGAGAACGTGATCCAGGCCTCATTGAATTCTGCGGCGGTGTGTTCATAGGAGTGTCATTGTACGTGCGTCGATCGTCGTACGTAGGGTAATCATGGTAGCGAGGAAACATCGAGTACTGAGCGTCGCGATAACGGCAAACTCTGTAAACGTGCCCAGCTTCGCCACAATAAAAGCATACTGGTCGACGGTCAGTGGTACGCCACAAATCGGTTTTACGACGCTGGTAGGTAAGCGGGGACCCATAATTGAACCACGTTGTGGGCTTCACATTTTGGCTAAACGGCATTCGTCTTGTCACCGAGATCGGTGCGGTTGGGAAAGTCGTCGGTGCTGAGAGTGGCTGTGTTTGACGGGTTGGTAGTGGTCCAGTCATTGGAGTCCGCTGTGCCGAAGGCGCGACGACGGGGCGTCGCACTGCATCAGTATAAGTCAAATGTCGTCGCACATCATCATAGCCGGGTGAAGAGAGAGCCTGACGGACCTCATCCCGGACAACATCAGCGACAATGGACCATGCCGGCGTCGGTTCGGTTGCTGGAATTAAACCAAGCTGCCGAAGCTCCTCCCTCGAAATCTCCCGGATGACTTCCCGCAGAGGCCTGTCATTGTCGCAGAGGCCCGCCACAGACGTTACGGGACTACTCGCTCGAAAGCTGACCGGGTTCTGCTGGCGGTACCGTTTCTGTAGGGCCCGTTCAATCGCTGTGGCTTCTTTCGTGAACTCAGCTACTTTGGTTGGTGGATTTCTCACTAGCCCAGCAAACAGTTGCGCCTTCACGCCTCGCATTAGATACCGCAGCTTTCTGTCTTCCGGCATCTCAGGATCTGCCCTGCCAAAAAGACGGGTCATGTTCTCAGTGAACATACCAACGATCTCATTTGGTTTTTGAATTCGAGCTTCCAAGAGACGTTGCGCATTCTCCTTCCTGTCGAGACTAGTAAAGGTGTCAGTCAGCTGGTTACGGAAGTTGTCCCATGTAGCCGTGGTTCTTTCCCTGTTGATTTACCACGTCTGGGCGTTATCTTTAAGGTAGAGGTACACATTCTCGAGCTTGTATTCCGGGGTGGCCCACTGGTTGTACTTCGTGCAGCGTTCGAACTGATCCAGCCGGTTTTGTGCGTCTTCATAGGTCTCACCATGAAAGCAGTCAGGAATCATGGGATTCTGAAGTGCCATGTATGATGGTGCTGCAGTAGCCATGGTGGCTGAAGGCGGCAAGCGATTGCTGGTAAGGAATTGAGCTCGGGAGTCAGGCCTCGCAGATGGCGACTGAAACGGTGGACTGGTGTGTCGACGGGTGGTAGCGATTCCGGTCTCGAATGTCGGGTCCGCGAAAGAGTGCCAAGCATGAATACCCAGCACCTCCACCGTTACGACGCTGGATCTACGAGCACACAAAGCGCTTCAGACAAATATGCTTTATCGATCGCAGGAAAAGGACTGCAACAACGTTTTCGTCTTTTGCTCTCGGTCAAGGACACTCGCGCTGCTTAGTTCTCGCCACCACTGCCACATACGCGCGGCAATAAGCGAAAGTCACATAGGCCAACGTGGTTTCCCAGTCACGATGATCTTCGGAGACGTACATCGAAAGCATTTCTGTGAGCGTGTGGTTGAGACGTTCAGTTAGGCCATTAATTTGTGGGTGATAGGCGGTAGATAGCTTATGCGCTGTAGCACACGATCGAAGGAGGTCGTCGACAATTTTGGACAAGAAAGAGCGGCCGCGGTCTGTAAGCAGCTGTCGGGGTGCACCGTGGTGTAAGAAGACGTCATGAAGAAGAAAATCCGCGACGTCAGTGGTGCAGCTGGTTGGCGTGGCCTTCGTTAACGCGTAACGGGTCTCATAATCTGTGGCGACGGCGATCCACTTATTTCCCATTGCCGTCGTCGGAAAAGGGCCAAGAAGGTCGAGTCCCACGCGATGAAATGGTTCAGAGGAGACTTCGATTGGGTGAAGATGTCCAGCTAGCAGCAAAGAAGGTCTTTTGCGGCGCTGGCAGAGGTCGCAAGTGGCGAAATAACGACGCACGCTGCGGTACAGTTCTGGCCAGAAGAACCGACGTCGCACGCAGTCGTATGTACGGGAAACACCGAGGTGTCCCGCTGTTGGTGCGTCGTGACGTTGTTCAAGTATGGCAGGCCGTAGATGACGGGGAATGACAAGCAGACTCAGGGCCTTCAGTGTTGACGTTGCGGCGGTAGAGGATGCCGTCATGCAGCACGAACATACGAGATTCAGCGTCATGACTGTCAGGCTGAATGGCGCCGATGATAGTGCACACTGACTCATCTCGTTGTTGTTCAATGTGCATATCGCTGATATCAGCAAACGCCATCACGCTGCTCTGCAGGTCAGTCGCAACGGGATTAGGAGGGTCCTCCAGATGACGAGAAACACAGTCTGCGTCCTTGTGCAAACGGCCAGACTTGCAGCTGACGCTAAACGAAAATTCCTGGAGCCTCAGAGCCCAGCGACCCAGACGTCTAGTCGAGTCCTTCAGAGAAGTCAGCCAGCAGAGAACGAGGTGGTCCGTAACGACGGAGAACATGCGACCATATAAATATGTCCGGAACTTGGCGACGGCCCAAACTAAAGCTAAACACTCTCTCTCGGTGATGGAATAATTCCTCCGATGGGGAGAAAGCAGGTGACTGGTGTAAGCTATCCCGCACTGCCTGCCGTGGTGCCGCTGAGCGAGAACTGTGTTATTAATGTGGCCACTGGCGTCGGTGCGAACTTCTGTAGCAGCAGAACGATTAAAGTTGCCAAGTATGGGGGGGGGGCGTATAGTTAAGCAGCCGATAAGAGCGGTGAATGCTTGAGCCTGCTCAGGGCCCCATAAAAATGTGGTATCCTTCTTCAGCAAATCTGTGAGTGGCCTGGCAACGTCGGCGAAGTTTTTCACAAAACGACGAAAATAGGAACATAAGCCGATGAAGCTCCGGACGTCGAATGTAGAACAGGGCACCTGACAGCTACGGATGGCGCGGATATTTTTGGGATCTGGTTGGACGCCATCGGTGTTTACAAGATGGCCCAGAACGGTGATCTGACGGCGGCCAAATTCACATATCTTGGAGTTTAGTTGTAGCCCAGCTGTTCTGAAGACTGCGAGAATTGCAGCGAGACGGGTCAGGTAGCTATCGAAAGTAGATGAAAAGACAATCACATCATCTAGGTAACAGAGACAAGTAGACCACTTATAACCACGCAAGAGAGAGCCCATCATTCGTTCGAATGTGGCAGGGGCGTTACTCCAAAAGGCATCACCTTAAACTGGTATAAACCATCCGGTGTAATGAAGGCTGTCTTCTCGCGGTCCATCTGATCGACAGAAATCTGCCAGTAGCCGGACCGAAGATCAGTAGACGAGAAGTACGTAGCGCCGTGCAGGCAGTCCAACGCGTCATTGATGCGTGGTAGCGGGTATACGCCTTTTCGCGTGATCTTGTTGAGGTGGCGATAGTCAACGCAGAAGCACAAGGTACCGTCTTTTTTTCTTCACAAGGACGACAGGGGAGGCCCAAGGACTACTTGATGGTTCTATGTCACCTTTGTTGAGCATTTTGTCAACTTCTGCTTCGATAACTCTGTGCTCAGTGTGGGAGACACGATAGGGGCGTTGGCGAATGGGTCTGGCTTCACCAGTGTTTTTACGGTGCTGAACGGTGGATGTTTGCCTTAGAGGTCTGTCGTCGAAATTAAAAATGTCGGTATACGACGCGAGAAGGCGATGGATGTCGTTGGCTTGCGCAGGATTGAGGTCAGGTGCAATCATCTTCGAGAAACGGTTTGGCATAGAACAAATGATGTTAGCTACAGGAGACTGAAGTAAATCGATCTCGGTGGTGAGAACCGCTATTTCGAATTCGTCAGCATTGGATACGCTGGCCAAGAACATGACACGAGGAAGCACTTGAAGGCAAAAGCTGAAATTGAGGAGTGGGAGTGAGGTACAGTTGTCAGTGACAGTCACAAGCGTATGGGGAATGGCAATGTTGCGCTCCAAGAGGACGTCGGCGAGAGGAAGGAGAACATATTGACCATCGGGAACCTGTGGCTGTGCGGTCAAAACGACGTAGGTGGCTGCCTGAGGTGACAGTCGCACATCCTGAAGAGAGCACAGGC